>NC_089637.1:1447527-2171291 GCF_039881205.1 Euwallacea similis | reverse complement strand
TATTTGTAGGGTGCCCCGTCAGGGGGACCCTTCGCCCTTCTTCCAACAAATCGCATGAACAGCGACAACCCAAACTTAGAAAATTGTGTTGTGGGCACAGAAACAAACCACTCAGATGAACCACGCGTTCTAACTTCATCAACATCATCGAGCGACCAACACACAGAGGTGTTTTGCAGAGCTAAAAGAAATCGCCACAGCAAACTTTGCTCTCAGCTGAAAGCAAACAAAACTTGTCTGAGATGTAAAGCCCTCCTGAATGGCGTGAAGACGGCCGTGGACGACAATAATTGTACAAAGCTTCTCACAGTAGTAAACCACATCCGTACGAAGCACAACAAAAGGGGGATATCAAAGAATATCTCAAAAACGTGCCCCCCCAGCAACCCGTCACAGGATCCCGAGCTCCCCGCAACATGGCAACCTTAAGGGCGCCGAAGAATCAAGACGAGCAGGAGTTCATAACCCCATCAAAAACAATCAAATGGGAAGCCTAATCCGCAATCCCACACAAGTGGAAACGGGCAACAAGTTTAAGCCACTGGAGGAAAAAACGGCGGAGGAAATGCAGACTGAGGAGGCCGAGGACCACCCGCCTACTTCAGCCAATCAAACCCCCCCAGACTCGCAGAACCGAAGAACACCCGCCACCAACCAAAGAAAACGGGGCACCGACAAGCCCCCCCATTAGTTGTGCCTGGTAAGCTCGTCCATCACAAGGACCTTACCACCAATATAAAATTAATAGTGAAAAATAAATTCACGCTCAAATACGCCAAGCACTCAGTCATAGTCTACGTGGAGGACATTAACGACTGGACCCACCTCAAACGGAATTTCGAGCTGGCAGATCTGGAATTCCACACGTACGCCGCATCCGAGGACAGAACGCACGCTTTTGTCCTCAGAGGACTGCAAGGGGAAATCTCGCCGGAGGAGGTGAAAAGCGAGCTGACGGAGGAAAATGGTGTCCCCGTGAAAGAAGTCCCATCTAATGAAAACCGCCTTTCGCCCCCTATACCTGGTAGTGGTGAATAGCTCGTACACCCTGAAAAAGCTCCAGAATCAGGTGAAGACAATCTTCAATGTCCGCGTTAGCTGGGAGAATAGGAGAAACCAGCGGGACATCACCCAGTGCCGCAGATGTCAAATGTGGGGGCACGTTGCCAGAAACTGCCACCGCAAATTCCGATGTTCCAAATGCTCTCAGGAACATCAGATCACGGAGTGCACCGAGGAAACTGCCCTCAAATGTGCAAACTGCGGTGAACCGCACAGATCCTTCGACAAGAGCTGCCCAGTCTATCAGCACAGGATCAAAGCCTTGTCAAAGACGAAACCCACCTACAAAGAGGCCCCTCTGCCAACCAACCCTGCGTGGACCGGACGCCCACCATCTGGACGATGCCTGACCAGCCACGTCCACCCAAAAGGAACGGAACCCCCCCGAAAACGAGCTGCCGTCCCAGGACCATCCGACCCTCCAACCGAGGATTACGATGTAAATTTTCCCAACACGCTCGGCCAGAAAAGTAGGCAGACACCGAGACCATCAGAGGCGCAAAGTGCAAGCACGCAGGGTAAGTTCACTGCTCTAAAAGACAAATTTGAGGAACTAAGCACTTTGATAAATATGGACGAAATGTTGTCGGCATTAGACCATTACATATCCATCTTAAAACCCTGCAAAACATCCGAACAAAAATTTATTGCCAGTCGGCAATTTTTCACCGTCGACATTCAAAATTTCAAAATTTAATTTCAGTCACGTTCAATATTATCGAGTGGAACTGCAATGGTCTAAAATCCAAATTGGGCGAATTCATTCACTATTTGAGTACTAGAAAAATCGACGTCGCCGTGATCGTGGAAACGGGATTGCGGGACGTCGATAAAATTCGAATTAAGCATTTTCGCATAGAGCGAAGCGACAGACCCAACGCAAGAGGGGGGGGTGTTGCTATCGTCATAAGTAACCACATAAATTACAAACGACTCCCTCAATCCCCCACAAATATAGAGCACGTATCCGTCCAGTTGGAAAACGGCGGACTCTTGACCGGAATATACGTCCCTCCCAACCTAAATTTCACACCAGCCGATCTCAATGGCTTTTTCCCACCTAACCGAAGGGTGTTAGTGCTGGGAGACTTTAATGCACGTCACCGCTTGTGGAATAACAACCGCCTAAATACCAGAGGCACAGTGCTCGCGGATTTTATCTCGGACAACGCGGACTTGCATCTGATGTACCCCAGCACACCCACGCACTTCCCGCCCAACGGAATGTCACCCACCACAATAGATCTGGGAATCAGCAGAGGCCTAAACGATTTGCCCGATCTCACCACTGACAACGCTCTCAACTCAGATCATCTCCCAGTACACGTTTCTTGGAACGAGCTCAGGGTAAAACCGGGTGGTACAAAATATTCCTATAAAGATTTCGATTGGAACCTTTATAGGGCCAATATTTCTAACAAATGTATAATTTCAAATCAAATAGAGACCCCCGAAGCTTTGGAGCAAGAAATTCGGAATCTGACGGAGATGATCCAGAGTCAGCAAAGGTCATTGGCCAAAAAAGTACCGGATAGGCCTCCGCCAGATAACTTACCCCCCCAGATCATCGATTTGATAAAATTTAAAAACAAAGTCCGGAAAAGGTGGCAAACTTTTAGACGGGAAGCGGACCGATTGCGGTTCAATGCCCTTACGGTAACCATCAAACGAAAAATAAGCATCCACAAAAATGAATGCTGGTCGAGGACTCTTCAGGATCTGAGTACTCAGGACAATTCCCTGTGGAAAATTGCGAGAAACCTACGTAGAAACTACGGAAAACTCCCCACCATCCGGCACAACGGGGAGGAATCCGTTTCAGATGCGGAGAAGGCCGAGATATTTGCCAGTTTTCTCAGTACGGTACACACAGAAACCCCGAACGTCAATCAGGAACAGATTGCAATTGACGAGGCCGCCCGTAGATTCATTGAGAGGACCTATCCCATCTCCCCACAGGTTCACCGACAAATCCTATGTACCCCTTTGGAAATCCGGAAATGCTTGCGTCGGCTCCCGAACAATAAGGCTCCGGGACCGGACGGCATAACATATCCTCTCCTCAAGAATTTACCAAGGAAAGCCATCGTCCAAATCACCTACATAGTCAATGCCGTCATCAAACTGCAATACTTTCCACAAGCCTGGAAACGGGCCGTAATAATCCTCATTCCAAAACCTGGAAAAGACCTATCCCTACCCTCGTCTTACCGTCCCATATCTCTCCTGAATACCTTGGCAAAACTAACCGAAAAGGTAATTTTGACAAGGCTAAACAAGATCGTGACCCACAGAGACGTCCTCCCCGCCGAACAATTTGGTTTTAGACCAGGCCACAACACGACCCTCCTTGCGGCGAAAGTGGTCAACGACATCTTTACCGCATACAACCACCAAATGAACACGGCGATGCTCTTTCTGGACATGGAAAGAGCTTTCGACACCGTGTGGCACTCAGGCCTCATCCACAAACTCGCCACAGTTCTCAACTTCCCCCCTCATTTCGTTTCCCTCATTTCCTCCTACATAACCGGACGTTCCTTCAACGTCAAAATCGAACAATCTCTCTCCCGCTCTTACCCACTAGCAGCGGGTGTCCCGCAGGGGACAGTGATGTCCCCATTACTGTACTCCCTGTATATCTCGGACGTACCCAAATTCCCCACCACCAAACTAGCCCTCTACGCAGACGACACCGTCATGTATAATCACAGCTTTTATGCCCAAGGGGCGAAGCAGCGACTGGCACATCACCTCAGCCTCCTCCTTCCGTACTTCCACAAATGGAAACTGAAAGTCAACCCGACAAAGACCGAATTGGTGGTTTTCACCCAGAAAATCACCAATCATCGGATCATGAATCCTTTGCTGGTGAACGGAACCCCGATCCAACAACAAAGAACCGCGAAATATCTCGGAATTGTGCTCGACGAACGGCTGTCCTTCAGGGACCACGTCACGCATGCCATACAGAAGACCTTCGCAGGCCAGCAGAAGCTGTACCCGCTCATTAGTCCGAAATCGGTAATGAGCCCGGCCAACAAACTTCTCATCTACAAAGCGATCATAAGACCGACGATGCTCTATGGCGCACCCGTGTGGTGTGCAATATCTGACAAACAAAGGAAGAGACTACAGATATTCCAAAACCGAATTCTGAGAGGAGTTTTGTCAGCCGGCAGATACACCCGCATACGTGACTTGCACGAGATGACCGGGATCGAGCACGTTTCCGAATACATCGACAGGACCTCCGACAAATTTTACAGATACCAAGCCTCTGGTTCCCCCCTGACGAGGGATCTAACCCGACTCCGATTCGATCCAGATAACCGCGTTAAGCACGGACCGGCGTACAAGCGCCTTCCCATATTCTTCGAGCCATGGAGGCCTCCTTGACTGGCATCAACACCATCCTATCTTACCCCATCTCGGGAACTCTTCCTCAAACTGCCGCAAAGGCCCCCTCCCCCCTCTCGAACGCGCTGATCCTACGCTAAAGGATCCACCGGAAAAGCTTGATAAGAACTCTGTAAGTCTGCTTCAGAGATCTCGAAAGACTTCCGAAATTTCTCGAATGCCACATAGTAAATGAAGCCACCCTTTAAACTGGTTTTTTCAACTGTTTTTCCAGTATATCACCTAATCCAACAACATTACGTCACGCATCAAACAGCCTACCGCAAAACTCTTTCACACACAAGTGTACGTCTTAGTTTCGCAAATGTTCACATAAGAGCTGAGAGCCCAGGTGGTGAACTACCCAGTGTACTCCCTTAAGACACTCTCTGATGGCGACTGGACATAACACCGTCCACCGTGCTCTGCGCACGGTCTGTCACGCGCCACTTTGCATGTCCGACATGTTGGGTGCGAACACTCCCAATTCGTGTATATACTTTATATATACTTAGCTATTAAGGTGTAATGTATGTATTGAAAATTTGTAAATAAAATTGTTTTGAGTTGAGTTGAGGTTCCCGTCCGATCACCGAAGTCAAGCGACGTCGGGCGTGGTTAGTACCTGGATGGGTGACCGCCTGGGAACACCACGTGCAGTTGTGTTCTTTTTTCTTCCTTTTTTTAATACACTTTTGTTAATTTCTCCTTTTCATTCCCGAATACAACAAAATTCTACAAGCAACTGCCATACCACGCTGGTCTACCGGTTCCCGTCCGATCACCGAAGTCAAGCAACGTCGGGCGTGGTTAGTACCTGGATGGGTGACCGCCTGGGAACACCACGTGCAGTTGTGTTCTTTTTTCTTCCTTTTTTTTAATACACTTTTGTTAATTTCTCCTTTTCATTCCCGAATACAACAAAATTCTACACGCAACTGCCATACCACGCTGGTCTACCGGTTCCCGTCCGATCACCGAAGTCAAGCGACGTCGGGCGTGGTTAGTACCTGGATGGGTGACCGCCTGGGAACACCACGTGCAGTTGTGTTCTTTTTTCTTCCTTTTTTTTAATGCACTTTTGTTCATTTCTCCTTTTCATTCCCGAATACCACAAAATTTAACACGCAACTGCCATACCACGTTGGTCTACCGGTTCCCGTCCAGTCTTCAGTTTGCTTTCCTAGAGAACGGGCGTGTCCCAAAACTCGACGAAATCAAAACACCGCAAATCCAGATAAAAACTCACGGCGGTAAAACAAAGCGGCGGCATCAAAGAGGCCGACAAAGAGCGGCACTACTGTGTGTTGTGAGTAAGTTTACACCAGTGCATTTGTAGGGTGCCCCGTCAGGGGGACCCTTCGCCCTTCTTCCAACAAATCGCATGAACAGCGACAACCCAAACTTAGAAAATTGTGTTGTGGGCACAGAAACAAACCACTCAGATGAACCACGCGTTCTAACTTCATCAACATCATCGAGCGACCAACACACAGAGGTGTTTTGCAGAGCTAAAAGAAATCGCCACAGCAAACTTTGCTCTCAGCTGAAAGCAAACAAAACTTGTCTGAGATGTAAAGCCCTCCTGAATGGCGTGAAGACGGCCGTGGACGACAATAATTGTACAAAGCTTCTCACAGTAGTAAACCACATCCGTACGAAGCACAACAAAAGGGGGATATCAAAGAATATCTCAAAAACGTGCCCCCCCAGCAACCCGTCACAGGATCCCGAGCTCCCCCGCAACATGGCAACCTTAAGGGCGCCGAAGAATCAAGACGAGCAGGAGTTCATAACCCCATCAAAAACAATCAAATGGGGAAGCCTAATCCGCAATCCCACACAAGTGGAAACGGGCAACAAGTTTAAGCCACTGGAGGAAAAAACGGCGGAGGAAATGCAGACTGAGGAGGCCGAGGACCACCCGCCTACTTCAGCCAATCAAACCCCCCCAGACTCGCAGAACCGAAGAACACCCGCCACCAACCAAAGAAAACGGGGCACCGACAAGCCCCCCCCATTAGTTGTGCCTGGTAAGCTCGTCCATCACAAGGACCTTACCACCAATATAAAATTAATAGTGAAAAATAAATTCACGCTCAAATACGCCAAGCACTCAGTCATAGTCTACGTGGAGGACATTAACGACTGGACCCACCTCAAACGGAATTTCGAGCTGGCAGATCTGGAATTCCACACGTACGCCGCATCCGAGGACAGAACGCACGCTTTTGTCCTCAGAGGACTGCAAGGGGAAATCTCGCCGGAGGAGGTGAAAAGCGAGCTGACGGAGGAAAATGGTGTCCCCGTGAAAGAAGTCCATCTAATGAAAACCGCCTTTCGCCCCCTATACCTGGTAGTGGTGAATAGCTCGTACACCCTGAAAAAGCTCCAGAATCAGGTGAAGACAATCTTCAATGTCCGCGTTAGCTGGGAGAATAGGAGAAACCAGCGGGACATCACCCAGTGCCGCAGATGTCAAATGTGGGGGCACGTTGCCAGAAACTGCCACCGCAAATTCCGATGTTCCAAATGCTCTCAGGAACATCAGATCACGGAGTGCACCGAGGAAACTGCCCTCAAATGTGCAAACTGCGGTGAACCGCACAGATCCTTCGACAAGAGCTGCCCAGTCTATCAGCACAGGATCAAAGCCTTGTCAAAGACGAAACCCACCTACAAAGAGGCCCCTCTGCCAACCAACCCTGCGTGGACCGGACGCCCACCATCTGGACGATGCCTGACCAGCCACGTCCACCCAAAAGGAACGGAACCCCCCCGAAAACGAGCTGCCGTCCCAGGACCATCCGACCCTCCAACCGAGGATTACGATGTAAATTTTCCCAACACGCTCGGCCAGAAAAGTAGGCAGACACCGAGACCATCAGAGGCGCAAAGTGCAAGCACGCAGGGTAAGTTCACTGCTCTAAAAGACAAATTTGAGGAACTAAGCACTTTGATAAATATGGACGAAATGTTGTCGGCATTAGACCATTACATATCCATCTTAAAACCCTGCAAAACATCCGAACAAAAATTTATTGCCAGTCGGCAATTTTTCACCGTCGACATTCAAAATTTCAAAATTTAATTTCAGTCACGTTCAATATTATCGAGTGGAACTGCAATGGTCTAAAATCCAAATTGGGCGAATTCATTCACTATTTGAGTACTAGAAAAATCGACGTCGCCGTGATCGTGGAAACGGGATTGCGGGACGTCGATAAAATTCGAATTAAGCATTTTCGCATAGAGCGAAGCGACAGACCCAACGCAAGAGGGGGGGGTGTTGCTATCGTCATAAGTAACCACATAAATTACAAACGACTCCCTCAATCCCCCACAAATATAGAGCACGTATCCGTCCAGTTGGAAAACGGCGGACTCTTGACCGGAATATACGTCCCTCCCAACCTAAATTTCACACCAGCCGATCTCAATGGCTTTTTCCCACCTAACCGAAGGGTGTTAGTGCTGGGAGACTTTAATGCACGTCACCGCTTGTGGAATAACAACCGCCTAAATACCAGAGGCACAGTGCTCGCGGATTTTATCTCGGACAACGCGGACTTGCATCTGATGTACCCCAGCACACCCACGCACTTCCCGCCCAACGGAATGTCACCCACCACAATAGATCTGGGAATCAGCAGAGGCCTAAACGATTTGCCCGATCTCACCACTGACAACGCTCTCAACTCAGATCATCTCCCAGTACACGTTTCTTGGAACGAGCTCAGGGTAAAACCGGGTGGTACAAAATATTCCTATAAAGATTTCGATTGGAACCTTTATAGGGCCAATATTTCTAACAAATGTATAATTTCAAATCAAATAGAGACCCCCGAAGCTTTGGAGCAAGAAATTCGGAATCTGACGGAGATGATCCAGAGTCAGCAAAGGTCATTGGCCAAAAAAGTACCGGATAGGCCTCCGCCAGATAACTTACCCCCCCAGATCATCGATTTGATAAAATTTAAAAACAAAGTCCGGAAAAGGTGGCAAACTTTTAGACGGGAAGCGGACCGATTGCGGTTCAATGCCCTTACGGTAACCATCAAACGAAAAATAAGCATCCACAAAAATGAATGCTGGTCGAGGACTCTTCAGGATCTGAGTACTCAGGACAATTCCCTGTGGAAAATTGCGAGAAACCTACGTAGAAACTACGGAAAACTCCCCACCATCCGGCACAACGGGGAGGAATCCGTTTCAGATGCGGAGAAGGCCGAGATATTTGCCAGTTTTCTCAGTACGGTACACACAGAAACCCCGAACGTCAATCAGGAACAGATTGCAATTGACGAGGCCGCCCGTAGATTCATTGAGAGGACCTATCCCATCTCCCCACAGGTTCACCGACAAATCCTATGTACCCCTTTGGAAATCCGGAAATGCTTGCGTCGGCTCCCGAACAATAAGGCTCCGGGACCGGACGGCATAACATATCCTCTCCTCAAGAATTTACCAAGGAAAGCCATCGTCCAAATCACCTACATAGTCAATGCCGTCATCAAACTGCAATACTTTCCACAAGCCTGGAAACGGGCCGTAATAATCCTCATTCCAAAACCTGGAAAAGACCTATCCCTACCCTCGTCTTACCGTCCCATATCTCTCCTGAATACCTTGGCAAAACTAACCGAAAAGGTAATTTTGACAAGGCTAAACAAGATCGTGACCCACAGAGACGTCCTCCCCGCCGAACAATTTGGTTTTAGACCAGGCCACAACACGACCCTCCTTGCGGCGAAAGTGGTCAACGACATCTTTACCGCATACAACCACCAAATGAACACGGCGATGCTCTTTCTGGACATGGAAAGAGCTTTCGACACCGTGTGGCACTCAGGCCTCATCCACAAACTCGCCACAGTTCTCAACTTCCCCCCTCATTTCGTTTCCCTCATTTCCTCCTACATAACCGGACGTTCCTTCAACGTCAAAATCGAACAATCTCTCTCCCGCTCTTACCCACTAGCAGCGGGTGTCCCGCAGGGGACAGTGATGTCCCCATTACTGTACTCCCTGTATATCTCGGACGTACCCAAATTCCCCACCACCAAACTAGCCCTCTACGCAGACGACACCGTCATGTATAATCACAGCTTTTATGCCCAAGGGGCGAAGCAGCGACTGGCACATCACCTCAGCCTCCTCCTTCCGTACTTCCACAAATGGAAACTGAAAGTCAACCCGACAAAGACCGAATTGGTGGTTTTCACCCAGAAAATCACCAATCATCGGATCATGAATCCTTTGCTGGTGAACGGAACCCCGATCCAACAACAAAGAACCGCGAAATATCTCGGAATTGTGCTCGACGAACGGCTGTCCTTCAGGGACCACGTCACGCATGCCATACAGAAGACCTTCGCAGGCCAGCAGAAGCTGTACCCGCTCATTAGTCCGAAATCGGTAATGAGCCCGGCCAACAAACTTCTCATCTACAAAGCGATCATAAGACCGACGATGCTCTATGGCGCACCCGTGTGGTGTGCAATATCTGACAAACAAAGGAAGAGACTACAGATATTCCAAAACCGAATTCTGAGAGGAGTTTTGTCAGCCGGCAGATACACCCGCATACGTGACTTGCACGAGATGACCGGGATCGAGCACGTTTCCGAATACATCGACAGGACCTCCGACAAATTTTACAGATACCAAGCCTCTGGTTCCCCCCTGACGAGGGATCTAACCCGACTCCGATTCGATCCAGATAACCGCGTTAGGCACGGACCGGCGTACAAGCGCCTTCCCATATTCTTCGAGCCATGGAGGCCTCCTTGACTGGCATCAACACCATCCTATCTTACCCCATCTCGGGAACTCTTCCTCAAACTGCCGCAAAGGCCCCCTCCCCCCTCTCGAACGCGCTGATCCTACGCTAAAGGATCCACCGGAAAAGCTTGATAAGAACTCTGTAAGTCTGCTTCAGAGATCTCGAAAGACTTCCGAAATTTCTCGAATGCCACATAGTAAATGAAGCCACCCTTTAAACTGGTTTTTTCAACTGTTTTTCCAGTATATCACCTAATCCAACAACATTACGTCACGCATCAAACAGCCTACCGCAAAACTCTTTCACACACAAGTGTACGTCTTAGTTTCGCAAATGTTCACATAAGAGCTGAGAGCCCAGGTGGTGAACTACCCAGTGTACTCCCTTAAGACACTCTCTGATGGCGACTGGACATAACACCGTCCACCGTGCTCTGCGCACGGTCTGTCACGCGCCACTTTGCATGTCCGACATGTTGGGTGCGAACACTCCCAATTCGTGTATATACTTTATATATACTTAGCTATTAAGGTGTAATGTATGCATTGAAAATTTGTAAATAAAATTGTTTTGAGTTTGAGTGAGGTTCCCGTCCGATCACCGAAGTCAAGCGACGTCGGGCGTGGTTAGTACCTGGATGGGTGACCGCCTGGGAACACCACGTGCAGTTGTGTTCTTTTTTCTTCCTTTTTTTTAATACACTTTTGTTAATTTCTCCTTTTCATTCCCGAATACAACAAAATTTTACACGCAACTGCCATACCACGTTGGTCTACCGGTTCCCGTCCCCAGTCTCTGCCCAGCATTCGTTGGGTATAGTCAAAATTTTTCAAATTCCAAAGACAGTACCAAAGTTTGAGAATACGGTGTGCCAATTTTGGTCTCGTTTCTTATCTCTCCGTATAAAACTTACTTCGTGAGTGCGTTTACACCAGCGTTCTATAGGGAACCCCGTAAAGGGGACCCCTAGCCCCCCATCCAATAGAGTGCATGGACAGTGAAGCCTCAGACAACGAAAGTAGTGTTTTGAACACTGAAGAACACCACTCAGATGGATCGTACGAATCGATCCTAGCAATAGCGACGAGCGATCCAACGACGGATGTATTTTCCGGACTGACCAGCGAGGCCAAAATCAAATGCCATAGTAAGCTCTGCTCCCTGCTAGAATTCAACAATACTTGTCTAAGGTGCAGGGACCTCTTGAACAAGGTAAGAAAGGCCCTTGACGACAACAGGTCCCTAAAGCTCCGCACGGTAGTGAACCATATCCGTGCGGAACACTCAAAAAAGAGGAAACCAAGCAGCTTCCTCGAAAACAAGAACAAAAAAACTCTAGTGGCAGCGAACATCCCCAGCCGCTCCTCTTGGAATCCAGACCCTCTCAGCGACATGGAGAGCTCAAGGGAGCGGATCTCCGAGAGCACGAGCTCTGCACCGCTCCAGATAAAGGATCAAAACGACACGGTTCCCCAAACAAGCGCCAACCTGGATGAATTCAAAACTCCAATGAAAACCATCAAATGGGAAAACGTAATCCGCAATCCCACGAAAATCCAAACGACCAATCGCTATAAACCTCTGGCAGAGAAGGAGGCAGCAGAGGACGAACGTACAGAAGAGCTTGAGGACGCCTCGGTCCCCTCGACCAGAGAGCAAATCCATAACAAAGCGTCTGGCACTATCCGGACAAAGAAAGGCATCGACAAACCCCCGCCATTAGTGGTTCCGGGTAAACTCACCCACCACAAAGATTTGACCACCAACATTAAACTCATAGTAAAAAAGAAATTCACCCTGAAATATGCCAAGAACTCTGTTATAGTCTACGTGGAAGACATCACCGACTGGACAAATCTAAAACGGAATTTCGAGTTGGGAAACTTGGAATTCCACACTTACGCCACGTCCCAAGAAAAAACGCACGCCTTTGTCCTCAGAGGATTGCAGGGAGACATCCCCCCTGAAGAAGTTAAAAATGAGCTGATTGAGGAAAACGGCATCCCAGTCAAAGAAGTCCACCTCATGAAAACAATGTTTCGTCCTTTGTACTTGGTGGTGATGGACAGCTCTTATACCCTCAGTAAGTTGCAAAACCAAGTAAAAACTGTCTCCAACGTCCGCATTAGTTGGGAAAACAGGCGGAACCAACGTGACATTACGCAATGCCGCAGGTGCCAGATGTGGGGACACGTTGCTAGGAATTGCCGACGGAAATTTCGCTGCTCCAAATGCGCTCAGGAGCACGAAATTACGCAATGTAATGAGGAAGCCACTACCAAGTGCGCAAATTGCGGTGATTCACATAGGTCCTTTGACAGGAGCTGTCCAGTATATCAGTTCAGAATCAACGCACTGTCAAGGGACAAAACCTCGAAGTACAAGGATGCCCCATTGCCCGCCAATCCAGCTTGGACCGGACATCCGCCACCCACACAACACCTGATAAGTGAGCCTCAAACCACAAGAGCCGAACGTGCCTGAAAGCGACCAACGACCCCAGGACCACCTAATCTTCGAACCGAAGACTACGAGGTAAACTTCCCCGACGTCCTCGGACGGAAAAATAAACATACTCCAAAACCATCAGAGGTGCACAGCGTAGGTATGAGCGACAAATTCACTGCATTGAAGGATAAATTTGCGGAGCTGAACGCACTGATAAATATGGACGAAATGTTGTTGGCTTTAGACCACTACATCTCGATGCTAAAAAACTGCAAAACACCTGAGCAAAAATTTATCGCAAGTCGGCAATTTTTCACTGCTGACTTGCAGAATTTTAGAATCTAAGTTCCACTACATTCAATATTATTGAGTGGAATTGCAACGGACTGAAAGCCAAATTAGGCGAATTTATTCATTACCTAAGTACTAAAAAAGTCGATGTCGCTGTGATTTTGGAAACAAGATTACGAGACGTCGACAAAATACGCATTAAACATTTTTCTATAGAGCGAAGTGATAGACAAAATGCAAGAGGGGGCGGTGTGGCCATCGTCATAAGCAACCGCATCAACTATAAGCGGCTTCCTCAATTCCCCACGAGCATTGAGCACGTGTGCATCTGTGTAGAAAATGGCATATTCCTAATAGGAGCATACGCCCCCCCAACTCGTAACTTCACACATGCTGACCTCAACGTCTTCTTCCCTCCCAGCCGTGGGGTGTTGGTACTGGGAGATTTTAACGCGCGTCACCGCTTATGGAATAACAGGAGGTTAAACACAAGAGGCACAGTGCTTGCTGACTATATTTCGAACAGCGTGGACGTGCATTTATTGTATCCTGACACACCCACTCACTTTCCGTCTAACGGAATGTCACCTACTACAATAGATCTGGGATTAAGCAGAGACCTTAATGGTCTGTCAGAACTCACCACAGACAACGCTCTTAATTCAGATCATCTTCCAGTACAAGTCTCCTGGAACGAGCTCAGGGCACCACCAGGTGGCACAAAATATTCCTATAGAGATTTCGAGTGGAATCTCTATAGACTCAACATATCAAAAAACTGTGTTGTCACAAATCAAATAGAGACCCCTGAAGACTTGGATCGGGAGATTCGGAAGCTGACGAATATAATTCAGACCCAGCAAAGAGCGTTGGCTACAAAAGTACCAGATAGGCCTCCGCCCGATAACCTGCCTACCCAGATCATTGACTTGATAAAGTTCAAAAACAAGGTCCGAAAAAGGTGGCAAACATTTAGACGGGAGGTGGACCGACTGCGTTTCAACGCCCTTACGACTACCATCAAACAAAAAATAATTATTCACAGAAACGAATGCTGGTCGAGAATCCTGCACGATGCTGGTGCTCGAGATAAGTCCCTCTGGAAGATCGCTCGTAACCTTCGTAGAAGCTACCAGAAATTACCTACTATCCGCCAGAACGGCGAAGATTTTGTTTCGGATGTGGAGAAGGCTGGGGTGTTTGCCAATTTTTTTAGCACAGTTCATGCTGAAACTCCGAACGTCAGTCGGGAACAGGTTGTGATTGCCGAAATCGCCCGAAAATTCACTGAAAGGACCTATCCCATCCTATCACACATTTACCAGTCCATCCTCTGTACCCCTTCCGAAGTTCGTAAATGCCTCCGTCGATTTCCGAACAATAAGGCCCCGGGACCGGACGGTATTACATATCCCTTCCTCAAAAATTTGCCCAAAAAAGCCATACTTCTAATCACCTATATAACTAATGCCATCCTCAAACTGCAGTACTACCCGAAGGACTGGAAACCGGCTGCAATAATCCTCATCCCCAAACCCGGAAAGGACCTTTCCCTACTTTCATCATATCGCCCGATATCCCTCCTGAACACCTTGTCAAAGTTAACTGAAAAGCTGATTTTGACAAGGCTGAACGGGATCGTCGTTCGGAAAGATCTCCTCCCCCCCGAACAATTCGGCTTTAGGCCCGGCCACAACACAACTCTTCTTGCGGCGAGGATCGTCAACGACATCTTCACCGCATACAATCGCCAGATGATCACGGCGATGCTCTTACTGGACATGGAAAGAGCATTCGATTCGGTTTGGCACGCGGGCCTTATATACAAACTCGCCGTAATCCTCAATCTCCCTCTCCGTTTTGTTTCCCTAACCTCTTCCTATCTAACAGGGCGTTCCTTTCAAGTAAAAATAGAACAAACCTTCTCCAACTCCCATCCATTAGCGTCGGGGGTCCCACAGGGCGCAGTAATGTCCCCATTACTATACTCCCTCTATATCTCCGATGTTCCTAAACTTCCCACCACCAAGCTGGCCCTCTACGCGGACGACACCGCAATATACAACCACAGTTTCTACGCCAAAGGGGCGAAACAGAGACTGGCACATCACCTCAGCCTCCTACTGCCGTATTTCCGGAAGTGGAAACTCAAAGTCAATCCAGACAAGACGGAATTGGTGGTTTTTACCAATAAAATCACCAATCACCGAATCATCAACCTTTTACTGGTGGACGGGGTATCTATCCAACAACGGAGGACCGCAAAGTATCTCGGAATCGTGCTCGATCAACGGCTGACCTTCGGGGATCACGTCACATATGCCATACAAAGAACCTTTGCGGGTCAACAAAAACTCTACCCACTCATTAGCCCGAAATCGATTATGAGCCCAGCCAACAAACTATTAATTTACAAAACACTAATAAGGCCAATTATGCTCTATGGCGCCCCCGTGTGGTGCTCAATATCCGACTCGCAAAGGAAGAGACTTCAAAACTTTCAAAATCGAATACTGAGAGGAGTTCTGTCAGTTGACAGCTACACGCGTATACGAGACCTTCACGAAGCGACCGGGATTGAGTACGTTTCCCAGTACATAGACAGGACCTCCAATAACTTTTATAAATATCAAGCTTCTGGTTCCGTCCTCACCAGAGATTTAACCTGTCTGCGGTTTGATCCAGTAAATCGTGTCAAACATGGACCGGCCTACAAGCGTCTTCCAATATTTTTGGAGCTGTGGAGACCTCCTTGACCGGTGTTGACAGCACTACATCACATCCTACCACATTTGATTAATTCTACCAAACCACCACGTAGTGCCTGCGAGGCAGAACTACTGAACCCTCCTTGACAACGCGGGCACTGCGCTGGAAGTTCTCTAGAACAAGTTCGGCCAAAACCTTGAAAATCTGTCTCAGAGATCTTGGATCCAAAATGTTTGCTACGTGGTACCTGAGGCCGCTCTTTAAACTGGTTTTTTAAATGAATTTTTCCAGTATAGTGTCTAATCCAACAACATAACTTCATGTGTGAAAATGTGCAGAAAACTCGTATTACTCAGGTATGTGTAAGTTCCGCAAACGTTCACATAAGAGCCAAGAGCCCGGGTGGTGAACCGTCCCGCATATTTATTTTAGCGCACCCTCTGATGGCTACTGGACATAACACCGTCCACCATGTTCCACGCATGGTAAATGACTCCCCAGTGCACATGTTCGACATGTTGGGTGCGAATACATAATTTTGTATGTATATATTCTGTATATACTAGCTGTTAGGATGTAATGTAATAATCTCTCTAATTTGCAAATAAAGTTATTTTATGTTAAGTTAAAGTTCCTGTCCGATCACCGGTCAAGCGACGTCGGGCGTGGTTATTAGTATCTGGATGGGTGACCGCTTAGGAACACCACGCGCAGTTGTGTTTTTTGTTTCTTTTTTTTATCCACTTTTGTTTATTTCCCTTTTTCACTCGCGGATGCCACGAAATTTTACACTGGTGAACCGGTTCCCGTCCAGTCTTTATAGTGTTCTTTCATAGAGAACGGACGTGCTCCTCAAACTCGTCGACATCAAAGACAACACAACAGCAAATCTCGACAAAAATAATAAGTAAATAAATCCATTGCGGCAAAACAGAGAGACAGCGGCATTAGGCACCAAAGAGACCAACAAAGGGCGGCAGGTCTGTGTGTTGTGAGTAAGTTTACACCAGCACACTTTTAGGGGAACCCCATCAGGGGGACTCTCGGCCTTCATCCAATAAATGGTATAAACAGGGACAACCGAAACATAGGAAATTGTGATGTGGGCACAGAAAGAAAACACCCAAATGAGTCACGTGCTTTGACCCCATCAACATCATTGATTGATCCAGACACGGACGTGTTTTGTAGAGCCAGAAGAAAACGTCACAGCATACTTTGCTCTATCTGAAAGCAAACAAAACTTGTCTGAGATGTAAAGCCTTCCTGAACGACGTGAAGAAGGTCCTGGACAACAAAATATCTACAAAACTTCTCACGGTAGTAAACCATATCCGTGCGAAGCACACAAAAAGGGGGACACCAAAGTGTATCCCAAAAACGAACATCTCCAGCAACCTGTCTCGGAATCCTGAACCTTCTCGCGACATAGCACTTTCAAGGGCGCGGAAGAACCAAAGTGAGGAGGAGTTCACAACCCCATCAAAAACCATCAAATGGGAAAACCTAATTCGCAATCTCACACAAGTGGAAACGGCCAATTGATACAAGCCATTGGAGGACAAAACGGCAGAGGACATGCAGATTAAAAAGGCCGAGGACCACCCGCCTACTTCAACCAGTCAACCCATCCACCACCAACCAAAAAAAAACGGGGTGCCGACAACAACCCATTAGTTGTGCCTGGTAAACTCAACCATCACAAGGACCTTACCACCAACATAAAATTATTTGTAAAAACACCAAGAACTCAGTCATAGTGTGCGTGGAGGACATTAATAACTGGACTCACTTCAAACGGAATTTCGAGTTGGCAGATTTAGAATTTCACAAGTACGCTACATCCGAGGACAGAACGCATACATTTGTCCTCAAAGGATTGCAGGGGGAAATCTCGTCGGAAGAAGTAAAAAGCGAGCTGAAAGAAGAAAATGGAGTCCCAGTCAACGAAGTTCATTTGATGAAAACCGCGTTCCGTCCCCTGTACCTGGTGGTGATGGATAGTTCGTACACCTTGAAAAAGCTCCAGAATCAGGTGAAGACGGTCTCCAATGTCCGCGTTAACTGGGAGAATAGGAGAAACCAACGCGACATCACCCAGTGTCGCAGATGTCAAATGTGGGGGCACGTCGCCAGAAACTGCCACCGCAAAATCCGATGTTCCAAGTGCGTCCAGGAACATCAAATTACGGAGTGTACCGAGAAGGCTGCCCTCAAATGTGCAAACTGTGGAGAACCTCACAGATCCTTTGTTAAAAGTTGCCTAGTCTATCAGCACAGGATCAAAGCATTATCGAAGACAAAACCGGTCTACAAAGACGCCCCATTGCCGTCCAACCCTGCATGGACCGGACGCTCATCACTTGGACAATGCCCGACCAGCCATGCACAGCCTAAGGGAACAAAATCCCCTCGAAAACGAGCCGCCACCTCGGGACCATCCAACCCCCTAACCGAGGACTACAATGTAAACTTTCCGAACACTCTCGGCCAGAAAAGTAGGCAGACGCCGAGACCATCAGAGGTGCAAAGTGCAAGCACGCAGGGTAAGTTCATCGCCTTAAAAGACAAATTTGCGGAACTAAACACTTTGATAAATTTGGACGAAATGTTGTCGGCATTAGACTATTACATATCCACTTTAAAATTTTGCAAAACATCCGAACAAAAATGTATTGCCAGTCGGCAATTTTTCACCATGGACATTCAAAATTTCAGAATTTAATTTCAGTCACGTTTAATATTATTGAGTGGAACTGTAATAGTCTAAAAGTCAAATTGGGCGAATTCATTCACTATTTGAGCACTAGAAAAATCAACGTCGCCGTGATCCTAGAGACGAGATTGCGAAATGTCGATAAAATTCAAATTAAGCATTTTCGCATAGAGTGAAACGATAGACCCAACGCAAGAGGGGAGGTGTTGCTATCGTTATAAGTAACTACATAAATTACAAAATACTGTTGACTAGTAAAATGTCGACAATTTCGCTACCAAACAGGCAAGTACACAACAAAAAAATTCATATCTTCATACAAGTATTTCTTTTCTTAAGAATAATAAAAAGAATGAAAAAATTTAGCTACAATGTTTTTTTTTTATTTACTCGAAAACGGTGCGTCCTACGAAAAAAAGTCAAGAGACCTTTTTTCTTCCAAATCGAACACATAATTAAAAAAGGAACAAAATATTGGAAAAGAACAGTGGCGTACCACATTTTTCTTTTAAAATATCCAGCAATTATCCTGCCCGCACGTCACTGGTTACACAACAGCCACTGTTTTTAGCGTAAAATACGCACCGTTACTAACTCTCAAACCCTGCAAAATTTGATTAAAATGTCTCAAATAGTTTCGGACATATTTAAAAAATTGTATTTTTTTAAAGAAACTTTCACACCCTGTATTTCCGCAACGAAGCATTTTTGGGATATAGTTTATATAACAAAATTGCCTTTATTTTAGCTGTAGAATACGCTTCCGAAGTTATGTATCGTACTTAGGAAACACCCTGTATATGCAGAAACTTCTCTATTTTTACAAAGTCGCGGCACGGTCAAGAAATCACTGAGTTGTACATAGTGATAGTGTTAATCCTGTTAGATTTAAGATGAAGAGAACTGTGAGGGAGTTGATGCGCCCCTATAGGACGCTTATGTATGTCGCAACCTGGTTAGAAGTATTCTCGTCGATTAAGAGGGTTTTGCAATCATTATCTTTCATGTGAATTTGATATTTGGTGATTGACTTCTAACCACCCTTTGTCGGTACTTGTGGGAAAATATAGCCACTCTTTGTCGGCGCTGATGAGAAAGTACCGACCAAGTGTTATCAGTACTACAGTAACGTCGCAGGTGATGTCATAAATCAATAATTGCTCTCTAGCCAGGGTACGACATTGTTTTATTACCCTTAGATTTAGTATTTAAGAGCGCCCCGAACCTAAAGGGCTCTTTTCCTTTCGAGTGGCCCATCTGTACCTATTATCCGTGAAATAGATATCTAAATAGTGTATCCGTAAATATAGTAAATTATATCAAACTCTAGACAACAATAGAAAAATCTACATATTCATATGGAATTTCCATCATAAAATGACGTAATCTACCTCCCATATCAATTTGGCACCATAATTTAGAAACACTCTGTATATTCTTTGAAATTTTGCCTATATTGCAACATGTTCACATATTGACTTTTTAATTGATTATTTTTTATATCGATATTTAGTTGTAATTTACAAAGATCTTTTATTTCCAAAATTCTATTGAAATATTCATGAAAAGAGCAAATTATAAATTCTATGGGATGTAAAATGCCATAGGGTAAAATAGTGGGATTGCTGCTTTGTCAGCAGCTCTTTTTAAACCAGCACAATGGTTTGACTGATTTTGGGAAAAAGGTTTCTGCTGTTGAAGCTCGTAAAAGAGATGCATGAGAACCAATGTCTATAAGTAATAGAATGTTATATTATAATTAGGAATGTCGATGTATGGTAATTGATTTGTTTGGAAACTATTTAAATTTAACCATAATTGTTTTGGTTTGAGGCATGTAGTAAAAAAAAATTTAATTGTTTGACTAGAGTTTCTTCTGGACAGAATGTTTCTTCACGGTACTCATGATCTTGAGAGTGCTTATTTTTACTTAAGTGATTATCAGTGATGTGAAATTGGTGGTCGAGAGAATTTTCATTGTTATATCCTTCTTCTGCATGGGTTAACTCTTGGAACGTAAAATTAGGTTTTCTTCCAAATTGAAAAGTAGATTGGAGTGGCTTCTGTGGAGGTCCTATTTGACTTAAGTTTCTGTGAAATGTAATTGTATTGACACCTGTGTAATGGAACTCGCGAAACAAAACTCGGGAACACTTTGGCAGATTTTTATTCCACTCGTTTTGACACACACAATCCTTAATCATTTACAAAACTAAAAATCTCGGGATTAAACTGACATTTCAATAGAGAGAGCCAAGAGTTAATGAGGGAAGTGACAAAATTACGGGAGCGTCGAGTTATATTATTATAATGGTTATCATGGTCAAAATGGTTATGGTCCTTTTACAAGCTTCGGGGTATCTTAAGTACCAAATCTGGGGGTCAGTACCTATAGGCGTACTCCGGTTTTAGGCAATTAACAAGACAATCCACAGATGTTAACTTTCTAAATCCTTAACCCGTAACGTCAAGATAATGGTAAGAAAAGATGATTTACGGGGGTGTTGCAGCTGTAGTGAGATTTTAGCAAAATGCGGATATTTTAGACTTTTGTCTTGACGAGGAAAAGGAGTGAAAGTTTTTATGAAAGGTAACCCTTATTGGAGGATAATGGGTTCCCAACATATGGCCATCCCGGACATACCACTAAAGTAGTGAAAATTCATAGGCGTAGCCTAAGGGTATATTACACCTGACATTAGTTGTGGGGGTTGTTGTTTAGAAATTTGAATGAATCTTTTCTGGTCAACACGAGGGAGTTCATTTTTGATTTGGATAATGAGGCCTAAATGCTGATTTTTTTATTTTAATTTATAGTAGAGATGTTTATATGTTTATGAAAGGTGCAGAATTTCTCGTTCTAGGAAAACTTATACTTTGAAAATTGTGGGAAAATTGTTTTGTTTTACGTTGATTTTGTAAATACACCTAATTCTCTTTTTACACGAATTATTAGATTTATGTATCCCGCCAATTTAGATCCAAAAAGGAATAAATAATAATATTAGGTTTCATTTTAGAGCAAACGTCTAGACTCATTAAAAATATTGATGATTAAATAAAATAAACAAAATGTGAAATGGGAGGTACGTACACCATATAGAAAAGGTTCGTGAGTCAGTCTTTAAATAGACACTGCCCTTACAATTAAAATTAAAGTTAGCGATCTAGCTAGTATCAATAGCTAGTGCCGTGTTTTATTACGTACCCATTTCCTATGAAAATTCAATACGAATTGTTTTGTTTTAACACGATTTTCAATATACTGTAATGTCCACTTATAACGAATCCCCATGGGCCACGCAAAAGGGTTAATTATAATTGAAATTTACTATATCCGCTCATGTATCTAAAGTTGAGAAAAACATGCAAAAGTTGTAATATTGTGTTGTAGACGTGATACATGGAAAAAAAATACACAAAACTTATACTACAAGTAATAAATAAAAACAAAACAGGAAAACTCAAGTATACATGTGAGCATCCCTTATTTATGTTAAGACTATTAACCTTCCAGTAGTCGCGTCGGTCTTAGAGACCATGTATTGTAATTAACCCCCCAAAAAATTGTGTAACATAACTTTAAAAAATTAGATATGGGGACATTTTAACAACAAAATGACTGACTAGAAAGAGCAAAATAAAGTAAATGTAGCACATTTTTTCAGTTATTAACAAAAGCCTTTGAAATTGGTGGTTTTTCTTCAACTCTCTACTACTACTACTACAACTCTCTAATTTAATAGACACATACAAAAAAACAAAAAATGGTAATAATATAAACTGTAAATTAAAGAAAAAAGAACACTTTGACTATAGATAAAAAGTAATACAAACATTTTAAAAATAAATTCACTGCATTTTCTCGACACTCCTTGCAAACCCCAATAATATGCTCCAAGCACATATATTTATTGCACTTATAGCACTGGAAGCGAATTTTGTGATTTTTTTCGATGTACAGTAGGCACATTTTCTTGGTAAAGCATTTTGTGGGACATCAAGTTCGATATTAACACCAGGTAGTTCTTGCAGTCTCAATTTTACGCTTCGTGGAATATTCTTCATAGCAGAACGTATTTGAAAATGGGGCTTGAGTAAATCATTGGCCAATTGTCTTAAAAAGTGTCTTCTCAAAATTGTAATGTGAGAATTGTTTGAAGCATAGATCACTTGCGAATTGATGCCAGCTATATTCAAGAGGGAGTAGAAAATGACCATTGGCCATCTACGTGTGTTTCTGGAACAGTTGTAACTTGAGGTCAATTTATCAACAGTGTCTACACCTCCTTTACTGCAGTTGAAATCTGTAATAATTACTGGTTTCTGGGCATCTGTTGTTGCATCGATATCATCATGGTCGTGCATACTAGAAAGCAACAGCATATTTTTTTTCTTTTTGGGAATATATCAGACTAGAGTACACTCTTTCGAAAACGCAAACATAACATACTGGTATGTTCTGGTCGGATAGCTGGTTGAAAAAACTCTAAAGGCAACTCCCTTTTGCTTTTTCTGATGTTTCCAATTACTGTAAGGTTATGATCATTGAGTAATTTCTTTACGAGATGTAAAGAGGTGAACCAGTTGTCCATCATAATATTGCGTCTCGACCCCGAAATATGTTCACAAAATCGTAGAACATCATAAGGACTATTCGCAACTCTGTATGGCCCTTCAGGTTGTGTTCCGACGTAAATTTCTATCTTGCTTATGTAAAATATTTTCGCATCACACAAGGCTAGAATTTTTAACCCATATTTGTTTGGTTTTAAAGGAATATACTGTCGAAAGCTACATTTTCCTCGGAATCCTAAAAGCATCTCGTCCACGGTTATGAATTCTGAGTGATGGTAACAATTCTGACAATTAGAAACGAAACGATCAAAAAGATCGCGTATGGGATTCAATTTGTCTGTTGCTCTTCGCATTGCTCTAGTCCTTTTGCTATCAAATCTTAGACAACGAACTAGGAATCTAAATCTTTGAAGGCTCATAGTGAGGCGAAAAAATTCTACTCCAGATCCATCAATATTCCATAAATCTTCGCCATTCAGGCGATTTGCATGATAGATACCAGCCATATAAATAAGACCAAAGAAAGCACGAATTTTGATTTGATTAGTTAGAGTTGCATCTCTTTTTCGAGCAAAATTGTTAGCAATAATTTCAATGTACTCGTTGGTGTATTTCACGATAATATCAATAATTTCCTCATTGAAGAAATATTCCCATATTTCCAGTGGCCTTAACAAATTTCTGGTTGCTAATGTGGAACCCGGCAAACATTTGACAATATATTTTTGCCGTGTTTTAACTGTTGTGGATGTGAAGCAAATTTTTTCCAACGCGTGACTATCTTTTCCTATAAACGATAATCTATTGCTGTGGCTTTTTTTTGCTGCTTGCCCATGACCAAATATATCCTGTTTAGACTCACTGTCATCAAGTTGCAGTACTACATGATCCAATTCATCTTCCTCAGATAAATCTGGATCGGAATGATCGTCGTACACATATTCTTGACTCTCCCAGTCGCTAATAATTTCTTCTAACATTAGTTGCAGGCGTTCCTTCTCTTTTTCGTAAGACCCCATTGCTAAAACACCATCATGTTACATTTCTATTCTACATTTACAGAATAGAAATACGAAGAACTTACCTTATAATTAAGAAATAGAACAAATAAAAAATAAACGTGATTAGTCGCGCCGGTCTCACACACCTCAGAAAGAAATAATTCTGGACAATTACTACTTGCACCACTATGAACTGTAGTGCTGATCCAGCGCAACATATTGATAAGATACATAGAGCGGCAGGTGTTTTCATCCTTGATTCTGACAATAGTGCTAAAAAAGGTGGATGATCGGTGTCACAGACCGTGTGCGACTACTGGAAGGTTAAGTAATACTATGTGAAAATGATATGGAGGTTAGCCGTAAATTTCTTCTAAGATAAGCGTGAGAAAACCATAGAGGGTTGTTTATGAATTCCTTTAACATAGGCGAGAGAAAAATTGATGATGGATCAGGTAATCCTGGGAAAAAGCCTGGAATGTGACTTATCAATGCTGTTAAAAAAAAGGGATGCGCTCGGGGGTGAATAGGACGTGTGTATCGGGGTGCATTCTGGACTTGGTTCATGAAAAGTAAAGAAGTGCCTCAAAACTAGTATTGTTTCATTTTTCTCATAACCACACCTAAATCTTACATAACATACATAAGTTATGTTGAGTGTAGGTTTATTTTTCGGTAATTTTTAAAATTGAAACTAACGGTTCGATAACGAGATTTTAATGAGAAAAAAACACAAAGCATTTGGTCGCAAAGAATACCGAATCAGTTCTGACCCTTTTGGAGAGCCGATTCGTTAACGGGAAAAATAATATAAAGCATACAATCGATACGCCGAATATCTTATTCAGCATCTAGCAAGATGTGAACGTTGGCATAACACATATATGTTGCTAAAAACGATAATAATGAACACAGTAATAATTATTTTATTGACAACGGCATTACTATTACAAAAAGATTGATCCCGTTTTTATTGTGCTTATTCGGATGATTGCTGGAGCCGGACTGGCTTGTGATGCCCTATTGCTTAATAATCATCTCACCGAAAAATAATCAAACAACAATCGCTTTAGATATGCCGAAATAAATAACCGAACTGGGTTGTTTTAACACAGTAATCAAAAACTTATTTTAAGTATAATAACCTTAAATCTAATTTTCAACATTAGAGTTGTTTTATTCAACAATATATGTATACTACATAGTTCATTAAAATTAAACATACAATATTTGGTATAAATAGTTATTAAAAAAAATCAAATATTTTTTAATTTTACAGTGAAACATGATTCGTTGAAGAACATTTCTACATTGGCAAAGCTATTAAGAATATGTTGCGGAGCATTACGTTTTTGTAAGAAATTGCGAATGGTGCAAATGTTTTTTTCTAAATTCATAATTGGTGATTCTGGTAGATTAGTACTATTTATATCTTGATTTTCAATACTGCCAGGATCACCTTCATAATCACTGTTATCGTTATTGTCTAGATCTTGCACTATACTAATAATTTCTTCGTCTGTTAAGAGCTCCCTACAAATTACGTGATCATCAATACGTATGAAGTCTTCATAGTTATTGTCCAACGTTGGATCAGTTGAATGAGATAGTACTTCAACCCTGTCGTCGTCAAGGTTATTATTCCTATCTGTGATTCTTCTTAACCAATCCCTTAATGGAAGTTCGTCGTCCGAACCGAAATCTTCTTAGTGGTTTTTAGAAAACACAGTATGACGAAAACAGTTCTGTATTTTTTGTTGGGACACATTTTGCCATGACGTATGAATAAAGTTCGCCGTAACCAAAAGATTTACACGAAAGTTTTGATTGCCAATATCCATGTGCGAAACCATTTTTCCAAGAAGAATGCGTCGGTAGTTTCTTTTCAGACTATTAATTATTCCTTGATTTAATGGCTGCAGCCTTAAACTAATATTAGGTGGCATGAATACTAGTTTGATGAAATTCAAATTCTTCATGTCATTATGTGATGGACAGTTGTCTACCAATAAAATAATTTTCCGTTTTTGCCTTCTTAGTTGGACATCCCATTCTTGCAGTTCAAAATAAAAAATCTCAGAAGTCATCCAAGCTCTTGCATTTGATGTATACTTGACAGGAATTTTTTTATTCCGGAAGCAGCGTAGACTTCGAGATTTACCGATAATTATTAGATTTCTTTTCTCTGTGCCCGTAAAATTTGCTGCTACCAGAATAGTGATTCTCTTTTTGGATAATTTTCCGCCCGTACATTTTTCTCCTTTAAATCGCAATATTCGATTTGGAGTCAATTTATAGAACAGATCTGTTTCGTCAGCGTCAGCGTCAGCGAAAATATTACTGTTTTTATAATTTTCTCTGATTTGTGGCCATTTTTTTTGCAACCAATTATCCACTACATCTATGTCTATTTCACCCACAATTTTTCCACTTGCCATTCCGTGACGTTTTTTGAACCATTCAATCCAACTGTAACTGCAATGGAATTCTCTGCTTTTCATCAAATTTTTCGCTTCATTAGCCTTAGTTTAAAGTAAATCACCTATTATTGTGACGTTTCTTACCCTTGCTTGAGAAAACCATTTAAACAATCCTCTGTCCAGTTGATCACGATTTAACTTCTGAAGTCTTTTGGCTGCCGAATTGGACCGCTCGTAGC
The DNA here is from genome assembly GCF_039881205.1 of Euwallacea similis. NCBI lineage: Eukaryota > Metazoa > Arthropoda > Insecta > Coleoptera > Curculionidae > Euwallacea > Euwallacea similis. Next base: position 2,144,643 of record NC_089637.1, on the reverse strand, counting down.
TTTCCACTATCTTGTTTCTGTTCTTTCAAATCGTACACACAGTTGATTTAAGCAAATTTGTTTCTCTGCAGACTTCGCGTTGTTCCTTTCCATTTTGCAACTGCTGAATTATATCGTACTTTGTTTTTAACGTAAAATACTTTCGCTTTTGTTTCACCGTTTTAGCACTTTTACTAGCCATATTTTATTTTTCATTTTAAAAAATGTATAACTTTTTAAAAACAGTTTTATTTAGTTAAGTACAAAAAATATATAAAGCAAAGTAACCCAATGAAAAGAATTGCAACAACGGCTTTCTAAGGATCGTTCTCCTGTTTGTATTGAATTATTACGGTCTCAGCAGATTTATAGCGGCACTGCATTTTAGTATCAGATAACTCATGGAACGGTTTATTACCAACCCGTTTGCATCTAAGAATATGCAATTTTTCCTACTACTCTTAAAACATTTGTTTAACAATAAAATTCGACAAAGTGAGCACCGGCTCGCAACAAAGGGAAGACCGATTCACAAGTACAAAACCCAGTATCAATTTGCTAGTGTCGGAAAAATGATCAAAAAATTTCAGTATTTTTATGAGTTGGTATTCTTATTTATGTTGAGTGTCGGTAAATGTCTTAAAGATATTGATTTTTTGTACGTATTTATACTTTTTATCCTTGCCGACGACTGTACGTTATAAGCGATAAGTTTACGCTTTTATTATGCAAAAATTGGTTTATTATAAGAAGAAGTTTATAATATGCGAAAAAAAATACGTTGACTTTTTAGAAGTTATTTCTTGCCATCTATGGTAGTTTGCACTAAATGAAAGTTCATTATAAACGGGTTCGCTATAAGTGGACATTACCGTATTATGATTTTTTTAAATTAATTTTTCTTATGATGTTTTTTGTTATATTTCTATGAATTCTTTCGTTCTCACTCCTCAGAAATAAGCATTGTAACTTTGCGTTATATTTTTCACAAGTCTGTTAGATTATATCGATTATATGCGATCAAATAAATGTAGTGTATGTTTAAGGGAGCTCTGAAGTAATCAAAATTACGTACCTTAGCAACAGTAAACACAATTAAAAAATATGTTGCAGGATTTTACTGAAACGCAAAATTAAATTCATTAATGTCAAAACTACGTTTCGATAAATAACCATAAACACAATACAAATTAATTGTCTGAAAACAATTCAGACTTTTTGAGAAATCCTAATTTCAGCAAAAAAGTAGGCCTGAAGGCCAATTATAAACCGGAGCGACCATCCCGAAATGGTTTACAACCTGGAATTCTTGAGAGGTATTTTATCTCTATTGTTGGCTGGAATTGGACTCTAGTTTAAGACTTATCTGATGTTTGCAAGATATTGGAATTCGGATAGCAAAATGAAAAGCCGACAAAGGTCAGTTTCCAGATTGTGTGGATATAATAGACTCATTAGACGCACTTTATGACATCTACAAGGCGGCAAGGAAGAGATTGGATTAACCGTCATTTGATGTATTGTCCTTTCATCCTCCTTTATCGGTTGAAACAGTGTAATGGAACTTACGAAACAAAACTCGGGAACACTTAGGCAGATTTTTATTCCACTCGTTATGACACACACAACCCTTAATCGTTTACAAAACAAGATCTTGGGATTAAACTGACATTTCAATAGAGAGAGCCAAGAGTTAATGAGGGAAGTGACAAAATTACGGGAGCGTCGAGTTATATTATTAGGTCGTGTAGTATGAAATGAGTAGAATTGAATTGAAACTTTAGTCATTTTTTTTTTCATATGAAATGTTTTTATTGTCAATCGAAATATGCACCACCATTATCAATACACTTCTGCCATTTAACGAGAAGTTCATTGATTCCCCTGCTGTAAAAGCCTGCAGGCCGGGAGTCGATAAACTCTTGGAAGGCAGCTTTGACAGCCTCGTCGGAGTTGAATGTTTTCCCTACCAAGAAGTTATCGAAATTTTGAAAGAAGTGGTAATCAGTGGGTGCTAAGTCGGGTGAATACGGTGGATGACGAAGAGTTTCCAATTCCAACTCCTGTAGCTTGGCCAAGATGACTTGTGCGGTGTGTGGCCGAGCGTTGTCGTGCAACAATAGCCGTGCGCTTCGATTGACTAATCTTGGCTGCTTAACCGTCAGTTGCCTCATCATTTCGGTCAGTTGTCGGCAGTAGACATCAGCCGTAATCGATTCACCAGGTTTCATGAAGCTGTGATGGATGACACCTGCGTTGGACCACCAAACGGACACCATAAGCTTCTTTTGATGAAGATTTTTTTTCGCACAATGTTTTGGTGGTTCATCTTGATCCAACCACTGCGATGAACGTCTGGTATTGTCATATAGGATCCATTTCTCATCACAAGTAACAATCCGATTGAAAAATGGATCGTTATTATACCGGCACAACAAAGAAACACAAGCTTCGAGACGTCGTTCTTTCTGTATGTCGCTCAACTCATGCGGTACCCACTTGTCCAGCTTTTTCACCACATGTCCACCAATTTCAGCCAAATGAGTCAATATTGTTTTTTTGGTTACACTGAATATTAACGATAATTCGCTTGCACTTTGACGTGGATTCGCTTCCACCACGGCTTTCAGATAATCGTTATCCACTTGAGTTTCAGGTCGTCCACGTGGTTCATTTGTTCAGGTTAGTTCAGGTCAAAATTGCCAGAACGAAATTTCATGAACCAACGAGATACTGTTTGCTGTGAAGTGACTTCAGTACCAAACACATCATTAATATTGCGAGCCGTCTGAGCTGTTGTGGTTCCACGGTGGAACCCATATTTCATTAACACACGAATTTCACTATTTTGCATGGCTGCACAAAAATTTTTATAAAAATAAAAGTTTTCAATAATTTTTAACACTTTAAACTCTGATCGAAAGAGGAAGAATGTGCCTTTTCCACATAAAAAAGTCAAGTCCAAATATAGATTTAGAGTGAAGTTATTCGCAGTTGAATGTGGCATTTCGAGAATCTACTCATTTCATACTACACGACCTAATACTATTGACAACGTGGCGTTAAAATAAATCAATTTACGTGGTTCAAACAGAGGTACGACTGGAGAAATTAACTAGTTTCGACTTCTTTAATGTGCATAAATCGAGCATAAACCAAAGTAAATAAGTCGTATCAATCTCATACAACCAACGATCATTTAAGGTACCAAATGGGAACCGGGATTGTGAGGTTATGCAAATTCAAAAAGGAAAAATCGTGATAAAAAGGAACTGACTCACCGGGATTGTTTCTTGCTTTTCTTGGGATCCACCGTTCTACTCCTTATTCCGCTTTCGATGTCCTATGTTTCACAGGTTCTGATCCAGTCCCGTGATATCCGGTTCGAAGTGACCAAAAATGTTTCTTCCGTGATTCGTGGTACCAAGAATTAGGCCACGTCTAATCAAGAAGTACGAATAGGCAATACTCTTTCCTTTACTTTCTCCCCCGAGCAAGGACTCCCATAGGTATCACCACTATCACCGTTTCTGTACAACATATACTGCCATGACATAAATAACCACAACTTAGAAGATAAAAACCATTTTTACAAAACAACCTACGTACTGCAATACGCAGACAACACGGCTCTTATCGTACACTACAAAATCACCGAGAAGGTGGTAGATAAACTTCAGTCATTAACGGACAGCACAATGACTTGGTTCTACAGATGGAGATTAACATCTAACGCCTCCAAAAATCAACTTTTACTACTAAACCATCAGATTAAAGAAAACTCCCCAACAATAATAGCAGATAGTCACCAAACTGTACCAAAACACGACATAAAATACCTGAGGATAATAATAAACAACAAATGTGAATTTGTTCTTGATTATTTGAAATTCACCAAACACGCACAAAAGACAAGAATAGAAATTATTAAAACGATTAAACACTTTAGAGCACTAACATATAAGAACAAGGGAATTAATATCAAAACGGCCACCAAAATCTACAACTCCATCTGCACACTGCTACTGGACTACGGACATATGTTAAAAGCAAATACGACTGACAAAACAAGAAAACACATACAAACTACAGAACAGATTGCACTAAAAAGCGAAGGGACTTAAGTGTCATCTATTTTAATGAAATTTTACAGGAAAATAGTTTAGACCTATCTAGGAATAGTGATGTATATTTTACGTGCCATTTTTAATGTTTAAGTGGTGAAAACTACCTCCAAGGTTTCGCTAATTTTTAATTTTTTGGTGATAACTTTTGACTTAGATGAGTTAGAACAATTAAAAAAAAGCGAAATTTTCCTTTTTTAATTCGCAACCGACCTGTCAAAGTTCGGAAAAATATTACTTTTAGGTTTTTTTTTGAAAATTTCAATTTTTTTTGGCCTAATTGATATACGCATCCAGCTGTTTCGTTCAATTTTTTTCCATTTTATAGAGAAAACTTTTCTCAATAAAATGATACAAAGTAGAACTCGATACCGTGTTTCTAACAAAAGTTACAATTGTTTATATAAAAATATGCACCCCATGTTCGACCGCTTATAACGTCAGAACTGAAGGTGGCAGAAGAAAATCTCTCATCATAAAAAAGGCTTTATTTAATGAGTATTAAAGAATGATACCATAAAAAATATATTTTCAATTGAAAATTAGATTAACATTCTTTCTGTATTTAGTATATGTCGGGGTAACATTAGGAACGTTTTCCATGTTTAACGTTATAATATTTTAGAAAATAAAAGTAGAAAGGCAAACTAACGAATTCACTACTACTCGACCGCCCTTCTGCCCTTCTATCTCTTAACTGCCTGTTCCTTTCTTCTTCTTAACTTTCCCCGATCGGGTGGTCCTTCAGACCCAAAGGGAGTACCTGCTAGTCCCTGTTTCGCGTGGACAAATCCCACATGTGGGCACTTAATTATGTCGGTAGTAGTGACCTCGTTTGACAATGCTTTATCTTCAAGATGGCTTTGTCAGTCTGCCCCTCATCTATTATCGGTTCTAATGGTACAATTCTAACTTAAGGACTAATAAATCTCCGACACGGCCTTCCTGACATTTCACTCGTCCTCGGGTGATTCTAAAAATTCGAATAACGAAAAATCAGTTTAATTCGAATGATGATTTTTTTTTTTTTTTTTGTCAGACAAACCCCTTTCCAAAACACACCCCTTTTTTTTTCTCTTTTTTTTTTTTTTTTTTTTTTTTACATTAACATAAAAGAGAGAGCAGATCCTTTGGTAATGTCCACTTGACTACTCATTCTGACACATAACTCCTTCACATTGCCTTCTACACACTACGCCGTAAACAACACTCAATTGTTGTTACTTGCAGCTATAGTTAGACATATGTAAGTTCACTTTAGTGTCTTCCAACCACAACGTCTCTTGCAACGTTTTATTCGCTAACGTCTCTTTCAACGTTTTACTCATTAACGTCTCTTTCAACGTTTTACTCACTAACGTCTCTTTCAACGTTTTCGAGGTCCATATGAACATTACTTTCAGGCATCCTTCTCAAACTTTCATGTGCGTATTTGTATGTTCGATTATTATTTAGCGACTTCAAAATATACCGATCGCCCTCCAATACTTCAACTATAAGGAAGGGTCCTTTGAATTTTGGATCGAGTTTTGTCTGATGTCTTTCCTCGTTCTTGAGTAACACGTAATCCCCAACCTTGTACTTAATTACTTTAGCCCTTGTTCGGTCAAATCTTAACTTATCATAATCGGCCACTTCCTGCATAGCTCCTATTGCCCTATTCCTAAGTTCCTCAATGTTACAAGTTAAATTATCGTTGTCTACACTATCTACTACTAACCCCAACGGTCGAGCAACCCTTCCAACTAATAATTCTAAGGGAGTAGCCTTTACAGAACGATTGACCGTGCAATTCAAAGCCAACTGGATATCCTTCAGTGCATCTTGCCAAGATCTATCACTAGTTTCAACAGCTGTCATCATATTTTTAAGCGTACTCATAACCCTTTCCACTTGTCCATTAGCCCTACTAGTACCAGTTGCTATCAAATGTAATTTTATATTTTGTAGAGAACAAAATTCACGAAACTCCTTGCTCGCAAAACACCTTCCTTGGTCAGCAATTATTCGCGCAGGTACACCAAACAAAGAAATAGCGAATTTTATGGCTTTGATAGAATTGCTAGAATCAATATTTAGGGTGTGATACAAAAGGGTGTATTTGGTAAAAGCATCTACTAAAACTATCACATATTCTTTCAAATCACTCTTCCCGCTTAATTTTCCCGTTATATCTACGTGAATAGTATGCCAGGGAATTGCTACCTTTGGGATAGGGTGAAGTTCTGACTGAATTTTACCTGAACTTGACTTTGACAATTTACACGTGACACAGTTATCGACGAATTTACGAACATACTTCGCCATATGTTCAAACCAGTAATGTTCATAGATTTTGTCTAAAGTTTTGTCCCAACCCAAATGCATAATTGATTCGTGTACCTGGTTAATTACAGACCATCTAAAAGCGCGAGGAACAATAAGCAGACACTTAGTCCTTCCGTTTCGTTGAATTTTCCTATGTAATATTCCAGCCCTCACCTCATATGTTTTCGCAACATTTTCAGGTAATTCATTATTTTGAATCTTAGCCACCAACGAGACTAGTTCTTCATCTTTGCGCTGTTCCGCTAACAACCAATTACTTGAGATTTCGGCAAGGTTTATCCGTTTTTCTACTACTCTACTATAAGATCTCTCCGGGTGGTTCTGACTTATCGGAATTTGGTTTCGCGAAAAGAAATCGGCATGAGCCATTCGTTTTCCCTCCCTATATTCAATATCAAAATCATAGGCTTGCAAAAATGCCCACCACCTATGTACTCTAGGTGTTAAATCAAGCTTATTTCGCGAAGATTTTAGTGAGTTACAATCAGTAAATACTGTAAATCTTCGACCTTGCAAATAATGCCTGAAGTATTTAATAGCATTCACCACAGCTAGAGTCTCCAATTCATAGGAATGGTATTTGGATTCCGTGGCTGAGGTTCTTTTACTAAAATACTCTACAACTCGCGGTAAACTATCTACTCTTTGTATAAGTATTGCTCCATAACCCTCTGCACTAGCATCCGTATACAATTCAATAGGAAATTGTGGATCAAATATCATCAAAACGGGCTCATTAGTCAATAATGAAATCACTTGTTTGCGAACAGACTCGTGTTCAGGCTTCCACTGAAAGACCTTTTTACACGAAGTCATCGGATAAAGAGATTTCATTATATGTGAGAATCTAGGAATAAATTTTCTAAAATATGAAGATAATCCGATGAATTGTCTTAACTGGGTAACGGTTTGTGGAGGTGGTAAGGAGATTAATGCTTCAATTTTTCTCGCATTTGGTCGGACTTCGCCGTTGCTGACTTCATAACCAAGATATTGGACGGTACTTTTGAGGAAGGAACATTTCTTTATATTGAAAGAAAACCCGGCTTTTGTGAATCGTTCTAATACCGTTTTCATTCGCTCAATTGATTCATTCACAGTCGTTCCTAAAATCATGATATCATCCATGTACACTACGACGTATGAATATGCGAGCTCTCCCAAGGCGTTTATCACTGCTCGTTGAAAAACAGCCGGTGCATTTTTTAAGCCAAAAGGCATAGCTAACCACTCATACTGGCCCTCTGGAGTGACAAAAGCTGTTCGCTCAATTGAATCTTCATGCACAGGAATTTGATGAAATCCACTTGCCATGTCCAGACATGTAAAGTATTTTGAACCAGATAACCTAGCGATTTGATCAGAAATAAGCGGCAAGGGGAATTTATCAGAAACCGTATTTGCATTTAATTCGCGATAATCTACACATAAACGATGTGAGCCATCTTTCTTTTTGACGAGCAACATTGGACTTGAGAATGGGGAACAGCTAGACCGAATCACACCTGCACCTAACAGTTCCTTAATTTTATCCCTAACCATTTGTTTCTCATCTGGACTAAGGCGATACGCCCTTCTTTGAACCGTTTTGTTCTCATCAATAAGCCGAATTTTCAACTCACCAGTCGAAACTCGCGTACGTGGAATTTGCCTAATAAAATAATCAGAAAATTCAGATAATACGCTCGTTAAAAGAGATCTTTCTTCGCCAACCACATCGGTTTCTATCATGTTCAAATCGAATTTGTCATCATTTTCTTCCGCTCTACATGCATTAACAGTTAAAGATTTAAAAATATCGACTTTATCTTTTGTTATATTAACGTTAAAACCTTGGCTAAGAATTTCACGACCAATCATTATATTGTAGTTTAAATAAGCGTCTGGTATTACATAGAACAAAATCTCAATTAAGGTTCCGTTTATAGTAACTTCGGATAGGATTTGAATGGTACTAAACACAGTAGCATTACCTATGCCTTTCAATGTTACTATTTTCTCGAATCTTTTACCAGCGAATTTACCAGCTACTTTTTCTACAATCAATGAACAATCTGCCCCAGAATCAAAATAGAAATGGTACTTCTCACCCGAATGAGTCAAAATTCCAGTTGGTCCGGAGACATGGCAAATATTGATCCGCTTCACATTGGCCTCCTTCTTTCCAGAAGACGTTGATGCAGTCACTTCACGGTTAGCACATCTCGTTGAAATGTGTCCAACCTCGCCACATTTGAAGCAGGTTACTGAATCTTTATGTCTGAAGTCTGTCGATGTTCGCGTAGCTGAGCCACTCCTTTCTTGTCTTTTAAAACGACAATCGGCAATTTTATGGCCAAGTTTTCCACAGCGATGGCACTTGACGTTCCATAATCTTGCTTTTTTTGAATTCAATTCTGCCGTAAGTTCTGGTATCTTCCTCTTTCCATACGAAAAGGCTTTCAATTCTTGTTGCAACTGCGTTCTTGTCGTAATTTTTGTGGTAAATAACGTACGTTGCAATCGACCATCGAACTTTGCAATATGAGCCAAAACTGTGGCTATTGCAATTTCTTCGGCCTTCATGGATTTCCATTTAGCCATTAGCGAATTCATCAAACGTGTACCGTATATCGATAAACATTCTCCTTCTTTCGGTTTACTGTTCAGGATAGCCGTTAACGTTGTAGCCGGTGTTTCAACGCCTTCAAAACGTTCGATGAATAGGTCCTTGAATTGTGACCAAGTGATACCCGAAAAACATATTTCAGGGAGCCATTGCGACGCACTTCCTTCCAAGGCCTTACTAAGTGCGATAATTAGTTCGCTTCCTTCCAATGGATTTTCTCCCATACACATATCCGCTGCTGCACACCAGGATAATGGTTCGGCTTCAGATTTTTCCGGGTTAAACTTGGGTAGAGCCACATTCATATTTTTCGCGGGTTGCGCGGCTTTCATCGCGTTAATTAACTGCAACGTATTTTCTCTTTGTATGTCCAATAAGCTACGCCACTGTTCTTGTGAAATCACTAATTGCGCATCCGATCCCACTTCTGATGTCGGGGTAACATTAGGAACGTTTTCCATGTTTAACGTTATAATATTTTAGAAAATAAAAGTAGAAAGGCAAACTAACGAATTCACTACTACTCGACCGCCCTTCTGCCCTTCTATCTCTTAACTGCCTGTTCCTTTCTTCTTCTTAACTTTCCCCGATCGGGTGGTCCTTCAGACCCAAAGGGAGTACCTGCTAGTCCCTGTTTCGCGTGGACAAATCCCACATGTGGGCACTTAATTATGTCGGTAGTAGTGACCTCGTTTGACAATGCTTTATCTTCAAGATGGCTTTGTCAGTCTGCCCCTCATCTATTATCGGTTCTAATGGTACAATTCTAACTTAAGGACTAATAAATCTCCGACATATATAAGTATTATGCGTTATGTATCGGCATAGGGCATTTTTCCATATATGAATAATATACAGGTAAGAGAATATTTCATTGGTATCTATGGATTATATGTTTTACAGTAAAGATATTCATCGAAAAAATGTTTAAAACATACATTTTTCTTACACCAAGAACATCTGAATACTGCAACTTGGTCACATAAATTATAAAAATAAATAAAATTTATGTTTTAAACATTTTTTTGACCTTTGTAAGACTTATCAAATTGAGTTGTCTTTTACGATCCCTTACAATCTTAATTCAAACACTCCTGTTAAACCGGGGGGGGGACTATATTCCGTCTGACCCTCAAAGAAAGTCTTGTATCATTTAAAGAAAAGCATCAATCAAAAACTGTTCACGAATTAGTGGAATTTGGACTTCTTAATTACAACAATAGTATACATTCTCCTCATGAGTATTTTTCAAATTCTCAAATTCTCAAAGAAGATCTCAACTATCAATTAAATTTCAAACGAAATTTACATCAGTTACAAACAGATTATATATATTAATTAGCACAAACCTTTCAAGAATTAAGTGACACGATAAGTTTCAAATTAAATGCAAACAAAGCAAATATCTTAACGAAGTTAAACAAGAATCGTGAAAACGACTCTGAGATACCAGAAGGTACTAAATCATTCTTAACGACACCTAAAAGGTTATCGAAAAAATTAGCACCTAAATATAGATCAATCACATTTCTAAATCAAAGGTATCCTAAAGATATTAAAAGACGATTATAATTTCAGGAAAGAAACGATGATCATATTAACACTCCTCCCACTAATCGTCAACACTCAGTATGAAATTGAGAAAATTTCTAACCTTCTACTACCAATCTACGAAGGAACGAATTATGTTATAACCAATTATCATTATATTTATCATAATATAAATCTAACCAATATACGAAACTGTTTAACGATGACTGAAAACATTCTTCTAAAAACCAATGAAACATTAGAAAAGTCAGAAATGCCCTTATATCAACTATTAATTACAAGAACAGACAGTTTAATAAATCAAGTTGATACTGTTAAATCCTTCGTTAAGCAATATATGACTTCATAGAAAAAGTCAAAAGAAGTGTAACTAATTTCGTAGGAAAAATCCACAAATATCTTTATGATATCTTAGACGCATATGACGGAGAATGATATGATAATTACATTAAAATCCTCCAGGAAACTACGCGATTATACACAGTGTTTAAATTTTAAAACTTTGGATTGCTTATAAGTCTGAAGATTGAATATTTTTTAAACATTCAAAAACCGTTTCGGCAGAATAGAGAGGGAACCAACTGAACAGGGATGGCAAGTTTCTACGTACAGTAGTGGCAGAAAGTAGATCAACTTTTTTATATTACACATAATTATTTTATTTAATAACAAAATACTGTCATACTGGAAAAATAACAATGTTGAAACCTAAGTATTATAAAACTACCACAAACTTAACTTAATATTCTTTGTTTATATTTTTTATGTGCAATAATTAATTTAAGGCTGGAAAAAAGTAAAGTAACTTTTCAAGAATTAAAATTTCTACACTAGTATTATAAAAACCGAGTACAATTAAGAATTTTAATATTTCGAAAAATATCCATTATTTTTAATCAATTCCTGACAACGGCGTGGGATAGATTGCAGTAATTTGGAAATTGTTACTGGATCTACGTTATTCCAAGCTTCGTTCAATGCATTAAACAATTCTTCTTTATTTTTGCAAGTTTTATCCCTTATTTTCCTATCCAAAATTTCCCACAGATTCTCGATAGGATTTAGATCTGGCGATTGACTTGGCCAGTTCATTAGATTAATATTTTCCCGTCTAAACCAAGCCTTTACATATTTGGAACTATACTTCGGATCGTTATCCTGCTGGAAAATGTGTCTAAGGGGCATTTTTTCGTCTGCATATGGAACCATTTCATTTTCTATAATATTTATATACATAAACCTATCCATAATCCCATCAATTTTATGAAACGGTCCCATCCCGAAGCCCGAAAAACAGCCCCACACCATAACTGACCCACTACAAATGTATTTGGAATTTAACCTTTGGTTTGCAGGACGTCGAACATACGCTATTCCATCACTTTGAAACATATTAAACTTCAATTCGTCGCTGAATATTACTCTTTTCCAGTCATTCATTGTCCAGTCTAAATATGCTCGAGCCAATTGAAGACGGGATCGTCTATTTTTTGTAGACAATAAAGGCTCCTTAGCTGGCCGCCTTGCAAACAATTTGACGTCGCATAATCTACTTCTTATCGTTCTTGAAGATACCTGAACACCCAATTCATTGTATAGAGGCTGCTTTATTTTACTTGAACCCAGAAATGGCTCATTTTAAGATTAAATTATTTTAAAATTTGTTTATCTTTATATTTATGGGTTTTTCTCGGCCTTCCTGATTTTTTTTAGATAAACATCACCAAATTTTATATAACGTGAAACGATTCGAGATATTATGGATTCGTTCAAATTAAAACCTTTTTGCAATATTGATTCGTTTTTCACCACTTTTGTAAAAATCTATAATTTTCATTTTTAAATCAACTGATAAAGACCGTCCTCGAAACATTGTACACTTAGCTTTGCTTTCAATGAACCTGAAAACTAGCTAAAACTAAACTGATATTATTGGAATTTTCAATCGTAAGTAAAATGTTGCTCTATATTTTTCCAGGTAAAAAAATTATTATCAATATAAAAATAAACAAAACCATTCATGTGGTCAATTTTCGCCTACGTGACTGAAAGTATTGTGGCTAAATATAATATTACTGTTATTCCTTTATTTAATATTAAGACGTTTTATTTTTTTAAAGTTGCTCTACATTCTGCCACTACTGTATATCCCTAAGAGGAATAGCTACTACAACTCTAGAATTTTAAATTGCAACCCATCATGTGATATCTCATTTTAAATGTCTTTGTAAACTGTGTATAAAAACAATTTTTCAAAACTTACAGCATTTTTAATACAGAAATATCATGATAAAATATTCACAAAAACTGTTTATAATGTTCATCATTTTTTTCTAAACAAAAAAATATACGGCACTCAACTTCTTTTCTCTCTTTATTAAATGTTTCAGAAGTAATAGATTGGCATACTTCAGTAATTCGATGCTGTTAATCTTGCAAATTAGCTGGCTTAGTTTTGTAAACGACTGATTTAATGTAGCTCCATAAAAAAATCGAAGGATGTTAAATCGAGTGATCGCAGTGGCCACTCAATTGTTCCCCTGCGACCAATCCATCTTCCTTGATAATTGGTCTTGTTTGTAGAGCGTAATGCGGTGGTGCACCATCCAGTTGAAGATGTAAAAGATTTTCATTTAATTGTAAGTCGTTACAGTTTCGATTTTCCAAGGCATGAACAATTTAAGACTTGATTGTGCTTTCAAGCAAATCGATAAAAATATCAGCAATCAAGTTTTCATTATAAAACAAAGGATCAACAGTTTCATTCTCGAGAATATCCTCCCAAACATGAACTTTTTGAGGATATTAAGAATGATCCTCTTGTACAACACGTAGAGTTTCATTATCCCAATTTCGTTTAGTAATATTTCCGTTTAAATAAAATGTGCATTTGTCAATCGACCAAATGTTTCTTAGGATGTTAGGATATCTCTGAATTTTCTCAATCATTTCTTCACAAAACTAAATTCATCTATCGGTATCATTATCACTCAGTTCTTAAAGAATATGCATTTTGTAAGGAAAAAATTTGTTTGATTTTAAAATTTTCGGAACCGATTCATGAGAAACTCCCGTTAGTTCCAAAACATTATGAAGCGACGACGTTGGACACATTGTGACTTGACCCAAAATTTCAAGTTGAACCGCTTCATTAAAAATTCCGTGTTATTTTGCCTTATTATTTTGTACTGATCCAGGGGCTTCAAATTTCTGCACAAGAAGTTGCACGTAAACTTCGCTGACATTTTTACCTAGGTACTCTGCATTAAACACAGTAGCTCCCGTAAGGCACAATAGTTTTCGCTGGCGAAAGATAAATTATTTCAACTCGTTCAGCAATTATGTACACCATTTTTACAAATTGTTTTCAACCCAATACTTGTATTAGAATACTATCAATATCAATATCCAAACTAGCAATAAACAAATGAAGTTGTATTAAAAACATTCCTTAACCATAAAAAATAAGAGGAAAAACAAAAAACTTGTTTTGATAAAACATTTTGAATAATTTTGTAAATTTGATATTTTTGTATACTTCTCAAAAATTGGGAATTTTTTTTGAAACTAGTTTTTTATATGCACTTTACAAATACCTTTATAATGAGGTATCACATGATAGGTGTTGCAATTTAAAATTTTAGAGTTGGGGCTACCCTCTTAAGGGTACACATAAAAATTTGTAACCAATATTGAACTGGTTCTCCTTCCATTCTTCCGAAACGGTGTTTGAAATTGGCATATTGTATCTATAATACAAACAATTATTAAAAAATTGACTAAAGACATTGATTCTCAGCTCATCGATATCAAAATAAATCAACAGAAGTTTGAACTTCGCATAAATGACCTTACACAAAGGACGCAAGCTACGTCGACTACACTTTATCCAACTTTACTATTTGATAACTTAGAAAATATAATAATATTCACATAATTGAGGAAATTCGTACGAATGTACAAAATGTAACAAATTTCGTAGAAATTAAAATACTACACCACAGTATTCTTAAGTTCGAAGATTTGTAAACAATAATTTATAATTTAAACCCGAAACTCGAATTAAGTTTGATAACATAATTGCATATTACGAGACAGCCCACGCAGACGTGGCAATTAAAAATGACTTAGTCATCTTTCATACATGTAACAATTCCCTTTATTAAAATATACCTTATACATTGTATAAAATACAGTGAGGACAAAAAGTCCGGAACAATTTGATATAAAATTCATTGGTTTATTTTCGGAAAAAACGCTGAGACCCGTCGATTTTTATTTTTGACTGCGATTTTTCTGACGGTAAATTCCTGTATACAGGGTAACCAAAAACCAAGTTACGACAACAAACTTCATTTTTTCAAATGGAAACATTTATTTTATATTTCATTTTTAGATTCTACTTCAGATTCTAAGCAAGTTTCATGTAACATTTCCTATACCCAAACCCAATAGTTATCAAGAAATTTACAATTGAATATTATAAAACGCACTTACAAAATAAATGCATGTAATTGTAAGTCAAGTTGCCTTAGCTTGGTTATCATGGAGGTTACCTTGGTAACTTACTCAATAAACCTTTTTATGTTGTCAAGTATTTTTATTGTAACATTTTTGCTCTTATTTTTTCGTCTCTTTTGTTAATCGTCATATTATTTAAAATTAAGTGTAGAAATTTAATAAGTAGAAGTTATTTTGAGTTGTGTTTTTAAAATGAAACTCACTGAGGCAAAGATGATAGAAATTCTTATTATAAGAGGATATGACGATAGGGCAAGGACTCAAGAAGAAATGTGTCACTTATTCAACGAAAAATATCCTAATCGCCAGCCAATTTCATATTCAACAGTAACTAAAATTGAGCACAAGTTTCTTCGGCTCGGTCACGTTAGAGATGCTCTAAGAAGCGATCGGCCAACGATTACTGATGAAAAAAAGTTGAACGTGAGTGTTCAAGAAAATCCCCATGTTAATTCTAAAATAATAGCTTCAAGTCTGGATATTGCGAAGGAAACAGTTTTAAATGTAGTGCATCAGAATAAGTACCATCCTTGTTCGGGTTAGGGGGTTCGTTCCTCGATTGGCGCGAGTACCACCCTCGTGAATATTTTACAGGATCTCGTGACTCGCGGACAATGAACTCGGGAGTACTTTACAATTCATTTATTGCACTATTGAACAATACACGAAGTAATGCACTTAACTAACTTAATAATTCACGCCCGGAGTGGATATTACAAGTCGGAAAGGGGTGCGCGAGGTAGCTGAGGATCTCACAGTCTCTTGGTCGTGATGTTGTTGCACTGAGAGGTGATAGATGAGAGAGAGATTTCTACAATTTTTGGGTCTTAAATAATAGAGCTAAGGGCCGGTACCCATAGACGTACCCCTAACTTAGAAGCAATTGTCGGCTTCCCGGCTAGTCATCGTGTTAACGCGCAACGTCCAGATGAATAGCCGACTGGGCCTTCGTTGGCCAGGCCGGCGGAGCGGCATTTAAATTGGACGGACAGTATGGCTCCGACAAAGAACATTGCTAGGAATCCTAATCATAAAACACCACCATCTGGGGATGATGGGTGCTAACGCTGAGAATTCCTTGAATGCACGTGACTATTACTAAACTAACTTACAGAAAAAAAACCTAGTAGGATTCGGGAACTAAAACGAAATTACAAATACAGGGGCGTAGCATCGGGTATCTTAATTAAGGAAATAGTCCGATGTAACTAGTTACAGTCTTAACATATTCCCCCCCTTGAAAGGCTATGCTCTGACTTTCAATAAACGCGGACACTTCACTTAATCCTGCAGGCGCGGGGGCGTCAGCGAGCCTATTGCACCGGCAGTAAGGACACTCTCGTGACGGCCCTTTTGACACCATTTTTAGTCTTCACAGTCACGACCCGCACAATGTCATCCTTCCCTGGGTGGAGGGCGGCGATTCGTCCTAAGGGCCAGCATTGGGGCGGTACGTGGTCCTCTTTCAATAGTACTAGGGAACCCACATGTGGGTTGGGGCCGCTAGCGCGTTGCCACTTGTTCCTCTGCTGAAGGTGATGAAGATACTCCTTTTGCCAGCGGGACCAAAAATGCTGCTTCATAAGTTGTACGTGCTGATAACGTTTCGTGAAGTTGATCTTATCACTGGTTAGATCACGCTCGGGTATAGCCGTGAGCTCTTGTCCAATCAGGAAGTGAGCCGGTGTGAAAGCATTGAGGTCATTAGGATCGGAGCTCATGGGAGCCAATGGTCTCGAATTCAAGATCGCCTCGATTTGCGTGGTAAGAGTATAGAACTCTTCATAATGAAGGTGGGTACCGTTTAAAACACGCTTTAAATGGTGCTTACATGACTTCACGGCTGCCTCATGAAGTCCGCCCCAATGAGGGGACCTGGCCGGCATGAATTGCCATCGTATATTTGAATGTAACGTGTAGGCCTTGAATTGACTGGAATTCATCAGGGTTTGTATCGAAATGAGCTCATTGTTACAGCCCACGAAGTTCGTAGCATTATCACTATAGATGTTCGAACAGAGACCGCGTCTTGAAACAAACCTCTTCAACATGCTTAAAAAACCGTCACTAGTTAAGTCCGTGACGACCTCGATATGGACTGCCTTGGTCGCGAGGCAAACAAAGATAGAAATATACCCCTTTATTAGTTTTCTGGACCGAGTTTTACCGTCCTTTAATTCGAAGGGTCCCGCGTAATCAACAGCCACGGATAAAAATGGACGCGACGGGGTGACACGGGATTTGGGTAGCTCGCCCATCTTCGGGCTAATCGCGGCATTGGGACTAACCCTGAAACACGTCACGCATTTTCCAACGTGTGTCTTTACGATTTGCTTGCCATTAATGGGCCAATATTTCTGCCTCACGTGGGACAACGTACCTTGAATACCAGCGTGGAGCGTACGCTTGTGCTCGCGATCCACGACAAGCCTTGTAAAGGGGTGTTTAGCCGGTAAAACGATCGGATGCTTGCTATCATGCGGGCAGTTCGAATGAGCTAGTCTCCCACCGAGCCTTACGACACCGTCCTGGTCAATAAACGGCGATAAAGAGTTTAATTTGCTCTTCCTTGAAACGTGATTTTTTCGTTTTAGATCTTGAATTTCGGAGGAAAAGGCTTGCGACTGCGCTAATTTTGCCATGAGCAGTTCACCCCGCTGAACCTCGCGAGAGCTTAAGTGACCCGTGTTTCTCTTGTCCTTGGGCAGTTTTAAGTTCTCGATGAATCTCAAGCAATACGCGATCACACGTATTAATTTGTTCAAGCTTGAAAATTTTTCAAATATTTCGTAATTTTGAGCTCGACTGTTCAGGGATAATTTTGACACCCCCCTTGTTTCGGGAATTTTTGCGGTCGCACTCGTGAAATTCGAAATATCTGAATTTTCAGGCCATGTATCGGGGTGGATGAAAAAGTTAGGACCGTGTAGCCACAACTTGGAGTTGGCTAAGGACTTTATACTCGCACCGCGGGATATGATGTCTGCCGGGTTATTTTCCGATTGGATATAATTCCAATCTTCGACGCGCGATAGTAGTTGGATTTCCGCAACCCTATTAGCAATGAACGTTTTCCATGTTTTGGGCTCGTTCGCAATCCAACATAGTACAATCGTGGAGTCCGTCCACAAAACCGTCTTGGTTATATCGAGCTTTAGCGCTTCTAAGGATTTTTTCATCAGTCTTGCCAATAGCAACGCTCCCAGGAGTTCTAACCGCGGTAACGAAAGAGTCTTCAGAGGACTAACTCGAGACTTGGCACACAACAAGTGGCTTTCGATTATGCCATTTGCATCTACCGAGCGTAGGTATATACAGCATCCGTATGCTCTTTCGCTTGCGTCCGAGAATCCGTGGAGTTCTACGATTTTCGGTTCTCGTACGAGAACGTGACGCGGAACATGTATCAAACCTACTTGCGCTATTTCGTCTTTCAATTCTAGCCATTCCGAGTATAGTCTACTGGGAATGCTCTCATCCCAATCAATTTTTAATTGCCAAAGACCTTGAATTATCAGTTTTATTCGTACCGTTAAGAAGCCTAAGATACCCAATGGATCAAAAATCTTTGAGACCATGGAAAGAATGGTGCGTTTCGTGACCTTGCAGTGATCCTGCGAGATATTCTGCGAGTTATATTCAAAGGTGTCGAGACTTGGGACCCACGAAACGCCCAGCGTTTTGACACTTGAGCCATCGGTAATCAAATATTTGTTAGCCTCGTAATTAGTTTGAACGATATCCTCCACCGCCCTGCGATCGTTTGATTGTAGCTTTCTCAATTCGAACCCGTACTCGGACAGAGTTCGCAAGATATTGTCCCTCATGCCCTTGAGAGACTGGAGGTCCGACGCGCCCGTGAGCAAATCATCCACGTAGAAGTCCGAAGCTATCACATCACTCTCAGTAGGCCATTTCTCCGCGATGTTAGATGAAATTTCTAATAGACATCGCGTTGAAAGATACGAAGCCGAGGCTGTACCATATGTCACCGTATTGAGCTGGAAGTGCTTAACTTCTTCGTTCGGGGTGTTTCGCCAAACTATCCGCTGTAGGTTCCTCTCGTCCTTGTTAACCAGGATTTGTCGGTACATTTTGGCTAAGTCACCGATTAACACAAATGTATGTTTTCTGAATCGTAATAATATCGAAAACACATCGTTTTGTATGGTAGGTCCGACCTTCAAAACATCATTTAGTGACAAGTCTTTGGTTGTTTTACACGCGGCGTCGAATACTACTCGTAACTTGGTGGTAGTGCTGTCGGGTTTTTCAACGCAATGATGCGGGATGTAATAAATGGGAGTTTTGGTAGAGGGTAATTCGCGTGGTATCTCCGTCATATGACCGAGATCTTAATATTCGCGCATGAAGGCTCGGTATGCGGCCCCGAGTTCGGCATGTTTCGCCAGCCGCCTCTCAACGGAATACAGCCTGCTGAGCGCTGATTGCTCAGATTCGCCCAATTCCTTGAAGTTGTCCTTTAACGGAAGCTTTACTACGAATCTGCCATCCTTGTCCCGAGTTGTCGTTTGTACAAAATGGCTTTCACATTCCAATTCTTCCCTGGTCATTTTGGCCCGCGGATTCGGGTTGACTTCTTCTACTAACCAGAACCTTTCTAGCTTCTCATTCAAGGAATCTTGAGCGAGAAAGCAGTTCGATAATGTGGCATTTGCCTTGCCTACCTTACCTTGACCACACGGGACTCGACCAGCTACTATCCAGCCAAGCAGGGTTTTTTGCAATGTCGGGAGATTCTTGCCTAATTTTATTTGTCCTATACAGAGGAGGTCAAAGAAGACTTCGCAGCCCAAGAGCATGTCGATTTCGGCGGGAACGTTGAAATTTGGATCCGCCAAGATCAATTCGCGGGGAATATTTAATTTGGATTTATCGAAAGAATTTTGCGGTGAAAATTCCGTGATTGTTGGCAACACGAGAAAATTTAGCCTTGTTTTGAAGGCTGTATTTCTAGAAGCTAACGATATTTCGGCGGTGTGTGAAATTTTCGTTTTTATTTGATTTATTCCTATAACAGGAAGATCAATTTTCGAGAGGTTTAAATTTAGTTTTTTGACCATTGATGAACTGACGAAGTTCGATTGGCTTGCCGAGTCTAATAAAACTCTGCATGGGACTCGGGTTTTGTCTTTACGATAAACGTCCACAATCGCGGTAGATAAAAGGATGAAGCAATTCGTAGGATTTTGACAGGCATTTGTCATTGTCGCGTTTACCGAGGCTTGTTCATTATCATCCCTTGGAGTATTTGAACGATTATTAATCGAAGGAGGACCGCTACCGGTATCGTGACTGGTGTTAGAAGTAGCATTTCGCGAATATTCTTGCGACTTGTGTAACAATGTTGCATGCTTCTGACGGCATATTTTGCAACCCGATGATCTGCATTCAGAAGATTTGTGCCCATATCGCAGGCAATTTGTGCACAACTTCATTTTCCGCACTACTTCGAAGCGATCTGATATCGATAGTGTTTTGAATTTGTCGCAAAAGTATATAAAATGCTCTTCTTTACAGAAAGGACACCTTGCACGATAGGGTTTGTCAGCGGCAACAAAAGATTTTGATTCATTCGATTTTTTCGAGTTTGAACAAACCTTCGTGTCCAATGTCTCCAACATCTGACACCGTCGGATTATAAATTCGTCGAAGTCGTCTATCTTCGGCGAGTTCATATCCTTGCAATAATTTTCCCATTCGCGCCTTGTATTGCTATCTAATTTGGATACCAGTATGTAGATTAAAAGGGTTTTCCACCCACTTACATCTTCACCTAAGGATTCGAGTGCCCGATAATTTTTGGAAAAACTATTCGAAAAATCCCTTAATAGCATGTGCGACTCTTTGGTCAACGTGGGCAACCCCATTATTTCCTTCAAATGCGAGTTCGTGATGATTTTTTTGTTTTCATACCGTTTTTTGAGTAGCTCCCACGCGGTTGCATAATTTGCATCAGTGGGGGCTAGAGAAGCTATTATGCCCTTTGCTTCCCCCTTTAGGGAGGCTGCCAAATAGTAAAAACGTTGCGCATCAGACAATGTGACATTATTATGCACTATCGCGTTAAACATGTCCCGAAACATCTGCCAGTCAGCGTAGTTTCCATTAAATTCCGGCAGGGTTAACGACGGAAGCTTAACTGAGGCATTCGGTAGGGCGCCGACGCTAATTTGACTGGCGCCGCTTTGGGAAACGACGCTTGACGACGCTCCTCCCGCGCTTCGATTTGCCGCGACGGCCGCGAATTGCTGTTGATCACGCATGTGCTTATTTAATATGTCATGCGCCGCGGCCAAGGCCTCATAATACCGGGTTTCAAATATATTGCGTTCCTTTGCAAGCTCATCTTCATCATAATTGTCGGGAAAATCATTAATTAGTAACATCTCATATTCCGCTTGAATCGAATTAAATTTTTCTAGGAATGATTTCGCGTTATCGTATCTTACTTGTAGAACATTAATAGACTTATCTAAATCCGTCTTATTCAGAAAATTTGAGAAACGCGTTAACTCGCCCTTGATTTGAGCCTTGCCATTTTTTAGTCTTTTAAAATCGAGTTCCGCGGTAATCTGTTCATCACCTGAGATTGACATCGTGATAACGTTACGAACCCTTTCTTAGTTTCAACGAGATAACGAGATGTTTGTTTCGATATTTGAGAAATCCAGTCTACAAATGCACTACGTGATTTTTCGTGACTCTTAATCCTTTGCCTACAAAGTTGTAACTTGTAATCGAATTACCGAGAAGTCATGGATAAACGTGCCCAAATGACTGTTGTCTTTCGAGACGATACCGTGGCGATTTATGAACACAGTACCAGATAGGAATTAGGCAAATGATTCGGAGTAAGGGTTATAATTATGGAAAGGACTGACCTTTTGACGTGCGACTCCTTGTTGCTTACGCTGCAGCTTCCTGAATTCCGACGGCTTCCGTGAAGGTGCTGGAAAAATCCGGCTCGAAGGACCATATGTTCGGGTTAGGGGGTTCGTTCCTCGATTGGCGCGAGTACCACCCTCGTGAATATTTTACAGGATCTCGTGACTCGCGGACAATGAACTCGGGAGTACTTTACAATTCATTTATTGCACTATTGAACAATACACGAAGTAATGCACTTAACTAACTTAATAATTCACGCCCGGAGTGGATATTACAAGTCGGAAAGGGGTGCGCGAGGTAGCTGAGGATCTCACAGTCTCTTGGTCGTGATGTTGTTGCACTGAGAGGTGATAGATGAGAGAGAGATTTCTACAATTTTTGGGTCTTAAATAATAGAGCTAAGGGCCGGTACCCATAGACGTACCCCTAACTTAGAAGCAATTGTCGGCTTCCCGGCTAGTCATCGTGTTAACGCGCAACGTCCAGATGAATAGCCGACTGGGCCTTCGTTGGCCAGGCCGGCGGAGCGGCGTTTAAATTGGACGGACAGTATGGCTCCGACAAAGAACATTGCTAGGAATCCTAATCATAAAACACCACCATCTGGGGATGATGGGTGCTAACGCTGAGAATTCCTTGAATGCACGTGACTATTACTAAACTAACTTACAGAAAAAAAACCTAGTAGGATTCGGGAACTAAAACGAAATTACAAATACAGGGGCGTAGCATCGGGTATCTTAATTAAGGAAATAGTCCGATGTAACTAGTTACAGTCTTAACAATCCTTTCAAGACGCAAATTCTTCAGGAACTTCATGAAAATGATTATGAGCGGCGTCTTCAATTTTGTGAATTTTTACAACAAATGTGCCTTAAAGATCCTAATTTTGTTAAAAATATAGTTTTTTCTGACGAATCCACATTTTGCTTGAATGGTGAAGTCAATACGCAAAATTTTCGCTATTGGTCAGATGTAAATCCTAACTGGATGAGAGAAGGGCATACACAGTACAGACAAAAAATAAATGTGTGGTGTGGAATTGTGGGTGATGTTGTTATAGGACCGATCTTTTTTAACGAGAATTTAACTGGTTGAAGATATTTGAAGTTTCTGGAAGATGATCTTGTTTCAACCCTTGCTACACTATTTCCTGAAGAAGAAAATCCAGATTTACCAAACCGTAATATTTGGTTACAACAAGACGGTGCCCCGCCTCATTACTCGGCAGAAGTTCGTGCTTATCTAAATAATACTTTTAAAAACCGATGGATTGGCAGAGGGGGTACCATTGAATGGCCGTCAAGGTCTCCCGATTTAACCCCTCTCGACTTTTTTCTGTGGGGTTACCTGAAAAGTAAGGTTTTCCAAACTAAACCAATTGACATGGAAGACCTAAAGCATCGAATTACCCAAGGAATACGGTCAATCACTTTAGAAATAGTTTGAAATGTGCAAAAAGAATTTATCCATCGTTTAGGTTACTGCCAACTAACTAATGGAACACATTTCCAACATTTAATAAAGTGATAAAACATTAATTGTTATTTAATTTATAATTTCAAACTTTAACTCTCGAAAAATAAAAAGAAGTTTAGTTTAGGTATAGGATATTGTACGACTAGATGAATTTATTTTGTAAGTGCGTTTTATGACATTCAATTGTAAATTTCTCGATAACTATTGGGTTTGGGTATAGGAAATGCTACATGAAACTTGCTTAGAATCTGAAGTAGAATTTAAAAATGAAATATAAAATAAATGTTTCCATTTGAAAAAATGAAGTTTGTTGTCGTAACTTGGTTTTTGGTTACCCTGTATACAGGAATTTACCGTCAGAAAAATCGCAGCCAAAAATAAAAATCGACCGGTCTCAGTGTTTTTTCCGAAAATAAATCAATGAATTTTAAATCAAATTGTTTCAGACTTTTTGTCCTCACTGTATATTCTATTCCCGTAAGCAAACAAATAATAGCTCTAACTATAATTCCTTTTTATTAAATTCCTCGAATAACTCCTTTAATCTAAAAAAAAAAAATTGTCTGAAGGTTGAAAAATTTTTCCTATGCCAAGAAAACTCATTGAGTCTAAAAGAACCTTATATAATACAAACCATTAATCTCACCAATTATTATCCTATCTATCTATCCTACCTACGACACCCATAAAATTAAATGGATATTCAATAACCCAATTAGATTACAAATCTATTATCATAATTCCAACTCCAAAGCAAAACATTCATTTCCAATGTCCAGGTTGGTTAAGTCAATTAAGACAATAAGTCGCCCATTAATAACTTTACCGTCAATACCTACAACGACGATAAACGACAAAATCTATAAATCGCAAAAGCCCAATACAATTAATTTACGATTTAAATTACCAACAATTAATATTGATAAAAATACGTGCATAAGAAATTAAACCTTAAAGATTAAAAGAACTGAATCTGGTCAACATCCAAGAAAATTCAAAAGACGCAAGAAAATTATTAATACATCCCTTAAAGGGGATTCGATGTTGCAAGCACAAGAATATCAATAATCCTTATAATAATCATTATATTAAGAAACCATTTTAGGGACCCTAAATTATTATTATTATTATTATTATAACAAATCTAAGAAAAATATAAAAGTAAGTATACAATTAAAACCCCTCAAAAATAACGCTTTATTTTCTCAGACTTAAGGAGAGAGAAGTTATACATATAGCTACTTCCCAGAAATTCGTGTTATTTTCTAAGACTCATATTAGATGTGCCTCAATACTAGCTCAACAGATAAATTTATTATACACGGATGTAACAACTTCAAGTCTATGTATGGGGATCTCGGAAACAGTAAGAGATACAAAGTCGGTTAAATGGATGCAAAGTTGTGTATTTTGACGCTCAACAATACTTAATTTGTGAATTTAAAAAATCTGAATACTTTCGAAAATATTTGATGAAAATCAAAAATTTGAATTTTCATTTTTCTCAAAAAGCTCTAAAACCATTATTCGGAAAAAGCTAATAATGAAACATTATTTGAGCACTTTTTGTCTGGCTTTCCGCTGGTGCTATCGATATTTTAGTCGACGATTGGTTTTTGAAATATTATGAACCACTTTGAATTTTCTTATGAGCACCATCTAGGATTTTTACAAAATTTGAATATACAACAAATTTCCTTTGCAGTGATGTATTATGTTCTAGTATTTTAGTGGATTTTATATGAATAAAAGTTTTAAACAATCCATCTAAGGAGCCTTGAATTCCATTGTCATATCAAGTCAATAAACGTCAGAACACGTTTTGTAAATTTATATATTACTCAATCCACTAATTTTATTAAATATTTTAAATTTAATGAGATAAATATTCAAAAAGGTGTCCATTTATCTCAAAGCACTTATAAAAATATGGTTGTCTTCTCTCGGAATACTGTTGAAGATATATTATGCATGAAGCATATTTCGTTGACAAAAATGAAATATTCTAATTAAATCAGCATTTTCTTTATTTGAAAACTTCATTGTTTAATAAAATTAGTGGACTAAGTAATAAATAAATTAACAAAATACAATCTGATGTTTGTTGACTTAACATAGTAAAGCAAATCAAGGCTTCTTAAATGAAAAAGGTTTTTTACTTTTATTCATTTGAAATCCACTAAAATACTTGAACATAATACATCATTGGAAAGAAAATTTCATGTAGATTTCAATTCTGTAAAAATCCAAGATGGCGCCTATAAGAAAATCTAAAATAGTTTATGATACTTTAAAAACTAATCGTCGCGTAAAAATATCGATTACACCAGCAGAAAACCAGACACAAAATACCCAAATAATATTTTATTACCAGTTTTCTCTAATTAATGGTTTTCGAAATTAAAAAAAAAAAACGAAAATTCAAATTTTTAGTTTTCAGAGGATATTTCCGAATTTATTTGGATTTTTTTTAATTCGCAGATAGATTATTGTTGAGTGCCAAAATACGCAACTTTGGCTCCATTTAACCGACTTTGCATCTCTTATCGTTGTCGAAATCCCCATATATGTATAGACTGAAATTTGTTACACCCTGTATAAAGTGAATATCAAATACGTAGTTAGTAAATAAGCTGCTTCGCTGTAATTACATCAGATTAATTTAATAAAGTTTTTTAAAAAGAAAAATTGCATTAATAAAAAAAATTTTAGATATCGAAATGAAATAAATACGAGGCGATATTGCTAATTCTCAAAAGATGTTTTTTTTATTTTCCGGGGAAATGATTGTATTTGCGACCCCTGTTGAAAGGAACATTTTTGTTCCAAATAATGTTCTTAATCATTGATTAAATTTATGAAAGTTATTTCCCTAACACCCTATGAGCATTATGGCAGATTTGTTAAAGAGCGATTGTTCCTTTTGACATTTCATCGAGTATCTGCCTCGAATTACTGAAAGTCCTAAATCCAAGGGATAGATTTAGGATCTTTAAGGGTTATGAAATATCTGAGCATATACGTATGTATGTCTGTACGGGGATTCTCTGGTTTTGCACAATGTCATCGAACTTTGAGACAACCTACCCAATGTAATCTACAAAGAAAGTAGCAGGGTTGTTTGTTCTTTTCAAAGGGAGTGTGTAAATTTAGTTTCTTGGATATGATCAATAAAAACTGTTTAAAAATATTTATGTTTATTAGAGTATAAATTATATGTATATAGAATTCAAATATACAGGGTTATTCACACTATACGGCGCGGAATATTGTGGCTAAAATACGAGGCTTTCAAAAAGTTTTACTTTTGGTCTATATGAGGATCTATTATGGTTACTTTTTAAAATTATTTTCATATTATACAGGCTGTTCCAAAAGCCCTAAAAGTATCAAAGTTGTTTTTTTTTTAATGGAACCCTCTGTATATTGTTGCATTTTTGGATTCTCCGATCAAAATAAGTGTCTGTTTTAATAAGGTTTACTATACCTAAAACTTAAGGTTTTTTAAATAATTTGAATTTTATCAAAATTTGACCTAATTTTCATGTTTTAAACACTTAAGAAGTATTTAAGTTATGCAAGTGTAATTTACAGTGTAGTGTAACAATAGATCATATTTTATATCCCAATCATGATAAACTTGCCATTTTATACAGGATGTACAAAAATTAAAACTAATCAAATAAGAACTTTAAGTGACTATAACTTGATTAATTTAAATACAAAGCTATATTTTTAAACTTACCAGGATATGTAATTTTTAATTACCTATTGAATGGTATTAGGGTGTTCATAACTAAGTCTTCGCGTTTTTACAGAATACGCTAAATAATTGTTCTTTGCTCCATTTGGTGTTATTTAGTTCAAAATGTCAGATAATTTATTTAATCTGTCAGTTTAGTCTACGTAGTTTGTTTTTCGTTTTTGCTAGAATGGTATTATTTTTCGTAATTTTGGACGCTTAGATCGTTGAATTAAAATAGATTTGAAATATTGTTGTCGTGTTACATAGTTAAAATGAAGATTTATCCAAAAGAAGAGCGTATTGACATGATTTTTATTCTTGGAGAATGTCATAAGAATTGTTTATTGGCTTCTCGAGTTTATGCTCAAAGGTTTCCCGAAAGAAAACATCCTACGCCAGCCATTTTTGAAAGATTATTGCACCAGTTTCAAGAGACAGGAAATGTCAATTACAAGAAACCCATTACAAGGAAGTCTGTTACTGAAGATGACGAAAATGTTTATATGGTAATTGGTTCAGTTATCGAAAATCCCAATATTAGTCAAAATTTGATATCCGAAGTTATGAACATTAGTCAAGTAAGTGTTTCAAGAATTCTTAAAAAACATAGTTAAAAAAAATAGATAAAGTGGCAGAAAATGAAAACTTTTTCGATGAAGTTCTATATAGTGATGAATGTACTTTCCATAACAATGGTCTTGTAAATAGACACAACTTTCATTACTATTCTGATTCGAATTCTTATGAATACAGAGTCATGAGAAATCAGAATAGATGGTCCGTTAATGTGTGGGGTGGAATACTGGGCCCATATTTAATTGGACCGTATTTTTTTGAAGGACCTTTAAATGGTGTGATGTTTCTAAATTTCCTTTTACACCAATTTCCAGTATTATTAGAAAAAGTCCCTTTAACTATTAGAACCACCATGTGGCTTCAATTGGATGGAGCTCCGCCTCATTATCATTGCGAGGTTCGGCAATTTTTAAATGTCAACTTTAAAACAAGGTGGATTGGAAGAAATGGATTTCAAAATTGGCCCCCCAGATCCCCGGACTTAACTCCACTAGATTTCTTTTTGTGGGGATACATAAAAGGAATTGTCTACAATACGCCTCTGACAACTTCACAGGATATGAAAACACGTATAAGAGACGTGTTTGAAACTGTTACTCCGCAAATGCTTTCCAAAGTTAGTAGTGGTTTTAAAAAAAGAATTTGTAAGTGCCTAGAAATGGACGGTACACATTTCGAACATCTATTATAAATATTTTTTTTCTGTTTTATGTTATAGTTGATATGTGATTTAGAACTTTGAACTAAATAACACAAATGGCGCAAAGAACAATTATTTAGGGTACTCTGTAAAAACGCGAAGACTTAGCTACGAACACCCTAATACCATTCGATAGGTAATTAAAAATTATATATCCTGGTAAGTTAAAAAATATAGGGTTGTATTTAAATTAATAAAGTTATAGCCGCTTAAAGTTCTTATTTGATTAGTTTTAATTTTTGCACATTCTGTATAAAATTACAATTTTATCATGATTGGGATATAAAATATGATCTATTGTTACACTACACTGTAAATTACACTTGCATAACTTAAATACTTCTTAAGTGTTTGAAACATGAAAATTAGGTCAAATTTTGATAAAATTCAAATTATTTAAAAAACCTTAAGTTTTAGGTATAGTAAACCTTATTAAAACAGACACTTATTTTGATCGGAGAATCCAAAAATGCAATAATATACAGAGGGTTCCATTAAAGAAAACACAACTTTGATACTTTTAAGGCTTTTGGGACACCCTGTATAATATGAAAATAATTTTAAAAAGTAGCCATAATAGATCTCCATATAGTCCAAAAGTGAAACCTTTTGAAAGCCTCGTATTTTAGCCACAATATTACGCGCCGTATAGCGTGAATAACCCTGTATATCGATACATTTTGTCCTTGCACAAGTTACTAAAAATAATTATTATTGCAATAATTATCTCATTTATACTTCTTTACCTCGATCAGCAAACGCTATACATGTATACGTATAACAAAGTAAGCTGCACAAGACCTAACACGAACTACTAATGCCTATACACAAAATCTTCGATTTGATATCCTTCAGATGTAAAACATTCAAGACCTATGATTTCGATTAAAAAATCTACTGTTTTGGTTTCGAAGCCTGCTCTCGTACTGATTTCATGGATGCCCCCCATCGTGGTTAACTGAATGGTGGCTCACGATCCTCTGAGATAACTCAATCGCTTCACTAGGATAACTTTAACTTAACAGATGTGAAGGTGGCGATCTATCTCGTTTCTATGACTCCATTTTGAAGGAAAAGACCGTTTTAGTGAAATCTTGATGAAAAAAAAATTTTTACGGTCTTTCGACGTTAACCAATTAGCTGATAAAAGTATCTGTGAGCATATTGTACATAACATATTCATGGCAAATTTGACTGACTGATTTTATCACTGTGAACTGTACTTGATGTCCCGGTTTTGCTCACTGAACTAAAAAAATGAAACCTAGATAACGTGATTGAAAAATGCGTGAATTGAGGAATAAAGAAATTGTGGCATACAGAAAAAAATAAATTTGTTATGCAATAGGAACTTCTAAATTTGGTATCCAGGTACGACAAAGATGAAGAAAATCAAACAAAAATGAGATTGGATTAGTAGTTGTGAGGAAAAAGAAAGTTTTGCTCTGATAAGAATATCAGAATATTATATGAAGTCTTGACTAAGAGCAACCTGCTGGTCATTGCTTATTTATCATTATACGGGAAGTTCGTCATATAGACACTTCAGGATAGTTCAAGTTAGTTGTTATATATGCATGTTATAGATACCGTTCAGAAAATTAAAGTTTATCAGGTCAGAAATACGTTTCCATAAGAATATAATAGTGCGAAGCTATTAAGACCAATAACTTTATTGTTAGGAAGGTAAGATTATAAGTTTATGATTTCCTTAAATCTAGGGAAAAGTTACACAATCTGGAAACACTGCACTGGGGGGTTGTTTCAAAACATAATTGTTTAATAAATAAATAAATATCTAATAAGGTCGAAATTTGTCTTCAAGGTGCTGGTGTTAGTTATACTGTTTTTACAGAGCGAACTGTCTTGTGAGAACTCCTACCAGCTGCACGATGCATTGTCGATTCCTACTTATGACGTTCACTATATCTAATTTACCTTTGTTCTTTCCCATATCCATGTATTCATCGCGTGGGAGACGTAGGTACTTTTTGCTAACCCTCTAACATTCATTAGGCCTGTTGAAGTATGATGCTTCTCCAACTCATCGGCCCCTTTGTTTTCTTCGACGCCCCTCTAACCCGAGACCCAACCTAGGGTAAATCTCTTTGTATCTATCAATTTTTGAAGAGCACTTTTCATTTCTGAATGAGTTTTGAATTAATCTTGATTTTGCACACGACAGCTCATAGAGACACTTAGCTGTCGGATTGAATATCCATTCCTTGTTTCTGAAGTTTAATCGTAAATTCCTCCCTCTTTGAAATATTCACTCGAAACGACTGTTTCACTCTTGACGAGTTATTCGGGCTCTCTCCCTTCTCTTCCTCCTTCTCCTCTTCTTCCTCTCCCTTTTCCTCCTCCTCCAACAGTATCATCCGAATGTCTCGTCGAATGCCCCCGTCAATTCTAGAGAATGACCGGTTTCCCCTAGTGTTTGGTTCCCGAGAAATTACGCCTCAGTCTTCCTACTGGAAAACAGCCTCCTTCTTGATTCAGATTAAAAGTTCCGGCAATCGCTTCAAAGCGTTGAGTGCCGCTCTCGACGTGGTTCTAAGTACACCAGTGTAAATTTGGCTGACCCCTCTCTGTACTCTCGCCAATTGCAACGCATAGCAGGTCTTACCCATTGCTAACCATTAAAACATGAATCTGTAGATCATCAGACTGACTATCGCAGTGAAAACCCATTATAGGACTTGAGGTTTCAGACCTCATCTCTTTATTACATGTTTTTCCACATGGCGTTTCCAGGCTAGTTTGGGTTATTGAAATACAAATTGATTGTTCATAATTAAAAACACTTAAAATAAAGCTATCTTCAAAATTGATGGATTTGATAGACTTGATAGACTTCTTATGAAAAAACAGACATTAATTTAATGAAAATCTAACTGCAGGCTAGTGTTAGTGATAGTAGATGAGCAGCATCAACTGTTTTGTATCATCCTGAAATTCTAGTAAATTTCATTTAATCTATGAGGTTTAGAATTTAAAATAACAATGTCATCCAGAATAGCGCATCCTCTTAAAGATAAGAGAATGATAATGGAAGATGGTTTTAGCAGACAATTGTTATTCGTTATAGGAAAAACCTAGATCGATGTAGTAGGACCAAAGAAATTTTAAAAGAAATCAAAAGTGTTAGTTTTTTAATATGTTCAATCGTAAATTTCTCGAGACTTGTTGCGTTTAGGTATAGGATATGGTACATGAAACACACAAGAATTTTGCGTAAAATTCAAAAATGAAATAAAAAATAGATGTTTCCATTAAAAAAACAAAGTTGGTGGTCGTACCTGATTTTTGGACTACCCCGTATACATTAATTTACCATCAAAAAAACCTCAGGGAAAAATAAAAATCGACGTGTCCGAGGATTTTGGCCGCATATGTTCGGCATCTTAGTTACATGGATTGGACATTCCATCCAAAACTTCCACACTGTATAAGATCGTAGAGCTCTATTATTGATTAGAGATATTTTTATGGCAATTTCTCTACGAACTCCCGAGATATCAGAGTTTAAAATTTGAAAATTGACAAAAAAAACTGCAATAAAATAAATTTTTATTTAACAAATACATGATTTAGTTCAACCTCGTTATTTTTTAATGTAGAACTCCTGCGAAAGATATTTCCGTCAATATCAAAGTTGAACTCAGAACTTGTTGAGAATTTTAAACAGAATCAATAGATTAATTGTTGCGGGCGCATTCATTGGAAATATCATAACTTCGTGTCATAAAGTTGTTCTGAAATATTTAGTATACTGAAATCCCCATCGTACAATAATTTTAAGTTAGGTACGATAACTTTTGCATTTAACATTTTGCTGATAAAATCAATATAGTATATGATGAGATAAGAATAGGACGAAATGAAATAATTATATTATTGAGAAGGTTCGCGTTTATTAAAATATCTGTAGATTAAACTAAAATAGCAAAATATGTTTAAAATATAAAACAACAAACAAATAGCCATACAAAACCATAAATTATATTGAACTTGGGAGCATATTGGCGCCGAAACTAAAAATTTTAGATTGTCGATCTAAAACTTGTTTTGATTCACTTACTTCGTGCCAGTTGTATAATAGAACGGCTTCGGCTATTGAAAGCTTCGTATCTTGCAACAGCTTAATGCATTTTCTTATCGTAGCCACTGCCATAAAATTGAAAAAAATATAAACAATGTTAAATTATTCAATAGATGCAACAAATAAGTATGTGCTATTGTAGCTTAAAAGGGAAGTTAAAGCAGTCTCAAGACCAAGAATTTGACCAACATCCAGGTTCAATATAATATATAAATTATTTCACTTAAACTAAACGATTTGACATGCATTTCCGGTATAACCGGAAGTGGTATTTTCATGAAAATATTTTTAATCAATATATCACCTCCATTTTAGTATCATACCCAAATTTCAACTATTTCTTTATCACAGTTTTCAAGATACAGGTAGAGGCCCATATTCTTGGGACACCCTGTATAGACAATAAATTAGCTGATAATTGCCTCGTAGTCGTACCACTCTTATATATGGTATTTCAGATTCGACCCTCATCATTAGGATCTCGGAAAGTAGAGTAGATACGAAGAAATTTAAATGGGGGTAAAATAACGTAAATTAGGGCTTCACCAAAAGATTTTTTCAAAACTTGAATTTTCCTAGTACTTCCAAAGATATAAAAAAAAAACTAAAAATTGAAGATTTCGTTTTTTTGACGTTATTTGACAAGGAAGTCCAAAACCACAAGCACATTTTGATTGCCACTTTTTCTTAGCTACATGATGACGTTTTCAGATTTGCCATTCGACGTTTCGCCTTTCCTTTACCATCATCAACTTTATTTTGTTTATGGGCTCCATATTGAATTTTTCGACAAAAAAATAGTGCGTTTCATTGTAACTTCATTGATATACAACTCCCTATAATTTGATATTTTGGATCAACTTGGATATCACGGAAACCACTTAGAACGTTACTTTTTTTCCGTAATCTACTCGCTTAGTAGTTCACCAATATGTTTTTTTTTGGTGGGGAAATGCTTTGTTCAAAAGTTTGCTTTTCCACATTTATTTCAATACTTGACTCTTTTACGGGACCGTGCAGCGAACAGGGGTGCTGGGTGGGATAAATAAAAATAAATTGAGGTAAGTTTAGGTAAGTTGTAGTATTGTTGGTGCCTTGAATTAGGTAATTAGTTAATTTTAATCGTAAACTAGCCGTAGTTAGTCCCTTAAGCTACGCCAATGTATATCAGTATTTGTTGGGGAGATTTTATGTGGAGAGAGTGGCGACGACACCCAAAAAGCCATACCGAAGGTTGTTTTATGTTTGGGAACTACGCTACTTGTGAATAGACGCAGTCTAAATTGAACTAATGCTGAGATCCGCAATTTAGCGTGTCTCCAATGCCCCAATAAAAGGGACCGATATAGGTATGTGCCCGACGGTTGGGTTTATGATGGTAGGCGCCCTTATGGCACAGAAAGTCCGACCTATATAGGACCGATATAGGTAAACGATTTTATTTGGAAATTTAAAGTTGGAATCATGGAATATAAATGGTTTGATATATAAAATATGTTGCCTAAAACCCGTGAAGAAGGCTATCAACTAGCTTTACGATAAGGACTTCTTCCGAAGCCGCCATTTTGCAGAAGCAAAATAAAAGGTCATTCCGAACCAGTTACGCGTTTTTCGCATTATTTTGACTCTGACACTAATTTGGGTCGATATCGATGTCCAAAACGGAATAAATGTCGACCTGACATGTTCGTCTCCAGTGGCACATGGTTTGAAAATTCTCGGCTTTCAATTCAAAGTGAATTCATGTGAGTATTAATTAATAAATATATATACTGCGTGACAAAGAAAGGTAAACACCCATTAAAGATAATTTTATTTTGATAATTTTTTTTGTACGTGTTCAGTACCACACACTTATTCAATGATTACATTTTCAGCAAGATCAGAGGGAGAACTTAATTTTTTTTTTCAATAGTGTGTTGAGCATCCACGGTTCCTTATACACTCATTGATACGCCTGGGCTCGGATCTAATAAGATTGTCAATGTCTTCTTGAGGTATCTCATTCCAGGCAATCTGAACTTCATGAGTAAGGACTGCTAAAGTCTGTGGAGGGTGCTATAAATTCAACAGTCTGCGGCCAATCATGTCCCAGACATGTTCAATAGGAGACAGATCCGGCGATCGAGGTGGTCAGGGTAAACGGTTGATTTGATGTTGATCCATGAACGTTATTGTTTGCCTAGCAACATGAGGTCTAGCATTGTCTTGCTGGAAAATAGCGTTCGGGATAGTTCGAAAATATGGAATCACATATGGCTCCAACACTTTTTGGATATAGCGTTGAGCAGTCATGTTGCCTCTAATGAAAACTAGGGGTGACCTGCTACCATATGCGATAGCACCCCATACCATAACGCCTACAGTACGGTGGACATGACGCTCTCTGTCAAATTGTGGATCTCGCCTTTCACCCCGTCGCCTTCTCACCCTTGCCCGACCGTCGTTCATCCCCAGACAGAAGCGGGATTCATCACTAAAGATCACCTGAGTCCATTCTTGGTCCCACTGAATCCTCTCTCTACACCATTGTAAGCGGTTAGATCGATATTCGCGAGTAAGAGGCAGCACCCAATGCGGACGATAGGACAAAAGGCCAAAACTTCGTATTCGGCGAAATACTGTACGCATACCAACCCTATTCCCATGTTTTTCAAACCACTGATTTGCAATAGCTCGACTGCTGCTAAATCGGTCTCTAAGAGCCAAAAGTCGCAATCGACGATCTTCGCGCTCTGTGGTTCCTCTAAGTCGCCCAGTGCCTCTGGCTCTGTGCCCACGGCCTTCCTGAGTCCACGATTGGTAACACCGCACTATGGTTCCTAAGGATCTGTTAGTTCTTCTAGACACTTCTCTGACCGACAGACCTGCTTCGCGCAACCCAACAATCCGCCCCCTCTCAAAGTCACTAAGCTAACGGATCTGTTCAATTCTACGCACTCTAGGCATAATGAGTAAAAATTATGACCGATTGCAACACACTTCACAAAAGTTGCGATGTAAATGTGAACAAAAATGTTTAAACAAAATTTTATTTTTTTAAGGAACGACCCATGGAAACTAAAAAAAAATTAACAGATAAACTTGAAATTTTGATCATTTCTTTTTTTTTAAGATAGGTCAACATGCAAAAAATTATCAAAATAAAATGGTTTTTAATGGGTGTTTACCTTTCTTTGTCACGTAGTATATTTAAATTTAAAAAAATATTACCTTACTTGACCTTGATACCATCGAATGATTTTCTTTTATACGCATTACATGACAAAACTTGTCAAACGAGATCGGCGCATGCAAATTTGCAATGAAAATGAGTTTCACAAATGAAAAAAAAAACGAGATATGTTAAGCCTTTATTACAAATTTGATAGGAACAGTACGAAAACAGCTCAAATGTATTTTGAGATATATCCGGAAATACAACAGTCACAGAACTTTATTTAAAACTTTGGATGAACGTTTATTATTATATTCAAATTATTATTAAATATTAAAATAAATACTCAAATTGGCGATCTTCCTGATGGACACATAAATGAGCACGTCGATTTAAATTTGCGACAGCCCGAATATCTCTTATTCTCATTGATCTGAATTTTGTAATGATATTTTCTCTAAGCTTTTTTATTGTGTTATACTCTCGTTTTCCATATAGTTTATTTTTCAAAGTATACCACAAAAAAGTATCCAAACTGTAAGGTCGGGGGACCTTGCCGGCCATCTTACCGGCCCCGAGTTTTCTATTCATCTATGTGGAAATCTCTAACTTAAATAGTCTGACTTAAATCTGACTTAAATAGTTACAAACGGCTCTAGTACTATGTGTAGGGGTCCCTTCATGCTGAAATCAGTATTTATTACAATATAATTGTCAAGGGACAACGTATCGATATATTCTTCAAATTGGGTTATCAAGTGAAGATATGTTTCATCGTTTAAAGTCCCTTTAAAAAAATAAGGTCTGAGTATTTGATCGTTACAAATTCCAGCCCATACATTTAAACGAAAGCGAACATGTGGCCTAACTTCCCGAAAATGTCTAGGGTTATTTTCACTCCAAATATGTTCATTATTTCTATCGAACATATCACAATTTGAAAAAGTACTTTCGTCAGTCTAAATAATGGTTTTTATAAAAGCTGAAGAATCACCCCTATTTGAGAGCCAATTGAAAACTCCATTCTTTTCTGAGGATCATCTGGATGTAATTTATGGGAAATGTGTATTTTATAACATTTTAAATCATCTCCTTTAAATACCCTCCAGACTAATATGTTACACATCCATATCTTATGAAATTTGATAAGCTGATAGTGAAGGTTTCGCACTTATCTAAAAAAAGCAAGAAATTTTTTAATATGAAATTTGGTTTTACCTCTGCCATTAAGTTATTTCTAGTATCTTCTTTCATTCTGCTTCCATACTTCATCCTAGATTTTTGAAAAACACCAAACTCAGGTAAATGTTCATATCACATTTTAAATAAAGTTCTATGCGGCTGTTGCCTTTCCAGATATAACTTAAAATACATTTAAGGTATTTTTGTACTGTTCCAATCAAATTTGTAATAAAGCCTTAACATATCTCGTTTTTTTGCAAGTGTGAAACTCATTTTCATTGGAAATCTGTGCGCGCCGATCTCGTTTGATAAGTTCTGTCATGTAATGCGTATAAAAGAAAATCATTCGATGGAGTCAAGATTAACTAAGGTAATATTGGTTTTTATTTAAATATTTGGACATTTAAAATAGCAAATTATAGAAAATTGTATATCAATGAAATTAGAATAAAACGCACTATTTTTCTATCGAAAAATACAATATGGCGCCTATAAAAGAATAAAGTTGATGGTGGTAGATGAAAGACGAAACGCCGGATGGCAAATCTGAAAATGTCATTGTATAGCTGACAAAACATGGCAATGAATGTGGTTTGTGGCTTTGGAGTTCCTTGTCAAATAACGTCAATAATAAATGAGAAGGAAATCTTAAATTTTTAGTTTTTGTCGGATATCTTCGAAAGTACTCGGAAAATTCAAATTTTGAAAATACTATTTGGTCAAGCCCTAAATTACGCAATTTTGCTCCCATTTAAACTTCTTCGTATCTGCTCTACTTTCCGAGATCCTAATGATGAGGGTCGAATTTGAAATACCCTGTATGTGTTAGCCCTCAAACTTAGTACTTAAGAACTTCGCAATACTTGTAAACCCTTTCTTTGCAAAATTGTCACGTTGACGTGTATTTCGTTAACCGAATTTCTCATTTTTGTAAATCCGATTGAGGTGGATTATTTAACAGAAACCTTACGAAGAAATAAATTACTTCGTAAGGTGTTCCTGAGTTCGCTGTTCCAAGATCCACAGTAGTAGAAACATCCACATTTGGCACGATAAAAATTCTCACGCTGTGGTCTCTACAAGACACCAGCAACAAGTTTTGATAAATGAGTGAGCTGGCATTAATGAAGAAAATTTAGTAGTTCACTTGCTGTCCGATCGTTTGAACGCGCACATTTATCTCTATTTTCTGTTAAATGTTTTGCCTCAATTGGTAGAAAATGTTTTATACAGTTTGTAACATTTAACCTAGAATATCGAAACATCTCGAATACCAGACATCCTATAAAGAAATGTTTAGTATCAACCTTTAATCACACTAAGGGGAAATGTATTGGTGCTAAAGTTGATTCGCCTTCACCCCCCGTGTGAGTGATATAGGGGCTAACTTTTTAATTTCAAATCGCATCTTCCATTTTTTTACAGATTCGAAAATATGACTAAAAGTAAAAAAAAATATTCCAAACATTTTTTCGATTTATGCTAGAAAACGCTGTAATTAACTAACTTCAATTCATATCTTAAATGGCAACCTCCACTTAAAAAAAAATTATGAGACAAAAAAATTCTATAGTAATAAAATGTGATAAATAAACAGTGACATAAACAAATAAAACATCTACTGTTAAACATTCCGTTGTTAATAATTTTTCATGATGGAGTATTTGACCATAGAAGAAAAAGTCGAAATGGTTTTGGTGTATAGAGAAACTGAGAAGCATTTAGATAATGCTGCCAATATGTACGCTCAGCGCTTTCCTGAAAGACCAGGATCCCGGACTTCTTTCTATCGTGTGATTAAAAAATTTCTTAAAGAAGGGACTATAAATTTAGGAGAAAAGAATTCGCCCAGTTATTGTGTGTGGAGAAAAAAATCAAATTGCAGTCCTAAGTGCTGTGGCGTATCCCCAAGTAAGTACAAAAGAAATATTAGGATTATCAGGAATTTCTCTTATGACTACGTGGAGAGTGCTGAGGGTGCACAAGTTTCATGTTTTTCATATCTCTACAACAAGAGCTCCATGAAGAAGATTTTCAAAATTGTTTAGACTTTTGTGAGTAGGCATCTGGACAGATAGAACGAAATCCCAATATTTTCCGTTGCATATTATTCTTTGATGAGTCATCGTTTACAAATCATGATACAGTTAATAGGTATAACATGCATTACTAGTGTTAAAAATGTCCGCATTGGCTTCGACAAGTTGAGCACCAGCGTCGTTGGACTGTCAACGTATGGTATGGAATCATTGGCACTAAACTTATCTGTCCCCACATAATTTAAGGCAATTTGAATGTTGAAATGTACCGGTACATTTTGGAAAAGGAGTTATCCATATTACTCAAAGGCTTAAACTTAGAAGCTCGTCAGAACATATGATTTCAACATGACGGTTGTCCGACTCACTATTCTGCGATGGCACGGGAAGTTCTTAATCGTAACTTTAACGATTGATGAACCGACAGATCTGGTCCGGTGAATTGGCCTGCTAGATCTCTAGATCTTACTTCACCAGATTTCTTTTTGTGGGAATATCACAAAAATCAAGTTTATAAAAAAATACCAGCGAACTTGAGTTTATGATTATGTGAATTATAAACAGTTGTACCAATATTTTAGAAGAAACAATTCGTAAATGTGAAGAGTCCTTTAAAACATAAATAAATAAATGCGTTGAAGCTCGGGGGCACCATTTTGAACATTTGGTTTAAATAAAAACCATACGATATTTCACGATTTCATTAATTCCAAAGCAAATATCATCAAACTTTTGGTAAATTATAAGTGAAGAAAAAATTTTATTTCGTTAATTACAGTGTTTTTAGCACGAATTGAAAAAAATATTTCTAACAATTTTTTCTTATTTTTAGCCGCATGATCCTAATCTATAAAAAAATGGAGGTTGCCATTTAAAATTTAAAAGTTAACCCCCATCCCGCCTACACGGAGAGTGGAAGGGAATCAACTTTAGCACCAATACATTTCTCTGTCAGAATAATTAAAATTTGATACTAAATATTTATAGGATGCCTAGTATTCAAGATATTTCGATATTTCGGGTTAAATGTTACACCCTAAAGACTAAAAAAAAAATTCAGACAACCGAACAGACAGCACTTAGGACAATAACTAGAATAAGACATCCCCAGAACCCCCACATAACCCGTCAAACGAACTGCTCTACCGACGCTGCAACATGACAAGGATTGGAGAAAGACATGAAAACATAACAAAAAAATTCAAAGACAAACAAACAAACTGGAACATACTAAAAAGTCTTTGTTTAACAAGACAAAATAGACAGTCACGATATAAAACCCCCACCAAGACGCTACTTGAGTACTACAAGGACCTCTGACACCCCTTCCCCAATAAATGCTATTGTATTATACTGTATATATTATCATAATATACTCTGTGTCAACATGGAAAATAATGGAAACATGTAACAGGCAGAAAGGCCGAAAAGGCCGATAGCCTATTTCCCAGGAAATAAAATTATTTATTATTATTATTATATGTTACACCCTGTATATTAAAATTAACATGTGATTTCAACATGATGGGGCACCTTATTTTGGATTAAACGTGCGCCAGTTGTAGCCAGTAGTGCGGTCAACTAACCTGGGTCAGCGATTTCCCCATCAATGGATTGGAAAAGGAGATCCTTTAGCCTGGCCCGCGCTTTCCCTTGATCTCAACCCCCTGAATTTTTTCCTTTAGAGTTATCTAAAATCTCTGGTCTACAAAACTCCTATTCGTAATAAGGAAGATCTCTTAGCAAGAATAATGGCTAATTGCACACATCTAGAAGTCATTCCCGAAATATTCCACAGGGGCCGCGAGTTAATGAACCGACGGTTCAATCTTTGTATTGAAGCAAATGGTGAACATTTTGAATATTTATTGTAAGTCATGGTTTATTTATCAATAAAAAAAGTTCACAACAAAGTGATTATAATGACCAAAATTATATTTTTTTCTTCTGCCCAAAACGGTTCATTTGCAAGCATATGTGTATTAAGGAAAAAAGTTTGTATTGATATCTCCCACCACCCCTTAAAGTTTATCGCTGTATTTTTGAGGCACCCTGTATTAGATGATTTCTGTAGCTCATCGACAAAGTGAGGCAAATGAAAAGTAAGGTAATTTTAAGAAAAAAATTTCAAATAGATATGTCCGATTTCAATTATTTAAGAATTTAGAGGACTTCAAAGTTTTCTGCATATTACCTATTTATTTCTAAAAATTACAAAAAACGAGACAGTTAAAAGTAAAAATATCATAGCAGTTGCTCAAAATGTCCTTCTGTAAGAATATATGCTTCACAACGACGAAGTAATGCATTTTTCACCCGAATCAACATATCTGGACGATTTCTTATACCAGCAGCAGCTATCTGTATTCTATCTAACAACTGTTCTCTTGTGTTAATTGTCTCTTGATACATAATTTCTTTCATATGACTCCATAAATATAAATCCAAAGAATTTAAGTTGGGGGATCGCGATGACCATAATACTAGACCGCAATAAATCATTATTAAAATTTTTAGTAATAAGTAGGTAATATGTAAGAAACTTTGGATTCTACTAAATCCTTAAATAATTGAAATTGGACATATGTTTATATGAAATTTAAAAAAAAAAAGATCGTACCTTTTATCCGCTTCATTTTGTCGGTGAGCTAAAAAATCATTTTGTATAGTCAAACGGGTAGCATTCATGATTAACAATTGTTTATTATAATGATAAGCTTGAACTTATAGAGATAAACAGTGTGAGTTTTTTTTGCTACTTAGCAAGTACAGAAATGTCAGAATCTAGAGCAGATATGAAAAAGTTTAAATGATGAAGAATAATAACAATTGTAGTTAACCTCGGAAAAAACTTACATTACCTAGTTTACATCTCTATTCTTTGTAATGTATAAGCATTTACTTATTTATTTCATTATTGTTAATCTCGAATGTAATATTTCACCGCATGACCCAAATTCAATGTATACATAGTCCGACTTATTATAAATATTTCGAAAGTTGAATTTGAAAACTCAATACGACATAATGGAACTAACACTTTGCTAATGTCATTTTACAATTACCAAAATTACCACCAACTTTTGTTTTTCAAATGGTAATTTTAAATTTATAATGGCAATCTGTTCTAAATAATTATTTCTGTTAAGACTGTAGTTAGTCATATTGGACTATTTCCTCAATTAAGATACCCAATGCTACGCCCATGTATTTGTAATTTTGTTTTAGTTCCCGAATATTACTAGGTCCTTTTTTATAAGTTATTTTAGTGATAGTCACGTGCATTCAAGGAATTCTCAGCGTTAGCATCCATCATCCCCAGATGATCGTTGCTTTATGATTGGGATTTCCAGCAATGCTCTTTGTCGGAGCTATAATGTCGGTCCAATTTAAGTGCCGCTCCGCCGGCCTGGCCAACGAAGGTCCAATCGGCTATTCATCTGGACGTTGCGCGTTAACACGATGAGTAGCCGGGAAGCCGACAATTGCTCCCTAAGTTAGGGGTACGCCTATAAGTACCGGCCCTTAGCTCTACTATTTAAGACCTAAAAATATAAAATTCTCTCTCATCTCATCTATCATCTCTCAGTGCAACAACATCACGACCAAGACACTGTGAGATCCTCAGCTACCTTGCGCGTCCTCTCCCGACTTATAACAACCACTCCGGGCGTGAATTAT
The DNA here is from genome assembly GCF_039881205.1 of Euwallacea similis. Lineage (NCBI taxonomy): Eukaryota > Metazoa > Arthropoda > Insecta > Coleoptera > Curculionidae > Euwallacea > Euwallacea similis. Next base: position 2,101,959 of record NC_089637.1, on the reverse strand, counting down.
TAAATTAGTTAAGTGCGTTACTTTCGTGTATTGTTCAATAGTACAATAAATAAATTGTAAAATACTCCCGAGTTCATTGTGCGCGAGTCACGAAATCCTGTAAAATATTCACGAGGGTGGTACTCGCGCCAATTGAGGAACGAACCCCCTAACCCCAACAATTTCAACAAACCATTACACTTACCCTTTTTGTTAATCAATTACTCAGAAATCCAATATTTTATGGTGTTTAAACTTTTTGACAGTCCCCAGTATAAGAATCACCATTCGAATAGTTGACCACGGCATCAAATATTTCAAACATTAACTCAATTTGGAGCAGCCTAATTAGGCAGGATCAAATAAAAAAAGTCAATATTTATTGAAACTACATGAGTTTATTTAAGTTCTGCAACTGTAGACTTTTATCCTCTTGCAATGGCCGAGTATCATGTCAGGTTTCAATAGAAGTTAGATTACATCTTTTGCTGATACAATACAATATTTTTGCCTTTTCCCGGTTATTCCCATCAGTTTTCCTTTTCAAAAATATGAATTGTTATATGTAAAAATAAGACGCGAATTAAAGTTTAATAAAAGGGACATTAAGCCATAAGAATAACCTGAACTAACCGCAGAATGTCAATATTGTGGACCACATGGATGTAGGAGAGTCAGTATCCAACTTTTTCTTCGCATGTGCAAACGTTACATTTGTGATAACCACACCAACTTTTTTCTTTTCTTATTCTACACCACTGAAAAAATTCGATGTGTTGGTTATGATACCTATCCCTGTCTTTTTCCGACAACAAATTTTCATTTTCAACAAATACTTCTTTTGATATATCTGCCCATCTTTTCCTACTATTGTTCCTGACGATATGACGCTATTAGTGAAAGTGTTTTTTATTATTATATCAATAAAAACTTTTTAATATATCTAAAACTTTGTGTGCATTCCACAATCCATGTCATATTATTATTTTTTTGTTTTTGACGTTTTTTTTTAATTTTTAACAAACACACCTACTGTCCTAGCAACTACCTATATGTGGGTTCGTTCGTCATGTTCGCACTCTTGTTCTTTCATCACCCATTCCTAAGCAAATAAGTAAAATTCCTCGTAAAATCACTATTTTAGACGAACATTTGTTTTCCTTTCCTGTCTGAAATACAGTGCTAAAAAAGTGTTTTTTTAATAGTTTTTTCCCAATGAGTCTGTTTCAAAATTATGCACATATTTTTATAAAAATTAAGGAGCGTAAAATAGGAATAGGGGCACATCTCCTAAGGCAAAAACAATGTTTTTAATTTCACCAGTGGCGTCCCCATTGATATGCTTCTGAACATTTTAAACAGAAAATATGATACGGCACTGTTTTTTAAACAAAAATGATTTTCTGAATGCTCCATATTTATATGAAGAAAAGTGTCCTGAATATTTGTCACAACATTAACCGCCTTCATGAAGAAATATTTGAAGAAAACATTATTTTCTAACTAATATTAAAACTACAAGACTAAATTAGGTACATTATGTTGCTTATAAAAGAATAATTAAATAAACTGTTGAAAATGTTGTCCATCTGCAAGATTTTATGCCTCGACCCTTGTTCGCATATTATCCCGCTCTCTTTGAAAAATCTTTAGTGTATTTTTTTATTATGTTAAAACGAATAAATTTGATTTGTCAATTACAGACTGTTACGTTTTATTTTTTTCCATGAAAATGATTAATATTATGAAAAATATTCAAAAGACCTTTTTTTCACAGAACCATGGAACATTTAGAAAATTATTTTTAAAAAGCAGTGGCGTATTAAATTTTTGGTCTAAAATGTTCAGGGTCACATCAATGGGGGCGCCACTGGTGAAATAAAAAAAATCTTTTCCTCTTAAAAGATATGTGTTTACACGTATTTTATGCCCTTCAATTTTCATTAAAATATTTAATGCTAGAACGGACTTATTAGGAAAAAATAAAAAGAAACAACATTTTTTTTATTAACCTATATTTCAGACGGGAAGCGAAAACGTATCCGTGTTCATATGAACTTTCGTTCTTAGAATCATCCACAAATTCCTTCCCTAAATTTTTGACATACTAATGTAAAACATTCTGTAACCAACGAGGTGTTATAAGTTTGTTATTTATACCAGATACTTAGCTAGGTAATTGTACGAGTATATAAATAAGTAAAGTATGAATTATTGAAAATACATGAATGATTATTAAAATATCAATAAGAAATTACAATTATATTCCATTGATTCCTGCTGTGTATTTTAAGCTATGGGTATATTTTCACGAGAAAAATCTTTAAAAGACATCTCACCTGGTGTTCTGTCGGCCGAATAGGTTGGAATTCGTTGAATTGCTTATCACCCACTAAAACCCTCGGGATTTCTATGATCCTATCCTGTTTCGTTTTAAAACTACCCCTGTGGGATATATCATCAGAATCGAGAGATGTCTATAATTTGTCCTGCTAGATGTTACATTCTTGTATCCGACTGGTGTCCCTTTATTTCAATCTTATTTTTTTTACCTACATTATACATAGATACCTGCTTGGTGGAGAATTTTTTATTCCATTCTTGCTTTTTTAGTACCGCTCCTTTGTAGAAATCAATTATTCATCTTGTAAAGTGCGTTCAGTCCTTTCTTTTTCTTTTGCTATTGCAGAAACGGTGTCACTGTAGCGGTCCCACTTTATATTGCTTTCCAGCATACCGTTGATCAGGGATTCTGAAGTTAAGATTTCTGAACACACGATGAACTCTTCCTTTTGTTCTTGGAAAATTGGACACTGGAATATGACATGTTCCGCGAGTCGGTAACTCCACAGTCCCTGCGATCCTGCCTGTTTTTCCTTAGCGGTATGTGAAGTGTCTAAAAGTTCCATGACCGTTTAATGCCCGTGTTATCAAGTAACTTAGGTGCTTGTGTAGGAATGAAGTCCAGAGTTCCAAGTCAGGGATTAATCGCTTAGTTTAATGCCCCTTGTCCTCCAGATTCGTCCAATGTTCTAGCCATTTTCGAATGGTCGTTTTACTTTCTTCTCTCCTGATTTGATCCGTTATCCGCAGAAGTCGACTTAATTTACTCGTTTCCACAATGAATAAGTCAGAAAAGGGAGTGTTTGGCACTACTTACATTGCCCCGAGTGATATTGTGTGGTACGCACATATTTCTTTTATCCAGGGCTTTTCTTTGCGTTCTTGCCATCGTCTGGGCGTATTTCTTTATTTTCGGCATCCATCCCGATATTGTACCAAACTTTGGAAATTTTAATAAAACCTTAACATATTCTAATAAAATATCACTTTTTAAAAAGGTGTGTAAAAGAAACTGTACAATAAAATCTGGCTTTTGTCAAATTAAATAAAATTAACAAACATGCCTTTGTAGCTAGAAGAGAATTACATAACGATTTTTATCATAAAATTGAAAACAAAAATTGTGTCCGAACGATATCATACTATTAGTGAAAATGCAGTCAATAAAATCTTTCAAATATATCTAAAACTTTACATTGAGGTAAGGGTAATTGAATTAAGTAATTAAAAAAAGTAATTTAATTAAAATAGTTAATAAAGAAAGTAATTTAGTTAAAATAGTTAATAAAGAAAGTAATTTAATTAAGTTTTATTTTGATAATCCTACTATAAAATATGTAAAAAGTCATAATAGTTAGATGTATTTGGAAATGCCATAGGTTGAGATAGGACTTGGGTTGCAGACGATTAGGCTTGAGAAATATTTAACCACTCCAAATTGGGGAGAATTGAGTTGTTGCTTGAATTATATTGAAAATATTTTGAATTTGTTGAAACTTGAAAATCATTTATATTTGGTATTGGTCTGTAAAGTATTTCACCGATAGTTTGTAGAATGTTCCATTTAAACACATATTTTTGGATGCTTGCCATTCGACATAAATCGGGCAGAGGATTTTTTAAACCTGGCAAGACATTATCTTCATTGCTTTTTATAAGTAAAAGAATTAACGACATATTTCTCCAAGAGATCTATTTCTCTGCGCTCTCTGTAAACTTTATTGCAAGATAATGGTATTTCTGCAGGATCAAATAAAGATTCATTTGTGGCGGATTGTTCAGTAATATACTCATTTTCATGATTTTTGTCCTGTGCTTCGGATTTAGAAAGCTTTGTTTCGTCAACTGCTTCATCTATCACACAACATGGTTCTTCTTATTTGTTCCTAAGAGATGGAATCGTTTTAGTGAATAATCAAGTAAAAGGAAGGAAAAGGAAATAAGGAAAGCCAAATGATCCGCTAAGTAATATTTTTTCTTTACCAGTTCTGATAATCCACTTGGTGGTTTTTGCCTTAAATATAGTGTATCATCATGTTGAAATGTTCAGTTCAAAACAGCGAATAAAGCGCATTTCTATTCCACAAATGTATGACGTAGCACTATTAATGCCGCAAATGACGGTTGGTCCAAACATAATTATTGCTTTGGTTAGTATTTTTTCTTTTTATGGCTCTGAGATAAAAAGAAGTCAAGTGTGTGTAAAATACATAGCGTTAGTCTATCGTCTGTCGAGTTTTGTGCCGGTTGTTAATAGGAAGAGTAAAGTTTGATTAAATACTCCTACAATCTTATTTTACTATCACACCACTGGACGGTCGGTCTATTCAAGGATTTTCAACACATCTGACCTAAAATTTTTCCATTTATCCTTACAAGCAGTCTCTGATAATACAAATTTGTTTTAGATATTTAGTAACTGGAATGAGTTTCGAGCAATTATTTTTCCAATTTATGAGAGGAGACCCCACAATTGAACAAATAGTTGAAGAGGTTTACGACAGCATTTGGCTCAGCTTACAAATAGAATATACATACACACATATGCCTGTGAGCTTTCATAAAGAAAGCCATATGGGGTTACTTATCAACTTATTTAATGTAAATGCAAAAAACATGTTGTCCCATAATATTGTAACTTATCCTTGGACATGTGCGGAATGTCACAGGCACCTACTGGTGCCCCATTGTAAATTAGAAATGGACTAAACTTGTACTAGTCAAAATAGATCATTCGTGGTAAAGATAAAGGTCTGTTTATCATCTCGCCTAAAAACATATGGAGGTGCGAATAAGATGATTAAAGGATGTAAGCGTGGGAAGAATGTGGAAGGTATGGTGACAGGCTTTTTGGAAGAAAAGCAGATGCACCCGGGGTGACCCTCACGCATCAAAAAGGGATTCATTCGATTCCCGATTCTAGAGAAATAAAGAAGTACCACCTAAACTTGTGTTTTTGTTTCTCTACGAGTTTGGAAGATCTGACATGCCTATTCCAAATGAATTGCAATGATGTGTGAATGAATTGAAAAAGTTCTATGCTTTGGAATTTACCCCATTGTATTGGGAACATTGACGGGAAACAAATTAGAATGATTTGCCTAGCCAAAACTGGATTTGCTTTTTACAATTTTAAAGTTAGTTTTCAGTGTAATTATGGGCTTTAGCAGATGCAGACAGTAACTTGATAGCGATTAATATTAGCGACTACGAAGGAAACGGTGATGGGGCAGTATTTATAATTTCAAATATTGGACGAAACTTAACCTGGCGTTGGAACGGTGAGGCATGACATACCTCAGTAAATTTATATTACAGTTTTCTAGGGAATTTGCAATATTACTACATTCAGAGCTCGTGTACCTTTAAATTAAGACCAGTAAATGTCTCTCCTAGAGAGGTCGTCCAATAGGCTGTTTGTTGTTTTTCATCCCTCATTTAAAGTGTTGTGGGGTAGGGTATACCCCAGTGTAATAACTTGTTAGTACTTTATTTGTAGTGTGTCAATAAATAATTTTTGGAAATTCTGTTCTAAAATAGGAGTGTAATGATTCAACAACTTGAATAAGATAAGAATGTGTAATTTGATGTTTAAAAGGAATATTTAATTGTTTTAGTTTTAAACATATAATTTATTTTTTGTAGAATGACTTGCAAGGCGAAACAAAGAAATTTGGCAAAAATTTTGGAAGAGTTTGACGATAATTCTAATGAAGAACCATTAGCATCCAGCTCAGAAGATGATTGGTCAGGTACTTATAGTGTCTCTAGAAATAGTAGGAGATGACCTCTTACACTAATTTATTCACTTCTAAATATAGCCGGTATATGATAAATACCTTGATTATATACAGCGTTGTCCACTAAGCGCGCGTCGGACGATTATGGACTTATTTATAGTTTTTTTCGAAAATTCTTTTCAGTTACATGTACGTTACGTACGCCTTATAAGGCACATTTTAAAAATATTTTCATGTATACAGAGTTTGTCAAAAAAAAATAATACAATAAAAAATGTTGTTTTTTTAAATAGAACACCCTAATTATTATTGAATTTTTTGGATTCTGTGATCAATTTTAATACAAGTTTATTAACACGTTGACATTCTTAGAATGAATAGTTTTCAAAATATGTGCAATTGAATGTTGAAAATGGCAGTTACAGATGTTTGCAGAATTACAAATTGTTAACAAACAGAAAGGTATTTGGGAACTCTTTTTTGTCACAATACGATAGAAGGTCCCTATTTTAGTATGGTATTAAGCTTTCCTTAACACTTTCTACAGGGTGCCCACAAAAATAAAGCCAACTTGAACATCAAAAAAAGATCAAAACTTAAAAATTTCAAATGGAACTCTACTATTATTTTGATGTATGATGAAACTACAACGAAAAAGAACCCATGTTCACATTTAATTACCTATATTAAAGTGGCATAGTTTTTGTATAATTTTGTTTTACAAGTTTATGCATGGGCGGTACATTCCTAATTCTAATTTATAATGTGAATATGATGTACGTATGGAAACAGACAATAGAGATAGTAATATGTTTTTTTTTTGGTATTAAGAGAGTAGCTGAATTATAAGTTTCTCTTATTCTTTGCTGCATGTTTGGTACTGTATATTTGTCTGATTCCATAGTTACGTCCATCATATTCACATTATAAATTAGAATTAGGAGTATACCGCCCATGCATAAACTTGTAAAACAAAATTATACAAAAACTATGCCACTTTAATATAGGTAATTAAATGTGAACATGAGTTCTTTTTCGTTGTAGTTTCATAATACATCAAAATAATAGTAGAGTTCCATTTGAAATTTTTAAGTTTTGATCATTTTTTGATGTTCAAGTTGGCTTTATTTTTGTGGACACCCTGTAGAAAGTATTAAGCAAAGCTTGATACCATACTAAAATACGGATCTTCTATTGTATTGTGACAAAAAAGAGTTCTCAAATATCGTTCCGTTTGTTAACAATTTGCAATTTTGCAAACATCTGTAACTGCCACTTTCAAAATTCAATTGCACATATCTTGAAAACTATTCATTCTAAGAATGTCAACATTTTAATAAACTTGTATTAAAATTGAATGCAGAAGCCAAAAAATTCAATAATAATTTGGGTGTTCTATTAAAAAAAACATTTTTTGTTGTATTTTTTTTACCAACTCTGTATACATGAAAATATTTTTAAAATGTACCTTATAAGGTCGTACATGTAACTGTGAAAAGAATTTTCGAAATAAACTATAAATAAGACCGTAATCATCCGACGCGCGCTTAGTGGACAATCCTGTATAAAGCTAATAATCAACATTCAAAAGTTGTTTGTAGAAAGTTTTTGAAAGAATTAGGCATTTCGTTATTGGAAGATTACATGATAGGAAGAAAAGAAAATCCACATCTGAGGCGCGAACTTCCTATAAAAATATCTGAGATTGCAGGAACATCTAGTTAAAGCTTACATGCACATGGTGAACCAGGTTTAAAAAGACAAAAACTATCGCAAAGATGTTATTTGTAGCCAAGAAAGCAAGATCGGAAGTCATTTTACGTGTGTAATTCATGTAATCTTTATATATGCATGGACCATTGCACTCACATTTGTGACAATTGTTCTGCTTTGGATAGTCCATGGAATGAACTTGTTTTTAAAAGCAAAACTTTTTATATTATTTTAACATGTTTCTATTTATGAAAAATCATTTTAGTTTTATAAAAGCACCCAATATAATATGGAATTGATTTTAAAAATGTATCTGCATTAGTAAATGTCAATATTAGGTATTTAAGAAAATATGAAATTATTTGATGTTATAATTTAATTTGTAAAGGTTTTTATTTTTGCTTATATGGTTTATGTATGTATAAATTAAATAAATACTCAAAATCTAAATTTTTTTGTTTTGTAGCATTTCTACGTTTATTTGATTTTGAGGTACATCATATCCTACTGTACCGTTAATGTTTTTTATTCTTACTGTATCAACGTCGGGTTAAAAGCAGGTTCACTTAAAATTTCAGCATCACATCCTTTGCCTAAGAATCAGATTAACCGGCCTTTCCTTGCTATTTTGTCGGAGATACCACTTTTCCTCTCTCAAAAAATTTATTAAAGCCCTATCCGTTAAGGAATTTAACCAATCCAAAAAGAAGCTTTAACTATAGATTGTCACGAGCTCGTCCAAGTGTTGAATGCTCGATTGGTATGATGGTATCGAAATTTAAAATAAATACTAGAAAAGCCTATGTTGTGCTCACCCGATAAAGTTGATAAAATTGTAAAGGCAATTTCTGTATTATATAATTTTGTAAGAAAAATGAATGGACAAATATGGGAACCAAAATTTGAGACAGACCGTTTATTATTACATAATAATAATAATAACTCAAAAAAAATATTACAAAGTTTTCTCCCTGAAAGTCAGCAAAACACAAATGAAACTATAGCATTACTAGATAGATTACTTATGTTTGTATGTAAATCTGCCCAATGCGGCGTTACCTTAGCAATTTCAATTTTATGTTTAATGAGATATGTTAGATTTAATTGAAACATTGTTTTTCCCGTATGTTTTACAAACGAGATAATATTAATAGTTCAATTCATTCACAATGTTGGTTAACACTATTTATGAATTATTACTTATTATAACAGCGGATCTAAAATACGATAGATTCCAATCACTATAATGTAATGTACTTATACCATTAGTGAGTGTAAAATAAGGTGTTGTAAGTGACCGATCGCGATGTGTACCGTTCGAATGTTCGTGGAGAAGAGAGCGACTTGTCTCATTTTTTCAACCCCGTCGAGAGATCGGAAGGGAGGTTTATTGGACTTGACATTGGAAATTTTGTTTGTAAATCAAAGAAAGTGGACCTCTCGTAATTAGACGCACATCTGTCCTCATTTCACTTTTCCAACAATCGCGTAAATAGGACAACAATCGGTGCCTTAAAAAACTATATGACGGCACGAAGTCGGACGTGATATTCGTGGTCTTGAACATCTTACGATATCGTGAGAATATCAATCCCTACTAATAAACTTTGCCGAAAAAAAAGATCACTGGATTGTATATAATTTGAAAGCATGTAACAAACACACATATGTGAGAATACCCGAAAAAAAGTCAACCGAGTCTCTTTATAATACACTGCTCAAAACAATTAGGGGATATTGCAAAATAAAGCTTTAAAAAAATTTTTTGTCACGGGAAATACTCCAAAACAAGTTTTTATTTGCATGTTAAGTTTTCTTCAGCATAGTAAAAGTGTTTTATACTGTACAGGCTTATTTTGACCGATTAAGACAATATTTAATAAAAATGTGTAGTACAGTTGTACATTAAAAGGTCATGGTTTATGAAGGTAAATAAAAATTTTGTATTTATTAATTTGATAAAAAAACTAAATTTCAGTAATGAGTATGATCTCTTCTTGCTACTAAGAAAGCATGGCATCCTGATGGCTTAATCAAGTTATTGAAGATTGTGGAATTTCATTCCATTCTTCAATTAGGGCATTTCGAAGATCTGGAATGGTTCGAGGTGGCAAATTTCTGCTGGCAATACGTCATCCCAAAGTATCCCAAGCATGTTCAATTGGATTTCCATCCGGAGAATTGGCAAGCCATACCATTCTCTCTATACTAATTTCTTCCAACCAGTTGTTCACGATGTTAGCATGATGTGGACGAGCATTATCGTCCATAAAAATAAACTGATTGCCTATTGCTGCAGCATAAGGCATTACAATAGGTTGTAGAATTTCATAAAGATACCTATGGGCATTTAAAGGACCATTGTGGATGAAATACAGATCTGTATGTCCACCAAGACTAATTCCTGCCTATACCATTACGCCGCCGCCTTCAAAAGTAGATCTTTCTCTTACAAAATGGGGATTGTTTCGTGTTTCGCGTTCACGCCAAATCAGCACACGTCGATTATCAGGTTCCAGAGTGAATCTAGACTCATCGCTGAACAGTACCCGGCTCCAGTCATTATGGCTCCAATTTCTGTGAAGCTCGGCCCATTCTTTTCTTGCTCGTTTGTGTTGCATCGTTAATGGAATACAAACCATAGGCTTTCGGGCATAAAGTCCGATATTATGCAGCCTATTCCTGATGGTTTGAGTGGACACAAGCCTTTCAGTGGCATTAGCAAACTCACTCCTTAGAAGTGTTGCATTGAGATTTCGATGTCGCCGAGTCAGCAGATGGAGAAAACGGTCTTCCCTTTGTGTTGTGAAAGATGGTCGACCTTGTCCAGATCTTCTTCTCACATTTCCTGTTTCCCGAAATCGATTCCACAGCCGCGAAATCACACTTTAACTCGCATTAAACAATTCGGCAACATGTACTTGAGTTCGCCCTGCCTCAAGTTGCCCTATTGCTCTCCATCCTCACTTTCGGTTAAATCGTGTTGTACGTTCATTTTACGAATAAATAAAAATGAAAGACTTAAACAACTTATTCGTAAATGCAAAACTGAACTAAATCGTAAGCGGTATAAAAATGCGCTTTTATACCATTATTGAAAAACCAAGTCAAAACCTGCAAAAACGACAAAAATTTCGCGAATGCATTATTTTTGTGTTGAACCCTGTTGTACTTTTATTACAATAAGAAACTGGGCGAAAAAAAATTGAATAAATAATTTTTTTTCATAAATAACCTAATATCCCCTAATTGTTTTGAGTAGTGAATTTGTACAAATTTAACATCAAACGACGGACTATCTTCCATCTTTCATGCATTTATTAATTGCAACGGTTGCAGACAAACGTCATTTTCAATTTCAACCACTTCAATTTTGAACAAACAGCGTCGTATAATATTTATTGGAAACAAGTTTTGTCCTGTCTGCGGTGTGTCTGCTTGGTGTACGAATCATTATAAAAATCTATGTATTGTAAACAAAGCTACGTGTTTGCGACATGTTGACAGGACGTTGGAAACAAATACCATAGTTCTTATCTTAGTTGATGAGAGAATGAAGGGTTGAAAGTGAGGTAGAGAGCGGTAATGGGCACCGGTACGTCACCTTCCGAATCTCGAAAGAGGGGGACGTACAAGGGGCCAGTGATAGAGTGATAAAGGGTGGATAGTGACTGCCAGGGGATGAACAAGTTAGGCCGATACGTGGAAGTGAGAGAGAGCATGGAGGTGGCTGATAATCCAGAGCATATAGTGAAGGATATCAGCGATGCCTGCAATGCGTGTCTTCGCAAAAAGAAAGGTAGAGCGGGTGATGAGAAAAAGGCTGTGTATTGGTATAATGATGAGATAGCTGAGAGGAGAAGAGAATATGTGAGAGCCAGAAGAAGGGTGACGAAGGTGAACGGAGATAGAGAGATGGATGAAAGAAGAAGAGAGGCAGAGGACGCATATAAAGATGAACGAAAGATTCTTAAAGTGTCCATTCGGAACGCTAAGAGGGAGTCGTGGAAGGGGCTGTGTGCCGATCTGGAGACGGATGTCTGGGGTCTCGGTTTCAAAATTGTGGCTGGGAAGCTTGGTTGTCTCAAGACGAGCTACCTGCTGGAAGCAGAAATGCTTCGGTGCATGGACGAGCTCTTTCTAAAGAAGGAGGTAGTCAGATGGGCTTCAAGAGAACCGAGGGCTGAACACGTGCCTCGGGTCTCAACGAAGGAGATTCAGCAGATGGTCGGGAGCCTTAAGAGCCGCAAAGCTCCAGAGCTGGACGGGACACCGAACGAGGCCTTGAAGCTATATCTTGGGGCAGTGCTCCAGGGTATGGCCGACTACGTTAATCGTATCTTGACCGCGGGTATGTTCTTCAAGGTCTGGAAAAAACCCGATTAGTCCTGGTGGAGAAATCAAAGCGGGATCAGGGTGCGAAGCCCACGTACCGTCCCGTTTGTCTGATCAACGGACTCGGAAAGGTGGCCGAGAAGGTGATCAAGGCTAGATTTCTGGAAGAGGAAAAAGTGAACGGCATAATAGATGAAAAGCAGTTTGGGTTCATGAAGGGCAGAAGCACCATGGACGCCATGCTGGCCATCATGCGGATGGTGGAGAGGATTAGGAGGACAAGTTACACGCACGCGGACTTCTGCGTTATGATAACAATTGACGTTAAGAACACGTTCAACTTGGCGCCATAGGACCTCATATTACAAGTGTTAAGGAGGTCCCCCGTGAGCAGGTACCTAACTGACGTCATGCAGTCGTATCTGCAAGATGGGCTATTAGTGTTTCCTAACGGGGAGGTCTGCAAGCTGCCGTGTGACGTTCCTCAGGGGTCTGCTTTGGGTTCCATCTTGTGGAACCTGTTCTACGACGAGCTGTTTACGGCGGGATATCCGAAGGGTGTCATCCTGGTGGTGTACGCGGATGACGTTGCGCTGATGGTTACTGGACACGGCGTGTTTGGTAAATACTTGCAGCGGATAGACGTAGAGCGCAGTGACCACTGCTGGTTCTGCGGAAGAGAAGCACAGAGCATGTCAGACTCCCCGGAGCACACACTTTGGGAGTGTCCAGAGTAGGAGGACGATCGTGTGGAGACCAAGAGGAGCGGACTCAACTTGGACTGAAACATAATCGGACGTGAATTAATAGAGAACGAGGTGAAGGGGCTGGCATTCGAGAGAATGGTTGGGCAAACTATGTGGGTTAAACGTGAAAAAGAGAACGAAAAGAAAAAGAATGTAGCAGATAACCTCGGAGTCGTCTAGCCCGCGAGAGATGGGAATCAAAAGCCCCGAAGGCATGCTGAAAGGTGATTCCAGGGCAGAAAAGGGGAGATGGTTTTAGCGGGTAGGTGAGTGCACTGATTGCAGTCAAATCCGACACTACTCAGCTGTTACCATCGGGCCAACAAAGATCCCCAGCCGGGAGTTTTTGGAAAATTTCCACTTTCTCGCAAAAAAGAAAAAAGTTCTTAACTTAGTTGCTATTATCATAATAGGATACACGGTATAGTTATTCAACAGTTAGGGAATGTTTTTTATTCGATAACTTAAAAAAATGATTGTTTAACCTACAGATATCACTAGAGCACCAAAATAACGTAAACAAATTCAAATAGTACCGTCGAAAAAACAAAACAACATAAAAAATAGGCGTTTTTAAACTCTTATGTTTAAAAAATGCAATTATTAGACAAATATTAACAGGTAATAGACGAATTAATTACAGTTATTAGACTTCTAGTTCCTCAATTTTTATTCATCCGAATCTTCTTGATGTATCTCATCACTTTCTTCACGTGCTTCCTTGTAGCAAAAATGTAGTTTTGATACTACTGTAGATGTAAAATAGTGTTTATATCTTTTAAATGAAATCACAAGTCATGAAAAGGATTATAAATGTGCGTTTATTAATACAAAGTGAATGAAGCGGAAGATAAAGTAACTTATGAATTTGTGAGTGCGAAAGTGACTCCTGAGTTGTCCACGATTAACCGAACCCAGAAGAAAAGAGAGGTTGTATATGCCCTGCAAATCCTTAAATACTAAAACCTATGATGATAAACCATGGGCATACTTTGACTAGGGTGCCATCTACACTACTCACCACATTAACCCGTGGCGTCTTAGCTGGGAATTGGAACTGTAACTGCTGAAGAAGTCTATTACAGACAGTTCCAATGCCGACAAGGCATAATGTGGGAAATTCCCTTGCTCCAACTAATGCCTACCAGAGTCCTACCTAAGAGGTATATCAATCTTAAAGATAATACCTATTATCTAACATCAAACTTAAAAGTAACACCTATGTACAAAAATACACCAACAATCAACTGTAATCCTACACAAATGACACAAATAACCATCTTCATCATCTGAAATATGCTCTCTATGTGGTACAGGAACACATTAAGGATGAAAACTCCTCTGACAAGTATTGCAAATCAACCGTTCCTTTTTATTAACTTCGAGCATTTACTACATTTTACTACATTTCTAACTGATTTGTAATTTAGTTTTCTTCATTAATTATTCTTGTTTTTTCCCTTCACTATTTATTTGGTGTTCTAAAGCATGTTTCGATTTTAACATCCACTGAAACTGTTATGATGTCAAGGCATAAGATGTTCTCTCAGTTTGTAGTTTATTTTTTCCTTTCAGAGAATTTGGCCACATTAGAAAAAGGAAAAGAGTTACATGCGTTTTCGATACTTCCTCTATGGAACGTCTGATTTTATAGGGGTTACCTAGTAGAGACAAGTGCAGAAGTAGAGGCAGAAAATTGTGATTCTTCAATTGATGACTGAGTAGATGAAATTGAAATTGGAGTTGTTTCATTTCGTTCGATATTATACCCTTCTTTTATAGTTGCGTCATTGGTAATTATATTCAGTTCAACACTCGTATTTATTATTTGTACGTTCTCAAGATATTCGAAAAAATATCGAAATTACTGAGTAATACTTTTTGGAAATATTTCGAAATTGAGTATAATTTGTTAAAATTTCTGTCCTCGATTTCTTAAATATTAATTTCAATTTTCGCAATAAGATCTGGACCTACGATTGTAACAAATTCATTGTAACTTAAAATTATGTCGTTTTGTTTATTCTCTTAGCTCTGTTTATTTGCATTTTGTTTTGTAGATCCAAGACACTTAGTGTAGTCGACTGCGTCTGGGTTAAAGGGGCATAATCCACATAGTCGGATCTGTTTCGGAGTGTATCGGATTTAATGCTCTCAACAGCTTTTGCCAATGTAGATGCAATATTAACCTTATTTATTAATTCCCTTTATTTTTCTGAATAGAATTTTTGCAGTTTTCGACCATGTGACTTTCAACGGACGAAAAGCTGCGACGTCAGCGGATTGCAAAATCCTAGTTAAATTTGAATATAATGCTATTTATAAGCACAATTTGCACTTGACTGCATATAACACTTAAATCGTAAAGTATATGAGACTTACACCCATTAACAAAGAGAATCATGGGAAACATCGCCTTGTTCTTTATTAAGTATGGATGAAAAATGTTTGCTATATACACATAAAATACCCCAACGGCCATCCATCCGTTATCGCTCCTTGCAACACCCCATTCCAGCGGAACGGTACGAGCAATTTTCTCCGGACACAATCATTGGGGGACAAGTTTTCCATCAGCGGAAAAAAAACATTATATTAATATTTTCTTTTGAAGAACCTTTCTTGATGTTGTAAACATTTTTTATTTTCTTTCCGGCCAATACACGACCTGTGAATGAATATATTTAAAATCTCATTTCATCCCTGTTATAAACCCAGGAAGTGTCCTTAAGTACATCAGTCAAGTTTTGCTCTTCGAAATATTATTTAATTTCGGCGAACCACTTTCTTATATCCGATTCGATTACACAGAAGCTACCCGGTAAAACTATCTCGCTCTTCCTAGCAAAGATTTGAGGATTTCCTCGAAGAAACGCTTTCATCTATTCTATACCGAAGCGATTATCTTTGAAAGAATTTGATGTGGGATTTACTTCTAAAAATTTATAAACACTTGAGATAATATCTTTCATTTTCCTCGGAAATCCTCTTTTTCCCAATTCCGAAATCCATAAAATTAAACAGTATTCTTCTTCATTAATTAAAATAGATGAAGGCCTACAGCTACTCTTATGATGCGAATTTTTGAGTTTAAAATCAATCATGGATTTTGGAAACTTATATTTTGTATAGTTGTATATTGGCTCTAATGGTTGTGTCTTTTTTTTGCGGCTCTTCTAGTGCCTTCTCAAGTTGAACAAAATTATATTTAGCACGCTTCAGCATTTCTAATGATTTACTTATCTCAAGTAAATACCTGTTCAACTCGGTGTCCAATAACCTTCTAAAAATTATGAAGCCCAAAATCAGTAATTGTACAAAATGTCCAATAACTGAAAGTTGTACTTGTTGTACAGGGTGTCCCATTTTCGTTGTAATCGTGGGATATCTCGGTTATTAGCAAAAATAGAGAGATGCGGTTTTCGCGAACCTTTGTCACTTTTTAGTGAAACTAATGATGACGGAACTAATGATAACAGAATTGATCCAGCTATCTTAGTTTTTGCACTACAAGGCGTTTTTGAAAATATTGAATTTTAGGACCTCCCCTATAGTTTGAATATGTGTTAAGTTATTGAAAATGTATAAACGGTGTCGGATAGAGATTTTTACGAAAAATCCAGTGGCATACTCAGATTTTATTTATAATTCTTAGTTTTCGAGATATGGACCAAACTTATGTTTTTTTAATGGGACACCCTGTATATTTTTACCTATTTTGATTCCCCTAATTTTCCCCATTCCAAAGATACTAAACTCGATATGGTTATTTCAAATAATAATGTCAATAATTGACATTTTCTGAAAGAGGATAGTTTCTAGAGGCGGCCATATACAGGGTGGTCACTTTTACGACGCATTCTATGGGGATTTTCGAAACGGTTAAAGATACAAGGTTGGTTAAATGGAGAAAAAGTTTCGTATTTTTATGCTCTGCAAAAAGCTGAAAGCAAAATTGAAATATCTTATGTAATTACTAAGATATCAAAGAAATACCAAAAAAGTCGATTTTCTTTTTTTGTCTATAACTTATTTATTTTTCATACAATCATTTTGAAACTTGGGTGTTCTATATTTTCCGTCAGTGTCTTCAATATGGAAAGGTCAAAAATATCCTAGGTCTACTAGTTTACGTGAAAATAATACTAACTTTCGATTTTCTTATGGACGCCATATTGGATTTTCGCATTTTTGAAAAACACGAAAAATTTCCGTTTCGGCGAGGTGCAACACAAGGGTCTTCTGAACTATTTTACAATAAAAATTAAAATATTTAAATATTAAATGAAAAAATTAAGTAGCACTGAATTTGTCAAGGTCATAATTGGTTACCAAGTTACTGACTGTCTTTGACACATAAGTCAAGTAGCCAATATTATTGGTTGCTATGTCAACATAATTTTATTTAAAAAGAAATTTAGTAAAAAAGTGAGTTTTGTTCTTCTGTGAATTAAGTAAATTTTAATTTTTATCAAAATGGGATAATATTTCTCCAAAGATGAGAAAATAGACATGTATAATGTGTACATAAGACATTCAAAAAACGCTTATCTTATCTTAGAAACCCAATTACAAATTTCTTTCGGACCATTGACCCAGTTGTTATCAGAAGAGCTACTTCAAATATGTAGTATGAGCGAACGACATTATGTATTACTCATAGTGGCGGTCATTTTGAACATTTTATATAATTTTCTCTCCTCGTATTAATTTCTTTGTTAATTAATGTTAGTTAATGTTAAAGTTTGTGTTATTGATTTTCGAAAATACATTTGATAATTTTTTTTATTACTTATTTAAAAGTTGTATTATTGGCTACTTGACTTATGTGTCAAAGACAGTCAGTAACTTGGTAACCAATTATGACCTTGACAAATTCAGTGCTACTTGATTTTTTCATTAAATATTTAAATATTTTAATTTTTATTGTAAAATAGTTCAGAAGACCCTTGTGTTGCACCTCGCCGAAACGGAAATCTTTCGTGTTTTTCAAAAATGCGAAAATCCAATATGGCGTCCATAAGAAAATCGAAAGTTAGTATTATTTTCACGTAAACTAGTAGGCCTAGGATATTTTTGACCTTTCCATATTGAAGACACTGACGGAAAATATAGAACACCCAAGTTTCAAAATGATTGTATGAAAAATAAATAAGTTATAGACAAAAAAAGAAAATCGACTTTTTTGGTATTTCTTTGATATCTTAGTAATTACATAAGATATTTCAATTTTGCTTTCAGCTTTTTGCAGAGCATAAAAATACGAAACATTTTCTCTATTTAACCAACCTTGTATCTTTAACCGTTTCGAAAATCCCCATAGAATGCGTCGTAAAAGTGACCACCCTGTATAAAACAAAATAATTAGTGACAATTATAATTGCCATTAATTATATTAATAGTTAATATCTAATTAACAATATGAATTATAAAAGGGCTCAACGTATAATTTTATTTTTGGAACATGAATATATGACTAACGAAAACAAATTTACCACTTTTTTTAACTACATAATAATGTAAATTAAAGCAAATGTTCAAACTGATTTCCGTTCACGTCTAAGCATTTTTGACATTGTTTGGATATTCTGTTTAAGGCGTTTAAAACTATTACCGGGTGTCTTTCTAGATATTGGAAAGCTTCTTCTGTAGCAATGCGTAAACTAATCATATTTTGGTGTTGTCTTCGATAAATCCTGTTTTTTAAATATCCCCATAAAAAGAAATCTAAGACTGAAAGATCAGGTCCTCCTTTGACTTCCATGTTAAAATCACCGTTTTTAAATTTGTGAAACCAGTCGTGACAACTTTTCTCACTTAAAGCAGCCTCACCATATGCTTCTACAAGCAATCGATGTGCCTCAGCTGTAGATTTCTTCAAATTACAGAAGTAAATTAAAAGTTCCCGCAAATTACGCTTATTCAGCGCAAAACTTTACATTATTGAACGAAATAAATTATGTAATGCTGATGAGAAGTCAATAATACACTCACTTTCACATGAAATGCACCACCCAGTAATAATAATAATTAAGTCTTGTAATTTTGGCAAAATAATGCTTCATATTAGAGTATCAAATGATCAGACTTTCAGTAAAAAAGAAAGAATGCTGGTGGTTTTTTTGTCATCGACCTATTAGATTTTTTATTCAATTGTAAATAAATATAATAATATTTACATCAAAATATCAGTTTATTTTGTTGTTGAACTGTGAACAATACATCTCAAAATGCTCCCAGTGAGACAGCGTCGAAATTTTTCACACGTTTCGGATTTTGATAGAGGGCGAATTATCGGCATGAAGGAGGGTGGACTTTCTTTTCGTGAGATTGCCCGAAAAATGAATCGGAACCACACCACGATTGCGAGAATATGGTCTTCGTGGTCTGAAGAAAGGGTTCAGCGACATCGTCCAGCTGGACGTCCTCCCCGTAGCAGCAACGCACGTGAAGATCGACTTCTTAGACGGATGGCCATTGGTGATCGATTTCAAACAACAATGTCTGTTGCAGTAGATTGGATGGGAGCTCTAAATCGTCGGGTGTCGATAGCAACAGTTTACAGAAGAATTTAGTCTTTTGGCCTGCATTCATACCGCTCAAATCTACGACTGCCACTAACCGCCCAACACCAAGCTTCCAGATTGGCCTGGTGTCAAGAACGAATTGATTGGAATCATGAGTGGAACTATATCGTCTTCAGTGACGAGTCGCGATTTTGTTTATGGATCAATGATGGTCGTAGAAGAGCCAGACGATACCGAGGTGAAAGAAGAAATTTGCAATTTTCTGGAAGGCGCCACACAGCTTTAACACCTGGTATTATGGTCTGGGGTGCGATATGTGTTGGCCGAAGATTTTCTCTTGTGTTCGTTCCAGGCACCCTAAACGCACGTCGCTACATTGACAATGTTCTGAGGTCAGTATTAGTACCTTTCATGCAAACTTTACCAAATGGCATTTTCCAACAGAATAATGCAAGACCACATAGTGTGAACATTACTCGACGATACCTGGAAGAAGCACAATTGGAAATACTGCTTTGGCCTGCACGGTCACCGGACCTATCGCCCATCGAACATCTTTGGGATATGATGAGTCGCCGTCTTCGAAATTTACCAAGGCCTCCAAACAATGTGGATGACCTACGACATCATCTTGAGGTAGCATGGAATGAAATACCCCAGGAAGATATTGATCATTTGTTGCAAAGCATACCGCGAACAGTACGTGCTTGCATTGCCGTACGAAGCGATGTCACTCAGTATTAATTTTTTCATTATCAAATGTTGTATCTTTTAACTGAAAGTCTGATCATTTGATACTCTATTATGAAGCATTATTTTGCCAAAATTACAAGACTTAATTATTATTATTACTGGGCGATGCATTTCATGTGAAAGTGAGTGTATTCCCCCCATAAGGTTATGTTGTTACTACATGATCAAATTTGCGATAGTACGTTTTACATCTGACAATTTCAAGATAATCTTCTGATGAGGCCTTGTCTTGTCAAACGGCGGAAACTTATTGTACCTCTTATATTAAAATTATTAAATATATAATAAGTATTAAAAATTATTTATTAAAAAATATAAATTGACAAATATGATCACCTATCCCAAGGATCTTTTAAGAATAGAAGTTTTGACTCTAGTGTGTCTCAATTTTTATTAACGCATTCCACTACCCTGGCGCATTAAAATGTACTGATTATTAATCGCCGTCATTAACACACAAATGTGTCAAATAACTCTAGAAGAGTTGCTAGACAAACAACTTAATACTAGCACCAGTCAATAACTAAATCTCTGTGTGCAGGCTGTTAAGAGCGCCTTAAATGAATTATTTTTTAATCCTCTACCAGTTTATTCCTTAGAATATATTTTACCTACGATACAATAACCGTTACCGAGATTTCGATAGTTTTTCCATGATACGTATTTATTAGTTCAGATTAGTTCAATAGTGGTAACAGAAATGGTTTCAATTATTTCTCCTTTGTCTTTTATTTGATTGCTTTTATATTGTGATTAAAATTAGCGAAAGTATCAAGTTTGATTAGTTCTTGTCGTGATTCATATGCGAGTAAGAATGTCCTAATATTTAATAGCAAATCAAAACTTTCACCCTACTAACGATGTGTAATCTTATCTCATAGATACACACACATTTTATACGAGTATGAATGTGTGTAACTTACTCATTGTCAAATCTGAATCGGTTAAAATTAAGTTATTTGAAGCATGAGCATCTTCTATTCGGGAACAGGGGGTAATGCGATAAAACCCACATACGTCAATCTATTATGCAGAAAGGGAACAGTACTAAAAATATGACCCTATTAAGAGAATCCCCCAATGTAGAAAAATGAAGAAACTCGACTGTCTCATGTACATATTTATAAAAACTTTTAGTCAGGGGAAAAATTTAACTCAGTGCCGGAATTTAACATGCCCTAAAATATACAGATTGTGGCGACGATTAGTGGCTATATCTATACTGGGTTATTCACCCAACCCGTTCATTAGAAGTTTACTAGGATCTAAAAGTGATACGAATTTGAAAATTTGGAGTTAAAATAAGTTCGACATATGCTATTTTTTAAAAAATATTTTCAACTGGCTGTCACTTCTGATTTAACCGGAAATAGCTGTAACTTGCTTATTTCAAGTGGAACCCCCAGTATATTATTTTATTTTTAGATTCTACATAATATTTTAGAAACATTTTCTGTATAATGTTCTATACTTAGTTCTTACCGTTTTTGAAATATTTGACCTTGAATTAAAAACATGCCTCTGTAATGACCAATTTTAAAATGGCATATCTCTGTAGTTATTAAAGACATAATATCCATATTTTGCAGAATGTCAATACATAGTCTTAGGTCCACTCTTTCATTATTTATATGGCTTAATATTATACAGGGTGTCCAAAATTCAGCTCCTGACATTTACATTTTTGAAGTTGCAAAAGTCGGTTTTTTTAAATGGGACACCCTATAACTTTAAGCAGTATCAAGTAGAAAATGTAATTCTCTATGGAACTGTATTAGGGTTACCTATTTATTATATATATACAGGGTGTTTTTTTTTGGTGTGCCTACCATTACTATCTCCGAAACGGTGAGAGTTACAGCTTCGATTAAATTAGACTAAATTGGCTCCTTATGGAGCTGATTAAGGAAACCGCTGCAACGTTGCCACATTTTCAGTAGTTTCCTAGATATTTGAAAAAGTATGAAAGTGGTCCAAAACTTCGATCCCTCGTATTTCGTATACTATTTGTGACAGAAAAAAAGTTTGAATTGCAAAGTTTCACAACTTTTTACTCTCTACAAAACGACATATAGAACGTCATTATACAACTTTTAGTAACTAAGTAATCGGTATCAACTTCATTATTTTAAATACGGACCTGGAATTTTTATTTCATATTTCGAAAGCGCTTTTTATTCCTGACAGACCCATGTATAATATGTTTACACTTATCACCGTTTCAGCCCGCATAAATCATCATCAGACTATTTTTTATTTATCTTTTTAAACTACACTACATACTCTTTCTTATTAACCTATAATTATCCTAAATGTTCAAAGTGTCTCCCATTCGCACTTAGACATAACCGTATATTATTTATTAGTTTTTTCTAGATGCTTCTAAGTGTTCTGGGTGTAATGCTTTGAAACGCAAAGATAATTTTACTTTTTAAGTCGACAATATTTTCTGATGGGGTTCTATAAACTTTGTCTTTAATTATTCTCCAAATAGAAAAATCCATTGGAGTCATCTCGGGAGAACGAAGTGGCCATAATATTGGGCCGTTACTTCCTATTCAGCGATTAGGTTTAAATAAATCTAAAAATAACTTTATTTGACAAATAAATGTCAAACTTGTTAGAAAATCGTTTCCATAGTGACCTAATACGTAGTGTAATTTAAAAAGGTAAATAAAAAATAGCCTGATGATGAATTATGCGGGCTGAAACGGTGATAAATGTAAACATATTATACGTGGGTCTGTCAGGAATAAAAAGCGCTTTCGAAATATGAAATAAAAATTCCAGGTCCGTATTTAAAATAATGAAGTTGATACCGATTACTTAGTTACTAAAAGTTGTACAATGACATTCGATATGTCGTTTTGTAGAGAGTAAAAAGTTGTGAAACTTTGTAATTTAAACTTCTTTTCTGTCACAAATAGTATACGAAATACGAGGGATTGAAGTTTTGGACCATTTTCATACTTTTTCAAATATCTAGGAAACTACTGAAAATGTGGCAACCTTGCAGCGGTTTCCTTAATCAGCTCCATAAGGAGCCAATTTAGTCTAATTTAATCGAAGCTGTAACTCTCACCGTTTCGGAGATAGCAATGATAGGCACACCAAAAAAAAACACCCTGTATATATATATATAATTACCTATTCGAAACCATTTTCGAAATAATTTAGTTTATGTGAAACTATTAGGTGTACAACTTTGCTTCCGCCGTTTTTTTTCCGAATTTCGCGATTTTATTGTAAAAAACTAATTATACCTTTAGGATCCAAAGTATTGTCCATCGCTGGCCACTACTTTCTCCCATCTTTCGGGCAGCATACGAATCCCGTGTTGAAAAAATTGGACATCTTTTGAAGCGATCCACGATTCTATCCAATTTCTTACTTCTTCATAAGACCGGAAGTGTTGGTCAGCTAGCCCATGTGCCATGGATCGAAACAAGTGATAATCAGAAGGAGCTAGGTCAGGAGAATATGGCGGGTGGGGTAGGACTTCCCATTTCAATGTTTCCAAGTATTTCTTGACCACTTGCGCAACATGGGGTCGAGCATTATCGTGCTGCAAAATCACTTTATCATGTCTCTCGTTGTATTGCAGCCGTTTCTTTTTCAATGCTCGGCTCAAACGCATTAATTGGGTTCGATAAAGAGCACCTGTGATTGTTTCAGTTGGTTGTAACAGCTCATAATATATTACGCCGAGTTGATCCCACCAAATACAGAGCATGATTTTGGAACCATGAATAGACGGTTTGGTCGTCGACGTGGAAGCATGGCCGGGATATCCCCAAGTCTTTTTGCGTTTGGGATTATCGTAATGAACCCATTTCTCGTCCCCAGTCACAATACGATGCAGAAATCCCTTCCGTCTTTGCCTTGCAAGCAACTGTTCACAAGCGAACAGACGCCTGTCAATATCTCTTGGTTTCAACTCGTACGGCACCCAATATCCTTGCTTCTGAATCATTCCCATGTCTTTGAGGCGTTTTGAGATTGTTTGTTGAGTCACTCCCAATGATTGTGCCAATTCTTGTTGACTTTGACACGAGTCTTCGTCAAGTAATGCTTCCAAGTTCGCATCTTGGAAAACCTTCTTTCTTCCACCGCTATGTTGGTCTTCGACGTGAAAATCACCGTTCTTGAAGCGCTGAAACCACTCACGACATGTCCTTTCACTAATAGTGGCTTCCCCATAAGTATCTGAGAGCATTCGATGAGCCTCAGCAGCAGATTTCTTCATATTGAAGCAGAAAAGTAAAACCTCCCGCAAATGACGAGAATTTGGCTCGTACACTGACATTTTCAATTGCGAATAACTTTATGATGAAGACACAAATAGACTAATATTTTTATGAGGTTATGTTAACAGGTGCCCAAGGCTCCTGCATGCCCACATGGGGTTATTTATTTCGATCATTACTTACCGCTACATACATCTATTCAAAAACGGCGGAAGCAAAGTTGTACACCTAATAGTAGTACATATTCATTCTGGTAAATTTTTATTCTTCGCGTAGTTGGCCATGGAAAAGAAATAATGACAGTTATTGTACGTTTTTGTTTTTCGGTGGCTGTTAGTAGCAAAATTAAAGTGAAACTTTCAATCAAAATTGAGAATATCAGCGTTTGTGTATTCTTCCATCAAAAACGGTAAGAACTAAGTATAGAACATTATACAGAAAATGTTCCCAAAATATTATGTAGAATCAAAAAATAAAATAATATACTAGGGGTTCCATTTGAAATAAGCAAGTTACAGCTATTTCCGGTTAAACCGGAAGTGACAGCAAGTTGAAAATATATTTAAAAAATAGTATATGTCAGACTTATCTTAACTCCAAATTTTCAAATTCGTATCACTTTTAGATCCTAGTAAACTTCTAATGAACGGGTTGGGTGAATAACCCAGTATAGATATAGCCACTAATCGTCGCCCCAATCTGTATATTTTAGGGCATGTTAAATTCCGGCACTGAGTTAAATTTTGCCCCTGACTAAAAGTTTCTCCATTCCAACTCCAAATTTTCATATTCGTATCAGTTTTAGATCCTAGTAAACTTCTAATGAACGGGTTGGGTGAATAACCCTGTATATAATGTGACGTTTAATATTCATGAACGCGCATCCACGTCGCGCATCCGGTACGATCGCTCTAAAGAAATTCCTGTACCTCTCGATTATTGTGGGCAGGACAATCATCCTGTTGGAACCAGACGTTTTCTAATCGAATCTCTGAGGTATTAGTAATTTTAGTTGGGAAATTAGTATTTTTGTTTATTTTCGATATAAAAATAAACAATGTTGTCTACACGCAAATTTTTAATAGCGCAACTCATAATTTATTGCATTATTTGGCGAGCAATAACACACCTTCAAAATTTTTGAGTTTACTAAATTCAATTCCCGTCGCCGCTGCACCACAGATCGTACCAGATGCGCAACGTGGATGCGCGTTCATAGACATTAAACGTCACAATATATATGTATAGATATAGACACTAATCGTCGCCGCAATCTGTATACACCCTGTATGTGCGTCTGATAAACATAAATACTTATTCCTCATTTGGTGGACTTTTTGGAATTGTATGTTATAAAGCTATCTTTGCCCATAAATTTGACAACAGATTCATAAATTGATATTTCTCTATCCGGTCTAAAATGTTCTTAAAATTTACCATCAATGTAATCGAGAAAAGTGCTCACTTTTTGGATTCTTGTCGTTATATTTGGATTTCTGGAAACATTTTTATTCAAAGGTAACATCCAAAATATTTGAAGAAGTCTTTTTTTTCGAAATATATTTCCAAAAAATGGTATGTTTCCAGCAGGTTCCTTAGTCCAATAACATTTCATATTGGGAACTGGTACAGTACCCGTGTTAAGGATTACGCCAAAAAAAACTGTTAATTCTTCTTTTGCCACATCAGCCCAATTGTTCCATGTTGATCGATTAGATAAGTTCTGCTGTTCTATTTTATTTTTAGCATATTTATTTATTTCTAATACAATTTTTTCAAACAGTGTATCTCTGAAAAAGACTGAAAAAGAAGATAGGTTCCGTGCAATGAACAGGTACATTAGGTCCAATAATTTTAGATCCCATCAAAAAATTATTTTTAGATTGCGTCTGATCTTTGTGCGTAAGGTCTCTCCAGGTAGTAAATTAACTTATACTACTGTTCTCATTTTCGTCATTTTCTTCTACTTCACTGTCGCTGGATATTACTATTTGCCTCACTCGTCGCTGACTTGAATGGAACTATATCACTATCAGAATCGGTACCAACGTTATCACTTTCTATATTGGAGTCAGTATTCAAAGAGTTAAAAAACTCTTCATCGCCATTTTTAGTGTTACGATACACTTCTTGCGGTAATTTTCTTTTTGCCATTTTAGATTATTATTTTTAAAATATCTAAAAAAGTGAGAATGACGAATTACAGTCATTATAGTTCTTTTTATCTTCGAAGGTTGTAAATTTTTTTACGCTCAAAAAGTGTCTGACTCGCTACGATGTTTTACATGGCGAGAAAGAGGTGATAGCATTTGTTTAAATTGAGATTTTTTTAAATTTCCAATTGATAGTAGTAGTGTATTGGTTCGTAAATAGGTTTTTTAGACATTTAGGTTCATTCAGAGAAAGTATAAATTGATACATGGATGAATACAATGTAAGATTAGTATGGTTTTTTGGTGTGGTGGCTGAGAGTAGACATACGATCGCAAAGGGTTAAGTTACGCCCCGTATCTGTAGAATTACAACACCTAACCATTGTTGTTACTGGTCTTATTTGTTAACTAAGTGACGTAATAAAACTGCTTTTATTATGTAGCTAGTTGCGAAATTAAAATAATTTAGTCACCACTTTTGATGAGGAAAAGCGTCACTTTATTAGTGAGAAATAGAAAAATATATTTTAAAGCATTCAAGCAAATTGGAAAAGAGATTTTGAATCAGCCATATTATTCACATTCCCAACGAATATTAGACTTATAACAGTTTTTCATTTAGGAACATATAGATACATATTTCACATGTATATCTGCATTTAACGCTTCTTTTTACAATATCATGTAGTATATAAAAAAGACGCGGTTATTTCATTTATTGTCAAACCCGAATTAGCCAACTGCTACATAGAGGTCGACGCCTCAGTGACGCCGACAACGAAATGTCTACAATACCGGTGTCATCCGAGGATTCGTAAGCTCGTATCATCGGGGATTCTTAATTTCTGGATTTTTCTTTAAATATTTGAAAATTTGTCGGCTTTATATGTTTTATATCAGATTCTAATGCTCCTAATTTTAACATTTCTGCAAAGATTCACATAATACATGAAAAATCCTTTCAAGCTGGTTTTTGCAGAAGAGCGTCTCGATCATTTTGATATTAGAAAGCGTGAGAGGATGACTAATATGTATGAGCTAATGGTTATTTAACGAATAGATATATTAATACGGTCGACTAATAATTTATCAAACTAGAATTATTAATCACTCTATAATATTCTTGTAGTTACAATACTGTTGTGTCCATTGCATTGCGGAAAACTACAAAATACAATATTTCAACTTTAAATTTGAGTCCCTGTTCTTACTTTAAGTAGATTTCAATTCAGTTCTATATTGAAAAATTTAACTCTTCATAAGTGACAGATAACGATCACATGTAACCACCAGATATGTTATAATTGGTTAGGTCCGAGCAGTCATAGTCGCTATCAACCGCATCAAACCAATCACATAACGCACTCAAAATCATGCATTCATGAAAAATTATGTATTAACGAGAGGCCAATAATGAATGATTTTATTTACAATATAATTGAAGGAACTTGTCAATACTCAGTAGATAGAAAGGCATATTATTTGTCGAGCATATTTGTTTTCAACATTCAATAACTTTCCATTTTGATTTTTTTTTAAATCCGAATAATTTCGAAGGCTCCAGAATAACCTGAAAACTAATAAAAAAATATCAATTATAATTCAAAATTTACTATTTACTATTTACTGAATTCTTAACTTTTAATTCCTGTTACTGGCTACGTCATTTTATTTTTACACAGAACAATCATAAGAGCGTGTGTTCCGAAAGATGCTAGAAAATCTTAACTGCAAAATTGGTTTTAGATGTAATTTTTCTGTTTATTCTGGAACATCATTTTATCAAATTCTTACTTCAGAAATTAAACAAAACAGTAATTAATTCTTGATATTTTTTTACCTTCAAATCAAAATCTCTGGTTAACGTAACAACCCATAATTATAAAATTATTCTCATTGTGAGGACTTCCCACCCTAAATAAAAACGTTTATAAATTTCCAACGGTGCATAACACAGGCCCTTTTTTATTTTTTATACCATTTTAAAAACATTTCATTTTAAGGTTATGTCTGTAACCATAATTTCTACAGAATGGTTCAATTCCCATGCTTCTACTATTATATCTCCTAAATCAATAGAGTTTAATGAGAGAAAAGTTTCTAAAAATAGCACTAATTAAAATTCGAAATTAATGTTGTCAAATCTTATTTGGTTTACGAAATATAAAGTATGAAGAAAACTAGCAATTAAACAAACAAAAAAATAAAATTTGACAACCTCCTTTTCGAATCTTAGTTTACTATAAATATGTATAATTTAGCAATGTTTTTCTGATTTAAACGATTTAACTCTAAAGATTTAGTTGATAGCAATAGGGAACTATGGCAAATGGACCACCCTGTAAGTGGGTATACAGTACTGTTTCGGGCCAATCGAACACGAGAAAAACCAGTCGAATTGACTGACGCCAAATTTCTTCCCACTATAATGCACCGAGCCCAATGGAGCCGGTTTTTTACTTCGAGCTATCGAAGATAGAGAAACGGTAAGGTATTTTTCTCTGAATAGAAACGAAAAATTTATTTTAAAAATGCCGACTACTTATAGTGTTACCGAAAAAGTCCAAATCATTAAATGGTATTACCAAGGTCAGACTTGTCGCCAAATTAGGCAATCTTTTTCGGAAATGTTTCGAGAAGAAAATAGACCAATTCCCTCGTTGTCGACATTACATTTAATTGTTCATAATTTTGAGACATTGAGATGTGTTTCACCGAGCGCACATCAGAGCCCTGTTGAACTCGATGAAGACGTCGAGTTCACATAAATCCAGATCTTTGCTATGGCGAATGAAGATCCCACTCTCTGCAGCGAAGGCATTGCCGATGAAGTTGAGACCAGTGGTTTGTATGTCAGGAAAGCGTTAAAAAAGTGGTTATTGATCCTACAAACTTCAAAAATCTCACGAGGTTCCCGCAGATCACTTGCGCAGAATGGAATTTTGCGAAATAGTAATGGAACGTTCGAATCGTGATGACAATTTTCTCAGGAACATTGTCTTCACGAATGAATCGACCTTTCCATTATTAAATAGACCTAATTCTGCTCGTGTGCGATATTGATCTCGGGAGAACCTGCACAAGTCTTTTGATGTTCGCACACAGTATTTTCAAAAATTGACCGTCTTGGGAGGCATATTGGGTGAGAATATGATCGGTCCATTTTTCATTGATGGAATTTTGACTGGCGCGAAATGCTTGGACCTGCTTCAACAACAAATAGTGCCCGAAATTCAAAGAATCGCTGGGAATCGATTCTGTGAGACCTGGTTCCAACAAGATGGATGCCCTGCTCATAATAGTCGTTTGGTCAAGGAATTTTTGTCTCAGACGTTTCCCCAACGACTTATTACAGGGCAAAAGGGGACTATTTTGTGGCCAGCCAGATCTCCAGATCTTTCTCCAAACGATTTTTTTCTATGGGGGCACGTAAAATCAAGCATTTATGGCTTTGATAGGGTTAATAATTTGGATGAACTTCTAGGAAAAATTAAAAACTCATTCCAAAATATCAGCTGTAACATACTACGAAATGTTAGAAGGTCATTTCATGACCGGTTGGGTTATTGCCTAGCTCAGAAAGATGGGACTTTCGAACAACTAATTTAATTTTTTCAATTAATTGTCTTAACATTTTTATCATTTGGAATTCGTTTTTATTTTATTATTTTTAAATAGAATGAATTTTTAATTAGGCCAGAGAAAATCCTTTTGTTTCCAAGAAAGAATGAAAGATGTAATTCCAAGTTCATTTTAAGGATTGGTGTATTTTATTAGAAGAGCAGCCGCCGCCGTCTACACTCCACACGTATCAATATCGTACTGATTTATTTACGGTACTAACTGGGCACTTGTCCTTGTGCGAGTGTGAGGGGGGAACAGATATGGACATGATTTGGGTAGTAGTCAATTCGACTGGTTTTTCTCGTGTTCGATTGGCCCAGAACAGTACTGTATAATTTCAGGCCTCGAGATCTAAGGCACTCGAATTCCTGAACACAGTCGTGGAACGCCTAAACGTCCAGATTACGACTGGAGAGTTTTCGCATGACCATTGATTATTATTTATATGTAATAGTTTTGAAACACCCTGTACAATAAGTTATTTTACTTATATGGCTACAATCTATTTTATGTTTTTCTCGCCTTATTAAAATTACATAGGGAGGTATAAGGTATGTTGTCGATGCTTAGAGTAAAGTCAACTTCTGCTGATCTTCGTGTTCATTTATTATCCTTTGATAATACATCTATTAGCACTATTACAATTGAGTGACATCAAATACATTTATTTTTTATTTGAAAATTCATGTAAGTAACGTATTTATCATGTATTAGAGGTGATCTGTCCTGTCTCAACATACATATACCAACCCCTACTGCCTTATCAATTATGTCATAATGAGCATCACGTATGAATATGTACCCTTAAGTATCTAAAAATGAGTGAGTTCCACGGGGATCGTAGTTACATCAATGAGATCAGTAGATGCAAACTTACAGAGATAAAGGACTGTATCGACATCACACCAAATGGACCAATCGTGAAGACAAGAGGTCTCTGAACTCTCGTGATAAACATCAAAATCATGAATTTGATTTTAGGAGTCTCGTCTGGCCAATTACTTTCCCAGATTGAATGGGTCAATTTCTGACTCTAAAAGCGAATAAGAGCGGAAGCTTTTATGAATTCCTGATAACAGGTACTTACCAGAATCAAAAGTTCATCGGCATGGTAATGATACAAACAAAGCCTTAGCAGCATGCTTATCGAAAACATAGTTATAAATGCGATTAACAGTAATGTGATTTCGTTCTAATTAAAAGATAAATTTAAAGAATATTTCGACTAGAAGAAGAGTTACCAACCCCTGAGACTTGCGTTAAGACTGTGGCAATTTGAATTGAGCTCTGAATAAAATCCAACACCATAGGATAGCCCAAGTTCTTATTGTAGATTTTAACATATCTGAATATGTCGAAATCACCTGAAAGTGGGTTATAGCACGTGTTTGTGACTCACTGAATAATATTCTCGTGTCTGACAATGAGGTGTTTAAAAAATAAAAAAACACCCGCTTCCTCGTCCTCAATGGCATTCAAAGTTTGATATTTCCGTTTCAAATCCTGAAAATTCCTGAGCAAATGGTCTAGCTTTTTTAGCTGCCTGGAAGGATAGAGAATTAAACTGATCACGAGGCTATCGATGACAACTAGAGAATTAGCCACCACTATAGCGTCTATAAACTGAACAATATACGCCGTCTAAAACTGATAATATTTTATTTGTCCATAGGGCATGTAACTCAATAGACCTTATAGTGCTCTTGTACATTAAAAGGAAACAAAGAGGATAAAGGCAATTCTCTTACAATCTTGGCCACATTGCCATATGTTTCTTCAACGGGTCCAACCATAATAGGTTTTGTGAAGAATGACACATTCACGATCATTACAAAGTAAATGTAGATCTTACATTTCCAATTGGCGTTTTCAATGTTCTCTCCATCGAGTTTTTGAATCTTGAATTTTGGAATATTATATGATGAAAACTAAACCATTGCTAACTCTACCAATTTATCATCAATACGGTCTCCCTTCATTTCATCCTCAATAATTGTCTTTATCATTTTCTTGAAGCTGGGCCTTATTCGTATTATCAATCGCCTACAGAAAGTAACGGTGTGTAACAAGGTAACACATAGATTCGAAGACATCAGATCTTTTTTAATGGGATTTTCGTTCAGGATCGAGTATAATTCTATGTATGCCGTGACTATGAATAGGGCCCAAAAAACAAGTATTATGTTGGAATATACGTCATAAGCGCTTTGCATCTTCTTGTTTTCTGGAAACATGAACTCCGACGGCAAAATCCCAAACATAAAGCACCCTTTTACGGCTATTCTCAAGTTTTCACATTTGGGGTATATCTAGAAAAAGTTTTTAGGATAAGGAACTAATATCCAAAGAGATGTTTTATAATTAACGGAATTTTGAAGGTTGACTTACGATCATGTTTTTCGGTAGCTGTAGCTCTAGCTATCACTCGACAGATGCAAATATATAGCTGCCAGCAAAGTGCGGCACTGAGGTAAGTTAACTGCGGCGCAAATTATAAAGGTTATATAATATTGTATTGTATACAGCGTGTCCATTATTCGCGTTTTAAAGGAATTCAGTGTTAGTTTTAAAGGCTCGGAATGGTAGGTAAGACAAATTCAAATGTCAGATATTTTTTGGAAACGGCTTCTTTTATATTAATAGAATTTAAGGATCGGTTGCAACAATCTCTACCATATGCCACGTGGTAATTACATAATAAAGGCACATGAAGCAATGGCGTTTTTTTTAATTAAAAATAAAACATCATAGCTGTCCACGAAATTTCCAGCATAAATATTTAATTATTGATGAAAACCGATTTAATATAAATTTAGGTACTAATGTACGCTGATGGAATCTGATAGGAATGTTGGCCAATGCTGCAATGAAACGACAATTTCATTTGCAACAAAAACCAAAACTTTCCCCAGCAATTTGTGCATTTTACCTTTACTTCAACTTATGCACTTGCACAATGTGGGTTTCTTCCCGGAGAAAAGACCCTCGCTCAAAGGGCGTCTCCAACTGGCGCTTACATACGAGACTGTACATGAAGTAATTGAAAAGTTATGACATAAAATCAAACAAAGACTACATAATAACCCACAAAAAACTATTCCGGAATTAAAATCGAAAATCACCTAAATATGGGAAAATTTTGCTCCGAACTTATAACACGAACTAGTCAGATTAATACCTGCCAAAATTCAAGCTGTTTTTAAAGCCAAAGGAGACGTGACTCCTTATTAATCTATTTTTTAAAATAATTTCGAATATTTTGTTGTCAACTTTTTTCCACAATTCTTTATTATTTTGTTATTGTTGTTGTAGTATTTCTTTGAATTTAATTAAAATTTATCAGGTTATAGACGATATAACAGTGGCTACTTCTCTGGTAGTCATCGATATTCTCGTGATCAGTTTAATTCTCTATCCTTCCCGGCAGCTAAAAAAGCTAGACCATTTGTTCAGGAATTTTCAGGATTTGAAACGGAAATATCAAACTTTGAATGCCATTGAGGACGAGGAAGCGGGTGCTTTTTTATTTTTTAAACACCTCATTGTCAAACACGAGAATATTATTCAGTGAGTCACAAACACGTGCTATAACCCACTTTCAGGTGATTTCCACATTTTCAGATATGTTAACATCTACAATAAGAACTTGGGTTATCCTATGGTGTTGGATTTTATTCAGAGCTCAATTCAAATTGCCACAATCTTAACGCAAGTCTCAGGGGTTGGTAACTTTTCTTCTAGTGGAAATATTCTTTAAATTTATCGTTTAATTAGAACGAAATCACATTACTGTTAATCGCATTTATAACTATGTTTTCGATAAGCATGCTGCTAAGGCTTTGTTTGTATCATTACCATGCCGATGAACTTTTGATTCTGGTAAGTACCTGTTATCAGGAATTCATAAAAGCTTCCGCTCTTATTCACTTTTAGAGTCAGAAATTGACCCATTCAATCTGGGAAAGTAATTGGCCAGACGAGACTCCTAAAATCAAATTCATGATTTTGATGTTTATCACGAGAGTTCAGAGACCTCTTGTCTTCACGATTGGTCCATTTGGTGTGATGTCGATACAGTCCTTTATCTCTGTAAGTTTGCGTCTACTGATCTCATTGATGTAACTACGATCCCCGTGGAACTCACTCATTTTTAGATACTTAAGGGTACATATTCATACGTGATGCTCATTATGACATAATTGATAAGGCAGTAGGGGTTGGTATATGTATGTTGAGACAGGACAGATCACCTCTAATACATGATAAATACGTTACTTACATGAATTTTCAAATAAAAAATAAATGTATTTGATGTCACTCAATTGTAATAGTGCTAATAGATGTATTATCAAAGGATAATAAATGAACACGAAGATCAGCAGAAGTTGACTTTACTCTAAGCATCGACAACATACCTTATACCTCCCTATGTAATTTTAATAAGGCGAGAAAAACATAAAATAGATTGTAGCCATATAAGTAAAATAACTTATTGTACAGGGTGTTTCAAAACTATTACATATAAATAATAATCAATGGTCATGCGAAAACTCTCCAGTCGTAATCTGGACGTTTAGGCGTTCCACGACTGTGTTCAGGAATTCGAGTGCCTTAGATCTCGAGGCCTGAAATTATACAGTACTGTTCTGGGCCAATCGAACACGAGAAAAACCAGTCGAATTGACTACTACCCAAATCATGTCCATATCTGTTCCCCCCTCACACTCGCACAAGGACAAGTGCCCAGTTAGTACCGTAAATAAATCAGTACGATATTGATACGTGTGGAGTGTAGACGGCGGCGGCTGCTCTTCTAATAAAATACACCAATCCTTAAAATGAACTTGGAATTACATCTTTCATTCTTTCTTGGAAACAAAAGGATTTTCTCTGGCCTAATTAAAAATTCATTCTATTTAAAAATAATAAAATAAAAACGAATTCCAAATGATAAAAATGTTAAGACAATTAATTGAAAAAATTAAATTAGTTGTTCGAAAGTCCCATCTTTCTGAGCTAGGCAATAACCCAACCGGTCATGAAATGACCTTCTAACATTTCGTAGTATGTTACAGCTGATATTTTGGAATGAGTTTTTAATTTTTCCTCGAAGTTCATCCAAATTATTAACCTTATCAAAGCCATAAATGCTTGATTTTACGTGCCCCCATAGAAAAAAATCGTTTGGAGAAAGATCTGGAGATCTGGCTGGCCACAAAATAGTCCCCTTTTGCCCTGTAATAAGTCGTTGGGGAAACGTCTGAGACAAAAATTCCTTGACCAAACGACTATTATGAGCAGAGCATCCATCTTGTTGGAACCAGGTCTCACAGAATCGATTCCCAGCGATTCTTTGAATTTCGGGCACTATTTGTTGTTGAAGCAGGTCCAAGCATTTCGCGCCAGTCAAAATTCCATCAATGAAAAATGGACCGATCATATTCTCACCCAATATGCCTCCCCAGACGTTCAATTTTTGAGAATACTGAGTGCGAACATCAAAAGACTTGTGCAGGTTCTCCCGAGATCAATATCGCACACGAGCAGAATTAGGTCTATTTAATAATGGAAAGGTCGATTCATTCGTGAAGACAATGTTCCTGAGAAAATTGTCATCACGATTCGAACGTTCCATTACTATTTCGCAAAATTCCATTCTGCGAAAGTGATCTGCGGGAACCTCGTGAGATTTTTGAAGTTTGTAGGATCAATAACCACTTTTTTAACGCTTTCCTGACATACAAACCACTGGTCTCAACTTCATCGGCAATGCCTTCGCTGCAGAGTGGGATCTTCATTCGCCATAGCAAAGATCTGGATTTATGTGAACTCGACGTCTTCATCGAGTTCAACAGGGCTCTGATGTGCGCTCGGTGAAACACATCTCAATGTCTCAAAATTATGAACAATTAAATGTAATGTCGACAACGAGGGAATTGGTCTATTTTCTTCCCGAAACATTTCCGAAAAAGATTGTCTAATTTGGCGACAAGTCTGACCTTGGTAATACCATTTAATGATTTGGACTTTTTCGGTAACACTATAAGTAGTCGGCATTTTTAAAATAAATTTTTCGTTTCTATTCAGAGAAAAATACCTTACCGTTTCTCTATCTTCGATAGCTCGAAGTAAAAAACCGGCTCCATTGGGCTCGGTGCATTATAGTGGGAAGAAATTTGGCGTCAGTCAATTCGACTGGTTTTTCTCGTGTTCGATTGGCCCGAAACAGTACTGTATACCTACAAAACTGATTTTTTTGTTGCCTTGTAAGTTAGAACAACATCCATGTCCCAGATTTTATGATTAGAACTTTAGGGATCATTAGACAAGATTATTTTAAAACAGATTGCTTTTATACTACTTCTTTTGGTTTTTGGACTATAGGGTGATAATGTTTAAAAAAGAATTTCAAATTTTTTAAATTCCAATCGATCAAAAGTCTCAAATTAATTTTCCATCATACCTGTTATTTGTATGATGTCAGTGATTGATGTTCACAGTCCAAATGCAACCAGCTCAAGGGCGATAAATCACAAAAATTAAATTTATATGGCGAGACGGTGACAAGTACATCACAGATAGAATGAAAAATATAAATGATGCCTAAAACAGCTGACTATCGACGCACAACTAGGGCTCTAAGCAGCAAAACTGCGCATGCGTTTGATCTGATTAATTGACATCAGCAAATGAGCCAATGTTGAATTATGAATTCCATGTTCGATTTAAAAACTTTTCATCTCTTGCAGTGTTTCGGAACCTATTTACAATTTCCAGTTATTATCCGCAAATTGAAATGGCGACGCGTCATGCACATGTACACATAATATTTTAGATTTTAAAATGCACGAACTTATACCGTTTTCGGTCTGCTGCATTTATTTATATTACATTGTATTTTATTTAAAAACAAAAACATTTATGAGGTGCAATCTTCAAAGGGCTCTAGCTCTTTTAGAACTCATTTCTGGATTCAATCTCAAACTCATAAGTTTTTTTTTTTGGCTTAAGGAATCGGCTATACATTATTTCCGGACACTCCGTACACTGTAAAGATTGAAATTGAATATAGTTCCAAACTAAGCAGTTGAATTAAAGAATTAAGTAAAAAACGAGATTTGGTTTCAAACGTATGTCAGTGTTAATATATGGAATAAATAAATGGACAAAAAAAACTTGTGCATAACTACGTTTGCTTTTATCAGATGGAAAAAAATGTTTGAAAAAAGTATTTTTTTATCCGGTATAGATGTTTTTATGGTTATTTAAAAAAAAATTGCTTTAGTAAAAGAATTTTAGAAATGTTTTTATTTATTTACGGCAGTAGAAAAAATATTGGTCCTAACTCATGCGGAAAGGGTCTTTCCGTACTTGTATAGGAAATTTCTATTCGTCCGCCATTCCTATGTTGTATATGCCGCATAAGTTTCATTATCGCATGTGATCGGTCTCTTTAAATCTCACCCGTAGTGTATGAAAGCGACTAATGACAGACCGCATTTTTATCAACAATTTTATTAGTGATAAAAAGGTCAATAAAAATAACATTTTAAATACTAAGTTATTTTGTAAAACCTATTTAGGTAACTTCATCATTGTGGCCTTTTATATTATATGACGTACAATTAAAACTGAGACTTTTTAAAAATTAATCACTGTTTCGGGTTTTCGGAAAAAATGCGATCTTGTTGCATCTTTACAAACTTGAAAATTTTGGAACTATCCTGCCATTTCAGCCTCCTCATTTTTTTTAACTCGTATTAGCGCATTTTCAAGACTTAATAGCCAAAATTACGAAGTTATGCAGGAACTTCATTTTGATAATGATTCAAAATGTAAATAACAAATCAACATTCAATAAGGCGTGTAACAGTAATTATAGATTTATAATAGTACATTTTATATAGGGTGTAAAAAATTATATAAATGTGGAAAGCTAACTACATATGTAAACAAAAAAAAACCTTTATTTTTCTGTCTGTATTTTAGTGGTCACCTTCGGATCATGGTAATTTGAACCAACCATAAACCTCATTTGTCGTTAAAAAGGTTGATTTTTCCCCGTTTTACAATGATCAATACATTCATATTTTAGTTTTTATGGCTACTTAAAATATAGGTGAAATTTTATTTTTTTGGTGCATATTTACAAAACTCGTACAGATTCTTGCAATACGAAATACCTATATTCCATAATAAGAATGTTAAACGGCCATTATGTGCTTTACATTTACATTATTACATTCCATAAGCGCGGAGTAGCTTAAATTCCTAATTTCATAGTT
Organism: Euwallacea similis; assembly: GCF_039881205.1. NCBI lineage: Eukaryota > Metazoa > Arthropoda > Insecta > Coleoptera > Curculionidae > Euwallacea > Euwallacea similis. Next base: position 2,063,514 of record NC_089637.1, on the reverse strand, counting down.
TTAAGAATAGTCAATTTGAAAAAAGGTTGTTTAGATTTTTTAAAAATTCAAATTGTTATTTTAGTTGCGCTTTTATTATTTAGTTTTAGTTTTTTTATGAATCTACTTATATGTATAATGGATTAAGGGATTACTAGTTCGCAGATATCCATAAAGATATGATAACCTATCATATTTTTTAAGGTTTCAATTTTTTAATATAAAATTTGAATTGCAAAAAGATATAGGTACAAAACGATTAAGATAGGTGTAGGAAATGTTATACCTAATTTATTAAAATCGTCTGAAAAACGACTGGGGTGTTTACAATTAAAGAACAAAAGGGCGATGTAGTACTTTATTTATAAATCAACCTGTATAACAGAGTTTTTCAAGAAAAGAATGTCCCTATTAAAGTTTTTTCTAAGCTTAAGCGAAAAGTCATACATAAGAGTATGACCTTTCCGCTGAGACACCCTGTATATCTTTTCATATTTTAAATCACATTCTCTCAATTTAAAAAATATATATACAGACAATTTACGTCTAAAAATATTTTAAAAAGTAATAAATAGTATCAAGTAGTTCTAAACACTACATATTTCTATATTTAGATACATATAGGATCATGTATGACATCCCAGCAAAAACTAGACACCCCGAATAACTTGTTTATTATACATTTTATGAAAATTAGGTAAGATACGTTGATTATAATTTTAAAGTGGACTCATTTTAACATACATGATGGCTGTCCACTTTCATCCCTACCTCCTGCAGAGCCCTCCAAAAACTTAAATGGAAAGTAGGGCCAAGTGATACATTATTTAAGAGTATTCAATAGCCTAAATAACTATGATCATAATTTTTGATTTTGATGACTGTCTATCAAAGCAGCCTTCTTTATTATTTAGAATACTAGTAAGTGAACGATAAAAAACGAACTTATTTGTTGTGAGATTGTGTTGATAAGAAGTTAAAAGTGTATTAGTATTTTTTTGTCATTAAATACTTTTAACATTTTATTTTCATTAGTTCCAATTTTATTCAAGCCGAATTTCATACGTAAAGTAATTTTTCAAAATAGTGTTTTTGCTTTAAGAAGGATTTGAAATTTGAGCAGTTCAAATTTACCAAAACAACGATAGTTCAACAAGATCTGTAGCGCGAATATTTAATGCAAGATACCCAGAAAGAAAAGCAATGAAAAATCAATATATTTTACAGCTAATGAAAAAATTTATGGAAACTGAATCTGTGGATAATAAACAATCTAAGCGTCAAAGACCAGGAACGATGTGATGGAAGTGGCGGTGTTTGGGCAATTATTAAAGAATAATACTCCGTCAGTAAGAAAGGTATTAAAAAAACATTGGAATATCAAGAACTAGGGTCCATTGTATTATAAGAAATCATAAATGTCTATAAACGCTATAAAATCTAATTAGTTCAGAAATTAAACAATCTTGACTTTAATCGACGTCTTCAATTATGTGAAAAATTCAGTAAATAGATGTTAAATAAATTTATCTTATTTTACAATACATGTTTTTCCGATGAATGTACATTTTTCTTCAATGGACAACTCAAGAGGAACAACTGCAGACATTGAAGCGGTAACAATCCACATTTGGTAAGAGAAGTACAGTCTAAGAATTTAGTCAAAAGAAATGCTTGGGCTGGAATCCTAGACAATCGCATTGTTGGACAGTTTTTTATTAATCAAACTTTAAATGGAACAGGTTACTTACAACTTTTACAAGAAACCATTTATCCCGCTATAACTGAAATGCTTCAGGGAGATCAAAATATTCTGAAAAGTGAATTAGTATTTCAGAAAAATGGAGCACCGCCTCATTTTCATGTAGAAGTTCGTAACTTTGTAAATACTACTTTTTCCAATCGCTAGATTGACAGAAGAGGTTCTATTGAATGGCCGTTAAGGCCTCTTAACCTCCCATTGCATTTTCTCCATGAGGGCATTTGAAATCTTATAGGACCAAACCTGAATCTAGCGAAATTTTACGTCAAAAAATTGTGTTAGAATGTCTAGTTCTTAACCCCCATATGTTTTCAAATGTTAGGGAAGAATTTTAAAATAGACTGTATTATGGTCAAGAAGTTAAAGGGGGTCATTTTGAACAATACATAAAATAAAATAAATGTTGTACTCTAATTTCACCTTCTAGTACACACTTTAAATCTTAAAAAAGACTGCTTTGGCAGATAGAGCCATGAAAATCAAAAACTATAATCATCGTTATTTAGGCTATTGAATACCCTTTTAAACAATGTATCATTTGGCCCTACTTCCCACTTAAGTTTTTTAAGGGGGTGAGTCTGCAAGGAGGAAAGATGAAAGGGAGTAGCTATCATGTACATTAAAATGAATCCCCCTTGAAACTATAATCAACGAGTCCTATCGAACTTCCAGAAATTGCATAATAAACAAATTGTTCAGGGTGTCAAGTTTTAACTGCGACATCTTGTATATGATATTTCACCTCGAACATGATTCACTTTTATCAAATCGAGGTCTAAAGTACAATGTTTCGTATGTCATAAAATGTAAATTTTATACGAAAGAAAATAAACTTAGTTGAATGAAGTAGAAAAATACGTTGAAAACTTTATTATCTATTGGAAAAATAAATTGCAATAATCATTAGCTTTAACACATGTAAATAGGTTTTAATGGTAGGTGCGAACAGGTTGACGTTGTTTTACTATAGAGTACCGGGTTAGGCGTTTAGAATTGGCAGGGTTATATTAATCATCTTTTAAAATGTAAAGCAATTTTTTTCTTGATTTATTATAATTGCTAACAGATCTCGATAGGCATACGAAACTAAAAAATAGTAAAATTTAATTTTCGAAAAATTTGTGAATTAGGAGCTATCGTACTTTACTCTTTACTTAAAATCATCCGGTATTTATTTAAAATTTTCATACGAACGCATATCTTGAAAATGATATATCCAGTGCAAAATCTAGGATCCAACAGATGTCTTACATAGAACTAGTATATGAGAGAGTATATGATATATAGTATAAGACAGTATATGAGTATATATATATAGAACTAGTATATGAGAAGTATATGAGAAAAATGCTACAGTTGTTCTATTTAAGGAAAAATTATTTTATGTAGTCGCCCTTTTTTGGCACAGTCCTTATATTATAATACTTACTACTTTTAAAATGTCGACATTTTTGCTAGCTTGAAAAGTTTTCTTCCAAAAGTTGATTTTTGTATTATATTAAAATGGATCTCTTAAGACTCGTTGTTAATGAGTGTTAAATGGATATTCTGTAAGAATAAAATTATCTGACTTCTTTCTCACTTAATTGACATTGTGAATTTAGTGGTTAATGATATTCCAACTTGAGATCGCAAAAACTCGCACGATATGTTAATGACAAATGTTTCAAAAATTTCTATCTTGTTAGTTTTATACGACAACGTAAAAGCTAAACCGTTTTAAACAAATATGTTGATCTATTTCAAAGAAGAAATCGCAAACATGATGGATTTATACATTTTGACATAGCGATATAGAGTCTTATTAAGAGATGTTATTAAAAAAATTACATATCTATTGAAGGCAAGATAAGCTGTTTCCATCCAAAAATATTCTCTACACGGTATCCACCATAAGAACTTACCACCCTTATAACATCTTTATTTATTGATGGATTTTAATAATGTTTTTTTAGTTGAAAGGTTTTCAAAATGCGCAAAAAGAATCGAGGTATTTGCGTTCTTCGGTTTTAAGCTTCGCCAACTATATTCAATTCTCAAATTTTCTTCTTCAAACTCTCAAACAATTATATTAGGGATTTTAAAAAAATAATGACGTATTCTTTTTTAGGATCGCCTAAAACTTATCTGTGCCGTATTTCACTGTTCTAGAAATATAGGGTGTGCAAAAAATATTTTACAGTTTTATCATTTTTTTACAACAACGTGGCAAATTAATGTGAATAAATGTATATGAATTTTATACGAATATTGAATACTTAACAAAAAATATTCTCTTTAACCTAAATATTGTCCATTTCAATTAATCCACCAAATTCACTAATACACTTTTCAATCCGTTGATGATTATTATGAATTACTTTTGTTAACTGCTGCTAAGTTATACTTTGACATGCTTCTCTAATGCAATTGCAAAGCTCTTATGGGGTTCGAGATTTTGTGCCATACACTTTACTTTTAATTGTTCCCTAAAGGAAAAAGTCTATAGGCGTAATGCCTGGGTATCGGTCAAAATATTAAAGGACTATATCCAACGATTGGGAAAATTGTCATTCAACCAATTCCTCATGACGGCTACATTATGAATAGATGCTCCATCAAGTTGTAAGTGTAAATTGTGACGATACTTAAGAGCAAGCTCATCAATTGCGATTGTAAATTCATTTCGTAAAAATGTAAAAAACCGATCCGCTTTTAAATTTAAAAAATACGGTCCTATAACTTTTGTATTTATAATGCCACAAAAGACATTTACTTTTGAGGAGTATTGTTTTTTAGTTTGTATTACGCAGTGAGGATTACCTTCGCTCCACACTCTACTATTTTGCGACGATACAGTAGCATTTGTCGTAAAGGTAGCTTCATCGGTATATAATGTTTTTTAAAAAAATCGAGATTCTCCTGGCACATGCCTTGTAACTATAAACAGAATTCCATTGGTGAATCTTGATTTCCATCTTCAAGTATGTGCAGAATTATTGGTTTAAAGGATTTCTTGTTACTTTTTCTTAAACTTTTTCAAATATAACTTTTTGAAATATTTAAATTCCTACTAACATCTATGAGACTTTAATATGGATTATCATTGAAATATCGAATAATCACTTCCTTTGTTTAATTGATCCTATTTCTATTTTAATTTGGAAGTCTCTCAACTTTTCCATATTAGTTAAAATATCTGTTAATAATGGCAACTGATATATGATTTATATTACGTCCTGTATGACGTTGACTATTGATTCGTCGCTTCACGAAAACTACGCGTTCCATCAGTTTTAGACGATCCTAAAAAAGAATCCGTCATTTTTTTTTCTAAAAAAATTCCCAATACCATTTTTTAAAATTTAGACCGTACAATTGAATTTAGTTGGCGAAGCTTACAACCGAAGAACGCAAGTAACTCCATTCTGAACGTGCATTTTAAAGACCTTTCGACCAAAAAAAAAAATTAAAAGCCGTTAATAAATAAACATTTTACAAGGGTGGTAAGTCCTTATGGCGTACACTCTGTATATCTAGTGATGTAAAGATGCCGGAACAATATTTTTTGGAATCTTGTACAGAAAGTTCCCAAAAAATTTCTTGGAAAATGTATGAAATAATGGAAATTGATTAATAGTTTAAGTCAGTAAACTTTTTTAATTACTTTCCTTCCCCAAAATATCAAAAATAAATGATAAATCTGGCATTTGACACGTTTAAATATGTACAGGGTAGCACATTTAACTGGAACAAATTACATATCTCGTTTCACATTGGTTTTCTAAAGAAATAAGAAAATACGGATCTCATTTTTTAGGTTTAACACTTTCTTATGGCATCGAATTGAATTTTACACCTTATTTAAAGGTAGAAACAACACTAACTTTTTTCCAATCATAAAAAGATGTACTGTGATAGCTCATTAGAAAAGACATGAAAAAAGGAATTAAATCACACTAATGAAATTAATTCTTTTACTATAAAAATAGTTGAAAATGTTGACCATTTCTTTCCTGACATAGCCCTATAAAATAAAATTCATTTTTACATTACGTAGTATTTCTGGGGTTATTTTTTGGATTTCGTGAATTAGTCTTTATTTCAGTTCCGATAAATTTTCAGGATTTGTCAAGTAAAGTTTGATTTTCAGATGACTCCAAAGGAAATGATCCAGAAGATTAAGATCTAGCGATTTTGGCGGCCATTTAATTGTACCCTTTTTTCCTATCCAACGTTTTGGAATTATTTCATCCAGATATTATCGAACATTATGGGCATAATGAGATGGAGCACCGCCCTGCTGAAATCATATTCGATCATCATGAAGGTCTGCTTCTACATGATGAGGCAATGAAGCAGCCAACGCTGGAATAAGATCTTGATATAAGAAATCCAGATATGTAATTTTTAAGAGTTTTCAAGAAATATTGACCCAATGACATGGTCACCAATTATTCCTGCCCAAACATTAAGTTTTTGCTGTCGCTGAATGTGAGTTTCGCGTAACCAATGAGGATTTTCTGTGGACCCAAATCGGCAATTCTGCTTATTTACTTCATCATTTAATGCGAAAGTACTCATCTGAAAAAAAAATCCCAGGTTAAATCTATTGAAAGCTGGTCATGTGCATCCATCATAATTTCACAAAACTGAAAACGACAATCCGGATCGTCTTCCATTAACTCTTGGATCATTAGTATTTTGTATTGGTGCATTTGACATGATTTCATTGACCTCCGTGCAGACGTAGGCCTGATGTTGTTTTCTCTTGTAAGTGGCCGAACTGAAGTGAGGATTTTTTTGGAGAGTAAGTAAAACTTTTAATTATTTGCCTTCATCCATTACTTTACGTTGTCTTTGTCTTGGTACCTCTCTCAAATGACGCAATTTAGAATAACATTTTTCGATTTTGCTTATGGTGTCTTGCTAAATTGGTGGTAAATCAGAGTGTGTTTCTTGAAAGAAAGGTACAACTTTTGCTTGACTACGCGAGCTATCGACTCACTCTATTATCTTTAAAATTTAAATTTAGAGTGATTCAACTAAATAACCTATAGAAGGTTAGTTACAATTTCGGTCAAATTTAAAGTGAACTGACCATTGGAATGCACAAGCAGATAAGTAAAACAGCTTTATCAATAAAATATTTTTTTGTTACTATTTTGATAGAGTTCCTGTGTAAACACAAAACTAAATAATAGTAACAACTATTGTTAATATCTCCAAAATCGAGAAATATGAAAATTATGATTTTTTCAAAAATGTAAATAAAATTGTCAAAAGTAGATTTAATTCCTATTTTATACCCTTTCTAAAGAGCTATCACAATATACATATATCCTTACATTTGAAAAAAAAGTTAGGGGTAGTTTCTACCCTTAAATAGAGTGAGAAATTCAATTCGATGTCTCAAGAAAGTATCAAACCTAAAAATTGGGACCCGTATTTTTTTGTTTTTTTAGAAAACCAATGCGAAACGCCATATCGAATTTATTCCAGTTAAATGTGCCACTCTGCATATGCATTTCCTACGCTCAACTGACTCCGAACTTTGAAAAACTGACAAATATGTCAGTCAAACAACAACAAAACTACGTAAATAACAAGTTCAACTGGAGTAATGGAAAAATTTTCCGGAAAATTGCCAAAAGTGTAAATGTTTCAGTTTGAAAAATTTTCACCATTATATCTCTATCTACATCAAATATTGCTTTCACGAATAATAGCAACTGTCTACAGTGTTTACCTGAAGAAAAGTGTAGTTTTTTGAAGTATTTAGTAATAAGAGCAAGTCCGCATTACTTTGAAAAGCAATAAAATGTTTTTCCTAATTGCGCAGAGTGCTATGTTTATTTTATTGAAGTTGAAGTTGAAGTTAAAAACTTTAAAAAAATACTGCATGAGTATGAACAGTCGTTTTTCGTAATATCTTATTAAAAGCTCCGCATTTCGCAAATGGGAATAATATCCTACCTTGAGTCTAGCGATAAAATTAATGAGCCACCACTTCTCCCCTATTACTGTAACATAAAATAGACTTTATCCGGTCTTTATCGTACTTCTACCCCAATAAATATCATATCGCTGCCCTAATTTTACTTTGTCGTATAGTACAGCAATATATTACACTGCGTGACATAGAAAAGAGAACACCCCGTAAAAATGATTTGATTTAAATAATTTTTGGTATGCATGTTGTTTACGCCAAAACAAATACTTCATTAAAAAGTTGAACAAATTTAATTGTTAAAAACTAAAAAAAATTTAATAATTTGTCGGTCCTCCGCGGTGTCTTATACATTCCTGTACACGTCTAGGCATGGATCTAATGAGGTGATTGATGTCCTCTTGGGAGATCTCATTCCAGGCTAACTGGACAGCATGACACAGCATCGCTAGGGTTTGCGGGGGATGGGGTAAATTATGCAACCTTCTACCTATAATATCCCATACATGTTCGATCGGTGAGAGGTCTGGAGATCGAGGTGGCCAAGGTAGCAAATTGACTGCATTTTGTTGGAAGAAGTCCATAGTCACTCTAGCCACATGTGGTCGTGCATTGTCTTGTTGGAAAACTGGATCAACAAGAGTTTCCAGATAAGGCACAAGATGAGGTTCCAGGACTTCTTGGATGTATCGCTGGGCTGTCATACTGCCTCTGACGAAAACTAAAGGTGACCTGCTACCATATGCAATGACACCCCAAACCATTACCCCAACAGTCTGATGGACATGCCTCTGTATTGCAAACTGAGGATCCCATCTTTCACCCCGTCTCCTTCGTATTCTTGCCCGACCATCATGCATACCGAAACAGAATCTGGATTCGTCACTAAACACGATATTATCCCATTCCAGAGTCCAATGTATCCGTTCTTGGCACCACTGTAGTCGATTTTGACGATGATTTAAGGTGAGGGGTAACACGAGATAGGGACGGTAGGAAATCAATCCAAAACTTCTTATGCGGCGATAAATGGTTCGTATCCCAATGGGCCTTCCATACTCAGCGAACCACTGATCCGCCATCGTCCTCGACGAGACGAACCTATCTCTTAGGGCCATAATTCGGAGTCGGCGATCTTGGCGTTCTGTAGTTCTTCGAGGTCGTCCAGTACCTGTTCTTCTGCCTGTTTGCCCTTCTTCGAACCATCCCTGACAGCATCTCACTATAGTGTTTACACTACGGTTCAATCTAGTGGCGATTTCCCTAAATGACAGACCAGCCTCTCGTAGACCCACTATTCGACCCCTCTCAAACTCGCTCAATTGATGAAAATTTCGCTCTATTTTGGTTCTAGGCATATCTCTACGCAGTTTCTAAGCACACTACACTCCAATAAATGTTATTTTCCAGTTGTATTGTTGATATTTTATTGCAATTTTTATATTTAAAAAAAACCTAAAATTCCGAATAACTCGTAAATACGTAGATAAATATGAGTGAAATTTTGATCGTTTCTGCTATACATATAAACAAACATGCATACCAAAAATTATTTAAATTAAACCATTTTTACGGGGTGTTCTCTTTTCTATGTCACGCAGTATATTTCGTTCAGAAAAATAATGAATATAGATTTTGGTGAGTGATCGATTCTTGAATAAAAGGTACGAGGATAGTCCCAAAAGTACCCGACCTAACATTTAAAGAAAAAAAAATTGAAAAATATTACATTATTTCTCAAAATTTTGACCTTTGAAATTAATGCATTTTTCTCAGCTTCTACACCCTGTTTATAGTGAGAAGCTTCAAATATTTCAAAATAAACATCAATCTCGAATTCCACCTCTTCATTATTGGCAAATTTCTTTCCAGCGAGACATTTTTTCAAATTTGGAGCTAAAAATAAACTGAGGGGGCTCAATCTGAGGAAGCTCAATAAAAATAAAGTGATCGAGGAAAAGTTTGAAACCAAGTTGATTGATTTTGACCATCACGATGGCAGAAATGTGGATTGGTTCGTTATCTTGATGAAACAAGACTTTCCTTTTTGCCAAATCCGGTCGTTTTTTCCTAATTTCTTCGTTTAAATGTTGCAATAAATTTGTATAAATATCCTCCGTTTATTGTTTTTCCTTTAGGGAATTAGTCAATAAAAGTTATTCCACGAACATCCCAAAAAAACTGTCACCATCGTTTTTCCTGCAGGTGGAACGGTTTTCTCCTTTTTTGGAGCCGGATTCTCCCCTTTGAGGTTGTTGTTTTAACTGCTTTTTCATCTCAGGTGTGAAATGATGGACCCATGTTTTATCCATGGTTATAAATTGACACAAAACCTCGGATTTATTGCTGAGGAATTTTGCCAAACACTCCCTTTTTTTTTCATTTGTTAGTAATTGTGGCACCTATTTTGCGCACAGCTTTTTCATATACAACAATTCGGTCTGAATGCAAAGTATAGTACTTTTTGAAATACCTATAACTTTTGCTAATTCGTGCAATTTTAGTCGACGGTGTTCCAGTACAGTTTTGTACGTTTTCACCATAATTTCTGAAGTGGTTACCTCATTGGGTCGACCACTGCGGAGCTCGCCTTAGTAACTCGTACGAGCTCGTTTAAACTCTGCCACCCAATATTTTACAGTTGCTAATGACGGATCAGATTCCCCCAAAGTAGAATCTAATTCCACTTTCATGTTAATTGGACTAAAATCTTTCAAATGAAAATATTGAGTCTCATATCGATGATAAATTTTTTTCATGTTCACAAAAAACACAAATCAACGTAGCGCCCTCTAACTTTAGACATAAGCTTTTTAAGCTTAGGTCTTTGTAATATAGTACTGTTCTAAATTATACCCCCCCCCCCCCTCTGTTAACTTTTTAATGATTTTTTTCAAAATTCCAAAAGAGGTCTTAGATAAGACCAAAAGAACTATCTTTTGACAATGTTTTTACATAAAAATTATTTGCCGTATCGCCACTAGGCCAAAAGTACCATTTTTTTTTAATGGGTCAAGTGACACCTCATTCGGAAGGTGTTTTAAAACTATGTACAAAAATTAAGTTTTTTTTAATTTGCCGATTAGTTTTTTAGAAACAAAAATTATTTCTCAAAAATAAAATTTGTCATCAGGTTCGGTACTTTTGGGACTATCCTCGCACATTAATTTTCAGACTTAAATGATCGTGACTTCTTTTCCTTAAAAGTTGTTCTAGTTCTTCGTTCATTCAAAACTGGATACTGGTAGGCATATACAGGGTGTCCAAGATAAGGAGGGCCACTGTGGGGATCTTCGAAACGGTAAGAGATACGGATTTGGTTAAATGGGAGAAAAGTTGCGTAATATAAGGGCCTAAAAAAATGACGTTTAGAAATCGCCGAAATATTTTTTAGTTTTTGAGATATTTGGGAAAAATTGGATTTTTCGATTTTACATATTATTTTTTTCTGGCGGTAATATTAAACTTAAACCAAAACTGATGGCATTTCTCTGCAGCAACTTTTAATGCGCTTTAACGTGGCATTGTCAGTTTTTTCATCCAACATTTTGTCCTTGCGGAACCATCATCAACTTCATTTTTTTAAATGCGGTCCGAATGTTCTGATATCAGATTCTAAAAGCCCTTTTTATTCTGAATTCAACGATGTGTGACACTTTGTTGTTTAATTGCGTTTTAGTCTTTTTTTTGGCTCTAAACAAAAAAAAAATTATTGCGCATGTGTACATAGTTTTTTAATTTTTAAAAATAAATAATAATCTGATGGCTGAATTAATGCACTAATTTAATAGAATTAACAAAGTACAAATAAAATGTTATTAAAAGACAACCTAAAAATTAAAAAAACGACAACAAAGGAATACAAACAAAACAACTACCTTTAAAGCATATATTTTAAAAGATTTTTCATTACTTTCCAAGCACAAATAGCACCTTGGAACTGTCAATTCTAACACCCTAATCAACGTTTGTGGAGTAATACTGGAAAATGCTTCCAGAACTAACTCCTTCAATTCCTGTTCTGTAGCAAAATTTTGCTAATAAACATAATTCTTAACAAACGCCCATACGAAAAATCAAGCAGAGTTAGATGAGGTAAAGGTGCTGGCCAGGCTGTTTTCGAATGTCTGGTAATCACCTTCTCTAGAAATCTCATTGAAAGATATTCAATGATTATTAATAAAGATTATCATTAAATACCTAAATGACATATACTGTTAATTGATATAGCTAATTATTTATTTTTAAAAATTAAAAAACTATGTACAGGTGCGCAATCATTTTTTTTTGTTTAGGGTCGAAAAAAAAAGACTAAAACGCAATTAAACTGCAAAGTGTTACATAGTTGAATTTAGAATAAAAAGGGCTTTCAAAATCTGACCGTATCTAAAAAAAAGAAGTTGATGATGGTTCCGCAATGACGAAACGTCGGATTAAAAAACTGATAATGCTACATTAAAGGGCATTAAAAGTTTCTGTAGCGAAGTGCCATCAGTTTTGATCTAGGTTTAATATTACCGCCAGAAAAAAATAATATGCAAAATCGAAAAATCCAATTTTTCCCAAATATCTCAAAAACAAAAAAATATTTCGGGGATTTCTAAACGTCATTTTTTTAAGCCCTTGATTACGCAACTTTTCTCCCATTTAACTAAATCTGTATCTCTTACCGTTTCGAAGATCCCCATAGTGGCCGTCCTTATCTTTGGCACCCTGTATATAGGTTTATTATGTATACAGAGTGTTCCTTTATATAGTGCTAATATTTTAGGGCGTGATTGCTCAAATTCTTTTATGGAAAAAAATTCGTGTGAACATATCTCCGAAACTGCTCAAATGTTTACCTACAGAATGTTGAATATATTTTAATCGTTATTTTTTAACTCTTCAAAAATACTATGTGTTAATTTTAATGTCGATATGCTTTAATAGGAAATAAAAAAGCATATTTTAATTAGAAAAAATGATTCTATCGCTCCACCAGTGGCATTCCTATATATTTGCCCCTATAATATTATTTACAAAAAAGTGGTACATCACTGACACATTTTTATGAGAATGTTTTTCTGTTTGGCCTGGTCTAGATTAAAACTATTTAATTAAAATTGTTGTGTGTGTCACTATTGGCTAATAATTTTTGAACACGTTAGATCTGATTGTCCTGAAATAAGTTACGTCGACGTAAAAATGATTTTCAATTCAATATTTGCTGATAAAGTAAATTAATAAGCAATGCGAGTGTTTTGAAAGATTGTGCAATCTATTTACACCATAATAGATATTTATCCTATATCAGTCAGCCTTTACTTACATATAGGGTGTTTCTGAATAGATGGTAAAAATTTTAGTAGGTCAATCCTGGGCCAAATTTAAGACGAAAAGTTCATATTAAGATATGTCCAAAAATGCTTCATCTACAGGGTATTAAAAAACACTTTTTTTTCTTTTTTTTTTAATTATTTGTTTATTTTTTATCAAAACTTGGTAAAATTTATACATATCATACGCTAAGTGTTTTTTACAAACGGAAATTTTCGGACTTTGATCTCATATACGGGGTGATACGGATTGATAGGTCTTGGGCTTTATTTATCACGTATTGTTTTCTGTTAATATTTTGATTCTTTTAGACAAATTTCTGATATCCGCATTAAGTTTTCGCACTTTTCAGGCTAATGCAAAATTTCCCTTCAATCGATGGTTTAGGTAATATTCGCGATAATAAGCAACTGCTTCTTGCAAATGCAATTATTAACATCAATGTTAATCACCCAAGCTTAAACGAGAGCTTAACTTTATTTAATATGATAGTGTTTTAATTTTATAGCAGCTGCTGAAAATGACCCCCATCTAATAGTGTAAAAAAAAATGTGATAAATGAGAGCTCAAGACCCATCAATCTGCATCACGTATATGAAACCAAAATCCGAAAACTTCCGTTTGTAGGAAACACTCGGTATATGATATGTACATATTTTCAGCAAGTTTCAATAAAAAATCAACAAGTAATTTAAAAAAAACTAAAAATAAAAGTATTTTTAACACCCTGTCGATGGAAGACGAAACATTTTTGGACATGTCTATATGAACTTTTCGTCTTTAATTTGACTCAGGATTCACCCATTAAAATTTTTACGATCTATTCAGAAAAACTCAGTATAAATTTAGTTACCTAAATCGAATGTTCATACTTCGATCTCAGTTATCGAAATTTGAACTATTTAACACCAATAATACAACATAAGCCATTGTTCTTTCCTAATACAATTTGAACATCTGAAAACGTGCAGAAATTGTAAAGTAAAACCTGTTTAAAAATATGAAATTATAACATACTGTAATGAGTGAAGAAAGTATTTAAATAAATAACAAAGAACTAATTTTTAGAGATAATAACATGAAAATTACCTTAAGGAATGTTTGAAAGCTGCATGTTACCAATTGATGTCTTCTTTCTCCATAATATTCCGCTCAACATGTTAGTTAAATCGTATGCTACGTCGTCGGACGTCATCGACTCGTTCTCCTACCATTTCCTACCACAAAGCCATAAGCGAAGGCAAAGAAGGAAAACCTTTTGAATCTTTCGTTTAAACAGTTATACGCATAGGCGGTAGCGACATATTCTCACAGTGTGTCTAATAAATCTACCTACCTCATCAAAGTTTCGTAAAGTTTTAAGTGATATTTATTGTTTTATATAGATATTTATTTTTTGTCACAGCCAAAAGAACTTCATTCAGGTAAGTCATCAAGCCGTGGGACAGCGATACCATTATACGAACACTTGTACCAAATTGCACCTAATGACGTCAGAGAATTATTTATAAGTAGCTTCAACTGGCGAAAAATATGTAGGTAATATCAAATATTACGTAATTTAATCAATACGAACCTGCTTAATTGTACATTTGTTCGATTACATTTTTGGTGTTCCATTTGGGGACATTTGTGTACATATGTGATATGATTACTCGTATGCTTTAGATTGAGGGAATATAATATTTGTCCATGCTTTTAGTGCATACGTCATTGGAACGTAAAAAATTTTCAAAAAATATTGCAAAATTCATATCCTAGCAGTTAAAATACAGGGTTAGTTAATGTACTAATATGGAATATTTTTCGTAAATGATTAAATCTAGAAGTAATCGCCGAAACCAGTATTAAATTTTTTCTTGCACTGCTTATACGAGTGATATACGTATGATATATGTATGTAGGTCTTAAGCAATAATATACTTCATTATATCAAATCAATACCCTATAATAATTATATTGTTACATTATCTATTGGATTCATGTAGGATGTAGCGTCTCCCACGAATATTTAGATCGTTCCGTATATGTTGACCCATGACCTACCGGGCGGGCTTATTTGAAAAAATATTAAAAAGTCGAAAAGTTACAAAATATTTGTATTTTTAACTAAATTGTTCTAAGAAAATGCCAAGTTGAAGAAAAGGTTGTCTAAATTATAATATTTTTGTACAAGTGATTTTTTTAATAGAACATCCTGTATCTTAACATTGAATATTTGGAAATAACACATTCTTCTTATTTCATACACATACATATACTATATACTTTTGTACATTTATGATGAGCGGTTTAGACGTTACGTAGATTTAAGTTACAAAATTTGTATTTAACGGTTGATTGCAGGTACATAAAGGTTCATATTATATTTATACTTATATTTACTTAAGATCAGAAAAATAAGCTCTTTTCTGATATCTCATAATAATATACATATGTATGTATACAGGGTATTTAGATGGTAAATAGATGGTAAAAATTTTAATGGGTGAATCCTGAGCCTTTAAGATGAAAAGTTCATATAACGACATGTCCAAAAATGTTTCGTCTTCGATCGACAGGGTGTTAAAAATACTTTTATTTTTAGTTTTTTTTAAATTACTTGTTGATTTTTTATTGAAACTTGCTGAAAATATGTACATATCATATACCGAGTGTTTCCTACAAACGGAAGTTTTCGGATTTTGGTTTCATATACGTGATGCAGATTGATG
This sequence comes from Euwallacea similis, assembly GCF_039881205.1. NCBI lineage: Eukaryota > Metazoa > Arthropoda > Insecta > Coleoptera > Curculionidae > Euwallacea > Euwallacea similis. The sequence continues at coordinate 2,047,811 of NC_089637.1, read as the reverse complement.
GGTCTTGAGCTCTCATTTATCACATTTTTTTTTACACTATTAGATGGGGGTCATTTTCAGCAGCTGCTATAAAATTAAAACACTATCATATTAAATAAAGTTAAGCTCTCGTTTAAGCTTGGCTGATTAACATTGATGTTAATAATTGCTTCTGCAGGAAGCAGTTACTTATTATCGCAAATATTCCCTAAACCATCGATTTAAGCAAAATTTTGCAAGGGACTAAAAAGCGAGAAAAGTCAATGCGGATTTCAGAAATTTGTCTAAAAGTCTAATATTAACAGAAAAAAATATGATAAATGAGAGCTCTAGATCCATCAATCTGCATAACTTCGTGTATGAAACCAAAGTCTGAATTTCCATTTGTAGGAAACACTCGGCGTATGATATGTATAAATTTTCAGAAAATTTCGATAAATAATAAACAAGTAATTAAAAAAAGTGTTTTTAACACCGTCTAGATAAAAGATAAGCCATTTTTGGACATGTCTTTATATGAATTTTTAGCCTTAAAGGCTCACGATTCACCCATTACATTTTTACCACCTATTCAAAAACATTTTGCATAGGGCGTTGTATTTAAAAAATGTGACTTGTACAAATATTTTTAAATTTTAATAACTTTTCCTTTAATTTCATATCATAAATATATATAAGAACAAATCTTCTGAATATACAGCTTCTTGATACCTTTTTTAATAAGCCTGGTAATGTTTGGGTTATTTATGTACAGTAAATAAATATGTAATAATACACAGGATACTCTATTTAAAATAAGCAGGTTGATATCCACTTCCCATATAAGCAAAAGCGTTGCCATATTGAACGTGTTTTTGAATTTTTCCTAATTATTGTTTTTCCTTAACAAATTGATGCATTTTTTGAAAGGAAAAAAGAAAATGCACAGCATATCCAATTTTTGCAGCCCAGGTGAAGTTTATTGCATTTTAAAATAAGTTATTAAAATTTTGAATTTTAACTTAATTGATTTAGTTAAAGGAAGTTAGGATTTTCAAAATTTAAGGGGCGAAAACAGTAATTTGGACTTCAGAAATTGTACATATTTACGCCTAATTTCCATTACCCGTTTCAATGGAAATGAGACCAATCTAATATACTTATTTCATATTTTACACCTTGCATATGTTTCTCATTTTCGGATTCGTCGTCAAATTGTAAATTGATTCATTACTTCATGGGTTGCTCGATGTATTGTTAAACAATATTAAAATTAAGTTTACTTCTGGTGAAACCAACAGGAGATATGTACAATTTGAGGGTACCACATTGTCACTACTTTTTTACTATTTTCATCCTAAATGTTTCTAAATTATAACTATTTTAATTCTAAAGTAATCGCTTGATTAATAATTTTTGTAACACCCGGTATAAAAGCTTAAACAATGCATTCTAAAAATCTCGCAATCTTGTTCTATTCTAATTTCATGCTATTGAGAATGGTTTCTTGTGTTGACTTTTACCAGACACAATGAACGTGCTCAGCTTGGCAATACTCTTCGCTTCACTTGTGGGTGTAGTTTGGGGTATAAAAGACATGATGCGGAAAAGCATCGTCTACGACAAGAACACGCCAGACGTCTTCTACTGCCCAATTCACAAACCTACAGGCATGGATAAGTTAATTGTAAAGTAAGTACTTAGAACAAAATTTAATTAAATGCAAAAGTAGATAAGTGGATTCAATACTGTTTACCAATTTGAAGGGCCAAACCATTAGAAAAACTGTGCGAGTTTGAAGGAGAACCAATTCCTGAAGACTACAAGAGTGACTGTTACCAAGACGTTGATGAGAGTAGCTACGCTTGCAAAGAAAAATATAGAATAATGGTAAGAGTTTAAACTAACCATCCTTTGAAGCCAGTAACCTAAAATATTAGAGCCGATTTTGGCTGACGACTAGTAAGCGTCTGGTTCCTTAAATTGGCGTTTTTTTCCTCGTTTCATTCATGGGGTTAAATAATTATAAAAAATAACAATTTGGGTTGCCAAACGCATACCACTCTAAAGCGGAAACCGTCTTAGGATTCTTGTTGATACAGGGTGTCCTAATCTAAATGGTCTGTACAAAACCATACCCAGCAAAATCACTCGAGCATTCGGCTCCCTGATATTTTTCAGCTTAGGTTTTTCCATCACCAACAACGCACACCCGCTAGGGTTAATGACGTAGCATGGAAAATAACGTAGGAGCTTTTTTTCCAATTTGACCCAAGCAATATAACCTTAAATTTGAGTCACATAAATAGGGAACACGTTATAGAAATAAGCGATGATGTATCTCTTTAAACGATTTCTTTAAATGACTCAAACTTTTTTTTAAATTCAACTTTGCCGCAAATTCGAAATCTCGCTTTGAAATTACAACGTGAACATTAGAGATGCTGCTACCATTGGGCATAAAAACTGGAATATGGCTAAAAATTTTTAGACCAGGTGTTATTCTACCATCACGAATTCCTCACGTGGAATACGATAATTTAACCGTTTTGATAGTTTTTAAAAACATTTTTTTTCCTTTTGAAATGATAATTTTTTAACTAAATTTAAAATTTGGAATTTTGAAGGGTGGTAAATCAAATTCCTTTTATATTTTTGATCGTCGGGGCAATTCGAGTCTCTTTAAATAATTTTTTTATGAACTTGCATAAAATTTACTACCGATACTGATGAAATTTATACTTTGCGATATGTTTTATGCGAGGTATATCTTGGACAAAATAAAGTAATATATTTTGTAGGAATTCCCACGGGCTTTCCTTTTTGAGATATATGAAGTTTTTTACAGACCATTATTTAAGGACATCAGGTATAAGCAGCTCATCTCAAAATTCCATTTTAAACTATTGCTGAAGTCCCAATTCAAAAAACATCCTACACCGTGTTGATGGATATCCATCATGCCAAAATTCTTATACTTATACCTACCTACTCGTACACTTATACCTTAGAGATTGTACAGGGTATTTCATTAACAAGGTTCACCTATGAGGGCAGATGTTTGGCACAAAAATTTTGTTAAGGTATGTGACCAAGGAAAACCCTTAATAAATATTTTGTTAATTCGGGTGCGAGAAAGTGCTCTTTTCTGCACGCTATTTAAGCTAAGTTTTAAATATATTCTAATTTATTCTTTCTTAAATGTAAAGCATAAATTGAAAAAAACATATATGAAACTCATTAGAAATTACCGTTTTGTGTAAATCTTATCATATTGCGGGACCTCGCTTCGTGCACCCCGCAAAATCCTATTCATAACATAAAAATATGCATATCCAAACTATTTACATAAATTGCTATTAAAATGCTTTTCTAGGTCTTAATCTTTAACAAGATTCCTGTATCAAAATCCTGCCATTTATAATTTCTGAGATATAACCGATCACCTCTGTTGACGGAACACCCTGAACATTTCTATACAGGGTGTTTCAGTTTGTATATCCGCCCTTATAGAAGGTAATAGAAAAAGGTAAAAGGAGACGATTTACTTATTTAAAAATAGCATCTGTAACAAGAAATATATAGTGTACTAAAGTAACAGAGGTTTTTTTTGCAGCTCTTCCAACTTTTGAGATATTTAGTTTAAATTTTTGATGTATATTTCACATAGAAGCCCACATTAACTGGCCCCTAAAGCCAATTAGAAAATCTTAAGGATGATATTTTTTGAGGGGTCGGACGCTTTTTTACTGCTCTAAATCTAATTGTGATACGCTCATATTCACGAATCAACATTTAAAATTTATAGAAACTTTTTGGTCTTTTTCATTTTTTCATATCTGTCAGCAATATTGCAGTAATTTACAGAAGTATAAAGACAAATGCCTTATTTTTATCATATATTTCTCGAGTAGGAGTTAAAAAATTTATAGAACCCTACTACTTTCTTTCTAATTAACATCTGTAACTCCGCCCCTGGTGACACGAAAAACTTAATCATTTAATACAATTCAAAATTCTAAATGTTTTTATAATTCATATACAAAAAAGAAAAGTCATAGCAAAAATGGGACGATTTTTTCGACAGGTTTGCAAAATAAAAAAGTTCCTAATTTGAACAGAGAATTTTAGTTAAAATTTTTTTAGTCAAAGCTTTCAGTTTTAGTTAAAATTATTGGATATCAATGATATACCATAAAAAAGCTTATGGTAGTGAAAAATGTCTGTATATTTTCGAATTAGTTTTAGGGGTCAGTTCGTGAAGATTCTTATGAGAAATGTGCATTCAAAATTTGAATTATTTAAAATAGGATGAAGAAACAATTTAAAAACAATCCGGGAAGTATCTCAAAAAATTGAAAGAGCTGCAAAGAAAAAGCAATAAAAAAACTGAAACTTTATGTTTGTTAATATACGTTTTTTAAATAACATTTATGTATATATTCGTCTTATTTTACAATTTCCTACCACCTTTTAAAAGGACACAAATTACTAAAACATAAATTAGAATTCGATACATTAGCATTGCTACCTCAGCAACCATATGAAAGAGAATGTTATTCAACATGCTAAAACAAACATTTAAAAAATGAGAAACTTCCAGAAATAACCGGAACTGAACCGAAAAATTTAATTTTTGTTTATATTTTTTACAGCTTTGTTACCCATTATTGTCAATAACCATTAGGGAGTATTTTGTTAGGACATTTTTATCTCTCCTGAAGAATGTGTGAGATATTATGTCATGTTTTAAATTGATATCAACTTGTTGTTTGCCACATTTTTTTCCAAGGCTCCAGGACCTCAACTGAAATATCTAGGATCAATGTAGGATCACTTCATTAAACCGAAAATCAATACATAAAAAATTTTGAATTTTTCTGAAAATTTCCAAAGAAAATGAGGTATTTACTTTTTCCCCGTTATTAGACCGATATTTTGAAAACAGGTGAAGTAATTGCCTTAAAAAATAATTCAAATGAATCGTCTTGATTCGCTCTATGACCCTACATAAACAAATTTGGAAATCAATTTTGATTTATGAGATAGGGGATTAGATTTATACGTTTTGTAGATCTTGATAATGTTATAAAACGGAGATAATATATTAATCTTGGATACCTGAACCGAGATTCTGGAGTTTTGGAAAAAGCAAAATCTTCATTTTATAGCACCTCGAAAATCGAAAAAGTAGATACAGATGTGAGCTCATTTATCAAAAACAAAAAAAATGCAATCGTTTTTAGAGCAATTTCTTTACGTGTTCCCAACATATCGGCGTTTAAAGATTGAAAACGGAAAAAAGTAAGTATTTCTAATGAAATATTCAGATAATTTCGATATGCGGATTTTTCAGTTTAATGGAGTGAACGAGAACTAAAAGACAGAGCAACCAGTTCAGGACAGGCTGATAGGACTCATTGAGGCAATTAATCTGATCTGTTATTTAGTTATAAAGCTGTAAAAAATGGAAACAAAATATGGTGGTTTCAGTTTTTTCAGATATTTCTGGAAGTAATCGGATTTTTTTAAATTTCTTTTCAAACAGATTATTAATAATCAAAATACCTACCTCTGCTTCAATGTAACTAATTTTCTATCTCATATAATTATATAATGGGATAGCAAAGCTGACTATTGCATCGAATTTCTAATACCATGTACAAATAATTTGCATTTCCTTATAATCAACCCGAATTTTTTTTTTGTTAATTTTTTTTACAGAAGCGTCTTAAACGGGGCTCAGAGGACGACTAATCGCTCAGCTATCCAAAACTAATCTGATAATTTTAACAATGCCGAGATTCTAATTTGCGACACGATATTTATTGCTTCTTAACTGCTATTAATAGTATTATGCTTCTAGTAGACTATTAATAAGGCTATTAATAGGGATATTAATAGGATACTAGAAGTAGTAGTAGATGTAACTACCTATTTACTAATGTGTAACATTATTAATTACATTAACGTTAGATTTGTATTTATATACAATTAAATATGGATACACACAACAATGCACATAATATAAACACATGGAAAAAAGATGTTAAGTAGGTGTGGGCACATACAGAATGACCCATTTTAATAGAACCAGTTAAATACAAGGTGATTCTTAATCTATATGTATAAATTTTGGAAATTATAGCTAAGGAGAAATAATGATTAATAGTGACAACAACATGTAATAAAACATTTTTAGTTTCGGATACCGATTTATTTCAAATAAAAATAAAAGAACCTGAATTTCATAAAATTGAAAATGCTTTTAATTTATTATAGTAACTGTTCAGATTCACCTGATAAACTTTTTGTGCCTCAACTCAACTGTGTATTGAAAATCATGGAAATAACTTCGAACAATTAGTACTATAAATTAAATCCATATTCAATTTTATGAAATTCAAGTTCTTTTATTTTTATTTGAAATAAATCTGAAACTAAACATATTCTCCTACATTTTTTTCATTAGTAATCACTATTTGTTATTAGCTATAATTTCCCAAGTTTAAAAATTACCCTATATATCGTAAATTATAGCAAAAACAAAATCATATCTTTATAAAAGATATTTAATTGTTAAAGGGAAAACCACCGGGCGAATGACAACTTAATACTTATTTAACGCACAGGTGTATTAATGGCGACGATTAACAATAAAGATGTTTTAACATAAAACTAACAACTGTTGATTGAATCATTAATTACATTCTGAGAGATTGTAATACATAAATAAATTGTTTATTGAAAAGCATGTCATAGTAAATTTTAAGAAAATTATGAAGTAGATTTTTTTTCTGCACACATTTCACAAAATATGCGTAAAGTTATACAAAAGGCCGAAGACCATTTGTTGAATCTTTAAAGTAGCTATCATCAGTTGGATGAAAATCCATCCGATTGTGTATCATTTAATATTCATTCGAAGACGTAAGCTTCGTCCCGAACCGAACCATCACATCACAAATCAAGAAATTTGCACGTAAACAAAATAAAAGAAATAAAACCATTGCATACATGGTTGTAGGTAATAGGAAATTACACATTCAGTTGGAAAGTGTTTCTTCTGTCGAGAACGAAAGATAGTATACTCGAATATGATATTAACATAATTCCCTCATTCTTCCCCCATTTAACCGATTTGGTAACTTATATTTTCCGTGATACCAACGTATGTCAGCCAAATGTTGGACGCACTGTATACTAGTGCAGCGATTTGTGAATAGCAAATATTTCGAACGCTAATACAAGTATAAATCTTTTCCTATTCATACCTATTTTAATTCATTTTTATTCATAACTAAATATGAAATCAGATTCTGTAATAACAATAACATTTTCGGTTTTCCCCTTATCAGTTCACAATTTATGTAAAAAACATTTTCTTGTAATTGCTATGATTTGCGAGATATTTAACTGGTTCTTTTAAAATGTACTAAATACAGGGCGGTCCTCTTTTTTGTAGCAGAATCTTTATTATGTATTCTACATCGAGGATAGTGACTTTCCATATAAATGATATTCCAAAAAGGCTGCGTTCCCGATATACCGAATGTTAAACTTTTTAATTTTTTCAATATTTTATATTAACGTCCTTTCAAATTTTAACATATTAATTTTAATTTTTGTACCCACAATATAATTTTTGAAAATCTACACGTTGATCGATCCTCTTCCTGTGATCAGGGCCCTTTTGATCAACTTTAAATTACTTTTTTTGTTTAGAAACTTTATCTTCACTTGCTTTTTCTTCATATCTGGCACTTTTATTGAATTCTTTGTATAACTATGGTGCATAATTGTTTTTGCAATCGTAAAAAAAGCACTTATCATACTCGTATTACCAACACATTGTCTTACCCTTACGAAATGTGCTTCTTTCGGCACTGTTTGCATAATATATTATTTTGCACTTTAAACTGAAAACCTAAATAAAACAAACTAAAATTCGAACCAAATTTGACTTTAAACCGTACATACAACGAATCTCAATCTCATTAATAATTGAACAACAGTGCTAAATATAACATAATGGAAGTGATAAAAGAGTTTCTAAAATAAAAAAGATTGGAGGGATAAAATGGCACTAGATCGCCGAAAGACAATTTGCAACAGTTTATAGACTGTAATCGTGTAAAATGTAAAAAGTAATGTGTGTACAAAATTTCAACTTAATACTTGAAAAAGTAAAAAAGCTATGAAGTAAAGCATTTAAAAAATTTTAAATGGACAAACATCCAGTATATGGAAAGCGAAGCGTTTTTAGAATATAGTTTATATATATGACAAATAACTGTTACTTTTTGATGTGATTAAAATTTTGCCACAAAAAAGTTAATCACTCTGTAGACGTAGAATATGGGAGGCGTTATAAAGATATATCACTGTTACATAAGTCAAAAATCCCATATTGTGAATGTACACTACACCAAAATTTACAAACCACCAAAATTGCGCTCAACAGCAAAGAAACTTTTTCCACTACCCAGAGACTCGATTTTAATATTTTTTGTTCTTGTTTAAAGCTAGAACCGGGAAAAAAGAAATATTTAAAATTTGTTTTTGTCGATATACAAAATCTTTGCATAGAAAGCATTTTCGTACTTCATTTTTGTCTTGCTCTGCAGCAGATTGCACGTGCGCCAATAAATGCCCATTTAAATCAGAATATAGACTCATCTTTTCTGAGTATTTATTTTTTTCTATTAATCTTTTTAAATGACCTATTAAATTAAATGCTGAATTTAAATTTAAACCCTGTCGGTTCGCACGACAAAGGTGGTATCCTAACGTGTTACAGAACGTTTGGTGTTCTGCAATTATGGCCATGGAAAATAAAAATGTTAAATGGGCTCTTCACTGTTACTATCATTGTGAGCGTGAGCACCATCAGTCGTACTTTTATTAAATTTTATGATGAAATTCTCATTTAAATAGACAACTATCGGCGCCTCTGCAATAGGCTGCTACAAAGCGAGTCAAAAATGAAGTATCAAACTAGGTTTTATACAAACACACTGTACATCCATAAAACTGCTTTTGATACATTTTTACATCTTAGAATCATTGCTAAAGAAACGAGTTCCAATTGAAAAAAAAAGATAAAAAAGAGCTGACTTTGAAGTTGAGCGAAACTTTTGTGGTGAGTTAATTTTGATCTGACGTGTATTATGGACTGGATCAAAATTCAATCTTAAAGATCTTTCGCTTTATAAATAATAAAATATGTACATAAATGAAATATGTATAAAGAGGGTCATGGCACTCGTACCGTCATAGTTCACGAGGCTTAGGGCATTTTTCAAATGTTTAAAACTTGAATTATCCAGCTTTGAATCATTAATTCATACTTATAATTGTAATTTTTGTTCATAATAACAAATGCAAACAACTCATATTCATGATTAAGGATTAGCGATGTAAAGTTGAATTATCCCGGCCTAAATTAGCAATTTATTCTCACCCATTGAACTATAATAAATATTTTCTTTCACTACTAGTTTTAAAGACACAATTATTGAGTACGTTACATTACTGTAAAGTGCGTTTTCTCATCGTTTTTCTAAAATAGTTTAATAAATAGTTAATAAAAGTAGTCATCATCTCCTTTGTTATTTTATTCATAGTTGCCATGGAAATTAATCTAAAATGAGACATTTAGCTAAATTTATTGTAATTTTATTAAATCTAGTTCACTCTAGTAGTGGGAAGAGTTTTATAAGTACATATACATCGCAGTTGTAAAATGCTTATGACCTTCACGTCTTAGATTAATTACTTCAATTTGACATTTGAGTTATAATGACATCTGTCACAACTTTGACGTGCAATATAAAAGGTGACCGTTAAACAAAACTCAAGTGTGCATTGAAATATTCGAGGCATATCTAAGATTAATTCATATATTATTCAGATGTTTGATGGAAAACATCATTTGTTTAATCAATTCCCTACTGTACGGTTCACCACCTCTTGCATGATCTTATTTAATGATCACTCGTTACTATTATTCAATTTTGATATATTAAAAGCCAATCGTGCAACACGTAGCAGCGCTCTAAATAACGTTTTGTTAACTAGTGACAAAAAAATAATTCATTCACTAACACACCTGGCGGTATACAGTAAAGCGCACTGCATTTTTCAGAATCAAACGTCATAGAAATTAAATTTCTATTTTTTTATCTCGATATGTTCAAAATTGAATGGAATTTTGTATAAAAAATGACCTAAATACTTTTATTCAACGATGGTAACATTTGCATGCATATGCAACAACGATATATTACTTATAAATACTTGGTATGTATTTTTTAATTGCAATTTGGTGTCTAGGCACACGAATTACTGCATAGTAGCTGAATACAAAATAAAAATAATATATTTTTCCACGTCCTACGACTACGAAAATAAACATAACAAACGGAGAAAAAATGAATGCTAACACACACTCACACGTGGATTCGGTATTTCTAACACACTAATATTATGTTAGATAAAACGAGCAACAAATGCATAATGAACGCAATGCAATGGACTTCTTTCGTTAAAAGAATTATTTATAATAATACACTGTTTTATTAATCAATTAGGCAACCCACGCAGTAACTTAGCTATATCCTACGTATCCTCAAAATAGCAAAAAAAATCTGCATTGATGAAATTGAAGTAGTATGGGATTCCCGTTGTAATGGCCCGGGTTCAAGTTTAGGTTGGATAAACTTTTTTACTTTAATTTTCTTTAATTAATGATTCATGGTCATGGAAAAAATACTTTACATAACTCATATGAAGGTTTCGTAATATACGTGGAACGTAACTGCCACCCTCGCCTGCGGCTGGTGCGCAATATTTCACACTCAGTCCGTTAATTACACTTCAGTACGTTAAGACTTACATTGCTTGTTATGTAAATAACTATTGCCTGGATATTACCACGAATTTGGAGCAATTGGGATAATATGCTTCTATGTTGGTTGTGTTATGGGTTTTGGGTTTTAGGGGTAGCTATACCTTAAAGGTATTGTACATTGTATATCATAAAAATTTCATAGCAAACAACTCTTATTTGTCTATTTATTTCTGTAAAGTAGTGTAGGTACTCCTCTATACTCCTAGTTTCTTTTCTGGTTTATTAATAAGCATTCTTAATAATGTAGTTTACGTCTTCAGTTATTAAGCACAGATAATCATATAAATATCTACTGGCAAATTATCAGATAGTTATATACAGATAGTGTAAACTATCACATCACACTCGCCTTCTGCAGGTAAGCAGGCATTATTCCATTTGATATTTTAACCATTTGCTATTCTAGTACTTATAAAAAATGCAAATATTGCAAATATAATTTAAATACAGGGTGTTTCAAAATTGCACGGCACTATTTGGGCTATGTATTCTCTAATATAAAATAAAGAAAAACGTCCATATAGGTATGTGTCCGATTTTGATCGGTAGCGGAGTTACAGGGTGTTAAAGTTAAGAAAAATTTGGGTTTTTATTTTATTGTCCTTCATCTACTGCAGATAAAGCTTTAAAATTTTATATGAGTATTATGTAATAGGTGCTGTTTAATACAAAAGTAGATTGCCTCTAACTACTATACAGGGTAATGTATTTTCTGAGGTCTTGGTACATAAAATCCTTTAAAAAAATTTGCTCGTGCGTTACTGGTTTATGTTAATATTTATCTTAAGATTTTCAATCCATTAGCTAAATTTTCTTTCTTAATTTTTGGTCGAAATCCGTTTAGTTTCTTCATAAATTAATTCATTTATAAATTCAATCAAATCTACAAATCCCACGATGTTTCAGAATTACATGACACTATTTGAGGTATTTATTTTTTAGTACAAAATAAAGAAATTTCATAAAAACATAAGCAGTAAATCAATTCATTATCGAGATTCTGAGGCATAAAGATATTTATTAAAGAATACAATATTTAGAGAAACTGGTCAAAGTGGCCTCCGTTTTTTCGAATGCAGCAGGCAGCACGACAAATCCATAATCCTTTGGCACTTCGTATAGCGTCAGGGTGACGCTTGATAGTTGGTGCGGCTGCCACAATCCGATTTCTTAGCTCTTCTTGTGTTCTAACAGGCTAAGAATAAACAATAAACTTCATCCAGCTCCACACAAAATAATCCAAAGGCGTTAAGTCGGAAGATCGTGCTGGCCATTTAACTGGTTCTTTTCGAACAACCCATTGGTTACCATATATTGTTGTTAAATAATCAGTGACAATATAAGAATAGTGAGCTAGAGTGAAACCATATCTTTCGCCTATTAACAATGGAAATGTCTTCTAGAAACTCATAGAGATTATTTTGTAAAAAATTCAAGTAAGATATCCCTGAGACTCTAAATGGTAAAAAGAAAGGGTCGATGAGATTTTTGCCAAAAAGGTCACACCAGACGTTTAATGAAAAGGTGTGTTGGTAATGTGTGGAAATAATTGTATGAGGGTTTTCATCGTGCCCAGTATGGGTGTTTCGAAAATTAGTAATCCCATTTCTTGTAAAGCAAGATTTATTAGTAAGGAGCAGGTGATTCAGGAAATTGGGGTCTCGTGTGTATTGTCGAATTAACTATCAAGAAAAGTATCTGCGTTTATTATAATCTGTTGGTAATAAATCTTACAAAGTGGTAACATGGAATGGATGTAATTGTTGTTTGTGCAACGTTCACCATGCGCTGGAAGAGGAAATATCAAAAGTAAGTGACAATTTTCTGGTGCTTGTAGTAGGAGATAAGTGAACCGCATTAAGTATTTCTTATTCAACGTTAACAGTTCTTAGAAATCTTTATTGACCGGCGTTTACTCGTTGAGGCTTTAACGTGCCAGTTTTCCTAAGGCGTCTTTCAATACCTTCAAATGTTTTGTGATTTGGTATTCTTCGGTTGGGAAATTTTTCACGGTATCTTCGAACAGCAGCAGCACTATTTTTATGTACCTCACTATAAATTAGAATCATATCTGTTTGTTCAGCAAAAGTTAACACATTTTTGTTACCTCCGCTCATAATAATCAAAAACTGAACTAATTCTACAGTATTTGTTTACAGGAAAAACTGTTGAAAGATGAGAAATTTACACAAACAGCATTTTGAAAATTGACAGAGTTTGACATAGTTGATAAATAAGCCATATGCAATTGTTACGGACTTCTAACATTTCCAACGTCTCCACGGCTACTTGATCTTTCATGTTAGACATTGCTGTATTCTTTAATAATTATCTTTATGCCCCACTATCTCGATAATGAATTGATTTACTGTTTATGCTTTTATGAACTTTCTTCTTTATTTTGTACTAGAGAATACATACCTCAAATAGTGTCGTGCAATTCTGAAACATCGTGGGATTTGTAGATTTAATTGAATTTATAAATTAATGAATTTATGAAAAAACTAAACGGAATTCGACCAAAAGTCAAAAGAGAAAATTTAAGTAATAGATTGAAGATCTTAAGAAAAATATTAACATACATCAGTGGCGTGTGAGCAAATTTTTCTAAAGGATTTTATGTACTAAGACCTCAGAAAATACACTCCTGTGTATAATAGTTAGAAGCAATCTACTCTCGTACTAAGCAGCACCTATTACCTAATACGCATATAAAATTTGAAAGCTCTACCTGAAATTGATTAAGCACAATAAAATAAAAACCCAATTTTTTCTTAACTTTTAATACCCTGCAACTCCGCTACCGGTCAAAATCGGACACATACTTATATGTACTTTTTTCTTTATTTTATTTATACTAGAGAATACATAGCTCAAATAATGTCGTGCAATTCTGAAACACCCTGTATTCTTTATTATTCAAAAAATACCAAATATCTATTTACCCACAATTTACACAATTTAGCAGAGTGCCAAGAAAGAAACTCCTTCAATGATTAGGATGTATATATTATCCTTATGAGAATTTCATTTATCATCTAAAAAGTGGATATTTTATTATTACGTAACATTTGTAATCACACTGACAAAAATTTTATTGTGATAAAAAAAATGTCACTATCCACGTAAAATTTCGGTATGTAAATTTTAACATGTTAAAATGTCAATATGTATGGACCAAAAACTATTAAAAAAACTGTCACAAATACGTAGCATTTGGTTCATGAAATTCTCCTCAGAATACAACTCGTGCATCAAAAATTAGCGATAAATTTTAACACAAGTATTCATGCAATTTGGAATAACATTTGCACAATCTACTAAAATGTATCAATAATTTTGAATGCATTTGCTCCATGATTTTTGTTTGAATAAATATAGCACTTATATACCGGGCATCCATAAAATTGTTTAATAGAATACATATTATTTGAAAACAGCAAAAACATATCGAAATTTAAGGTCGCGCACATACTGGATGTTTCAGTTGTACTCTACTTCCTTTTAGGAGACGGTAGAAAATCGCAAAGTAAGACGTACAAGTTTTTCCTCTGCAGTCCTCCTAATTTTTGAGAGATTTAGTTCAACTACGGGGTGATATTTTTGAGGGGTAAGGACTACTTTTATCACCCTACACTTTTTTGTAATACGCCATTGACACTGACTCGCCCCAACTAGCCAAAATTTTCAATTCGCCGTTTAATTTAAAAACTTTTGTAGCTCTTGCATTTTTTCGTATCTCTCAAGTATTTTCTAGAAATTTACAAAAGTATCCGGAGAAACGCCTTATTTTCTAACAAAAAGCATCTGTAACTCTGGCCCTGGTAGCATGAAAAAATTAATAATTTATTTAATTCATTATTATTAATTCATTAAATACATTATTAATTTTATTAAAATTAATAATTTATTGAAAAATTAATATATTATAATAAAAATATTTTGTGCCAATCAAGCTCCCAACCAAAATTCCAATGCTTTTGGAATTCCTTGTAATTTTATTTTCCCGAATACTTAGTTTCGAATTATGGAAAAAAATGGGGTCGTTCGTTTTCGGTTACGTTTGCAAATTTCTGAAAAATGGGTAACAAAGAGGGAAAAATGCAAGAGGGGGAAAACTTTCTAAATTAAACTAGAAATTTAAAATTTTGGTTAATGAGTGTCAGTGCCAGTACAGTAAGAAAGTCTGAAACGGTGAAAGGAAGCCTGTCTTCTGAACAAATATCGCCCTGAAGATAACTTTGTGGGTCAATTAAAGCGAAGAAAAACCGAAAAAAAATCTTAAACTCCAACTCTGTAACAGACTTGTTGATATGGGAATAAGGATATAGTAATAATCATTATCTTGATGCAAGTTTTATGTTGGGTTTACTGAAAACAGCTTAACTTCCGTTTCTCTATTGGCAAAAGTCCATTTAATGTCAGCGGATTCCTATTTTTCTCCCTTTTAAAAGATATGTCTTGTGGGGAGATTAGCTGAATATGCCCGTCGTGATAGTTTAATAAATATAGTTTTATTTTGTGGTTCTTCATGCAATGGGATTGGTGCTGAGATACGTCGTTACAATTGAGACTTGCTTCAGAGATATCGATATCTTGTATTTCATCCGTTACCTAAATTTCAGAGATTTTAATATCTCATTAATATTCCCGATTTCATTTTGGTGAAACAAACTGATTTTTAAAAAGCGTTTTTAAAAAATATTGCCAATTAGTGAATTGCTTTGAAGCCTCGCCGTTTCTTTGTACGATATTTTGGCAATTTTGTTTAGAAATGAACCTCATTATTCTCTATCTCCATTTTTGATGAATGAAAAAAGATATTTATGTTTATTACTTTTTAAATAATTAGTAGAGAAAAATATTATGGCATTGAAAAAGTAATTACAGAAAAATTAATTAATGACTAGCAATAAATTATTAGCTGAAGTAAAAAGTTCTGAGCGTTTTTCGCTTTATTTTGACGATGAAAATTAACATAGAATTATCCGATTCAGATCAAATATGCGTCGTTTTGTTCAATAACTTTTGTCCATTTTGAAGGCAATTTCATAATTCCGCGATTGAAAGTTCTAGTCCCTATTGGTAAAAAACTTGACCAGCTCATTTTCACAAGCCTCTCTTGAGGTTAGTTTTTTACCATCAAGAAAATTTTGCAAATACTTAAAAAGGTGATAATCGCTTGATGCCAGGTCTGGACCATACGGCGGATGCGATAGAACTTCCTATCCAAGCTCTCGGAGGTTCTGACGCGTCGTTAAAGATCTGCGCGGTCTGGAATTGTCTTGACAGAACACAACACCCTTCCTATTGCCCAATTTTGGTCGCTTATGGTCGATCGATTGTTTTATGTATCTTGCTATCGATAATCGAATGCTTTCCAGATACGGCCTTGGTATTCTGATTATACCGTAAAAATAAAATTACGTTGGGAAATACTCTAATAGAGTGGCTGAACGGAAAAGGAAGCAGGATTGTCTTATAAGACAAAAAGGACTCAGAATGGTCCAAATATGACGGTTGTCTTTCCATTTTGATTGAATTCATTGCAGTCATTGCAACTATTTTTGTTATGTGCACAAGTTCATATAGTAATTAGTTGGAATGTACCCAACTTTTTTTATGTTACTTAGATTGTTTACTTTGTATCGTTTAGTTTTTCCGTGGGATTTGCTCTCAGGGTGTATCAGTAGTCTAACACTGGTCTGCAGATGAACTTGTATATTTTTATTGCAATTTTTGTCCTGATCCCTTTATCTTTACACGTGAACGATCGAAAATGTTTTTGTTCGTTTTATAATTTCCATTCTCATATTTCGAAAGTATTTAATAAATTTCAGTTTTTTGACGATTTTTACTTTTATGTATTTTACTTGGTTGTTTAGTTTAGTCGTGTGACCCTCTGCTATTAATGTTGAAGATCCTGCTTTAATTTGATGATTTAAGAGCAGTATTTGGTTTTGATGGCATTTAGTGTTAGTCTCCATATTTAGAACCATATCACTGTCTGTGTCATCCATTAGTGTCTCAAGTTCTTCTACCCCTTTCTCAGTCGTTCTATCATGTACAATAAACGCAGAATCGTCAACGTATTGCAACATATACCTTGTGACTCTAAATTCGTATCCACCCCACCTCTATGCCCTGTTAACTTTTTAACAAAATTCATTTTTTTTTTAATTCTTAGGCAGCGTTACATAGAATAAAAAAACTATCTTATGACGTTTGTTTATTTTTCTAAATCTAAATATTACTTATACTAGTGGCTAAAAGTAAATTGAC
This sequence comes from Euwallacea similis, assembly GCF_039881205.1. Classification (NCBI taxonomy): domain Eukaryota; kingdom Metazoa; phylum Arthropoda; class Insecta; order Coleoptera; family Curculionidae; genus Euwallacea; species Euwallacea similis. The sequence goes on along the minus strand of NC_089637.1, from coordinate 2,030,659 downwards.
AACCCTATACATAAAGAATTTTTCTATCTCAGAAATTTAATAACCGTACCTGGCCAACAAATATATTATTAGTGTATATATTTAAATATGACCATTATTGATCTAGAGTGGATGATTATATCATTAAAAGAAAAAGAATATGGCGACTTTTATTACTTTATTCTCTTAGTTAGTAAATTTTGAAAAGTGTATTTGTCAATTTACTTTTGGTCACCAATGTACGTCAGCGGTAGCGCAAAATGGCTGATTTTTTTAAATTGAAACATGGGTCAAGTGACACGTCAAATTAAAGGTATTTCAATACTACATTTAATGGTGTAATGCAATTTAAAATCGACCGATTCGTTTTTGAGAAAAAAAGCTATAAAAATAAAGAAATAAATGTCGAAAAATGCAATACAAATCAGTCGTAGGTTATTTTTATAAAATGTCAGGAATTATGTAGCTATCTGTATCGTCATGAAGCCATCTGCGTTATCCTGTGGACATCTGCATTTAACCCCATCTTATCCCATTGTATTGTCCTATGCAAAGTCGCCTGGTGCGATGGACAAATGGAGTTCATTAAGACTACAAGATAAAACCGCCCTGACCCAGTGAAACAACATCATTCTTCCTCATAATTTTCTGTGACGAGTTGCAAGTCTGATCACTATAAGTTAGTTCTTTAGTGCAATAAAAACGTCAATTCACAGAAGTTTGCAGATCTATTAACCCACAAACCTTCGTTAATATAAGGTAGGAATATGTTGACAAGTTACATGTTTGCCCATTTCGAGTATTTAATTTAATTAATGCCTTATCAACAAACAAGTTTTTTATTGTTTATGTACTATGAAACTAAATATGTATTACATTTTTTACATTTATTTTTTCTATTTATAACTCTTTTTCTCAAAACTAATCGATCGATTTTAAATCGCGTTACACTATTAAATGTAGTTTTGAAATACCTTATATCGCTTGACCCATGTTTCAATTTAAGAAAATAAGCGATTTTGTCCTATTGGCGAAGTAAGCAACAATTAGAAAAATAAATAATCATCAAAAGATTTTTTGTCCTATTTAATACTGCTTTTGAATTTTTTATAAAGTTAACAGTGGGGGGACAATTTAAAGCCATACAGTATGCTGTTTTGTGTCCTTTAAGCCATGGTTGCATTTATCATGACAGTATACATTATAAATGATGGCTGAAAGCGGCCATCCCTGAGGGAGCCCTTGTTCAGAACAAAAGAGAAATGAAAGTGTCATCAATTCGTTCTTCTAGTTGTTTGTTTTGCAATTTAATATGAATTGAATATGTTTTTTAATATAAAGTAGGTATTTTGACGTTTGAAATTTGTGTAATTTTTAAAGTAGACCACTGCGCCAAACGCGGTCAAATGCCTTAGTAAAGTCCATAACTTCACTTGCTATTCTTCTACCGTTTGGATATCTTGTTTCCATATTATTTGTCAAAAGAAAGAATGGGTTACTACTCTAGTTTTCAGCTTAAATCCAAACTGCTATATAAGTATTATATTTTCTAATCAATTACCGTAGTCTGTTTTATATCATGGCCTCAAACACTTTACTAAATACCGAGAGTAATGTAATAGATATTAAGTTATTATATTAGGCTAAATAATACCAAATATTGCCATATAGACTTATCTAGTGATTTTATTGCTTGAACTACCGCTGTCTTGTTTAAATCCCTATAATGGCATAATCTACATTTTTAGTCTCACAAAGATTGTCTTTCCACAGTTACGGTTATTAATTTTTCGCCATTGCTCACTAAATTTCTACCAAGAAACAAAGTGTATTGAAATACACTTTCCAGACGGCAAAATAGATAAATAAATGCATGAATTCTGATTAAAATCTAAGGAAAAATAAAATATTTTGGTTTCCTCATGAATGTCGGTTTCACTCGTGCAATTCTGTATTGATTCGTATGAAAGCAATATAATCGCACAATAGACACAGTAATACCTATAATGGTAGCGTCACAAGAGTTTGTGAAATTTCTTTTAACCATTTTCTTATGTGAATTTCCATTCAAATTAACTTTATACTTAAACCGTCTTAGACACCTCAAAACAGAATGTTCGTAGTCCTGGAACTGTAACGTCCATAACCTTAATGAAGACTCTTTATCGGCTAGATTTTCAGACTATTTTACATCAGAGCCATTTTCTCAAGATGGAGTTTGTGAGCCTTCCACTACCATTTCTTCCTTTGCCTCAAAAGGTGTCACACACCAGCGACAATGAAGTAAAGATAGTACCACTTAGCTTGTATCGGAGAAAAATCATGTCAATTATTTTGTGACCAAATGCAAAAATTTATAGTCACACGTTGCGAGAAATGTATCAGTATAAACAGCGATTACGTTACAAGATAAATATCAATAAAAACAGCCGAGCTCCGTAATATTGCATAAATCACAACATTTTGTAGCTAGCCGTGGAAAACAAACAAAAATCCGGTTTCTGATTGGCTAAAAATCTGTATCCTGAATCTAAATAGACAAGGTCGAATATATTAAAAATAGGACCTCCAGTTAAACCGGAAATGGTGCATAATTGATTTTATATTGGAATTGAACTTGTTATACAGCTATACCTCATCAAAATTCTAAAATTTAACCTTTTGCTGTTTTCAATTAACGCTCTTTTAAAACATTTCATAAACATCCGGTATGTGTTATGCGTTCTAGCGGTGCCTGACACAGTTCTCGCGAAACGATGATGAGTATAGTGATTTTTATTGGTTCCATGTTCACATGATTGACCAATGAATTGTGATTTTCAGAGATGTTTTAGAGTCGGTTGTTCCATATAATCCTTGATACAAAACTGCACCAAAGATTCTTTATATAAAAATAATAACATAGAACCTAATTTATGGAGTCTTAAAAATGTATAATAATCGAAAGTGAGGGCGTATGCGTATCAGATGGGCAAAGATTTTACTTTATAGCTCCTCATAGCTTGAAATTTTTCATATACACCGCCCTTTAGAAGTGCATATGCATCACGCTTTCCCATTTGAATTTCCAAAAACGATAGCAGAAATGGGAAGGATTCGAGAGACAAATAAGTCTCTAAATCGAACATGGAATTCATATTCCGGGATATTATAAATGGCTAGCAGAGTAGATACTGCAAAAAAGTCCAGGGCAGTAAAAGCGACCTGATTCTAAGAAAAATACCACCCTATACATTATATCGATGCTTAGAAAAATCTGGCTATGTGGGTTCTAAAGAGTCATGTATATGAAAAATTTCAAGTTAATATCGCACAAACTAAGTGAGCTGTGAACTTATATCTTAAAAAATGTTAAACAATCGCTCTGTATCTCAGTTACTTTTAACTTTTCCAAGTAAATGTCTAAGTAGGTAAATTAGGCTACATGTTATTATTTTTTACATAATGAAACTATAGTGTAGTTGTGGGGGTACCTTCAATTATGGAACACCCCATGGAATATTTAATTTAAAATTTATTTATATTATTGTTGAAGTAAATATATAAATAACGCAAAAAAATAATGTGCACTCCGTCAGAAATGTATTGTTCTATCTAATGATGGGATATCTATAATAACACAGAGGTACCAGAGCTACCTATGTTAATATTTCTTTGAGTATTATTTGACAAACGTTATTTTCTGGTCTTATGTATTGTAGATGAGACTGAATCCACCCGGTACGGACGAGCCCGTTAAAGAAGAGACGGTAATGAAACAGATGAAGAGACTGGCACGATTCATTGATGTCGACAGACAGTATTACGAAATGAAGCTTGAAAAGAAAGCTTCTAAACCAAAACGACGTCAAAGCAACAGACTCGCTCAATCACATTTCTAGACATCAAACCGTAATCTATTCACGAAGCTACAATTTGTAACCGTTCGTACTTGTGCATCTACCACTTATTAATTCAAAAAGTTATTACTTGCTAATCAATAACCACTGAAAAATGTAGCTGCTGGAAAACTATATGTTATTATGTTTCTGTTATAATTACACATAGAGTTGGACATATCAGCTAAGTCCTTTGCCTTGAAAACGGTTTGCTGCATCTAAATGACATTTTAGTCGTAAATAATGAATACAATCATGCAAAGTGTCGTGAGGATGAACATAAATGTAAAAACAAATTTGTGGCAAGCATGTTGGTAAAAGAATCAAGCGCTCGAATGGATATGGAAAGGATATGTTGCATAAAACATGTGTTTCTATTTATGAACTTCATATCGTGTGCGAACAAAGTGGGTACACACACAACATGCTGTGTATGTGTGAAGATGTGTCTACGCTCAGTATGTGTAGTCTAGAAAGAAAAGAGAAAAAAAAACGTCCAAATTACCCTCAGATTTTCCATGGATACCTGCCTTGATCAATCCAACATTCAATATCCTTTTTCCATTTCCATTCAAATGCTTGATTCTCTTAGCAGTCACGAACTTTGTCCTTGAGCTAAATATAATACAATAGTAGAGCTTTACATAGACTATATTTTAAAATTAGTGGATTTATGTAGGGCGTCTCACAAAAAATATTATATTTTTAAATTGTATGTGAAATTCTGTTAATTTGTGCTTTCTCTTAAATTAACGCTAAATTAATATTGTTGACATAAATAAATAAATATAATTGTAATAAAGCCGACTATTACTACATAAAAAATATATTATTACTAGACTTTCCCACTTAGGAGAAGAGCCAGGAACTGCATCAATCGATTATAAAAAACCTGGAAATAGAAAAAAATCTGAAAGTTTGTTACGATATGAATAGGGGTAATATGAATAAAATATTTCCAAACCCGTGGTACTTCCGGTTATACCGGGGGTAGATATTCATTTGTAGTGTTGTTGGATCCATTTTCACTTTCTATGAATATTTATGGAACTTTTTACGGATAACGTCAATCCTTAGCAATAGATCGTAACAGAATCGCTGATTCTGTTATGAAGTAACAGAATCGCTATGTGTAAAGAAACACAAGCAGGAACAAAAATGTTAATAAAACACACAACCACAAAAGTAAACTTTATGTAAAATATTTAGTATTGATAAGGCCTGTGACCAACTTAAGCGTATTACATTGTTAAGATTATACCCAGTGACACAAATCAAATGTAGATGGTCCGATCTTAGTTACTGTTACAGAAAGAACTTTGAAATTTGCAACATCACTATAATGTAACAAAACTAAGATTCTCCTAATGTCAAATGTCAAATGTCATATTAAAATTCGATGCAATTGGCACCAACTTTGCTTTTCAAATTAAAGGGTACATTTTTTAATTAGAAATCAAAATCTGTTGGAAAATAACTTTTCAACAGCTTACCACAGTTGCTCGTTTGATAAGTCAACTGCCTATAATTCCAGGTTCTATGATAATTAAACATTTTGTTCGCCCCCGATATACGAATCAAAATTCGAAAAATTCATTATAATTCCTTCGGACGGTCAGAAATTGAGCTAATTTCGGCCCTGTAAAAATTCAAAGTTATTTATTTTGTTACCTCGTTAAGAATTCTTGATGTACGGAGATAGAGGAAAATAACTCTGGATATTATACATATTCCCTACAAATTTAGTAAAGATCAGAGGGAAAATGAGTCAATTATGACCCTGTTAAAGGTCAAATTTAATTATTTTGCTGACCCGATGAAAATCCTTGCTGAGCGATATGGATAATGATAGCTCTGACTATCCTCCATGTTATATATAAATTTCACAAAGATCGTGAAATCGTATGAATTTACCCGTTTATTTTTCTTTAATTATATACCATTTTTCATATTTGGTGAACTTTTCATGCTTTTTCAAACGTTATTTATAGATTTTTTATACTTATAACTCTACACTTTAGTAATAAACGACATTAAAGTGTTGAGTAGTAAAATAATGATTTATTAGTGGGCTAGTAGTTGACAAAAATTATAGATGTGTTTACGTTGAAGGCGAGTGTACTGAAATATTTCAAACCCCGAAATCGCAGAGATATGTATACTTTGCTGTAGCTGTCTTTGAGTATATAATTTAAATTGAAAACTTGGGAAAACTGTTTTAACTAAGTTTGGGACGCTCAAACTTTACTTTGCATATAGAACACTCACTGTATTATGCAATTTTTGAAAACTGTTTACTTAGTAAAATTAATTTATCCACATAAAATCCGTATGTCCACCTCTCCTAATTTTCGAATTACATATTACCGAAGATTAATAAAAGTACATTTTTAATGCTTTTTAAAGGGAGTTTTTGACATGACTTAAATCTCGGAAACCCAATTTTTCTCCATACATCACCCTGTATGACACTGAATATAATGAACCTACCAACCACAAGGAACAATTTATACTTTTTTTACATACAGGGTGTCAATTCGAAAATTTCCCACTTCTACTATCTTAAAACGGGATAGATTTTTAAAAAATCGCCGGAACACGTCGATTTTGTTATCCAGAGGAAAGCATTTTTATATACAATTCACTTCGCCTCTTTCAACCCTCTACCCTCCAGATCCACCCTCTAAATATCTTAAATAATAAAAGGGGTTAAGTGATATATCATTTTAAAGGACTTTTCATTCTCTACATTTTGGTAACTCATTTGTTACATTTCACTGTTGTGTTATCAAGTTAAACGCCTTTGATCATTTGAAATTCATTTTTCTTATTAATATTTGGATAGTGAGTAATAAGACTTTTTTATTCAAACACGTCTTACATTAGGAGATGGTTATAATAAATCTATTTACTAACCTATAGACTTATTGTTTGTCGAGACGACCATCAAAAGAAAGGATGCATTAATCACTGAAGCAAATATTTATCAATCTAATAAATTTCCTCGGTCCTCGAAAAGAAACAGCTATGTAAAATATGAATTTTTAATGGTTTATTTTTATTTACAATGGAATGCTGTTTCGATAAATTTTTATATTGTCTTGCATGGAAAATATTATTTACTTACTTGTGGTACTAATCAATGTTACTAAGTATTCAAATCGGTAAAAATTTATTTCGATAATTCTCGTGTTATTGTGAGCAATTTTAAAAATAGTTTACACAATTCAGCAAAGAACAAAAATGATTTTTATTTATGGGAAGCAAGAAAGATGCGCAAGAAGAACAGCGGAATTTTTTAATGAGTGAGTCATAGATACGTGTTAGACTTAATAAAGAAATTTACTGAAAGGGGTCCATAGTAAACAAGAAAAGGGCTGTTCAGTGTGTTTTAAATGAAGTTGCTCAAATAAAGATTCCGGAAACCTTTGTTGCAGAATCCAGCCATTCACTGCGTATGGTCGCAAGTCAAAGTGAAATATCACATGAAACTATACGAAAAGTATTGAAATTAAATAAATTTCATCCCTACAAAATGCAAATTCTATAGGTACTTTATGACGACGATTTTAATAGAAGAATCGAGTTTTGTGAAACCATAACTAACTTAATAATAACCAATTTTTTTAACGAACATATGCTTCGTTGATGAATATACCTTTTTTCTTAATGGTCGGGTCAATAAACAGAACTGCCGGTATTGGAGTGACGAATATTCCCACATTTTTAGAATGGGTGCTACACTGTGGCCAGAAAAAACTTATGTTTATGCTGGCGTGCTCGGAGAGGCCGTTACAGAAATTTTGTTTATTGAAGAAAATTTAACTGGAGAATTGTACTCAAAATTACTTAAAAAAGTAATTGATCTTTTAATAATAACTCATTTGGAAGATCAAGTTGGTGGAAACATCTTGCAAAAAGACCACATATATTTTCAGCAAGGTGGAGCTCCACTGCATTATTTTCGCCTAGTACGAGAATGGTCGGAACATTGATTTCCCGACAAGTAGATTGTTAAGAGGGGACCGATTGAATGGCCTTCAAGATCACCAAACTTAACGCCGTTAGATTATTTTTTATAGGGGCACATAAAATCGGTTGTTTACAAAACCCAGCCTGATAATATTAACAATTTGAAAAGAAGAATCACAGAGACAAGCAGGGTTATTCCAGAAGCGGTATTTGAAAATGTCAGGGAAGAGTTTCAAAATAGGCTTTATTATTGTTTGGAAAATAATGGAGAACATTTCGAATATCTAATAAACTAAAAGTATTGCAAATAGGAATTCCAATTTTGAATGTGTTTTTTTTTTTTAAGAACAGTAATAAGAAAATTTATTTATTTTATAATTTAAAACAACTATGCAGCAGTTTATTGCAACAATTTCGTAGTTTTAAGACATGTTTGAATAAAAAAAGTCTTAGTTGCAACGCTATCAAAACACTAATAGGAATAATGAATTTAGAATGATCAAAGACACCTAACTTCATAACGTAACAGTCAAATGTAACAAATGAGACACCAAAATGAAGAGAATGAAAGGCCCCTGAATGATGTATCACTGAACTCCATTTACCATTTAAGATATTTGAGAGACTGGCTTTAGGGTGTAGAGGGTTGAAAAAGGCGTAGTAAATTCTACATAAAAATTGTTCTCCCTCGGTAACAAAATCGACGTGTTTCAAGGATATTTTAAAAATCCAGTTTCGAGTTAATAAGGGTGGGAAGTTTTCAATTTGACACCCACTATAACATTCACTGATGTTTCACCTATGTACATCACCGTTTTTTGGTGACGTACATAAGCAATGATATATACCCCGTGGTTAGATTTTAGTATTCATTATCTTCAAGTAAGGGTTGCCCTGTATATTGAAATTTTCACTCCCTTTCTTTGTAAGAACTAGAATATAACTAATATAATAATAACACCGTTTCGCTAAATCGGTATAATCGCAATATACCAATAGAAAATCTTTCTTGCTATTTCACTAAATATCACGTTCTAAAAAGATAGATAATAAATTAGCCGATAATTGCCTCCTAGTCGTAGTACGCCTATGTGTTTTAGCCCTCAGTTTTAGTACTTAGAACTTCGCAATATTTGTAAACTCTTTCTTGGACGAATTGTCCCGTTGACCTGTACTTCGTTTACCCAGTTCTTTATTTTTGTAAACCCGATTGAAGTTCATTATTTAACAGTGAAATAAATTACAGTAAACTTGTAATAATGTGAACTATACGTAACAGAAAATCCGCGTAACGTGAACAACGCAAAAATTTGTACAGACCGCTATATAATATAAACAACTGCCCTTACCTTAAAAAATCAATATTTTGCCGTTGAGTATATCCCCAACGCAATGTCGGGGAAATACCCGACCGAGAAATATGAATTTTCAGCAAAAAAAAACGTTTTGCCTTTCGTGCATTGAGTCTCTGAGGGCGATTCGTTATTAGTGAAAGTTATTTGCTATTTGTACGTAAAAATGTCGTCTAAAAACTGAAGTATCTTACTCCTCATGAGACATTCCTTATGATTCAAGAATTAAATTACGAGGGCATGGTTAAATATTTGACAAAAAAATATGGTGTTGCTAAATATATAGCTTCTAAAATTAAATAGAAAAAAGAGATGAAGTGAGAAACACCTATTTCGGACCTGGTAAAAGGAGAACATTAAAAAGTTCTGATTTTTTAATAATGAAAAAAAATTACATATGTAAATGGTTTCTTGGACAACGAAAGAAAAATTTTATTATGAGTGGTGAAATGATTAATCAAAAAACAAAACGAATTAATTCCTAAATTAGGGAAAATATTAAACTATTTACAGCCAGTGATAGATGGTTCCACGGCTTTAAAAAGCGTTTTGGAATTCGTTTTTTTTTTTAATTTCAGAGAAAAATTGCCTTCTCAACTAGAACTTGAACATCCATTTTAAAGTCAAATAAAGAACAAAATAGAAAAGTTTGACATGACATTAGAGCAGTTTTACAATATTGATGAAACAGGGCTCTATTGGAAATTAATATATGGAATCTATAGGAAATAATCTATGGAAAACCAAACAGAACATTTGTCTCGAGGACAAAAAAAGTTGCTGCTGGAAAAAAAACGAAAAACAGAGAATAATATTTTTAGCATACACCAATGCTACTGAGACTCATAAACTAAAACCATTGGTTAGTAGTAAAACTGCCAAGTCTAGATCATTTAAAAATTTCAATTGTCCTTCTGACTATGGACACTCAAAATCAACTTGGATGACTACTACCATTTTCAAATATTAATTTCACTATTCGTTTGTATCTTAGGTATAGCTAATTTTTTCCATTTTAAATACCATTTCGTTTTCATCTTAAATTATATAAAATTATTCACATATGTACATAATACATAATCTCGAAAAAATTATTTCATTTGGTTGGCGCCTTTCTGGATATTTAATTTTAGACAATGAAAAAGATATAAATGGCAGTTAACAAATAAGTTAATAGTATTTAACTGTTAAAATAAAATTTAAATGCTCCATTGGAATTCTCTTGACAAATTGCAAAAACTAAGAGCACATCACAATATTCATAGTTTTAAAATTGTTGATTATCATTCATATTTACTCCCATAATAGAAATACAAATGCAACTTTGACACAACTGCAATATTAAATTGTCATAGCCGCAAATGTCAATAGATAGGTTAAGTATTCTATTGTTTTAAATATGGTTGACTTTTGATAATCGCACACTATATTAATGCCCACTTTCAGAAAATGTCAATTTGTAACATTATTATTTGAAATAACCATATTGAGTTTTGTATTTTTGGAATGGGGAAAATTAGGGGAGTCAGAATAGGTAAAAATATACAGGATGTTCTGTTTAAAAAAACATAAGTTTAGTCTATATCTCAAAAACTATAAATAAAATCTGAGTACGCCACTGAATTCTACGTAAAAATTTCTATTTGACGCCGTTTTTACATTTTCAATAACTTGGCGCATATTCAAACTGTAGAGGGGGTCTCAAAATACAAATATTTTCAAAAATTCCCTGTAGTGCAAAAACTAAGATAGCTGGATCAATTCTGTCAACATCACCATTAGTTTCACTAAAAAGTGACCAAAGTTCGCGAAAACCACATCTCTCTATCTTTGCTAATAACCGAGACATTCCACGATTACCACAAAATTGGGACACCCTGTACTTGTAGGTTAAATTGTTTCTAAAGAAAAATGGTCTCCCTATAGAAGCTCTCCTTTTACTGGATAACGCGCCATCTCATCCACTCGAAGATGAATTAAAAAGCGACGATAGGTTCATTCAAGCAAGCATTGTATCTTCTCCTTAATATTACATCTCTCATACAACCAATGGACCAAAACGTTATTGGATTAACGAAATTATATTACAGGAACAGTCTTCTATCTACTGTAACACATGAATGTTTCCGATACCTTAATAAAATTGATTATAAAAGTCGCAGTTCTCAACTTAATGGCAGCTTGGATCACGTTAATCCAGAAACTAACTTAAAAAGCGTTGGAAGATTTTTTAAATGAAGTTCTTTCAAACTTATCTGATGATGAAGACGCAAAGTACCACTCGCAATTTTGAAACGCCAGTGGGATAACGAGAACTCAGTATCCAATTCGCCTGAACTTTTACAGACCAAACGGAGTGGCACCACAGATAGCTCCTTCTGGTTCTAAAATTGATCTTAATTTATATGTTTTATTTTATGAATCTGATATATTGGAGTGAAATGAATGTGATAATGAATTTGGAGATGACGGTATTGAAAAATGTTCAATTAATGAAGAAGCAGTACAAAATCCTGCACTCTGCAATAAAATTTCATTGGATAGTGTTATAAACGCTTTAAATCTAGTCGCTCAACGGGCAGAAGAGAGTGATATTGACTACATCGATCTACTTGTTAAAAAAAAATGAGGCATTACGCCATCATCAAACAAATAAGAAATCCTCATAAACGAACAAAAATTTCGGATTTTTTTTTCACAAAAAGTAACTTTTTTTGTGTTAATGTTTTGTTTCTTACTGTTGTTTAGTTTAATAAGTTCTTTATGTTTATGTTGATATTTATAAATGATTATTACCTTTCACATACTTTCACATTCTATAACTTGCATAAATCGTTAACGTTAACAATTTCGGTTTTTTTCGGTTCACACTATCGCGAATCTAATGTATTTCCTAAGTTGTTCTTAAGGTTGTTGGTTCAAGATTCATTGCATATGAATATTAATTTTTTTATGGCATTGTTTTTTTCCGTGAGAAATAAAAATCTCTCCATTGCGAATCATTTGATGGAAGTCTATCCTAAAAATCCACAATCAAACACAAGATTATTAGAGAAACATGTAATGAATCTAAAAAATTAGAAAGCTTTGAAGAATCGTGACCCAAGTATTACTTACATATTTGATAAATATATTAAATCGAGAAAGTTGCAGTACTAGAAAATGCTACTTAGAAAATGTATTCGACTTTCTGAAAACAACTCAAAAACAAAAAAATTTGAAAGAATTTTGAAAACGGCATTGAACTGGTTTTTAATTCATTTTAACTTTACCTATCTATTCACATTTCTAGCTCTTATTGTTTCCAAGATATTCATACTGGTAGGTCCAATCCGAGTTACACTGTGTAGTATGTAATTTCTCAAACTTAATTTACCAAAATTTTCGAAAAAATTTTAGAGAAATTTTTTTTTTGTAAATTCCCAATAAATCAGTTTCCTAAGTGCGCTGATTCGCTGAAACGTTTTTAAATCGTTTATAATAAGTAATTAGAAAATGTCACTGTTCAAAGTGCGCTGTAATCAGAAGCGACATGTAAATTTTCCGTTATTTTATAGTGAAAAGGGTAATTTAGAGGATGTTCATTTCTAGAGCTCTAGGGATCTTGATAACTATAAAATTGGGTCGAAGTTGCACAATTTGAAGTTCAAAAACATGCCATTTCAAAGGTTTAAAAATGTCAATGACTTTCGGAGGTATTCGACAAAAACTAAACTAAAGAAGAAATAAAAACTTATTTACAAAATTTAAATTTTTTTACAATATTTCCGAAAGTAATCAGAACTTTTCAAGTTGCAAAACGGCATATTTTTAATCTCCAAGTCGCGTAATTTTGATGCAATTTAACTGACCTCGTATCATTCTGATTACCGAAATCCCCATGGTCCTGATGTAGAAACGGCCACCCTGTATATATACTATATATATCTATGATTTACAGATATTTTATGAAAAATTCGTGAATCTCCGTTCAAACTTGATGTTAATTTTTAACGGCTGCATCCCTCACCTATGCCACCGCTGACGTCAGGGCGTCGCGTGCTAAATGGCCACCACTTTGAGCGGAGGGACGCCGTGCGTCGCGACGGCGGCAGTAGCGCACCAGACGCCACTTCTCACGCCTCGTCGAATATCTCTTACTCTTCGTAGACGACGATTTTCCCGGATTTTTTCGTGGGGGTCCCATCATGGCCCAGTATGCGAAACGCGTGTGCGGCGATTACTTCAGGTCCCAATGAAAAAGTCCTGTCACGCGTCCACGATTCACTTTCTTTGACTTAATCATCGCGTTATACAATAATTAAATTAAACAATCGTGCTTGATGTGTGTATTATTATGACATAACAAAACGGAAGTTTTATTGGTCAAGAGGATGACGAAGAGGCATAAGGAGTTGCAGTTAGTTAAAGTCTATTATTGAGTGATGTTTTCCGGCAATTTGACAATGAATGAGTCGACGTTGTTGGGCCGTCTGGGTCTGGACGCACTTTCCGTGCAGGAGCTGGAAAGAAACATAAGATCGGTGGCCACCAGTGAGTAAGAGCGGGACACCCACTTTTCGAATTTGTTTTTAGGTCGTTTATTTTTGTGTGGTGATGGATGGGTTCGGGTTGGCGATGATAACAATGAGGTTTTTTTGAGTGTGGCAGCCAACTTAACACAATGTTTCAAGAAATACCTTTTTAGCTCCATCAGAACATTTTTCTAATGAGAAATCCACACAAAACTATTTTTCTCGTAGTGACAAGTTTACGGCTTACTTGAGCAAATTGACCGCAGAATAAGACTGAAAGTCGTTAAAACATTTTCGCAAAGTTTAAAACTCTAAAATTAAATTTTTTCATACATTATTAAGGTTAATTTATCTCTGGAAATCTTTGCGTACCCATTTTTCTTCGTTTTCACGTATTTTTTTTATTCACGTTTAAATATTAAGAATAAGAGCACGTCTTTTAACAGGGTCCTCTTTATGCTCTGGAAACTCAATTTTTTTTCATAGAATACTCTGTATATTATTAAAAATTACGAAGGTACCGATCACAAGACACCATTCTGTAATAGACTTTTCTATAGCTATAACAGTTTTCTAATAATAAGAGTGATCGTGAGCCACAATCGCAAAATTTATCCAAAAGAACTTGTATCTCTAAACTTTTTCCAACTATTTTCAATTAAATTTTCCTATGTACTGCCAGTGATTTATAAATACTATCAATTTATTAAAAACTATACTAACAAACTAGATGAGAGTTAATTTCGTTCAAAACCGAATAATGATAAACTAAAAATTCTGATTATGGATCAAGAAGAAGAACTCTCGTCCAAATACTAGAGGATCCAGGGACTAGTACCAGACGTATCTCTAAAGCGACGGAGGTCAACAAATCATCAATTTCTACGGAAAGAGAACGAGTTTCCATATAATTTTTTACGCTTGTTCAAAATTTGTTGCTAAAGGATTTTCAATTCAGAATTGATTTCTACAATTTGTTACCCTAAAAGCAACATCATGACCCTTTGTTTTTTAATTAAATATTATTAACCGACGAGGTAACATTAGAAAGGCAAGGTATACGTATGTCATTTAAGAAACAACCACAGGACAGAAAATCCTTATTTAATGAGAAAATCTCAGTTTCTACATAAATTTTCAATTAAATTGTGGTGCGAGATTTTGAGAAATTTGATTTTGAAACCAATTAAATTTCCTATAAAACTGAATGGGAAATGACATTTTGGAGGATGTTCCTCCAGCCTTAAGACAATGTTTTTGACATTGGCTGCTCAGTACCCTATACATGTAAGAGAGCAGAAGGGAAGGGAGGGTACAAAACTACATACCTAACAGCAAAAAGGAGTTATAAGATAACATCCAACAAAGTGTATTACAACCAGCAACAAAAGCAACTTTTGTATAGGACAAATTTAGCTGAATAGTTCTATTTTCTAATTAGCTAGCACGCTTATTTATTTAAAACAATATTTCTGGGACACTCGGTATGTTATGCAATGTCCCAAACTCCCTACCAGCAGCGGATCTATGGATAGTCTTCGGTGTAAAGCAAATTTGTTCATGTGGAATGTGAGTTTCGACCTACTTACTTATAGTACTCAATTAGTGGTGTTTCACAACAATATTTTAAGACACGGCAATTTTCCAAGATTATTTCTCTAATTCATTTTTCTTTTAATCCTGGCTATTTTCTCAAAATTTCAAAAATTTTGAACATTTGTTTGTTGAACCTACTTTTTACTTGTAAATTGTATGCTGCACGGCCCTATTTTTAATGAACTGAAATATATGTTTTTTAAATTACAGAAAATTCTTGCAAGGCTTACTGTACAAAAATCATCGACGTGTCATAGTGTTTTTAAACCAATTTTTTTTATTATTTCATAAAGTTCTATTTTGTTAGACATATTTCTTAATTAAAAATTGCGTTCAGTCCAGTACGCCTCTGAATTATATTATACCAATAGGAATTTTTTGCCAATTATAGATAACTTTTACAACACTCAGTAGGAGCTAAGCCATTGGTGTATATTATTACAGCATTTTAAAATCCAGGAATTTTCCATGCGTATACAGTGTAGCAATTTCAAAACTTTGGATTGCCTATAACTCTGAACATTGAATTTTTTTTATATTCATGAACTAATTCAACAAACAATGGATGTGACAATAATAAAATGAAAACTAGTATAATAGTGGTTGCAAGTTTCTACGTGTACCCATAAGGGGGGTAGTTACTCTAACTCTACAAGTTTAATTTGCAATACCTATCATTTGATTTTTTTAAAGGTCTTTATAAACTGCGTATAAAAAAAGTTTCAATTAAAAAATCCAATTTTTAAACAGTTACAGTATTTTTAAAAGAGAAATATCATATTTAAAAAATATTTACAAAAACTGTTCGAAATATTCACCGTTTTTTTCTAAACAAAAAAATAATCAGAACTCGACTTCTTTTCCCGCGTTTTCAAATGTTTTAGGGGTAATGCATTGACATACTTCGGTTATTCGATGCTGTAAATATTGCAAATTGGTTGGTTTGATTTTGCAAACGAATGATATGACCTGGTTCCAAAAAAAATCATGTGGTGTTATATCCGGTGATCGCGGTGGTCACTTTATTGCTCCCCTGTGACCAATCCATCTTTCAATATTGATCTAGCCACTGTCTTGTTTGTAGGGCGTAATATGATGGAGCACCATATAGTAGAAGATGTAGAAGATTGTTATCTATTTTGCAGGTCTTTATGGATTTGATTTTCCAAGGCTTGAACAATTTGAGGTTCAATTGTGTTTTCAAACAAGTCAAAACAAATATTATAAAGTTTTCGTTACAAAACAAGACTAACAATTTTATTCCCTAGAATACCAGCCCAAACATTAATTTTTTAAGGATATTGAGAATGATTATCTCGTACAAGAGGATTTTCATTATCACAATAACGACAATTTTCTTTATTAACATTTCTGTTTAAATAACATTTACATTTATCAGTGAAACAAATGTTTTTTAGAATGTCAGGATATCCCTGAATGTTCTCAATTATTTCTTCACAAAACTGAATTCGTCTATCGATATTATTATCACCTAGTTCTTGAAGAATACATGTTTTGTAAGGAAAAAAATTGTTTGGTTTTAAAACTTTCCGAGCCTATTCATGAGGGACCCCTGTTAGTTCCGAAACCTTATGAAGCGACGTTGTTGGATACATGGTGGCTTGGCTTAAAATTTCAAGTTGAGATGCTTCATTCAAAATTCTGAGCTGCTCTGTCTTAGTATTTTGTATCGATCCAGTGGCTTTAAATTTCTGCACAAGAAATCGTACGTAAACATCGCTAACATTTTTACCTCAGTTTTCCTAATACCTGTTCATAAAGAATTGAACGAGTTGAAATAATAAATTATTTCAACTCGTTCAATAATTGTGTACACCATTTTTAGAATTTTTTTTCGACGCAACACCAGTATTAGAACAGTATTCGTCAATAGCAATATTCAAACTAGCAGTAAATTAATTAAGTTGTATTTAAAAAATGGGTAACCATAATAGATAAGAGAAAAAGCACAAAAAACTTGTTTTGATAAAACATTTTTAACAGTTTTTGTGAATACATATTTTTTACGTATGATATTTCTGTCTTAAAAGTGCTGTAATTTCTCAAAAATTGATTTTTTTAAATTGAAACTAGTTTTTTATATGCAGTTTACGAAGACCTTTAAAATAAGATATTACATGATAATTGCAATTTCAGGTTTTAGAATTGGGGTGGTTACCCCCTTAGGGATACACTTAGAAACCTACAACCACTATTAAACTTGTCTCCTCTCTATTCTACCGAAACGGTTTTTGAATTTTTTTTTCAGTCTTTAGAGTTATCGGCAACCCAAAGTTTTG
The DNA here is from genome assembly GCF_039881205.1 of Euwallacea similis. Taxonomy (NCBI): domain Eukaryota; kingdom Metazoa; phylum Arthropoda; class Insecta; order Coleoptera; family Curculionidae; genus Euwallacea; species Euwallacea similis. The sequence continues at coordinate 2,013,068 of NC_089637.1, read as the reverse complement.
AAATTGACACACTGTATATCTTCCAAATAAGTTCTTTCTTGTTGCCAATTGCTTGCGTGAAGGATGTGCTTTGTACTCCCCTATTTTCACTGATTTTAAATACATACTTATCAAAATACATAGAACAGTGCTCAATACTCAATATAGAGTCTAGCAGGATTCTCTTTAAGTCCTGGAAATTGGATTTTTTTTCTACAGATTACCCAGTATGGTATTAAATATTATGATGCCAATCACAAGGAACATTTACTTAATCCCCTTTCTTACAGCTGCCTTTTTTTTTATCGGTTTTTGCACTAATTGACTCCTCATTAGCTAATTAATACTTCACAATTTTTTCAAAACCATTTCCCTAACGTTTAGGACGCTAAAACTCTACTTTTCCATATAGTCAGTTATTGATTCTTTATAACTATAACATCAATATTTTCGATGGCATGTTTATTAGATTCGCTTTTATATGCACTATTATTACAACAGATGTATTTGTATTCCTAGCACGCATCGCTGTTATCTACTCGTATAATCCACACCAATGTGTTCGCCTTATTGGCTCATCGTATCATTATTGTGATATAAAAATAAAGAAATAATAGCCCATTAAAGCCAGTTATAGCTGTACTAATTTAGCAAAACATATTAGAACTAAGGTCAATACACGGAACTCACTTGTCCCCTTTTTAATAGTGGTTGTTATCGAAATCAATCAACAACATAGACATCTATTTCATTTGAAAAAAAACAATTTTTCAACAAACTTACATGAAAAAAATCATTTGTTTAAAAATCTATATTCATTGAAGCGGCATAATACGACGCAAAAATTAACAAAACAAATTAATACATGGTATATTAAAATTATCTGATTTTTAATAGAGGACATGTGGTAAATTAAATTCTCATAGATAATAACAGAATGGAAGCTATTATACAGGGTGACGCATCTAAAACAAAACAGAGGCATTTTCAGGTATTAGAAAATTTATTTTCGAAAGATGCTCAGACACGGAAACTTTATATTCCAGGGGAGCACATTATGAACGTATAATTGCTTCTTTCACATCAACTTCTTATCCGGGTTGAGTAAAACTCCTAAAATCTTAAATGGAAAGTAGGGTCAAGTAATATCTTATTTGAAAAGTCTTTCAATTTCCGTTATAATGATCGTCAATTTGACTAACTTTGATTCAGCAATTTTCGAGAAATTTGATCAAAAGATGTATTATCTGATATGAATTAATAATGTGAAATTGGTAGCAACTGAGGTAAAAATATAATAACATAAAGCAGGTACTTTTTACTTTAAAAAATTTTGATAATTTCAACTACTTGAGAGAGTTAAACTCATTCCCAAAAGAAATTAATTTGAAGTACTGAATTATTTAACGAGTGATAGATTATTCATTTATTAATGCAAGACAATTTAAAAAAAAAACACACATCCAATATTTATTTACGAATTAATTAGTTAGTTAAATGTTCGAAGTGGCGAACACTAGTTTCTAAACAGTAATACAAGTTTTAGTCAAATCGCTGTCGCACATTTTGGAGCATTTGAGGATTTATTTGACGGTATTAATTCATTAATCTTTGGTGAAGGTCTTCTAAAGAGTTCGGTTGAGTTACATAGCTTTTGCTTTTTAAGTGACCCCTCAGAGAAAAATCCAAAGATGATAAATCTGGCGATCACAGGGGCCACTCAGTAGCGTCTCTCCTACCAATCCAACGATCTGGAAACCGTTCATTTAAATAATCTCGGATACATAATGCGTAATGGGGAGGGGCACCATCCTGCTGAAATATCAACTAATCCTCAATGTAATTTTCATTATTTTCATATAATTCTATTAATGACGGATCAATTGCATATTGTAATAATTATAAATACAGTGAGATTTCCGAGTAAGAAAAAAGGACCAACAAGATGATCGCCAGAGATGCTAACCCAAACATTTAATTTTTGTGGATACTGGATATGTACTTCATGAAAAATTCTGGGATTTTCGTCAGGCAAATATTAACGGTTATGCCGATTGACCGCACGGTTTAGAAAAAAACGAACATTTATCAGAACAGCAAATATTAAATAGATCATTATTATTTCCAATTGCTCATTCACTTATAAGTTCGTAAAATTACAAACGGCGGTCACAATCATCTTCGTTCAATTCTTGTAATAAGTGGATCTTACACGGATGAAAATGATGGGCATTTAATATTCTCAATAAAAATAATAGCGCGTCGACTGACTTCAGTTACAGTAACCAATTGACGAATACTTAATGTACCTTAATGTACCTTAATGTACCAGATGAACCTGTCCTAAAACCGTGACATTGATTTCTTCATTTCTGGGAGGGTTTCCATCATTCCTTTTTTTATTAGCCACAGAGCTGATCTGACGAAATTTGTGAACTAATTCTAAAACGTACTTGCGTTGCACTTGATTATCTTTATGATTCTAGTTGAACAGTTGGGCTGTCCGGTTATTACACTGATGATTTTTAAAAAACAATTGTATGATTTCTACTCTCTCTGCAATTGAATTAATCATTTTTGATTTGCAAAATATAAACAGAATTATGCATGTAGTCTAAGACGCATTTATTTTGTGAGTGTGTGCCAAAAAAGTTTTTTTTTCTTCTTATTTTGTAAAAATATTCAAAATATAAAAACGATGCATTATCTCTATTGTGTATCTTTACAGAATTTTTTTTATCAGAATAAAAAAGGAGTCAAAAGTACCGGTTTTATGTTATTTTCATTTCAGTTGTTGCCAATTTCACATTATTAATTTATATCAGACGATACATCTTTTGATCAAATTTCTCGAAAACTGCTGAATCAAAATTAGTCAAATTGGGGATCATTATAACGAGAATCGAAAGACCTTTCAAATAAAGTACTACTTGACCCCAGTTTCCATTTAAGATTTTAGGGGTTTAACTAACCCCGACTAGGGGGTTGATATGAAAGAAGCGAGTATACGTTCCTAATGTGTTCTCCTGGAATATAAAGTTTACGCGTCTGAGAATTTTTCGAAAATAAATTTTCAAATATCTGAAAATGTCTATTTTGTTTTCGATGCGCCACCCTGTATATTTGTCCCTCAATATAGGCAACCCAACATTATAAACCCTGGCCAATTTTATCGTAATAAAATTTCTGTAAATAACTACGAGTAAAAAATTCTATAAATGTCTCACAAATACATACTTTTTGATTCATGAAAATCTCCTCCGAATATAACTCGTGCATCGAAAATTATGGATAAATTTTAGAACATGCATTCCTGCAATCTGGATCAGAGAAAAGCCATCGCGCACTACGCGAACTCGTGCTTTCTCCACCCTAAATTGCATTCATACATATTGCCTTCAAATCTTATATTGTGTGTATAATACACACAGTGTGACCCAGTTAAAATGGAAATACCCTTGTAACTTTTATATTTATTACTAGATTTCAAAGAACCAAGGGTCAAAAATAGAGAATAAAAAGTTCTATTTATACTGTAAAAATTGTTTTCTAATTCACTCCACTAAGATCTACTTATTTTCTATGTAAAAAATCGAAAAAAAGAATTGGAGTGTTTTTTAGAAAAAATAAGCACGCCACTGAATTCAGGTTTCTTTAAATACCAAATTTCATGAAAAAATAACAATTATTAACCATTTCAGGGAAGTTTATTTTCAGTTACAAACAATACTATTTTATCAAGATAGCTATAAAAACAAATTCATACGAATTAAATTGAATGATAAATGTAAAATTAATTCAATCTGTTTGTCAGAATTAATGTAATTGGTGTTTTTTTTGTGTATTTTATACAAATCTGTGTTGCATGTAAAAGTCTCACATAAAATAGTTATGGAACATTAATTAAATTTAGAGCATAAAGTTGAAATTGCCCGTCTAGTAGGAGATAATGTTCGTTCAACGAGAGAAGCAACAAGAGAATTTAACAGTAGACACCCAGAAAGACAGACTATAAGTAGTAGTAATGTTTTTAAAATCAATAAGCTGTTTAATCAGACTGGTATAGTTTTAAGGTATTTAAGAAGAAATAATCCACGTAAACGAAAAATACGAAAAGAAGAAATAATTCTGAATTATTTTCATAATAATCCTCGAAATAATTGAACATAACAAAGGAATTCGTGAGAAGATGTTTGAAAATTATTAAGAAGAAACCTTACAAGCCAAAATTTTTACATACTTAACAACCAGGGAATAGTGAAAAAAGACTAGTTTTGTTTATGGACACAGGGCAAATAATTTCATAATGTCAATTTTTTAAAACAGATAATGTTTACTAATGAAGCAACCTTTACAACTAATGGAGTAGTTTCATCACAAAACCTTCGACATTAGCCTGAAAATAATCCAGAACGGATTACTAACTGTAAAAGCCAATATCCACGAAAAGTAAACGTGAGGTGCAGTATTCAAAACGATATTTTCATAGGATCTTCCTTTTTGGATAAAAATTTAAAAGGGTCCAAATATCGCAATTTTTTCAGTAAAAAGTGATGAATGCTTTGGACAGTTTACCACTTGCTATTTTAAAAAACCTTTATTTTCAATTAGATTGCAGTCGTGCTCATAATTCCACTTTTGAGAGGCAATATTTAAATTTGCATTTCGAAAATAAATGGATAGACCGCAATAGTTCATTAATCGAATGACCTCTTAGATCTCCCGATTTTACGTCCTTCGACTTTTTTCAGTGAAGCACGATAAAAAATAAAGTACATAAATCGCATCCTCACGAAGTTGAAGATCTTTGAACCCGCATACGCCAAGTTTGTAAGGAAGTAATTGCACAGTAATTGAAAAATCTTCAAAAGAACATTTTAATAAAATACAGTAAATGTATTGAATTAAAGAGTGGACTAGTGAAAGTTTCCAAGATTTAGTTCATTAGTTTAATTATTTTATTTTTTATTTTTTTTATGACTATCTTGATAAAATAATATTATTTGCAACTATAAAATGAACTTCTCTGAAATGGTTAACAATTGTTGTTTTTTCATGAAATTTGGAAAATACCCATTTTAAAGAAAACTTAAAAAAGAAAGAAAAGAAAAGAAAAAAGAAATTGTTTTCTAACTCACTCGACCAAGGCCTACTATTACTTGTTTTCTATGTCAAAAATCGAATGAATCGGAAATAAGCTGGTTGCGATGATAATACTAAAAAACTATCACGTTGTTAAGATAAATTAAAAAAACTGTTTTTTTAATGGATCATTCTGCCTATTTATAAACAAAATCAAAATTAGCTTAATTTTCTACAAAAAACTTTAGTATTTTTTTAAATAAAATTAATATGTTTTAACATATAAAACTATTTTTATTTCTAATGGTACATGTGACAAATCAATCAAATTAATTACAAAAAAAAGATAAAGATATTTAAATAAGGTATTCAAAAATGCCCTCTTATTGTTGTATGCATTTTTAAGCACTTCTTTTTACGGTATTCCAAACTTTTAAAATGTGTCGACCATCTAAACTGCGGAGTACTTGACGTATTTTCTGTTTAAGTTTTTCCACGTTTTGATAATTTTCCCGATACATAACTTTGATAATACTCAAAACTATTTTTACACTATTATAATACAAAAAAAATCTGAAGAATTAATATCAGGGAATCATGCAGGAAAACGTATAGAACCGTGGGTAGCTATAATTCTATCACCAAAATAATGATGTATTAATGGATAAATTTCTTTCATACTATGATCTGGAGTGCCGTTTTGTTGAAAGAATAGTGTGCTTTAGATTTGACAGTTTATCAAACTAATGCATTATATTTGACATTTTCGACTTTTAGTCACTCAGCGCTTGCTAGATAAAATTAATTTGATTGATTGTCGCTTGTACAATTAGAAATAAAAATAGCTCAATATCTTAAAAAATATTCATTTTAGAAAAAAAAGCTACTGAAGCTTTTTGCATAAAATTGAAGTAGTTTTAATTTCGTTTATAAATGTACATAATGTTTCGTTTTAAAAAAATGTTTTTTTAGAATTATCTTGACAACGCTATTCTCAACTGTTTTTCTAGTAACACTGTCTCAACCAGCCCAAGAGAACACAACTCTAGGGTTCTATTTCTACTAATAACAAAGTTAACAATGGTGCGCACTTATTTTGATACACCCTGTCTATAGTATATTATATATATATGTAAGAAAAAATATTCCTTTCTTCGGAAAATAAAAAAAACACAAATTTACGCAAGACTTCTTTATTCGACCAAGATTGGGAATAGAATGCTCTCCCCCCCCCCATACAAGGTGTCGGAGTCATCCCTGCTCATCTGTTTATCTTCAAAAAAATAATCGCTAAACCTTCCACATTCTTCCCACGCTTACATCCCTTAGTCATTCTCTTCACACCCCCATATGATAAACAGACCCTCTTTATCTTTTAAGGCAACGATCTACTTTAACTAGTACAAGTTTAGTCAATCTCCAGTGGGATACTCATAGGTGTCTGTGACATACCACATATGCCTAAGGATAAGACATAGCATCCTTGTAAGATAACATGTTTATTGCTTTTGCATTAAATGAATTAATAACCAACCCCATATCACTTTCTTTATGAAAGCTCACATATACATATAAGTTTATAATAACCTCATAAAGATATTCCAGTTCATTTGAAGACAAAAATACTGTTCTGCAACGCGCCAAACATTACCATATATAGAGACCCGGCACGCGAGCTTTTTTCCCATTTCCTCATCATTAACATGGATGGAGAATAATACCGGAGGCCTGGTCAAGTCCTTGGAATTCCGGTCAAGGAGACAGACGTGACCTAATTCCTCGCTTTGCAGCTATTTAGGGCCTAATCACATCCAAAAATAGCTGCTTTGGCTGATATTTTCCGATGGCTATTGATGCAAATTTTCAATTTCTAATACGATATCATACTGTGAGAAAAAAGCATTTGGAAACTCGCTCGACGGTGAATTTAGATACAAAAGTCCTCATACGTCACGGTTTCATAGCAGTCCATTACATAGAAAAGCAGGAAATTTGTCTTGCCAATGACGCTATTGGTTTATGTGTTAAATCCCCCGTACATAATCAATGTAATCGATGTATTGGACGGCATTCAACGTAAATAATCGTTCAATCAGGGAGGTGAAACCGAGCCAAAACCGTTTTTTGTTTGTTTTTTTCTGACTCTCACTTTCTCTCTCTTTCTCTTTCTTTTTCTGTGTTTATGTGTATATAATGTTTTTACAAAATTGTATTTTTTTTTTTTAATTTCTAAATCAATATTGACAAAACTCCCAAGGTTGAATGGCGTCACATATATCGTGTCTTTCGAAGGTAAGGCTATGATAAAAGTCTGGGCAGAGTAATCGCACCATCTTTAAGCTGTTAGTAAACTACACTTTAAGCAGCAATTAGCAAGGGATGGATGCACAGCTCCGGCTTTACTCAAGACTTTTCTCCACGTCCATTACGGCGCTATCGCTAATTGATTTTTTCGCACAAAATAGGAAATTTTCGAATAATTAATCCTCAAAGTTGAAAATATATTTTATCGTTATAAAACCATTTTAACGCCAATTTAACACATTTTAAATACATTATTGTGGTTATATCGAATCTTTTGATGCTTGGAACCATGCCGGAAAGTTATAGTTTTTTTGATGTCGTGGATGTTTTGCTACCAATGATCAATGGACACAGGCTGTTTGGATAATAAATGTCCGAATAGTGGCTCAATTAACGGGAAGCTGTCTTATTTCTGTAAATGTTTATAGGATTTAGAAAGGCTTTTGTTCATTCGTTGGCTGCTATAGATCAGAACAAAGGTGCGGTTGATGTAACTCTGCAGATTTGTCACTCTGACAAAAATTTTGTCTGGCACCAAAGTGGCATTCCAATCGTGCTTGATTTTATGGCAATTAAAACGTACATTATGTATCGTTTCTCGCTAGGAAGTTGTGCCTTGAATTGTGGAATGGTGACAATAATAGAATAATGTAAACCGGCGAAATTGTATATTTTGTTCCAGGAATAACAGCAAAAAACTATTTATAAGCTGAGTGGGACTTCCAAGATATTCCTGATGACTGCAATTACTGGCCTTTTTTGACCAGTATTAATAGTTAAGCCAGTTAAAAACCAGCAAATTTTACACAGAGCGTTTTCAACGAGATAAATGAGCAGCGCAAGCCAAAAACGAAAACAATAAGATAAATATTTCAATTCAGGCATGTTGGCATCATTTGGAGAGACGCCCAAATCATTAATTTACTTTTACTTTCGGTGAAGTTAAGTGAAAAAAATTTAATTTCACTCTAGTCTGATTCTATTTATTTTCAACCAAAACTATCTATATATATCTACACAATCTCGCCATCATAATTTTAATATCGCTTTTGTTTGTTTTCCTTGGAGGCTCCAGCATGGATGTTATTGGAACAATAAGATGTCGACAGTAAAATTTTTATACTATATTGAGATTTGCAGGCGGAGGCTCTAAAACCATTATGGACGACAGTAAAACACGTTCCTGTTTTCATTTTCAATAATGCGGCTGTAAAAACCATATTTTCTTTCATAGAAGCAAAAACAAACATCATGAAACTGCCAGGGCGTTAAAAGTCTGTTAATTTCTTTATATCTTCATTAAATTATGGAATTATTGCACACATGTAACTCGGTTGGGAGAACGTATGCTATAGCGAATTGACATTTCAAGTGCCTGCGCTCTAAACAAAAATGACGTATGATTGAGGTGTGGCTTCTTAATTGTCGCGCTATAATTGGTTTGACGGACATTTGTCGTATGCTATTGGTCACCGATCACGTGTCTTTATTTATATTGTGAGCACCTTAAATTTGGATATACAAGATGATTGAAAATTGAGTGCAAATATTTTAAGAGAGTATTTTTGAGGTCAAAATAAAACTGTTTTTTCCTATAAATTCCCGTGTCCTAAAATGCATCCCTTCGGAGCTCGAGTCATGGAAAGTTTAGCGAAAAAAATTGATTATGTCAAATTGTGATCACAGTTGATGATCAAATTTCATGAAAATTTGCAAGTCCTTGTTTTTAGGTGCTCTGTTCATTTTTTATTTCAAAAAACATGTAAACCTAATTTCAAAAAGATTGGAAGGAGATCTACAATTTGCATAGTTCACATTTTATATTCCCACCGAGAAAATATAAATTTAATTATCAACATCTAGTAGCCCATGAAAAAATCTAAAATTTTTATGTCTAACGTTGTTTGATACAACTAACCGTTTGCAAGAAACTCGTTGAAAAAAGAGTAGTGTTATTAAAATGACAAACCAAAAAATTTGGTAAGCTGTGACCGCTGCGACTTCTTTCTATTTATTCTATTTTTTTACGTTTCTTCTTTTATTTTTTAGTGTTTGTAATTACTATTGACACTTTGATTTAGTTGAAACTGTTTTCCCCATTTTTCGTTCTTCAAAGGCGTTAACTCGCTAGCGTAGTTTGTTTTTTTCTGTTTTTAAACATTAAAATGGAAAATGAGCCATATTCATTTAAACATCTCGCTGATATACATTGAGTTTATGGTCTGGCTGACGGTAGCGCATTTGAAGTTCGAAGATTATATGCATTGAGATTTCCTAACCGCCTCTTTCCCAACTGTCAAACTTTCACAAATTCTCGTCAGCACCTGAAGGAATATGGCAGATTTCAAACTCCAAGGAATAGTGCTGGCAGACCTCGAGAAACTCGCAACTTAATAACAGAGGAACAGATTTTCAACATTATCGACGAGAATCCTAGTTTAAACACTAGGTAAATAGCACGAAGTTTGAATGTTTCTCAATCAACTGTCTGGCGTGTTTTGCGGGAACACCGTTTATATCCGTATCATATCCAACGTGTTCAAAGTTTGCTTCCTCAAGATTTTCCGCAATGCTTGCAGTTCGTGAGGTGAATATGTCGGAAGTACGAGGGATACTAATTTTTTCTCTCGGATTCTTTTCACCTGATGAAGCTCACTTTACGCGTGACGGAGTGGTAATTTATCACAATCTACATGTTTGGACACTGAAAAATCCGCATGAAACAAGACAATCCCGCTATCAAGAACAATTCAGCCTAAACATATGGGCAGGAATTGTTGGAGATGAACTAATAGGCCCTTTTTTGCACAAGCTTTAAATGGTAACATGTTATTAGATTTTTTACAAAAAAATTTACTTTGTTTATTAGACAATGCGCTTTTAAACATTCATCAACAAATGTAGTTTATGCACAATAGTGCCCCTCTCATATTCGAATAACAGTGCGCCATCATTTAAATTTATTATTTCCAAATCGGTGGATTGGTAGAGCAGGTCCAATAGCTTGACCCCCGCATTTTCCAGATTGCACCCTACTGGACTCAGTTTACGATGCAGGGCCAGTGGTTTCGTTCCAACTTCTCTGTCAACGCCTCATTGATACCTTACAATCTGTAAGGAACATTTCTGGAATTTTAAAATGTGTATGACAATCTATGCGGAGAAGAATAGAGAGTTGTATCGCAGCAGGGGGACGACACTTTCAACACTTGCTATAAACAATTAAAGTAATTTATTAAAAAAAAGTGAAAAACAAATCCAAAAAGGATAATTAGCAAAAACATTAGAAGTCACAGTAGTCACAGCCTACCAAATTTATTAGTTTCTCATTTTAATAACACTACCCTTTTGTTCAACAACAATTTTCTCGCAAACGGTTAGTTGTATCAAAAAAACAAAAGATATCAAAATTTTAATTTTTTTCATGGCCTACTAGATGATGGTAGTTAAATTTAGAGTTTGCTGGAGGAAACATAAATTGAAGAATATGCAAAGTATAGACCCCCCTCCAGCCCTTCTGAAATTAGGTTTACATAATCCTTGAACCAAAAAATGAAGAGGGCACCTAAAAATACAATGGCTTGCAAATTTTCATGAAGTTTGATCGGTAACTGTGTTCACAATTTGACATAATCGATTTTTTTTGCACAACTTTCAATGAGTCCAGCTCCGAAGGTGTGCATTTTAAAACACAGGTTTATATGAAGAAACAGTCTTATTTTGACCTCAAAAATACTCTCTTAAAATGTTTACGTTCAATTTTGAATCATCCTATATTATCTGCATATGCCGCACATATCGCCTCTAATTTAATTACTAAACTCACGAGCGTGAGATTGAGCAGCGTCTCCAAGGGCCTGATTCTTGATCTTGGCAAGTAGAACGTTGACGACGAATGATGTGAAAATGACGTGTATTTGTTAACTTTGAATAATTGACATCTGTAGTGATAGACCATTTTGATAACATGCCCTAAGGAACATTCTACTTCCAAATTACAGAATTGAGTTCCAGGGTTCTGGGAGGAGTCGTTCATAAGGCCTTAGTTATTTCAAAACACAAGAAGATCTTGTTCAACAACACGAATGGGTTGCCTCTTTTGACACTAGATCACCACATTGAGGCATCGAATGTCCAAATGGGTATCACAACTGAACAGTAAACCATGTACAGCGACTTACGGATACAATAAAGTTAACACACATGTGATCATACGAAAAATAATATATGTGAGACTTACTTAACTTACCTTACCTTACTTTACTATCTTTCGGACAACTACAATCAGTGTTTGGTAAAATGTCGCTTTCCGCGCTTGTTAGATAAACAACTGTTAGGAACATAAATTTTGACAACACAAACAATAAAAATTTTGAACATTCTTTTTCACCAATTGGGCTTTTATTTTGATCAGAACAGTTTACAAAAATTTTTCGATATCAGGATAGGAAAAGGCCACTACCGTCATCAATCCGACAACATCATGGATATCTATCTTTCTCAGTCTCTTCGCTGCAATAATGTTCAAAAGTGAGAAAAAAGATCTATAGAAGCGTATAGCGGAAAACACAGTGAACTGTTCTTTCTTAATTTCAACAATCATTAGTATAGCTATACCGAGTGTTCCAAAATCGGTAAAAATCAAATTACTAATCAAATAAAATAATATAGTATGTTAAATCTCGACTATCCCACTGTAAAGGCAGAAGAATAGTTGGACAGTTCGGTAATATGCCGCTAAATCCGCCATTTATTTTTAAGATGAAGTCCTATATAATTTGAAAAAATTGTATTTTTCAAGTGTTAATTGAAAGAAATTGATATTTGTAATTCTATAGAAAACACGTTTCAGCCTCCGGTATGTGTCAACGTTAGAGTAATCGATTAGTCTTGGAGTTTGAACTTCTTGAACTTGAAGAAGACAGAAAAAATTAATATTTTTAAGTACGAGAAAATTGAAATAAATCGTTTTTAGAAAACCTATTGATACGTTATTGGATTGAATTGAAAAAAACTGAAAATTTTTGCTTTCATGTTATAGTTACATATGTGTATATGAGTGCTATAATAAATAATGTTGTGATACTTTCTTGAATCTTAAAAAATGTAGTGAATTTTTTTATATTATCAAATTAACTAAAAACTCCTCCTACACTACGTCACTGATTCAAATGGAATGATGCTGAATTTTTCGAGTTATATAAATCAAGTTTAAGTAAATGTAGAAACATCAATTTATTACATTTTTGCATTTGCGACATTTACGTTGTAATGTAACAAATGTAAAATTTATTAATATACTTTGTGTCGCAAATGCTACGGTTCGAAAATGTGGTAATCTAAGTTAGGCTGGGTACTTACGTTTTCCTATTTTCCTCTGCATTTTTACCATACTAGAATTTAAAAATTGATTAAATGGTAGGGATAAATTCAAATTGACTTTTCGGAAATATTTCACCACACAAAATATACTTAAAAAATGTAGTTAAAAAGATGAGTTGGAAATTACATTTGCGACGACAGTAAATTGTATTACAAACGAAAAATGTTCGACGACTCGAATCTTGGACTATGAGGGATGACCCTCAAGCTTCAAGTAGGTGTCAAAGTTACTGATGCAGACACGTTTTGAAATTTAAAACAAAATTAAAGTTTTTCGTTTCAGATAATGGGAAGAAAACAGATTCGGAAAAAGACGAAAATTTTATTTATTTTATTTTATATAAATCAGAGATGTAACCATTTTTTTAGTCATCAAGTTTGTGTGGAAGCAACTACGATTACTACAATTACATACTACGATTGTTATTCCCGTATGGTTGTAAACGAGATGATATTAATTGTTCAATTAATTCACAATGTTTGTTAACACTATTTATTAATTAATAACAATAAATCTAAAATACGATATGTTCGAATAACTATAATGTAATATATCTAGAGCATTAGTGAGTGTAATTTAAGGTGTTGTGAGTGACCGATCGCGATGTGTACCGTCCGAATGTTCGTGGAGAAGAGGCCGAGACTTGTCTCATCTTTTTTAACCCCGTCGATGAGAAGTTCGGAAGGGAGGTTTATTGGACTCGACATTGGAAATTTCGGTTGTAAATCAAATAAGGCGAACATCTTGTAATTAGACGCACATCTGGCCTCAGTCCATCTTCGCAACAATCGCGTGAATAAGACAACAATAGGTGCCTTCAAAAACTGTATGACGGCATGAAACTGGACGTGCTATTCATGGTCTTGAACATTCTACGATATCGTGGGAATCTCAATCGCTATCAATAAAACCTTGCCGAAACAGAGCTCACTGGATCGTAAACTAATTTAAAGCATATAACAACGATTTTTTAAGCGAAAATGGTATAGTGAAACTTTTTAAATTGAAACAGTTATTGAAAACGGTCTCAGAAATTCCTGTAATATGTCATTGATTTCAAATATAAAATGACTGAAATTTTTTATTTTTATAGATGTAATTTTTAGTTTCAAACAAATATTAAATACAGGGAGGTAACTAATTAATAAAATCGATTTATTTTCTGAGAAACCAATTATGCCACTTGTTTTCAGAAATATTGAAAGCTGTTAATCTAGATTTTTGTAAATAGATTGAAAAAAATTGGGGACATACCACTGAACCATTGGGATTCTTAAACAATAACAATGAAAGTTACACAAAATACAATTTTCTAAGAACTAGCAACAAGAAAAAATGAAATAGCAGATAACAATGGTAAAGCAGGATCTTAATAGCTTATAATACCCCAATTATTTAATGTACTTATTAAGTGTTATAAAGGTTTTCTATAACGTGAAAAACGTAGGCGTACGGGACTCAATTCTGAACTGAGAAATAGACCGAACAAAACAGAAATCGATGACAATTTCTAAAAACTGCTGGATCTATAAACACTGTGATATATAATACATCAATAATATACTACATATCAAGCACTTTAGCACAATTTTCAAGTAGAAACCAGCATCAACAATAAAATAGAAACATTTTACATTTATTTGCAGTAAAAGTAATACCAGACGTACTTTTGAGGTCATAATCAAGATTAAAAGGATTATGTCCGGGCTCCGGACAGCCCGGACATAAATTTCTTTACACTAAAGTTGGGCAAAACTGGAAATTATCGTCTTAAGGAAAATTTCTGGGAATATTCCTGAAAAGAGTCCCTAAAATTTTTGCCCGTTAAATTTGTAATGTCATGTTAAAGGAAAGGTGTCATTCGACTTGACTATTTTTTTTCTTTTACTTATATCTTCAATGGTTGTATTTCAAAGAAAATACAAACATAAATTTGAAAACTTTAAATGTGTTTTGACAATTTTAACGTTTCTTTAAAGACTTTCTTAATGATGTCTCGCTCTTTCCCAGAAAGTTTCCAATTTTGTCCCTTTCCGACCCGAAAAGTTAACATAGAGCGAAAAGATCCGCTGACTATAAAATAGCAGCAGCCCGTATTAACTGCCGTTTACTTATAATATGGTCGACAACGTAATCATGTCTGCTAAACAAGCCTTTTCCTTTTTTGGTAAATTTAATAAAAACTTTTACTCTTACCGTTTGATGTTCATTTGCTTTGGAAAAAATTCGCATTTATTATTATATTAATAAAATGGCAACACTGGACGCCATTTTCTCGAAAACAGTAAGATGTAGATATGTATAGATTTTATTACATGTTGTTTTTTTCACCACTGAATGTTTTTAATTACCGTTGAATTTGACATACAGAACAGAAAATGTGCAAATACACAGTGCTGACTACTTAAAATAAGCCTTAAAATTAAAAAAATTATTTTCCTTCCGGTGAAACCGAAATGGGAATTAGGCTTCCATATGTACAATTTGTGAACACGAAATTACAGTTACCACCACTTATGTATCAAAATCCAAACATTTTTATGCCGGAGTAACTGTCTGACTGGTAATTCCGGCGTCACTTATTAAGTTACTTTAATTTAGCAGTTACTTTTTCTAAAAATATAGAGAGAATAAAAACAAAATAAAAATAAAATAAGAAATAGAGAGAAAAGCATAATATTGAACAAATTCTGGCATTTTTCTCTATTATCCAAAAACCTTGTTTAGCTTAAAAATAAAATAATCTTGATCGAATACTGAATTAAATTGCAGTATTTTCGTTTGTTGGATAATGCTTTCTTTCATAAGACAAAATTTATAAAAGTATCACTTCCATCAGACACATAAATTATTTTTCGATAGATATGTTTGGTCTAGTCCCTCCAGGATCATATATATAAACACACAGGTTCAATGTATGTGTGTGGAGCGATGCTTGATAAATTCATTCTTTTTCTACGTCTTGATATAATAAGACACTCTTTTAAAATCTATCGGACCGCGCATATCAGAAAATAGAAAATCATTAGTAATTAGTGTGTTTTCTTTTATCCTCATAACCCAATATCGTTACACAATAAAACTGATTATTGATAAAATCAAATAATGTCCACAATTGCATGGAATTCATGGCACATATCCACTAATTACTTTTCACATCCAAACCATAATATACTTATTGCTGCACTCAAAACTCTCCTGATTGTTTTGGAATACGCTAATCAAGATTAAAATTTCGTTATGACACCGAGGAGTTTTTGCCACCTATCATGTAAAAAGCATTCAGGTTCTTTCCTTGAAGTAAATAAATTCAGCATTAACTATTAATGGACATTAACTGAAGTGCAGTGTGTTTTTTAAACATATGGAAGATTAATTGACTGCAAAGGAAAAAACAATGTAAAGTCAAGTTTAAGTGAAGAAATCCTGGTGGTTATGCGAGAACTGAACAGTGGCAAAGACCCGCAAAAATCTGGATCAGTGCCAGGGCACAAATTTGGCTGCCGGGATCGATTTAACAGCGGGTATAAGGCCGTATTAGTTTGATTAATGAGTGAAGTTATGGTATAACGAGATGGTAAATAGTAAATAATAAGACAGTGATGATTTGTCAGTGTCGAGGCTTACATTCATAAATTTCCAGGTGTGGAATCGGTAACCAGTTCTAGATACGTTACTTAAAAGTTACCACTGCATGTGTTCTCAGCTATCACATTAGAAGGAAAGAAAAATTGCTTGAACACTTCGTTGCCGCAACTTTCTATGTATATGCATATATAAATTATCAAATGTCATGCGTAAGTTGTTAGTAATAAGAAAATATTTAGAAATAATTTGCCAGAGTTTTAACAAACTTTTTAAGAATAACTTAGAATATACAGGATGTCTCTAAAAGGTCTTTACAACGCTCTACCATAGATAGCTGAGATCAAAATAAAACGATTTAACCACACTTGCCTTAGTCCAAAAGTTGATAATAACCAAGCTACAGGGAGGCACACAGCAACACAGCAACAGAGCAACAGGGGTTAATTTTATTCGTCGCATTAATTTTTGGGTGAGTGTAAATGGTGGACACTTTGAACAGTTACTTAAGTAATTTTTAATGTTATTTTTAATATTACAAAATAAAAATTTAGAAAATTACATTCCTTTCCATTTACTTTACAAGCGTTTCTCTCGAAAATGATTGCAGTTAGCGACTTGATTAAGGTATACCTTTTTTAAGCAAAAATACCGCGCAAATACGTTTTTTCACCAAAACTGGTTTACCGTTAAAAACAAAAAAGTTTGAAGAACCTAAACAAGTACCTAATACGTATACATGGGGCCCTCTGCAATTTACCGAAATTTTGTTTGTAGATATGAATTCCTCATTCCGAAAAACCCCCTTGTAGAAAATTTCATGAGTTTTCCTCTTGCCATTTAATAATTATGGCCAAAAATTGAATTTTACATTTCAAATTTGCCACCCTGTAGCTCGGTTATTATCAACTTTTGGACTAAGGCAAATAAGGTTAAATCGTTTTATTTTGATCTCAGCTACCGATGGTAGAGCGTTGTAAAGACCTTTTAGAGACATCCTGTATATTAAATTATTTAAAATAGGTATTGAGAATAAATTAGAATAGAAGAATTTTCACGCGTTTCTTCTTGATTTCTTTTTGCTTTTCCTCCTCTCGGTACGACCTTTTTTTAGTTCAAATTAAGCTCCAATTTTCAGTATTTACTGAACATCTCTTGGAGGTATATAAAGTTATCTGAAATTTTTTAAGAGTAACGTCATGTGAACTTGAACTCCTGATACGACCTTATTTTAGGTCAAATTGAATTTCAATTTCTATTTGTTTAAAATATCTTGGACTTTCAAAATATGTACATATTGAAAGCTGTAGTGGTATGCATCGTTCATCAGGTTTTTACTATTTTGTAATTTCTACGTCTATACTAATCAGTGGCGTTCACGCTTCATCTCAATTGCCCTTTGTTTAATTGTAAGAGGAGAATTTCATAATTCTCCTTTATTTTAATTTTTCGTTTTTTTCATTTTCCTTTCAGTACCACACTGGTTTAATTCAAATTAACTGCAAGTCCTAGTATTTGCCTAAAATTTCTTGGACTTTCAAGGTTTATCGATGCAGGTAGCGTGCATCGTTCATCAAAGTTTTCACGAGTATTTTAAGAGTAATGTATGAATTTGTCCTTGATTTTTTTGCCTTTTTATTTCCCCTTTGTTACCATCCGTCTTATTTCGAATTGAGTTTCTCAATAGTTGTTACAAATTTCTTGCATTTGTAGGTAGAAAACAGTAGTGAGCATTGGTCATCAACTTTCGCGAATTTTCGAAGATCAACGAAGTGAAATTCTCCACTAAAACCACGGCGTATTCTCTGCTTCTTTGCAGAGTTTTGTTTTGTGTAAATAATTCGGCGTGATAAAAAGGAGGACAGTTTTGTTTAATAAAGATAAAGATTGAGATGAACTAAACGAAATGAAAAGTGTTTTCTTCTCTCAAAATAACCAACATTTCCCTATCCAGCGTTACTATAAATCTAAGAGTCATAGATTACGAGTGAATACATGTGGTGTACATTAGCTTTGGAAGTTGGGTATTGGAACCCGAATAGCCATTTTGTCGGTCGTAAAACGAATCATAAAGTAATTTCACAAGCTTGTGATTCACGACGAGGTGTAATAAAAGCGTACACATCTTTAACGGTGGCCAAAATAAATAAGACAGAGACATTGTTGATGATCACGCACTGGCTAATTTTAGTCCAATACGTATTGAAAATCAGTGTTTTATTATTATTTGTTTTATTATGGAGATTTAATTGATGGCGACCTTTCCACTTTTGCAGATAGCAGTTAAAGCAAACAAAACTATTATTAGAACAAGCTATGATTAGACGCATTTTTTACACCTCTTGTAAACACCCGGATGCATCTGCATTCTGTACTTCGCGGTTAATATTATGAAAAATATAATAAATCCCCAAACCCAACAAATACCGGGGATAAATCATATAATTATAGCGAACTAATGAGCTGCGATTTTCAAAAAACGGTAAATAGCTATTGCTATCCTGAAAGCACCCAAACACCTATAAGACCTCTCGTACATAGATCAACAGCTTCGGGAGCAGATAAATCACTCAACGCCCGCAATAATTATTCCTCATCTGCCAAAAATAATTCCTATATAAACTAGTTACCCCAGAAAAAATCTATTTCTGCTAATTCAAACGAGGAGCGCATCAGGTCGAAAACCAAAATATTTATATGTTTTTATGGTGGCTATTTTCAGTCCTCTCGCATTGTTCCAGAAGTTCATTCGAGCGGATCTGGAGGCAAAAGCACCCCTGACCAGAACCCCAACCAGGGCATCGCCACCCTTCTGGTAATGATTGCCGTGTTGACCATCATTGTGTTGTTTTGCTGCTTCTCGGCTCCTGGAATAAGAGGCCTATGCAAAAGGTACATCTTTCGATCCTGCCAGTACGACGATCCCAGTGTAGACAATGGTGAGTTTAGAATCTCTACTACAAATCACCAACTTAAACACATAGCGGAGAAATTTTCCTTTGGCTGAAATCAAAGCAACATGCAAATTCAGCAAAATTGAAAAAAAATTGTAAGGAATCCGTTAAAAAATATACGAAAGCTATACACGTTTTTACCGGAAGCAATGTAACTTATAGAAGAAGTATAATAGAAGCACTAAATAGAAAAAATCACAGAATGAACTAGAAATGTTTGAGTGAAAATTAATTATTTACCTAATAAGTGCGGTAAAGACACTTTACAATGTTTTTTCTACGAGTGCGTGTGAGTTAACTTTATTGTCTTTTGTAGGTACAGTTAAACATTAGCGTGCGATATTGTCTTTACATGCACACGTGCAGTAAAAGATTTTATCACATGCATGTTAATGTCAAATACCCACGAAGTTTTAACATTAATACATGCCACTTTGATTTGCATGTAGTGAAACTTTTTGCAATACAAATGGTTGCAATTAAACCACTTTACCGCACAGTCTTAGGAAAATTACGTAAATCATAATTACAATTTCAAAGAAAAATTTACCCGTGACGCCTAAACGTATCCGCCATTCATGGGAGTATTGTTGAGAGTCCGAGTATCATCGTAAATGACAGATATTTTTCACGTGCAAGTATACTGCGAGCAAGCGCACTTTGATTGGTTGGACATAAAAACAGAAAACACGGCCTACTTATCAAATTTATAAAATTTATGTTGCAAAATCACTCATACTACCTATAAATGGAGGTCATTAATGAGTGATTTTGTTTGTGTGATGTATGTTAATGAGTGATTCAAGAAACTGAGTCCAAGGAAAACTATAACTATTTATTTTATCAGAGCGTTAAATACGCCTACCTCTTCAGCAATATACGGATAATGTCAATTCCTTACAAAAGGTTAACAGTTAAGCATCTCAATTACCTATAAGAATCTCGCAAAACGTCGGAACAACATTGCAGCACATTTCTACTGTGCACCATGTGCTATTTAAAAAATGGCTGATTTGCTGACGTCGATTAATCAAATTAAAGCATTTATGGACGTTGATCGTCATTGTGTTTCAATTTTACCAACTACATAATTTGTATATTAGACCCATTTATCTGATTACTTCTGCCCAGTTAAGCTTTGCAATTTGCAAACAAAACAATAAAAGTTCGGTCGATGGTATAATAGCAGCGCCCTTAAGTGAAATATTAAATTTCAAGAGAGATTTTGGAAATATTTTGAAAAAATTTGTACGAAATTAAAGGTTAACATCATAGAAATATAATGAGTATCCGTTAAAACTGTGCCGAGCTGAAAACAGCTAAAATCGCGTTGTTTTGACAATTTGGTTTGACGTTAGCATGACTAAATGCACAAAAACTGACACTTAATGGGGTTTTTTAAACAACAGACTTTGAGTTTAAAAGTCTCAATACTCAATTATCTTCTACAAATAATAACTGATGAAGTAAAGCAGGTCTCGAGCTGGGTTAAAACCCTAATATCATTGTGATAGCTTTGACACTAAACTACAGCTTCATGACTTCATTAAAATGACAATCAACGGTATAACCGCTGTCACCAAAACTTTTCAGTCTAAAGTGCTAAAAACTATTTCACATCGATCATTCGATTAAAATCGGCTATACAGCTTAAATAATTAGATGTAGTTAAAATTTTTATTATAAAACGTACGATGCGAGGAAACATCAACCGGCCAGTGCAGTACTATATCAATGACTATCAACAGCAATCTTTAAATACAAGGTGTCCCAGAAAAGACGTCATCAAAAAGATACCACAAATTCCTCAGGTGAAAATAGGCCGAATTAACTCACTTTTTTTCATACACCCTCTTTTTGTATGTGTTTTAATGGAACACCTTAGGGTGGGGCACCAAAAGCGCCTCGGGGCATTACGTCCTTATTAATAATTTGATCGAAAATTGTTTTTAGAGGTGTATGTAGGACCTTATAATGTACATTTTAAAAATATTTTCATTTATACAGGGTATATAAAAAAGATACATCTCAAACATATGTTTTTTTAATGGAACACCCTATATTTTATTACATATTTGGAATTATAAGAAGAAAATAGTGCAAGTTTGTATAACACACATTGGGTCTGTTTGGTCCAAATTTGGCGCGTGTACGTGGTTGGTTCGATTCACCCCTTTCGATACGATAACCGTGAACTACGTAGATCGTGGACTGGATTGATTGATTATGAAGGACCACCCTGAGTTCGCAGTCTCAGAGACACTGTTTTCACGTATAAAAGAAACTAAACCTTCTTAACTTAACAAAGGTTTATTGGTGACATTAACAACCATACAATATCGAGAAATACGTTATTTAAAGAATGTTGACGAGAAGAATCTAGCGCGTACGATCCCGTGATGAATTAGCGAGAAAAGAGAGCTTCTTCAGTTTCGCATCCTCCTTAAGTACTGATACGAAGGTGTAACACCCATAGACGTACCCCCGATAAGGCCCCATTAGCGGCTTCTAGGCTACCTTGTTACGTTAAAGCGTAGCACTTAGAGGCACGATCGCTGGGCTTTTATTGGAGCCCAGCCATTGTATTCGTTTGGCGGTACCTTTAATTTAGATTCGCAATTTTAGTCCGACAAAGAATAGTGCTGGAAATCCCAATCATAAAATAACTTCCCTCAGCCGAAGATGGGTGTTAAGCGCTGGGAATTCCAACAGTATTACCCAATGGCTGGGGTTGTCCATGGGCGTAACATCAGTTTCCTAAACTCACTTTGAACATTTAAACTAATAAATAACATAATTATAATCCATGATATAACAATACGTCGCAAGTCCTAACAGGGTCTAAAACAATTGTTTCTCGAGAAATTTTAGAAAATATAAAAATGCAAGAGTTAAGAAAAATTTTTTTTCTAGTTGAAATGAGTTACTTGGCTATTATTTTTTTACTATTACTTCTTAAGTATAAACTAATCTTCAAACTAGAATGAATTATTTACTAAACTGACATACAGGGTAAGCAAAAAGTGTGGTCAAATTTTACTCCCTTATAATTTAGCATAACTTTCTTATTTCAAATGGAATATATACATTTTTATGTATTAATTAGAATCACTAATTAATTCTCTTTCAATTGATACTATAGTGTTCTATACCTATCTTTTACCGTTTTCCCATAATATGAAATTTTATTTAATTTTCAATAATAACATCAAAGAATACAAATTATTGTCAGGTTATGCCTTGGATTGGTTACTATGATTATTAAAGAAAGCTAATTATAAAGGACGAATTTTAAAAGTATTTATTACAGTTTAACAGATTCCCAAAAAAATGTTAAATTTACAGTAAATGTTCGAAATGATGGCTATCATTTTCAATACATAATTGAATACGTTTTTGAAAAGAAAATTTCACTTTTGATAACATGTCTGGTGTTATTTCTTAGAATGCATTTTGAATTCTAATTTTCATGTCCTCTTTTGTTGTTGGTGGTAATTTGTACACTACATCTTTAATGTAGCCTCACATAAAAAAATCCATACTGGTAAGATCGGGCGATCTTGCGGGCCACAACTGAGGACCACTTCGCCCAATCCATCTTCGGGGAAACATAGTGTTGAGAACTTCTCTCATGTCTCTATGAAAATGTGCGGGTGCTCCATCTAACTGAAACCACATTTTTCTTTTAACTGTTAATGGTATTTCTTCCAATAATTCTACAAGTCTATTTTCAATAAAGTCTTTGAACACTTGTCCAGTTAAATTTCCTTCAAAAAAGTAAGGTCCTATAACGGAAGTATTTAAAATTCCACCCCACACATTAAGGGACCATCTATGCTGTTGATCGACTGTGCGGAAAACTAATGGCTTTTCATCAGCATAATAATGGAAATTATGCCTATTTACAAAGTCATTGTTATGAAAAGTCGACTCATCCGAAAATAAAAGGCAATCCAAAAAACTGTCATTTTGTGCATACTTTTCCAAAACGAAATGACAAAAGTCAATTCGTGCTTGATAATCAGTTTCATATAATTCTTGATGTAACTGTATATGATAAGGATGAAATTTGAAACTTTTTGCAATCCTTCCGACTGTCCTTCTACTTATACCCAGCTGTTTTTCAAGGGTACGCTGACTTATGCAAGGGTCGTCGATCATAGATCCTATCACATCGAATTCATTTTCCACGGAACGAACATGTTTGACTTTTGCAACTTTTGGTTTTTTCACGCTACCCGTCTCTCTAAAAGTTTGCAGCAACCTTTCACATGTCCTTTTATTTGGATGCCTTTGTTCTGGATACTTTTGCGCATAAACAGTTTTCTTGACACCAATTATAAATAATAAATTGATTTTCTCTTTTAAAGTGTAGTCTGTTATTTTTAACTATAAACTTAAGAAATTTGATCAAAAAGAGATAATTGTGTAAAATAAGCTAACTGTTATTATTATATGACGTTCAGATCTTCCTGTAACCATAGCAACCAATCCAAGGCATAACCTGACAATAATTTGTATTCTTTAACGTTATTATTGAAAATTAAATAAAATTTAATATTATGGGAAAACGGTAAAAGATAGGTCTAGAACACTATAGTATCAATTGAAAGGGCATTAATTAGTGATTCTAATTAGTACATAAAAATGTATATATTCCATTTGAAATAAGAAAGTTATGCTAAATTATAAGGGAGTAAAATTTGACCACTCTTTTTGCTTACCCTGTATATCAGTTTAGTAAATAATTCATTCTAGTTTGAAGTTTAGTTTGTACTTAAGAAGTAATAGTAAAAAAATAATAGCCAAGTAACTCATTTCACCTAAAAAAAATTTTTTTCTTAACTCTTGCATTTTTATATTTTCTAAAATTTCTCGAGAAGCGATTGTTTTAGACCCAATGTGTGTTATACAAACTTGTACTATTTTCTTCTTATAATTCCAAGTATGTAATAAAATATAGGATGTTCCATTTAAAAAAAACATATGTTTGAGATGTATCTTTTTTTATACACCCCGTATAAATGAAAATATTTTTAAAATGTGCCTTGTAAGGTCCTACATACAGTACCGAGCAAAAGTAAAGCAACTTTTGTTATCTTCGTTCAATTCAACCAAGATATAAGATATGGGACAATTCAGTGCAGGTAATATCTACTTGGTAAAGGTAAAGTAATAACATATAAAATTTAGTTTCCTAACGATTCATATTTTTTGTAAAAAAGAAACAAAAAGTTTTATAGCGAGCAAAAATAAAGCAACTTTCAAATTTACACATAATAATTAAGCACAATATTAATATTTTGTCGGACCTCCACCATTTCTGATGACCTCCAGACATCTCTTTCTCATAGACGAAATTAAGTTTTCAATATACTCTTTTGAGATCGAGTTCCAGGCCTTTTGGATGGCGTCAAATAATTCATCTGATTTGCGAAATTTTTCAGTTCTATTAAGGCGAATTTTCCTTTCTACCAATTCCCATAAATTCTCAATAGGATTGAGGTCTGGACTTTGAGCGGGCCATTTGAGCACATTCACTTTCTGATCCATTAAAAATTTTTTAACGATTTTAGCGGTGTGCTTTGGATCGTTGTCGTGTTGAAATTTCCAGAGAAGGGGCATATTAGCTTCAGCATAAGGTAGTAAATGGTCCCTTAGAATATTTAAATATTGATATCGATCCATAATGCCGTTTATTCTCACAATAGGGCCCACACCTGCTTTGGAAAAGCATCCCCATATCATGACATTTCCACCGCCATGTTTGATCGTGCTCAAAGTGTATTTGGGCTGATATCTTTGGCCATGCAGACGTCTCACCCGTTGAATACCATCAGATGAATGCAAATTAAACTTACTTTCGTCTGAGAAAAGCACTGTATTCCATTTCATGTCGTTCCACAAAAAGTGTTCATTTGCGAAATCCATTCGGGCACGTCTGTTTTTCTTAGATATGAATGGTTTTTTGGAAGGCTTTCGTACTTGAAGTCCAAAATCTTTCAAACGACGTCGGATGGTATGCACAGATATATCTTGTTGCGTTTTTAATTCGCGTTTTATATCGACGGCTGTTTTAAACGGTTGATCTTCAGATATTTGTCTGATGCGACGATCTTCACGAACAGTGGTTTTCTTCGGTCTTCCTGTTTTAATTGGGTTGTCCAATGTTCCTCTTAATTGAAATCTCTTTATAGTTCTTGAAACAACACTTTTAGTTAAGTTTAGTTGTTTTGCGATGGTCACTTGTTTAATTCCATTTTGATATTTTGTTATTATTAATTGCTTTATATCTAGAGAAAGTTTTTTTCCTTTTGGCATATTTTTCACTAAAAGGCACTTCAACGACAGAGGCAGAATTAGAATGAAAAATAAATAGGCTGATTTTACATTGAAATGCTAAAATTTGCTATATTTTTGCTCGCATTAAAAACAAATTTTTTTAACAATAATAAAAAACGAGTTGGTAAAAAACTGAATATTAGTTGTTTGTAGTCTACTCTTAGCTAGTAGAAATTATCTGCATTAGGTTGTTCTATACCGTATGTCCTGGATGGATTTAAAGCAAATAACAAAAGTTGCTTTACTTTTCTCGGTACTGTACACCTCTAAAAACAATTTTCGATCAAATTATTAATAAGGACGTAATACCCCGAGGCGCTCTTGGTGTCCCACCCGTATATTTAATTGTTTTTAAAAATTTGGCGTCGGACACAGTTTATTGAAAAAATTTATCATGTAATCACAATAAACCGATATTGGAGGTAAACTCGTGCCACATATCATCGATGCTACTCCTCGATAACTCCTCCATCTCGATTTTAATTTGATATCAATTCCCCCATTTATATTTTTGCGGTAAGCTGCACAATGTGGTTTTAACAAGTCATCTCGACCATTTATTCATGGTCGATTTTAACCAAGTTCTGGCCAAAACTACAATTAGTTCTAGAATTGTGGATTTTTCAAAAACATAACAAATTCATTGGTCAATATTTTCCATACAAAAAAATCCATATTAGTTTTTTTTCACGGATCGAAAGACCATTCCTCAGTGGTATACTGGGAAAGCCACTAAATATGGAGTCATGTCGAAACTTCTTCTATTTTAAAAAATACGTAGCAAAGCAGGGGAGTTGAAAACTGGACTATTACAATAAAAGCTCTCATTACGGACAGTTTTATCAAGCGGACATCTCCCGTAACCGGACATTTATTATGGTACCAAAGTTTTGTGCATATTTTCTTACGTAAAAGTTTCTCCAACAAGCGGACGCTCTATCGGACGGACACGGACAGTATCATTTTCCTTAAATGTTCGAAAAACTTCGATGAGCGGACACGACATTTGCAAAACAGGACAAAAATATCGTCGAAACTCGCAACGACATATGTGATATTTCCCCGTGTGCACTAAGTACTTTTACGCCACATTATGAGATTCCCCTTTTATTATTTTCAGTGCGTTGTCTTTGTGTACTGACTGATGTGTTGGGCTTCAGCACAGTTGAACCAAGTATTTTTTATGATTTTTTGTATGCCATATTGTAGTGAACTGAATTTTTAATAAGTAGTACGTTCGTATAACATAATGGCACACCGAAAAAGTTTTTAACAGTGAGGCAAAAAATGGAACTCATCAATGCTGCAGACCAAGAAAATTTGAGTGTTCGAAAACTTGCTGAAAGGTACAAAGGTTTTATAATTTCACATGTAGGGAATAAAAAATATGTTTTATACATAATTTTAGATTCAAAATAGGCAAAACGCAAGCTGCACAGATTCGCAGACAAAAGGAGAGCATTCATGGACGGTGGCAAAAATAATAGGGAATTATACTGAAGTTATACAAGTTGTAGAAAGCTTAAAGAAATTTTCTAAAGAGGATTTCATTGCTTTCGAATATTTAAAAAATCTTGAAACGCATTATGAAAAATGTTATCTAGAAGCTAAACGCAAAAAAACTAAGCAGCTAAAAATTTCAGATTTTTTAAAATAGGTTTATAAAATATATTAATAATAATAATATTTATTTTGAAATTACCAGATTTAATCTTATACATATTACAAGTTTTTAATATAAGTTTCGTTTATTTTTGTATTTATCCAATTTCTTTTGTCAACTTTCCCATAAAGGGACAGCTCCCATACACGGACAAAAATATTGTAACTGTCGGTGTCCGCTTGTGAAAGCTTTCATTGTATATTAATTTTAGATAGTACATACTCTCAACGTTTCAAACTGTTTTCCAACATTCCAATGTTTCTTACTAACATTTTGAATTTATATTGGGAACTGTTACTTTCTGCAAGCCACCTTATAAACTACAAGTTTTATGAAGCTTGTCTAGAAATACAACGGTTTCATTAATGATGGGTGATCATTTAAAAAAACCTTACAGTAGTGAACTATAAACATGGGAAGATAATTCAGCTATTTTTTATCTACAATTAAAATAAAAAATCATTAGTTATATAAAAATTATATAAAAATTTTCTCGTTTCAAAATTCATCATTGTTTTTTGTCACTTGTAAATAACAACAAGAAAAATTATGACCTCAAAGCAAGTTGATTCTGTTGAAACACTGAACTACCTAAAATAAATTAATGTTTTATAAAGCCTTTCGTTGAGAATTTGAGTTCCATTAGTTTTTTTAAGACATCTGTAAAATCATTACAGAATTACTGGTTTGTAAGTGAAATTAAAGAAACCTCTATAAAATTTTCTTATAAAGCTTTTCAACCCAGCGTCAAAAGTTTTGGAAATGCTGTATCGTAAACACTTATGTTACTTTATTTCAAAACCTATAGCCTCTAAATATTTTTTATCATCTTCTATAAAACAAACCGCTAAAAGTGTATTGTAAAACGGACAGGGCGACTTTTAAAACATAAAGAAGTGTTCCAAAATTTTTTTTGTGCTCTACAAAGTTACAGATTTTTATTTTTACAAATCATTTTTAAAAAATTTTACAAATTTTCGTACACTTCTGTCTAAAATATAATTTTTACTCAATAACTCAACAATACTTTTATGACGTTTATTTTAAAAAATGACCTTGGTATTGAACAACAAAAATTAGTGTATATACAGTGTGCCCAGGTTAAGGATTTACCATTCTTGTAAAATCTTTATTTCTTGACAGATTTTGACTTTTTTTTTGTTAATTATACATTAAAAATGCACAGTAGTTATAATGATTTTTCACCCACAATCACAGCTAACTGCGTACATTTTTATGGGATCAAATTTTAAAAAGTAATATACTATTAAGACTTTTTTTAGTATAAATGTGAAGACAGATTCTCAATTAGAATAACCGAAAATCCACCTAAGTATACCGATTTAAATTTTTTGGCTATACATGCTATTCGAGAAAATCAATAAAACATGTTTTTTATATAAACAAGTTTTAAAATTAGCAAAACATTTATTTTAACAATAAGCCTGATTAACGGTTGTTCAAGAAAAAATGTATTATTAACATTAAAAAACTTTGAACTATTTAAATACTAAAAACTAATATTTTTATGATAAATTCATGTTAATTTCAATTTAACGTAGAATAATAAATTACACTGGTTTACACAATATCTGGTGCCTGAAATGTTTGAACTGTTGCCGGTTATTAATGATATGTTCAATTTAAAAATGCAAGTAGAATTTTTTTATCAGATCTTGTTTTCGATTTAAAGATAATTAAAGTTAAGGAAATAAATAACAAGTTTTTAGTAAAAAGAATATTTTATTAAAATAATATTAATTGTTAGCTTTTAAAAAGCTGCATTTTAAAAGTTTATCATTTTTATCCAGCGTCAAGCCAAAATATAGCAAATAGGCATTTTTAACGTATTCGGTGATAGTTTTTATAGAATTTTTAAACACATATTCACCACATATGTAACAAAAATGGTTTTTATTATTTAAACAACACCTTTTCGAGCTACTCATAATGCCCATACTTTGCTTATGGTTGCAATACAGTGATTGCGCTTAAAACCTATATAAAAACCTATATATTAAACCTAAAATAAAAATAAGCAAAAAACAAATATTAAAGAAACTGGATGTGTACAAAAAGGTTCACAAATTTAAAAACAGCATGTTATAAATAAGCCTTATCAGCTATAAAATTACCCGGCAACAGAGAAAAATTAAATTTTGTAAACCAATGTTATGAAGAACAAAACAGTTTTTTTGGGTTAAATATTAGTATTTTCAATTAACCCTCCAAATTCTCTTATACATTTTTCAATTCATCGACGATTATTTCTTAATACGTCATTTAATTGATGTCGAGTTATGTTCCGACAAGCTTCTTTAATGCGTGCACAAAACTCTTCGCGCAGGGTCTTGTGGCATACACTTTATATTTTATTGTTTCCCCAAAGAAAAAAGTCTATGAGCGTAATATCCGGAGATCCCGGCGGCCAATGAATAAGAGGACTATTTCGTCCGATCCAGCGTTTGGAAAAATTATTATTTAACTAATTTCTCACATTAACCGCATAATGAATGGACGCCCCATCAAGCTGGAAACGTAAACTATAACGATGATCAATCAAGAAGAAGCTCATAAAGTGCGTCACTATACTAATTTTATAGAAATCTCAGAAAACAAGCAGCATTCAAACTTTAGTTGAAAAGTATGGCCCAATAATCTTTTGATTTATACCACAGAAAATGTTTACTCTTGGGGAGTATTGTCGTTTACATTCGATTATCCAAATCGAGTTATGATCACTCCACATTCTATTATTTTGTACCGACACCACACCGTTTGTCATAAACATAGCTTCATTATAGTGTTGGGAAAATACCCAACATCTTCACCTAATAATAAATTTCTTTCTTTGCCAACGTAAACCCTTCTTAATCACCCTTAAGGGCAGTGTTTACATTATCGAAATGCATACACATTCCACACTCTTCCCACGCTCATAACTCTTCTCACCCATCATTTTTCTCACACCTTCATGGCACCGTATTGATAAGCAATCCTTTCCCCTGCACTAATAATTCACACTAATTGGTATGACTATGAGGTGGTAAAAATATATATGGATAAGATAAGGTTCATATTCGATGGGAAAATTAAGTTTTTGAGTTAGTCTAAAACAGTCTCATATAGTCTTTCTCACAACACGCAGCGCCTCTTCAACACCTCTCCAACTTTCTTTTTATACTCCTACAGCCTCAGTAGGACCTCAATACGGCTCTCAATTAAAACATAACATTTGTCCTGTCCCAAAAAACTCCCGATCGTCAAAGGTTCTTGATAATCGGTGGTCGCTTGGGGTTTTCTAGTTTACCCTAATTTTACACTTCGTTATGACTTTTGTCACCTGCGCAATAGTGTTGGACAGTTAGTAAAATAAAAAATAAGTGTTTTGTTATCAAGTGTGTTTTGTTCTGCATCGGTTCAGCGCCAAATAAGCTGTGGTCCTTCGAATAACAATAAGATCGAAACGAAAGAGATACAGTTCACCTCGGCACTGCCAATCAACTGTGCCCCCCTTGTGTTTGAGGTGAGACAGCAAGCAAAACGCAAACTTTCCCCGATCATATAGTATAAGATGTTTTTTGAAAAGTCAGGATTTTCTTGGCACATTCCCTACAGTCATAAACAGAACTCCTAATTCTTAGATTTTAATTTCCAGCTTCAAGTGTATTAACAAATTTTGGTTTAAAAAGTTTCTTGCCACTTTTTTTAAACATTCCCAGATATGGGTTTTAAAAATGTTTAAATTCTTGCTAACATCCCTCAAACTTAAATGTGGATTAGCATTAAAGTAATCTAAAATTACTTGGTTTACTCAAGATTCACTAATACGTTGCTAGCTCGGTAGTTTTACAATGGTCCCATAATGATCAAAATATGTGTTAATACTTGCAATCGTTACATGGCTAATATAGCGCTCTAGGTATCGTCCATTGAATTCTTTTGCTGCTTCATGAAAAGTACGCGTTCTATCGCCAACTAATCTTATTATTTCAATTTTTTCTTGTGAATATGACATTTTTTTCAACTTTTTACTTCTGTTAAATTAATGATATTACGAGCTCCAAATCAACAATTAATACCTGACAACTGACAGCTGTAGCAAAATATTTTTTATTTTCACAGTACACTTACTTTGTGGATACGGCATTATTACATATTGCAGATTGAAAGGAAAAGAGAAGTATAATAATACATTCAAATTATCTGTTTAATATTTAAAACGCCTCATACATACTGCAATACTCAGACGACACTGCACTCATGCTACATGAGAAAACTACAGCTAAATCCATTGAGAAACTGCAGATACTAACAAAGAATAAAATGGCTTGGTTTTACAAATGGATACTAACACCGAACGCCATGAAAAACCAACTATTACTAACACACTACCAAATTAAAGAAAACTCCCCTACAATTATAACAGACGGTCACATAACGGTACCAAAACAAGACGTAAAATACTTAGGAATAATACTAGATCAAAAACTAAAATTTACAAAACACATACAAAACGTAAGAACGGGAATCATTAAAAGGACAAAACACTTCAAAGCACTCACCTACCAAGACAATGGAATCAGCACCAAAACCGCCACTAACATATACAAATCGATCTGCAGACCATTACTAGACTACGGACACATGCTGAGGGTAAATGCCTCGGTCAAGACAAAAAAACAGATACAAATAACAGAAGAAATTGCACTAAGACTAATAACAAAGATCAGACACCCTCAAAACCCCCTACACAACCCATCCAACGAACTGCTGTACGTACGAACACAAATGACTAAAATTATGGAAATACTACTACAATTACAAAGTAATTGGAAAAACAACCCCAACCAAATCAACTGGACCATACTTAACCCCCTTTGCCTAAAAAGACAGACGAAACAATCCCGATATCTCTCTTCCACGACCCTGTTGGAGCATTATTCAAACTGAAAAATGTTCACTTTTCTTCTATCACGTTTAATATCTATTTTTTGAGTTAAGCAGATTCAAGAACAACATTGTAAAATACAACTTATTGTAACATAGGCAGAAAGACCAATTGGTCAATAACCTATTTCTGATGAAATAAAGATTGTATATATACATATATACATATATGTTGGATGACTCGAAGGCGAATTGCTTCCAGAAGCCATGACTGGTAAATCAAATACAAGAAAAAGTCACTTAATACCACTAACTTATTACTAAGAACGAATGTCACTAAGGTTACACTAATTTACATTTACACGAATCTTCACTAACTACCGTATAGGGTGACAAATGTCTTGTGCCATTGATCTCTTTCACGAAAGGTAGACCGTATGTTAATCAATGGATGAGAGACGTGACAATCCGGGGCCAGACCTCTCAATCTCAACTCTCGATAATTACTGTCCTCTCTTCCTGAACTTTCATTTTTCTTTTCGTCCGCTGGCCCCGTTTTGCCCCCCCTTGCATGTTAAACACAAGTGTGTCCCTTATTCCCGGGGTTCCTGGAAGTCATACCATACAGAATGATAATGAATGTTTTTGGTCGACAGAATAGCGAGAAAACCAGAACCCCGATCGATTACGTAGGGTCCTACCAATACAAAGAGTTTGTCTGCCTGTCTACTTAGGGGTATTCGCTAAATTTATGATGGCGCCGACATATATATGGCAAATTTTTTGTCAATTTTAAAATTTGCTTACATAAAAAATATGTTTTATTGGTTTCGCGAACACACTATATGGCAGAAAACTAAACATTGATACGGGTAGGTTTTAGGTCATTCTAATTGAGAATCTGCTTTCATCTTTATCCTAAAAATAGCCCTAATAATATTTTTTGAAATTTGATCCCATAAAAATGCACACAGTTGGTGACTATGGGTGACACGAGTATGGGTGAAGAGTCATCAAACCCACTAAACAAATGCGCATTTTGAATATCTAATTAACAAAAAAAAACATCAAATTCGACCGAAAAATAAAGATTTTAAAGGGTGGTAAATCCTTAATTCGGACACTTTGTACATACAAGGTGGAATGAAAATCGCTTAGTTAATTTAAAAAATGTATCAACATGTAAAGGATCAAAATGAACAATTTTCAACAACGATAACAAAAGAACACTTGTTTCCACCTCTAGTAT
The DNA here is from genome assembly GCF_039881205.1 of Euwallacea similis. NCBI lineage: Eukaryota > Metazoa > Arthropoda > Insecta > Coleoptera > Curculionidae > Euwallacea > Euwallacea similis. The sequence continues at coordinate 1,979,637 of NC_089637.1, read as the reverse complement.
TTATATACAGTATCGGGCAAAATTAGAGCAACTTTTAAAATTTCGCTCTAAAATTAAAATTGTTTCATAAAAAATGAAATCTTTCATCATAAATATTAAGCTTAAGGTAGTTCATAATAAATACATTGACTATAAATGTTTAAAATTATTATTAAGAAAAAAAATTAAAAATTGTTTGCATTAAAATTCTTTGCGACAAAATAAGAGCAACCTGTTTTTAAATGTTCTGCACTTTTCACTTTAGTCCTTTAACGAAATATCATTTACAATTATGCCTCGTGATGTTCACTATTCAACTGATCTTAAACAACAAATTATTAATGCCTATATACAGGGTGAGTTTTTTAAATGTGTCACGTAAATATATCTGAAGTTATGAGTTTTAGAAAAAAAAGTTTCAAATAAAAAAGAGATTATATGAAAGCGGAAAACTTTTGGCATCATCACTGTTTCGATTCAAGGTCATCTTCAGGCTCTAATCAAGGTCAATCTTGTTTTTTCAAATGGAAACCCCACATTTTTTTGACAGATTCTGATTTGTTGTTCAAAACAAACATGTTTTTACTTGAAACATTTTTTTATTCATTTGATAGTTTTGGCACAAATTGACATTTTTAAAGAATTTTGTTCTAACGAAAATGCTTGTATCAATACATTCAAGAGAAAAAAATTTAAAAAAACATAATTTTTAAACAATTCAATCAAATAAGTGTTTAAAATGATGTCCTTCTACTTTAATGCATTTAGCGATCCTCATGTTGAATGAATGTTGGATATTCCAATATGTTTATGGTCGAATAAAGAAATAATAAAATAACGTAATAAATAGATGTTTTATCAATTTGTAAACAAGTAGAACCCACAGTCCTACTCGTTTACAGTTTTAATTCAGTTTTAGAATAATAAATATTGTAAAATGGCAGTGCGATTTTCAAAAGACGAAAAAATTGAAATTATTTTTGCTTATGGCGAATCAGGTAGAAATTCTACTGCAACGGTGCAGCGTCATGCCGAGCGTTTCCCACAAAACGTACTTCCGTCACGGACTTTTGTCAATAAAATTGTTAGTTTATTTCGAGCAACAAGAAGTGTCGAAACACAAAAAAGAGCATGCTCAAAGACTGTCGTTGAAAATGAAGACAATCAAATTGATATTTTAGCTGCTATTGCACTTGATCCTCATGTAAGTACTCGCCAGCTGGCTGAAGAGTCTAGTATTTCACAAAGTAGTGTTTGTAAAATTTTAAAAAATCATAAGTTTCATCCTTACCACTTCTCTCTTCATCAAGAACTACATGGTGACGATTTTCAAAACCAAGTTACCTTTTGTACTTGGGCTCAAAGGAAAATCAGACAAAATGATGATTTTTTCTCGAATGTGTTGTTTTCGAACGAGTCTGGATTCACAAACCATGGGCAAGTTAACAGACACAACATGCATTATTGGGCTATTGAAAATCCCTATTGGTTGGGAGAGGTGGAAAACCAGCGTCCATGGACTGTAAATGTTTGGTGTGGCATTGTAGGAGAACATTTAATTGGCCCTTTTTTTATCGATGGAAATCTTAATGCTACAAAGTATCTCGATTTTTTAGCACATGACTTGCCAATACTTCTGGAAGAAGTAAATCTAAATCGACGAATGACCATGTGGTATCAACATGATGGGTGCCCAGCTCATTATGCAACAGTTGTTCGGGAAAAATTGGATGAAATGTTTCCTCAAAAGTGGATTGGTCGTGGTGGTTATGTTAACTGGCCAGCACGTTCACCAGACTGAACATCTCCAGATTTCTTTCTTTGGAGGTACTTAAAAGAAATTGTCTACGCTGAAGTGCCAACAACTGCTGAAAACATGAAAGAAAGAATATGAGTAGCTTGCCGTAACGTTCCACCAGAAACATCCATTGGAATATCCAACAGTCGTTCAAAATGAGAATCGCTAAATGTATTGAAGTAGAAGGACATCATTTTGAACACTTATTTTGATTGAATTGTTTAAAAATTATGTTTTTTTTAAATTTTTTCTCTTGAATGTATTGATACAAGCATTTTCGTTAGAACAAAATTCTTTAAAAATGTCAATTTGTGCCAAAACTATCAAATGAATAAAAAAATGTTTCAAGTAAAAACATGTTTGTTTTGAACAATAAATCAGAATCTGTCAAAAAAATGTTGGGTTTCCATTTGAAAAAACAAAGTTGACCTTGATTAGAGCCTGAAGATGACCTTGAATCGAAATAGTGATGATGCCAAAAGTTTTCCCCTTTCATATAATCCCTTTTTTATTTGAAACTTTTTTTTCTAACACTCATAACTTTAGAGATATTTACGTGACACACTTAAAAAAACTCACCCTGTATATAAGCATATATACAAATCTATATTTCGCAAAAAACAGGCTATCGACCAATTGGTCTTTCTGCCTATGTTACAATATCAATAATGTGCAACAATAAAAAAAAAAGAAAAGTGAACACATTTTCAATTGGAATAATGTTCCAACAGGGTCTTGGGAGGGGAGAGGTATCGGGATTGTTTCGTTTGTCTTATTAGGCAAAGGGGATTACGTATAGTCCAGTTATGAGGGTTGTCTTTCCATTTTGTCTGCAGTTGTAGTAGTCTTTTTGTTATTCTAATCATTTATGTCTGTTCGTATAAGATTTCATTGGATGGGTTGTGAAGAGGATTTCCGGGATGTCTTATCTTTGTAATTAGTCTTAGTGCAATCTGTTCTATCATTTGTATGTGTTTATTTTGTCAGTAGTATTTGCTCTAAGTATATGTCCATAGTCCAATAATTGCAGATGGAGTTGAAGATTTTAATGGCCGTTTTTGTATTAATACCCCTGTCTTTGTATGTCAGTGCTCTAAAGTCCTCTAGTTGTCCTTTTAATGATTTCTGTTCTTGTTTTTTGTACGTGTTTGGCGAATTTCAACTTGTTGTCTATTGTTATCCCTAAGTATTTTACGTCCTGTTTTGCTTGCGTTTGGTAACCATCTGCTATTATTGTTGGAGAGTTTTCCTTAATTTGATGGTTTGGTAGTAAAAGTTGATTTTTGTTAGCGTTAGGTGTTAATCTCCATCTGTAGAACCAAGTCGTTGTGCCGTCCGTTAATGAGTGAAGTTTATCTACCGTTTTTTCGGTGATTTTGTAGTGTATGTGAGCTTTCATAAAGAAAGTGATACGGGGTTGATTATTGGTTCATTTAGGGCAAGAGCAATAAACCTGTTTTCTTACAAGGATGGAGCTGCGTCTTATCTTTGGGCATATGTGGTATGTCACAGACACCTATGAGTGCCCATTGGAGATTGACTAAGCTTGTACTAGTTAAAGTAGATCGTTGCCTTAAAAGATAAAGAGGGTCTGTTTATCATATGGGGGTGTGAAGAGAATGACTAAAGGATGTAAGCGTGGGAAGAATGTGGAAGGTTTAGCGATTATTTTTTTGAAGATAAACAGATGCGCAGGGATGACTCCGACACCTTGTATGGGGGAGGGCATTCTATTCCCAATCTTTGCCGAATAAAGAAGTCTTGCTTAAATTTGTGTTTTTTTAAATTTTTTTTCCTAAGAAGGAAATATTTTTCTTACATGTACGATAAGAGCAGTGTCGTCTGCATACTACAGTATGTAGACTGTTTTGTCAAAATTGTTTTTGTCTTGCAGGCTGTGGTTATATATGTCATGGCAGTATATGTTGTAAAGAAATGGTGATAGTGGCGATCCTTGTGGGAGCCCTTGTTCGGGGGGAAAGGTAAAGGAAAGGGTGCCGTCTATGCGTACTTCTAGTTTTCTGTTTTCGATTTAATTTTTTATTGTGTGTATTAAGTATTTAGGTATGTTAAGCTTGTGTAATTTGTATAGTAGTCCTTTGTGCTAAACGCTGTCGAAAGCGTTATTGATGTTCATGAAGAGACACGCTATTTGATTGTTATCGAGATGTGTAGTTTGTGTTGTTAATCAGCACAAAAAGTGGATGCATAGTCGGGTGCTTAGGTCGAAATCCGAATTGGTACGGTGGTATGTGTTCTCCGATTAGTTATTGAAGTCTAGTTTTTATGATGTTTTCAAATATTTTGTTCAACACTGGAAGTAATGTAATAGGTCTGTAGTTTTGTGTTTGTCTCTTGTCCAGACCAGTTTTGGGGATGGGTATTATTATTCCCAATTTCCAAGTCTCTGGTATCGAGTTATTCCTAATACAATTGTTGAGTAAATTAAGTATGAGTCTGTGCGTGTATTTAGTTAGGTTTCTCAGTACTTTGCTTTTGATGTTGTCTTTTCCCGGGACTGTATTTTTGACGCGTGCAAGTGCTTCGTCGTATTCTACGTCTGTAATTAATTAATATGGGTGGTTCGTTTCGTTTGTAAAATAATTATCATACCATTTATTTATTAAAATCCAGTTTTGATCTTCAAAATTAGGGTTAATGAACGTGGTAAACGCTTTTTGAAAATGATTAATGCCTATAAAACTAGTAAATCGCAAAAGTTGATTTCCGAAATGTTTGGCATAAAAAAATACGTTGTATCAAAAACTATTAAGAGATTCGATAACCGGGGTGTTGTAACTATTTTAAAACGAGATGGTTGAAAAAAAAACAACAAAAAAGTTAGGAAAACGTCTAATAAGGTTAATTTGAAAAATCTTTCAATTACCTTTCCAAATGTACATTTTTTTATTGAGAGATGTTTGAAAAATCATGTCTAAACCGTAAACAAGCTTTGGTATCAATTGTATCACAGAAAAATTGTTTATTAATATTTTAAGCATTCAAAATGCTGTACATTATTTTCTAAACAGTAATAAAGTCTGTTTTCAAACTGCACTTTAACATTTACAAAAACTTCTGCTTGAATTTCCGTACATGCCGCAATAATTCTTCTTTTAATTCCTCCAAATCTTATGACTGGGTTTTATAAACAAAAGATTATTATTTTGGTATCTATTTGTTTATTTGTGTTTGTAAATGCATTTATTGATATATTCTATTTGTAGAAAAAACAGTAGTAATAAGACTTTTCGATTAAAAAATGACGATGGAATTCTTAACTTTTTTTGTTAAATTACTATTTATTATAGTAAATTTTATTTCGCAGATTAAAAGTTATGTGCTTATAAGATTATTAACAAAAATGATATACCCACTTCAACAAAGAACCGAAATTATTTTCATTTATAAAAAATGTGGAAGGTACACAAGAAAAACAGCAAAAATGTTTAATGAGAAGAATCCTAATACTGATTTTAAACATAAATGCGGGTTGAAATTAGTTGCTAAGCATACTGAAACTGGTTCCTTTGTCAATAAAAAAAGTTCATATGCGTGCTTCGAATGAAGCAGTTCAAATTGAAGTTTTAGGCTTTCATTATCAAACCGGCCATCTACGTTCACATAGAGGCACATAAAATAGGAATGTCTCACAAAACAGTAAGAAAAGCGCTAAAGTTAAATAAATTTTACCCATATAAAACACAAATTCTTCAAAAACTTTTTGACGACAATTTTGATAGAAATATTAAATTTTGTGAAACAATGACAAATTTTATAAATAACAACCAAAATACTTTACAAAATATTTGCTTTAGTGATCAGTGTACGTTTTTCCTTAATCGACATGGTAACAAACAAAACTGTCAATACTAGACTGATGAAAATTCCCGACTATTTAAACAAGGTAATACGCAGTATTCACAAAAAGTAAATATTTGGGCTGGTATTTTTGAGAATGCAATTACTGGTCGTTTATTCGTAAAAGAAAATCTAATTGGTGAACTTTGCTTAAATCTGCTAGAAGAGATAATAGATCAATTAATGACAACGAATTTTGAAGATCAAGTTGACACGGCGGGTAATAGTGTTTTATAAGAACATCTTCGTCACTTTCAACAAGATGAAACTCCACCACATTATTTTCTTCTTATCAGGCAGTAGTTAAATGATAGGTTTCCTGGAAAATTGATTGGTCAAAGAGGCCCAATTGAGTGGCCGCCGCGATCGCCCGATTTAACACCTCTGGATTTTTTTTCACTAAGAGCATCTTAAATCTGTTACTTATAAAACCCAGCTCAAGGTTTGGAAGAATTAAAGAGAAGATTTACAGCTGCGTGTGTTAAATGTTAAAGTGGAGTTTGAAAACAGACTTTATTACCGTTTAGAAAATAATGGACAGCATTTTGAACGCTTAAAATATTAATAAACAATTTTACTGAAATATTATAAAATTGATATCAAAGCTTGTTTGTGGTTTAGACATGATTTTTTGAAAACCTCTCAATGAAAAAAAAGGTACATTTGGGAAGGTAATTGCAAGACCTTTCAAATGAGATATAATTCAACCTCCCTTCTTATTTAAGATTTTAATAGTCGTTTTCACCCCCGCTAGAAGGTGCATATAATTTAATAGAAAACCGACTTAAAAAATATCCCCCTTGAAAATAAAATCGATGTATTTTTACAAATTTTCTATATTCATTGAAATATCGAGGGTGGTCTGTATTCAAATTGACACACTGTATATAACTGATTGGCATCGGCGCACCGATTTGATCATATACCTCAATCTAGTCAGACCAAAGCAACGCCGATAGGACTCGCAACAACCAAGTATTATTCATTTATTCTAGCTCACTCTTATTGCCCCATAGGACGCTAATATACATAACTAAAATTGCTGCTTTGGTTGCTACCAGCGGGTGCGGGAGGTAAGAGGTAGGCGCAGTCTAATTATCAAAAACATGTTTGGGCGCTTAACCAGAGTTTTAGCGAAATTACTTTTCTATTATAAATATATATTATGTGGTTTAACATTTTCAATATCTGGTGTCGGATAATATCCTGGTCTATTTTTAACATCGGCAGCGAGATTCTTATTTCGATCAGGATTTACGAAAGTCTGTTTAAATCCCTCACTTTTCTATCTAGTTGATCCCAGTAATGTTCAAGGAGGTTAAGATTTGGGCTTCGAAGTGGTCAAACAATCACTGAAACCTCCATCTTGGATCAATACCCTCGTACAATTTTTATTGCATTTGACTTTATATCATTATCCATGAATAAATAAATCAGTACCTGCGAATGGAACAAATGGTACAACATAGAGTCGACGGATTTCATTGTTGTATCGGTTAGCTATCAATCACTCTATAAAGACGAATTCTGTTATTGCCTCCAAATTAATTTCATGCTACAACATGATCCAACTATCTCTATAAGTAACAGATGTCTTAAAATTATATTAAACGTATTACTGCGGAAAAGAACGTACCGATTCTTTTTCACTCCAGGGGAACTAATGCTATCTAGCAAGGTGAAGTTGGAGACCGCCTGCCGGTTCGTACGGTCTCATCTGGTGTTCTCAATAATCTATTTTAGAAAAATTAATAATTTGACAACATTAATGCTAAGCAATTAATTTCAGAGGAAATTTCACACAAAAGTTGAATTTTTGCCGAATAATTTTTAATTTGATGTTAAGAAATATGGCAATCCTGCCCGAAATATTTTCTTTCTAACTAACTAGTTGGAAAAAACTAAAAAATTTTATGGTTAACTAACCATCAATTTTATAGGTTTGGGCTGTCATCCAAAGTAAATCAATTTAATGTTTTTGAGGTTGGCGCTCGTAGCAAAACTATAGCGCGGCATTGTTGTATTGGCATTGGTATAAAAATTAAAAGTCGTTGACTTTTGATTTTTGATCTTATAATAATAACTTCTCGTTTATGCAATGAAAAACTTTTTAAAAGGACAGATGTTCGGTAAATCACAACTTCCCAACTTCACAACACAAAGTAAAAAATTTAATTAAGGCACAACGCCAAATCCAACTTCAAGAATATACGTTGAGCTGTCAAGTTATGTTACTGCGCCGATTTTCAAAGCCGGCATCAGAGCCAAATCCTAAGTCGAGTGCACAAATCCGGCTTAAAGCCAGCAGTAAGAGGCCTCACGTGCATTGCATCAAGTTCCGCCGAAGTTCAACGCTAGAAGTGAAGTTATTCCTCACACCTTGAAGTTTTAAAATTTCCTCTCATTGTCCCTCTTTACTTTTCTTCGTTCCTGATTCCCTGCATCTGGCCAAAATTTTCGATATAGCACTTTGGGTTTTCTCTAGGCCCAACACATTAGGGTCCATTCTTCCTGATGTAAGCCTCTAACGAAACCATACACCTCAGCAATTACAAATCTATTAATTTTAGTTTAATACAGTAGCTTTGTCTATGAAATCAATAAGATACGATTGGCACAGTCACAAATTTACCTGTAGCAGCTCTTCTTTCTGTTGTGATCGTAAACAAAAATCTTAATTTTCCCATATTCTCCATAAGTCCACAAGCTGGCTTAACTCTAAAGCGACGCTTAAATTGATTATTTTGCAGATGGGAGGTCAAAATAAATAACATTTAAACTTGCAGTATAGAAGCCACATTTAAACTTTTCATTTGAGTGACAAACTTTTTTTTAAAAATAATTCAACATGACCCCAAATTTATTGGCTTCCCAGGTAAACTATTGGCGAATGGTCTTTCGATTCGTGAAAAAGTTGTAATATAGACTTATATTTCAGGAAAATATTGGTCATCGAATTTAATATACACAGATACGTTTTTGAATATTCCCTAATTTTGGAACGGAATGTACACTGTGTAATTACTGTTAATATGAATGATTACATTATTCGACTAGACCGAAAATTCCACCTAAAAAAATTTCAGTACTGCGTACGGGGGCCCACTTACCCCTAGATCCGCCACTGACTGAAATAGAGTTCAGTGTAAGTACGAAAATATGCACTTGAAAAAAGAACAAACGGGGAATGCATATCAAAATTTTCTACAGGTAAAAACACACCATATGAAAGAACAAATTTGGAAAATTGCCGAAACTTGATAAACCGTGATATGTCTACATACGTTAATGGTTTTTATTGTATGTCTGTTGTGTGCTATAGAAGTTCTCTGGAATATCTACATAAATGTTCCATTTAAATGTCTACAGTAAAGTCAAGGACACGTTAATCGCACTTTAAAATCAAGGACCAAAAGAAGAATAAACGGGCGAAATAGTTTTGTAAGATTACTTAAAACATGGTGGTGCGCCAATGACGAACTTACTGCATATTGGACACTCTAAGCAGGTCCAGGTCTATGACCTGTCCTATTTTGGCGACTTCGGACGCTGACATTTAGGGGAGTAGAGGAGAAAATACCTCAGCTTGTTCAAAATGAGCTGTATTATCTCGTTTAGTTTCTAAGATATGACGTCACATAAATTCTTATTTTTCGCAATTTTTAAAATTCCTCAAAATGAAAATTCTTCTAATTACACTTTCCAGGTTACGAGACCTCCATTATTGCTAGGTCATCAAAGTTTAATCTAGAACTCATATCGGTACTGTCATTAGACCCAAAAATAACACCTAAAAAATTTGAAAAATTTTCTGAAATTTGTTTTGACTACATTTAAACTTGAAACGCTGCCACTACCTCGTAAATCCGTGGAAGAATTAGCTTAGGAAAAACAAATTAGTGACAGGTCAGTTTTAGCTGAAGGAAAATTACACCCCACACACCTTCAAGAAGAGTTTAGCTGCATTAAGAGCATTCAAGCGTTTTGGCAGCCCCATTTGTCAACTATTCGGTTAATAGTGCGCCAGCAATTAGTTGCGATGACACTAGAAATAAAACGGTCGTCTTTGGACTCTTTACAGCTGTTTTGACAGAGTGGCGATTTGGGACCGATTTATTTCTCGGCATTCATTGTTATTAAAGTGCACCAAAACTGACGCACATAAGGAATCTATATTTATCTGCTATCCAATAGACAGTTAGTTTGGGTCAGAAAAATAGCTTAAAACTCAGTTATATGACCAGGTGGATCTGTAAAACGGCGATTTACTGCGAACTTTACGACCGTGAATTACGTTTTGTATGATTTAGTTGAAAATTAATAGCCCGTTAAAACTCCTTTTTTATACAATATAATACGGTTTATCCTGTCTAAGCTGAGAGCGCGTTACTATTAACAAGTTTACCTATTTAACCCTAACAGAGGCTAGAAGACGATATTTTATTTTGCAGTATATACTAGAGGCTACTATTCTCAGACAGACCTGACCGGGGTCATAACAACCCCCCCGAAAACTCAAGAGGTAAAAAGGTAAACTCGATGTCGTGCCCTCGGTGTGCATCTAACATCCCTGTAAAGCTGTGTGCGCTTTAATAACCCCTCACTCACAAAGTCCTAAAACCATACTATAAAGACGTGTTTTCATTGCAGCTAGCACTCCAGCCCCAGACAGCGTCGCCACCCCAACAGTAATCCTCCTCCCCTATGGAAGAATGTTGGTGGTGGATCGATCAGTGTTCAGCCAACTCCAAACAGACCAATCAGGCATTGATCTACTGGAATTGAGCGCAAACTTGATGCGCAACCCTCTTCGGATGGCTGGGAGCACCCCCAGCATCCTAGACAGCGACACTACATCCAAAGGAATCTCTCCCACATCTCTGGGCTACGGCCCTCCAGCTTATGAAGAGATTTTCGGATTGAAAGACTTTGATTTGCCCCCTTCATATAGTGAAGTGAGCCTAATGTTGAAAGAGCAACGAGGAGAGTGTTTCGAGTTAAAGGCTGTACATGTTGAGCAAGATGAGAATGAAGAAGCAAATGAAGAAAGTAGTGCGTAAGATTTTAGGGTAGAGTAGTGCAGCATGGACCAATTAGTTCTTCAAGGATTTAATAGACTTTAAAAGCGGATTGAGAGCATCTTGGGGTAGTCCCCATTAATCGGATACTTTAGCATATCATATAAAACATTTTAGAGTATTAAAGCAATAAGAGTGGCAGAACCTGGACTTGAATAGTAGAAATTGTAGACGCAATATATTGAATTTAAAACGTTACCCAGGGGCTGAATCATAATTTGGACTTGAACACTATAGCATAAATAAATTCAAATTTGACTAGCTGGATTTCTGAAAAAATTAGAAAGATAAAAGATATTCGTTTGCAGTTAAATCGTGGAAAACTTACGCTACTTGTAAGGAATATAAATGCATGATGTCGAAACACGGCTAAATTCCGAGACACCATCGGTGAGTCTTGAAATTAGTCTACCCCGTATAACAACGTGATCTCAGTAACAGTAAAAGATATATCACACAAATTAATAATTATAAAATTATGCAACAATAATTTAACCAACTTTTCATAGCTTCCGAGATCACCAGAACCTCAAATTTATACTACTCAGCATATAGTATGTTGTTGTATACAGACTGTTTGGTTCACCGATACATGTCGGAAAGAGGGTGGTAGGTAAAATGAATTTGAACATAGTTACCTATATATTATACAAAATGTAATGCATTTCAAGATATCGTCATTTTTCCGATTTTCACCAAATTCGCTGCTTACTTCTAATATATAAGGTACAATAAATATTTAGTAAAATATTTGATCTAACTCAATCTTTTTCGTATAAATTTAGATATGTATTTTATCAAAATCAAACATGTAATGGGATCTCCATTAAAAAAAAATTATGGCCGTTTAAAATTCCAAAAATGAATTTCTTGAATATCAAACCTCGACGTTATAAGCAAATAAAAAGAAAGATTCAAACGTAAGAGTAATTCAAATATCTTTAAAAACTTCTTTGATCATTGCTCTTTCCAATGATGTATTTAAAGACGCAGACTTCATGTTGCATAAGAAAAAAGAAAAAAAGTTGCAGAAAAATTCATACGGCGATTTAACAATTGAATAAAAAATTAGCAAGTAATTATTATTTATGCATTAATTATACTATTTACTTATGATTAATTACCATACTTGAAATGAAAATCTCCGTTTTTGGCACAACGTCGACATCTACGTTGCATCTGTGTGATGATTATTCCTGGCCTCATTTCAGCCTTAATTACTTCTGCTGCACCATTAATTTTTTGGATGAGATGGTCTCAATCATGAATTTCCTCATTATATATCGGTTCCTTCATTGGTCCCCAGATATGATAGTCGACTGGCGTCAGATCCGGAAATCTGGCAGGCCATAATATCGGTTCATTTTGCCCTATCCATCTTTCAGGAAATTGATTATTTAAAAACTCCCTTGTTGTTCTCCGATAGCGGGCGGGACATCCATCATTTTGAAATATGATTTCCGCTCTTACATCTAAAGGCACTTCGTACAAAATATCTGGTAATTTTTTTTTTATTCTAAATAATTTTCGTCATTTAAATTATCTGGCAAAAAATATTATACAAGTTCATACATTCACACTACGTTCTTTTTACATATGCGAATTTTCTTCAACTCAATAATGTAGATTATGAAAATTGGTAATCCCTTCACGGGAAAATTTGAAGTCGTCCGTCTATGAAACCCTGCGAAAAAATCTTCTATCTTCAATATCGACATATAAGATTAATCGACAAAAATTCGTTCTTCGGATTGGATCTCCTTCCTCAAATGCTCGCACGGGGAGTGTAGTAGAAAGGGTGCATTTTTTCAGAGTGTAGAACTGATTACACCTTTCAAGTTGATACGTTAAGTAGTTCAGCTGCTTTTCTAACGCTTTTAGTGAGTTTTGCTTCAAACGTATTTAATATTTGTATATCTACTTTGGCGCGATGTTGTTTGTTGTTCGTTCTAGGATCTTAATGATGTAAATTACCAGTTTCGCTCATTTTATGGTATGTATTAGTGAATGCTTTCACGTTATGTATTTTTCTTTGAGTAAATTTTTCATGATATAATCGCTGCGTTACCGTCAGCTCTGCCATATATAAAAAATATATCAGTATATTATCATTTGAATATGCAGCCATTAATCTAAATCGTTGAAAAAGAAAAATCACTAAATATACCAAATAAAATACATCGATTGACAACTAACGAAATTTTGAATAATACAATGTCTGCAATATCATGTTGCTAGGCAACAAAGTATTTAAACTTTTTAAGAAATAATTTAGCAGACATTTTGGACGAAGTGTCTTTATATGTAAAAGCGGAAATCATATTTCAAAATGATGGATGTCCCGCCTATTATCGGAGAATAACAAGGAAGTTTTTAAACAATCACTTTCCTGAACGATGGATAGGGCGAAATGAACCGATATTATGGTCTGCCAGATCTCCGGATCTGACGCCAGTCAACTATCATATCCGGGGACGAATGAAGGAATCGGTGTACAATGAGGAAATTCATGATCGAAATCGTCTCATCCAAAGAATTATTGAGGCAGCAGAAGTAATGAAGGCTAGAATGAAGCTAGAAGTAATCACTACCGAAATGCGACGAAGATGTCGACATTGTACAATATTAGAAACGGTGCTTCTCATTTCGAGCTTGGTTATTAATCATAATTAAATAATATAATTAAAGCATAAATAATAATTAGTTATTTATTTTTCTATTTAATTTGTTAAATGGCCGTATGAATTTTTTTCTGCAATTTTTTTTCTTTTTTGATTAAATATTGTATGTAATATTAAGTTTACGTCTTTCAATACATCATTGAAAAGAACAATAGTCAAAGAATTTTTTAAAAACATTTGAACGACTCTTTCATTTGCAATTTTTTTTTAATTCGTTTACAAAGTCGAAATTTGATATTCAAGAAATTCATTTTTGAAATTTTAAAGAGCCATTTTTTTTTTCATATGTAGATTCCATTACATGTTTGATTTTGATAAAATACATATCTAAATTTATGCGAAAAAGATTGAGTTAGATCAAATGTTCCACTTTTATTATATCTTATATGCAAGTAAGCAGCCAATTTGGTAAAAATAGAAAAAATTACGATATCTCAAAATGCGTGACACTTTGTATAATAGTATACCATGCGGCTCAAAATTCGTATCCTCCCGCTATTTCCTATTAATTTTTTAACAAAATATTATTTTTTGGAATTTCAATAGCAGCATTAAATAGAACAAAAAATACTATCTTTTGACGTTTGATTATTTTGTTAAATGTTGCTTACGTTACAGGTAACGCAAAATGGTCGATTTTTTAAGTTGAAAAATTTTGCGTTAGCGGTGACATAAGCAACATAAAAAAAATAAATAAATGTCAAAAGATAGTATTTTTTGTCCTATTTAATGCTGCTTTTGAATTTTCAAAAAATAACAATTTGTTAAAAAATGAACAGAGGGGGATTTAGAGCCGCACGGTATTTAGTCAAATAAGTTAAAAATCATCTTACCTGCCACCCTCTTTCGGATGTATATCAGTGAACCAAACACCCTGATATGTATATTAGAAACCTAATAAATATTAAAGTTTAGTCAGCAGATGCTGAATTTTTGTATCAATATTTGACACAGTGTTACTATTTGTTAGATTTCGAGCCACATATATGTATATGTTAAATTCGGCTACTGTCACTGTCTGTTATTTCTACAAAGGCAAAGCAATTGATTTTCATAGCACCGCTCGATTTTTAATAAGTTAAAAATAGCATATATGTAAATACCATGTTATAAAGGATGATCTTGAAAAAAGACCTCAAAAAGGCGTTAAAATATCAGAGGGGTATATCTTGGATAAATTGACCATATATTAGTTTGTCAGGGAAATGAGATGTTTGATAGTAAATAATAAATGGTTTAATCAACGCCCTATGTTTGCGGTTTACGGCCTACTCTGAGGGTTTTTTCTTTTAATGATCACCCTAATGTTGTTATATGTATAACTTAATTAAAAATGTTTTTGTATGTTATACTGTAGATATGTCAATTCTATTTAATAAATGTTCTATGCCAAACACACTTACTATTCTGTGTCAAAGGTGAAACTAGATACTACAGCCACGTTACCTTAGTCCTCTTTAAAGAACCCAATCACTACCAAACACGTTGAGCAAAATATACTATTGCTCAATAAATTGTTAATGTATGGCAGAGTTGCATGCGTTACAACTTCGCAAGTGAAAACTTTTGGGCAATGAAAGTCAACTTGGCATACAACACACAACTTTCACGTTGCACAAAATATTTTAAACAATTTTGAAACTAGTCTCACAATAGCGCAACGCATCAAACGCTGCCATACATTGACAAATTATTGCGTAACAGCATTTGTTGCGCATTTTATTTGATTATACAGGGTTCGCCATTACTTCAGCCTCGATTCCTGGTGTCTTTGTATAAATATCAATATAAAATGTTTAGTACAGTACTCATTTATATTGGAAAGCTGCACGATTTAATAACGTTTTTATCTATACTGGGTGTTCCGTTTTCGCTGGGCAGCATAAAGTTATACTTTTTTAAATAGCAACCCATAATTTTTTTTACGTCATTTGATGAAGCCTCAATTTAGAAGAAAAATACATTAAACATTCTTTAAATTGGTTGTGGCATTGCCATATTAGAGCAATTTCTTTTAAAATATAGCATTGGAAAAAAATTATCACAAAATTGGTATTTTTTGAAAAATTTAAAATTTATTTTTGTAAATTAGTAAATGAAAGTCAGAGGTATTTAAAAATCTTAAAACATTTTTTTAATGTACCATACTTTTTTTGTATGAGAGCGCTAATTTTCAAATTTTACAAATTGCTGAGACTCATTTTTTTTAAAATGGTACCCACGATTTTTTCAAGTATTTCTAATGTAGTTTTTAATTTTCTATTGATTTGATTGAAATTTTGTAAATATCTCCATAACTGTAAATATTAGATGAAAAGATACTGTAAATCAATAGAGAATTAAAAACTACATTAGAAACACTTGAAAAAATCATAGGTACCATTTAAATAAAATGAGTCTCAGCAATTTAGAAAATTTGAAAATTAACGCTTTCGTACAAAAAAAGTATGCTGTATTAAAAAAATGTTTTAAAGTTTTTAAGTACCTCTGACTTTCATTTACTAATTTACAAAAATAAATTTTAAATTTTTCAAAAAACACCAATTTTGTGATAATTTTTTTCCAATGCTATATTTTAAAAGAAATTGCTCTAATATGGCAACGCTGCGATCAATTTAAAGAATGTTTAATGTATTTTTCTTCTAAATTGAGGCTTCATCAAACGGCGTAAAAAAATTGTGGATTGCTATTTAAAAAATTATAACTTTATGCTGCCCAGCGAAAACGGAACACCCTGTATAAACAAAAATATTATTAAATCATATAACTTTCCAATATAAATGAGTACCGTACTATACATTTTATATTGATATTTATACAAAGACACCAGGAATCGAGGCCGGAGTAATGGCGAACCCTGTATATGGAGTATTTTAAAATCAAGACGATAATTCCAATTACTCAAAATTTTTATAATTTAGCCAGATTTTTTTGAAGAAACGCTGTAAATTTGAAATAAGCTCTGTTCAAATTTTTAGAGGAATACTACAACTTAAATTAAACAGCAGGTAACAATAAAGGAATACCACTTATGTATAACGAGACAACCTACAGTTGCAGTTACCTATATGGATTAATGATTATGATAGGCAATAACAGGAAAACAATATAAATAACACTTATCTATGTAACAAATAATACAAAGATATCATTTAAATTTGATATCGAATCAGTTGTGAAGTTTATTGAAGAAAAGAACGCATGTCGATAAAAGTAAATAAACCAACCAACATAACCTCACTCGGTTTCTTTATCAAAAATTAATTTTGACGTCATTTTGCGGCATATGATCAAGCTACGACTTACTTTCTATCTTCTATTTCTCTTGTTAAAATTCCACAGCTGGCAAAATGTGAAATTTAAATGATCTCTCTGTATATTATATTACCTGCAGTCAGTCACAAGAGTACTCGTATTTAATTAATTGTTTACTTTAAAGGCAGATATTCGTTTATTAATTATTAATAGGAATGTGTAATAGAATTACAACCCTTTAAAATCATTTAAAGTTTATTATGAATAAATATGCTAGTACTTAAAAAATATGTATACCAGGTGGGCCACGAGGAACGCCTCGGAATTTCATGACTAAACCAAGAGATTTTTTAACTATTTCTTTTTTAGAGTGTATATAAACGAATTAAAGCTATATTTTAAAATTATTTTTAAAGTATGCAGAGCGTCCCAAACACATGTAATTAATCAAAGCTGCATTTTTTTAATGGGACATCCTGTATATTATAATATATCATTTTTTAATTCAACCATTAAAATAAAGTTGAGTTTAATTAAGGTTTTTGAAATAATTCAGTTTTTGCCAAAATGCAAGAAAATTTTCAACATACAATCACTCATCTTATATTTAAGTTTTTAAAATGAAATTTAAATATGAAGCCTATAATAGCCCAAATTTTGTACCGAAATTTTCAAAAAGTCACCAAATTTTACAGAGTGTTCTAAAAGTAGCACCAAATTCGTACAACTTTTAACTGTTAAGAACTCCTTTAATTTAAATGGGGCACATGGTATATTGTGTTATTGTTAGATGCCAAATCTAATTGTTTACCTATTATCATTAGGGTTCTCTATACCTAGCTCTACTCATTTTCGCAAAAAACATAAATTTTTAGAAAAATGTCAAAATACTCTGCTTCAACATTATGCCATATGAATTTGTCAAGATAGCCATGGAATTTTGACATTAATTCACATCGCCATCTTGTTTAAGTCTTTCATATTTAGTTAATGCAATTTGTAAAAAGAAAAAAAATCGTTTATGCGAAGTGTTTAAAGGCATTAACTGCAAAGGTTTTTTCATATTCATTACCAAAACGAGCCAGTTACTAGTAGAACACTTTGACAATAAAATAGAAAATTAACATAAAAACAATGTAGTACATATAAATAAAATACGTCACAAAAAAGTCAAGCCTTGATGACACAGAATTCGTACTCGCAGAGGTGCTCTCAAAAATACATCAGTTAGATTGTACGTTCCTACGGGTGTTCTATACGGAACGTACTAAAAGTAGCGGAGGTTAGCACGATTCTCGCACATGTGCAAATTGTTCACCGCAATGCCAATACCCAAATTAAAATGTACAACTCGGCGCAGTATCGTGTCATAAACGAGATGACACGATGAGATCATGAAGCCGAGGCGTACATGCTATTTCTGCATGATTCATAAGTCGAAGGGGGAATTTACTTCAGTAGTACAATTTACTCGTAGCACTTTGTTATGCACAGGCAAGATCATACAACATATTAATTACACCTTGATAATCAACAGAGAGGTCAGGCATGTTGATATTATTACAAACCTTATTATGGATGATTATAGTGATAGGACAATGTCAACAAAATTGCCTTTTGGCATCAAGAATTTATGAACAAAAATATCCGGATTGAAATCCAAATTCATTTCATAGTTTGTTAGGGAATTTTCATGCTTCGGGTAGTGTTAATTATTTAAAACAAAACAAAAAAAGACTTGTGACCGACAGTAAAGCAAAATAATTTTTGGTATTAGAATCGATTGAAGAGGATCCTAATACAAATGCTAGAAAAATTGACAATAAAATGTCGTACGAATGTAAGACGAATCTTAAATAATTTCAATTTCCGTCCGTTTTTATATCCAACTTCGTCAACATTTATATGGGGCGGATTTTGAACGTAGACTTGATTTTTGCCATTGGGTCCTTGAACGATTCGAAGAGGACATTCATTGTTTCGATTTTGTTTTACTCATAAATGAAGCAACTTTTCATAATAACGGTTTGATAAATCGTCATAATTCTCATTATTGTGACACAGAAAACACGCATTCAGAACAGTTGATCGTCAGAATAGGTAGAATTTGAATGTCTTCGGAGGAATTCTTAACAATCATGTAATTGGTTCATATTTTTTTAATGGACATTTGAATAGTAGGAAATTTCTAGCATTTCTGAAAAAGGATTTCTGGTCTCTTCTTGAGAATATTCCATTAAATATAAGGGCCCGAATATACTTTCAATTCGATGGTGCCCCAGCTCATTTTCAGCGCTTGGTCAGAAAATATCTGTATAGAAAATTTCCGAGCAAATGGATAGACAGGAATGGCCCATGCAACTGGCCAACTAGATCACCTGACCTTATCCGCATAGATTATTTCTTATGGGGGCATGTAAAAAATGAAGTTTATAACATTTCTCCTTCCACTGCTGATGACGCGAAAATAAGAATTAGAAATGCTTTTAGTTCTATTATGCCGTAGATGCTACAAAATGTCAGAAGATCTTTTGAAGAGAGAATCGAATTATGCATAGAAGAAAATGGTCACCATGAGAATACATGCTATAAAATTTTCATTTTCATTTGTTTTCTAGTTTTTGTTAATTTTGATAAAATTTTAATATGCAATTTACTCAAGTAAATAATTAAATTCCATAACTATCTTAACAATTTCATATGGCATAATATTGAAGCAGAGTATTTCAACATTTTTCTAAAAATTTATGTTTTTTGCGAAAATGAATAGAGCTTGGTATAGAGAACCCTAATGATAATAGGTAAACAATTAGATTTAGTATCTAACAGTAACACAATATACCAGATTCCCCTTTTAAATTAAAGGAGTTCTAAATAATTAAGAGTTGTATGAATTTGGTGCTACTTTTAGAACACTCTGCAAAATTTGATGACTTTTTGAAAATTGCGATACAAAATTTGGACTATTATTGGCTTCATATTGAGATTTCATTTTAAAAATTTAAATATAGGATGAGAGATCGGATGTTGAAAATTTTCTTGCATTTTGGCAAAAACTGAATTATTTCAAAAACTGCTAGAGCTAGATACAATAAACCTTAATTAAACTCAACTTTATTTTAATGGTTGAATTAAAAAATGATATAATATACAGGGGGTCCCATTTAAAAAATGCAGCTTTGATCAATTACACGTGTTTGGGACACTGCATACTTTGAAAATAATTTTAAAATGCAGCTTTAATTCGTCTGTATACACTCTAAAAAAAACAGTTAAAAAATCTCTTGACTTAATCATGAAATTTCGAGACGTTACTTGTGGCCCTTCCTGTATAATTTTATGATGAGAAGTAACAGAATCAGACTCATAAGAGCGTATGTAGGCAAATTACAGTTATTTTTCAAATCAGAGTAACCAACAATTGACCCTATGTGAATTTATTGGATGTACTCATAGTACCATACATAACATAAGTAGGCATATCGCATTACAGTTATTTATCAATTGCTAATAGAAATGGGCCGAAAGAGTAGTGAAGTTCTCTGAGTGATAGAAAATTAATTTTCAAGTGGCATCAGGAGGGTGAAAGTTATTTAGAAATTACGAAATTAGTGAGAAGCGCTAAATCGACGGTGCAATATGTAATAAAGAACATTAAAACTTGAAATTTAATCAATAAACAACGCAGATGGAATCCTAAAAAACTTACTTCACACGAGAAAAAATTAGGTTTTAAAGAAATAAAGAAGGATATACATATAATTGGTCCAAAGTTGGCAGTATTCGTATTAACCCATATATGCCTAAGGCTTTCGTAGAAATATTTTTTTGTAAACTACGTTAAATGGTATTAGATATTGGACAAGAAAGAAATGTATAACCTTTATTTGACAAATATAATATAAATTTCCTATAAATGAAGGGGTCCTACATATAGGACACTAGGCACATCACAAACCATTATTTAAAGAGTATGATAGGCAACAAAACATCTAACATGAATACCAACATCACATTTTGAACACCTTGTCGTACATTTCGTGTGACACTGGGCACATCTAGTCTGTCTATCTTGAGGTGGTACCAAATGATCCAATCGATCATACCTCAACTCCGTGTTTTGAATCGACTTCCGCCCTTTTTGGTATGTAGCAGTTTTCTTGTTTTGTTCTAAAATCGTGGTGACGACACTTCTTCTGAAGGCCAGTTGATCTAATGAATTTCCCATTTTTTTATGGATATGCCACGCATTTGTTAACGCTATATCTACACAATGGGAAAATAATGAAAAGTACCATTTTTTGCCTTGTATTTGTATTCGGTATTGGGCAATATTTTGATCGGATCGATCAACACCTCCCATATTTTTATTGTAAAACTTGACGACTTGAGGCTGATTTAATGTAAACATTTTTTTTTTCCTTTTGAGAATACCTTTTTACTAAGGTTACAGGCTCAATTCCACCCAGGGTTGATGCAAACGTTACTATATTGTTATCATTCCATTTTACAAGTATCAAATTTTCATTATGAACTTTGGCATAGTCATAAAATCTTCGTTTCTACTTTTTTATCATTTGTTTTTCTGTCAGTGTGGAATTTGGAATTCGATTTTCCCGTATAGTACCTGTACTCGCAATACCTTTTGCAGCTAAACTTTCCAGTAAAGGAATGGAGGTAAGAAAATCATCAAAAAAGAAATGGAATCGAGTTTCTGGTCACTTCTTTCTTATTTGGTCAACATAACTTAGCACCACTGCAGCACCAACACCAAGAGATTTATATGTTTCATCCACATATGTTGATACTCCCTGATAGGGTTCAAACTAATTTATGTACCCAAGGTGAGTAGTTCCTACCCAAAGTTTAAATCCATACTGTATTGGTTTACCATGGATATACTGTTTACAACCGTGTCGTCCGTTTAGGGAACCATAGCCTCATCAATACTATGCTGTTCATCGGTAATGGCAAATTCCAAAAACGTTTTATTCATATGTTGAAACAATGGCCTAAGTTTGGCAAATTTATCATTTTGACCAATCTTTTGATTATCATTAACATGGATATGCGTCATAATATATTCAAATGTATCTTGCGAAATTGTATTGGCGACAAGCGAGTTTCTGGTGTCTCTTGAATTTCTCCAATACAACCTTCTTTGTGAGACGTTGGCATAACCACTCAACATTAGGACACCAAGAAAACATTTCATTTGTGATACATCTACTACAACAGTTTTATTATTTTGCTGTGAGTATTGTTCGGACTTCTTGCATGTTGTAAATCATTGCCCATCTCCCGTTGTAAATCATGGTCAAGGGAAAGAATACCCTTTGTTGGAAAGGAGACACATGGGTCCACTTGTACCGTTTACAAGTGGACAACGGCTAGGAAACATGTGTGCTGCACATGGAGTGCAGATGACCAAGGATCAGGGAGACAGGCAATGGTGATATACAACAAGAGAGCAGAACACCCTTGGCAAGTGATCGAAACGGGCGCACTTGGTATCCTTCGGGAATTTTTGTTGTCACTGTCTTATTGTTATCTTCGTTACGTGTTAAAATAAATACGTTAAAAATCCATCACGACTGAGCAATTAATTCCTCACGGCGGGCGTCCTTCACGAACCCCTATTTACCACTGAGCGTTACGAGATGATATGAGGATAGTCATCTAAATCCTACAAGTATCTATTAGTTTCCTCGACGATTTTTTCAAGAAGTTCATTGTCGAAAAACTTGAAAAATAATTCCGTTGGTGAAAGATTTTTGTCGAAATTGTGATAATTTTTCTCTGAAAAAACATAATTATCTTGGAACAAATCAGCCTTTAGATATTTATATGATCTTTTTTTCCGACTACGCTGTCTAAGTTCACTAAGGGTTGACTCATCATCACTGCTCCATTCCATAATCTCTAACTCTGGTAGTTACTTCTACCGCAGATTGCATCATGCTGCCTGGTAGATTGTTGATGTCGACCTGGTCTTCATCTCCAGAATCTTCATCAGTAATGTTACCACATGCATTAAGAAGAGGTAGCAAAGTAACTGATTCCGCTTCAATGTCATCATCCTCCAACATTGTCAATGCCTCGTATAAGGAAAACCCTCTAGAGTTAGCAAAAAAAATCATCATTGCCGGTTATTATAAAAATATTTGTAAAAAATATATGGAGAAAAACCTTGATATTTTCATTTTGTGAATAATATCTATAGCATGGTGTATTCCTATTGTCTTAAATATAGGACACCTAAGTTTATTATCCCATATATTAAACAGAAAAAACAAAATATTTGAACAAACCCGATAATCGAAAAGATACAAGTTCTAAAATGATATTTTCATTAACACCTCAACATAACTAGCTTTAGTGTTTGAATAATTAACACTTACTTTGTAAAACGCACACCATGTTTGACCATTATGAAAATTGCATAAATAAAATATCAAAAATCTTAACAAATTCTAAAGAAACTTTTTCAAACCACCTTGCACAGATGCAGACTGATCTAAACTAACATATAGCGTTGCACAATTACCCCTAAACAAAAGCATAAATACAGGTTTCAACAAGATTTGACCGTTCTACATGTAGATCATTAGGCATATTCATATATGGATTAGCAAACTTCAATAAACAAATATTGTCACGCATAAAAAAATTTTAAGAAATAACGGTTACTAGGAGAAAACCATTTACTAGTAAGAAAAATGGAATAAAGCAGTTAGAATTCACACAAAAATATGTTGACATGGATGTTAACTTTTGGAAACGAGTAATATTTTCAGAGAAAGAACAAATTTAATTTAATTAATTCACATAGCCGCAAAGTGATGTGGAGGAAATCAAATACACAGTACAATCTAATAAATTTTAAACAAAATTAAAAGGAACAATTAAGCACGATGGCGATTCGGTCATGATATGAAGCTGTATGTCAGTAAGCGGTGTAGGCAATTTAGCATTCATAGACGGAATTATGAACAAAACTAATTACTTGAATATATTTACAGGACAATTTGTCACCAAGTGCAATAAAACTGGGATTGGAAAATAATTTCTAATTGCAACCTTATAACGACCCGAAACATAATCTACAGGGTGATTCACGTAACTGTTTCATTAGAAACTTTTGTATTTGTAACTAATCTAAATTTTTCATATTTGGGGGTTAAACTGATATAGATACACTCTACTTTTTAAAAATATTTTGAAGGTCATATCAATTCCGGTTATACCGGAAGTCGAGGTCAAATTCCTTATTTCAAATGGAATACCCAGTATATTTTTGCATTTTTGGAATCTAGTGATTAAGCTAATTAAATTCTTATTAGGCACTCCTATACCTAAACCTAACCGTTTAAAAGATATTTTGGTTTAAAAGAAAAATCTTTCTAAAACACCATTTCTATAAAATTTAAAATTCTCAGCTATTATTGAAGCTGGCTTTACGAAAATTTGCTGACATGTTAACTAGATATGGCAGATTAGGTTAATGTGAAAAGTTTTCATAAATATCATACAGGGTGTCCAAAAACACGTAATATTTAAAGAACTTTGATAGCAAAAAAGTCGCTTATTTCAAATGAAACACCCCCTATATTTTGATATGTCTAGAATCTAAATTTAATTCTTAATCGATTATTACTAAGCATCCTTATACCTAAAATTAACGATTTTGCTCTAATTTGCGATGTTTTAATATTGTACAATAATAATTCTAAGTATCTTAGTTGGCTTTGAAAAGAACATGGCTGCTTCCTGTAAAATGCGGTCATATAATTATTAATTTAATAAGTTCGCTCAGCAGTTTAGAATCATGAACTTTAATAATACTTATTCCAATAGTGATATTTTAAATTTATTCTTTATTCATGGAGAATGTAACAAAGTTTTGGAGAGAACTTGTCGTATATTCAACGAAAGATATCCGCATCTTCCGAAAATCACAAAGAACAAATTTAAGATATTGGAATCAAATTTTTTAAGACATGGAAAAGTCGAAACTAAAAAGTCTTATTTTAGTCCCATCATAAATAAAAACAAATAAAATTAAATTAAAATAAATGTTCAATATGACCCCTATTAACTTCTAAACATTTCAAAATTTTTTTTTAATCTTCATGTGTCACTTTATTAATTGTAATGGGGTGAAGATCTTCAAAAGCTTCTCGAATTCTATCACAAAGATTTTGTTTACTTTCTATGGAAACTTCATAAACCCGAGATTTTATATGACTCCATAAAAAGAAATCTAGGGATGTCAAGTCGAGTGATCTTGGCGGCCATTTCCATGGTCCATTACATCCGATCCACCGGTCTTCAAATGTCCGATTCACCTTTTCATAAACTTCATGAGAAGAGTGAGCCGGTGCATCGTCCATTTACGGTACCAAACAGTCTGTAGCATATTAGGAGGTAAAGTGTCTAAAAAATCGGAGACAATATCTCTTAATATATCTAAATATTTAAATGTAAATTAATTTATAATTAAATTAAATTATTTAAATTTTCATTGTATGTAATATTTCATTGTAAATAAAATATCTTGCTTCATTACTCATAATCAAGGCAAACACGTTAACACTAAAATTATCTTGATGACGAGCATCTTTGAATATTCGAGGATTTTTTTCTGCCCAATAATGAAGATTTCTTCTGTTTATAAACCCCCCTTTTGTGAATTCTTGCTTGCTTCATCTGTCTATATAACATTTGACAAAAATGATGGATCTTCCTAAATATGAACAAGCATAATTCACAAAATTTACTTCTTCTAACTTCGTCTCCCGGTTTAAATGACTGTACAATTTTATAAGAATAAGGATGCATTCTATATTTCTTTAGAATCCTCTGAATTGATAAATATGATAAATCTTTAAAAATCATTAATGGAAGATAAACAATTGCTATCATTATTAACAATAAAAGTACAAACCTAAATCATTAGAAGCAGTTCAAATAGAAAAATTCGAATTTACATTAAAATATCCTAAAACGGTGATTTCATTGTCTTCGTTATTTATTATGGGTCTAGAATAGGACTTTTTAGTTTCGACTTTTTCATGTCTTAAAAAATTTGATTCCAATATTCTAAATTTGTTCTTTGTGATTTTCGGAAGATGTGAATATCTTTCGTTGAATATACGGCAAGTTCTCTTCAAAACTTTTTTACATTCTCCATGAATAAAGAATAAATTTAAAATATCACTATTTGAATAAGTATTATTAAAGTTCATGATTCTAAACTGCTGAGCGAACTTATTAAATTTTACAGGAAGCAGCCATATTCTTTTCAAAGCCAACTAAAGATACTTAGAATTATTATTGTACAATATTAAAAAATCGTAAATTAGAGCAAAATCGTTAATTTTAGGTATAGGGATGCTTAATAGTAATTGATTCAGAATTAAATTTAGATGTTTAGATGATTTAGTGTTCCATTTGAAATAAGCGACTTTTTTGCTATCAAAGTTCTTTAAATATGACGTGATTTTTTAGACACCCTGTATGATATTTCTAAAAACTTTTCATATTAACCTAATCTACCATATCTAGTTAACATGTCAGCAAAGTTTCGTAAAATCAGCTTCAATAATAGCTGAGAATTTGAAATTTTATAGAAATGGTGTTTTAGAAATATTTTTCTTTTAAACCAAAATATCTTTTAAACGGTTAGGTTTAGGTATAAGAGTACCTAATAAGAATTTAATCAGCTTAATTCCTAGATTCCAAAAATGCAAAAACATACTGGGTGTTCTATTTGAAATAAGGAAATTTACCTCGACTTCCGGTATAACCGGAAGTGATATGACCTTCAAAATATTTTTAAAAAGTGGAGTGTATCTATATTAGATTAACCCTCAAATATCAAAAACTTAGATTAGTTACAAACATAAAATTTTTTAATGAAACAGTTACGTGAATCACCCTGTATATTATAAAGCAATAAGTTTTATACAGATACGATACAGTACACAGACCTTATACAAGTACGAAGCTGTAACAGGTATTTATGAACGGATTTTAACGAACTAAAAATTAAATAAAATTATATTTTTCAGATTATTAAATAACGTCAAAGTTGATTTTTTTTTACTCAACTTCTGCCTCAGGCGTCAATTTAAGAATTTCAAATAGAACTTCGTTTTTTTAACATTTTTTAATAGAATATTTTTCCTGAATTTAATGATGTATGACAAGTTAATGTTAAAACAATTTTCAACCGAAAAAAAATTAAAATTTTGAACAATATGAGATAGGTAGCCATCTATATCAACATGGGGCAATCTGCGGTATCCTATGGTGATCGGCATTCCATCCTATTTTACCCTGTTGTATTAATCTGTACAAAGACTTGCACCATGGACAAGTGACGCCCATATGACACCTAGCGAGAAGGGACAAGATAAAACCGCTTCAATGCCTTAGCAATTTCTCTTAGTGATGTTTTTGGGTTTTCTTAAACACTAAGCAATACGTTGAGTTGTACATTTTCATCGAAATCTTGCAATTATTTTTCCGACTTTTTAAATGTTCCATAATGTCGTAAGTTGTCTTCTAAAAGTTTAAATTAATTACAATTGGGTAGTTCTCTATTAGGAAAGCGGGTAGAATAAAAACGTCCTGCTTGATCGGAATTCCTATTGCTTTCGAAATATGCTTCAAGCATATCTATAAATTCACTATTTTTAAACATATAATTTCAACTGAAATTGACACTTGATAATTGTCGCCAATAACAACACTAACAACTATTTTTTGCATTAAAGAACTAATTTACAATAATCACACTGACGGCATAATTGTTCACAGAAAATAATGAAGAAAAATGACATAGTTTCAATAGTTAAGGGCGATTTTGTCGCTTCCCGCTGAGTATCATATGGGCGCCATTTACTCATGACGCCAGGGATTTTTATACAAGATAATACAATAGAATGAAATGCAGATGGTTCCGTAATGATACAGATGGTTACATAATTGATAATGTCCAAATTTAGAATACAGATGGCTACATAACTCATATTATTCAAATTTTTAATTTTTTTTCAATTAAAAAATGTTATAACATTAACTTGTCATACATCATTAATTTCAAAAAAATATTTTTTATCAAAAAATATTTGAAAAACGGGTTTCTATTTGAAATTGTTGACACCTGAAGCAGAAGTCGAGTTTAAAAAAATCAATATTGATGGTGTTTAGTAGTCTGAAATATATCATTTTATTTGGTTTTTAGTTAATAAAATTCGTTCATAAATAACTAAGTTATAGCTTCGTCCATTTTTTTAGACGTCCTTTAAAATACACCATATACTTTAGCTACTCCTTCCCCATAGACCCGATATAAATCCTATTGAACATCTTTGACCAGATATGAAAAAAAAACTAAAAAAATATGAGATTCAAAACAAAGACACTATAAAACAAAAACTCCTTGATATTTGAAGCAATAATAAACCAAAATATACAAAAAAAAAATAGTTGATAGTATCCCAGATCGTTTTAAAAATATTATAAAATCCAAAGGAGATTCAACCAAATATTAATTATCACTAAATTAAATATTCTTTTACTTGCTATCATAAAATTCTGTATATAGGGTGTATCAAAATTGCTCAGCCAACTGTTTACTGTAGGTTCCTTTGACCGAAGTAAGAAATAAAATTTATATAAACAAATGTCTACTTGCCCTTTAGTTTCAAGATACAAGGTATTAAAATTTAAGAAAAAAAAACCTCCACCATTACCTGATTTAGAAAGATTAGGAGTTTTTGTTTTTTTATACTCGCCGATATACTGAACTTGTCCCAAATTTTGTTTCAAATATCTCAAGAGCTTATTAAAAGAAAAAATTAAAAACGTCTTTTTTTACTTAAGTTGTAAAAATACACTTAATCAAAAAAATATTTTTTATGACTAAACAATTTGAAATACAACAAACTACGAAGAGGCAAAAATTTGCTGAACACTTGGCTCATATGATAGACTACTTTAAACAAAATACTATACTGAGTGTTACAATTTTTTATAACTAAAAAGGACACATGACACCCATATCTCCACCACTGATGAATGGTTAAAGCTAATATTTTTTTGAATTATTTCTACCAATATGATAAACTCGTGTATGAAAATTAGTTTTAAAAAGATAAGCCGTTTGGAAGTTAAAAAATAAAGACTTTTTTTTTCTTAAACTTTAACACCTTGTATCTCGAAATTAAAAGATAATTAGACATTTATTTATATAAACTTTATTTCTTATTTCGGTCATAGGAATATACAGTAAACAGTTGGCAGAAGAATTCTCATACACCTTATATCTGTGACTTGGTACAAGAAGTAGATATGTCAATTTTTCGACATTTGAGATAACTATTATTTTCAACAAAATAAAATGCATGCTTTTTATGCTCAAAGTGTCTAAGCTGTAATGAAGCTCCAAAACAATTTTCAAAATATAATAAATATATATGTCGATCATTTGAAACATAAATATTCGAGCAAAAAGTCTCCAAGTACACTGAATAACATAGTAGACATATCCACTTCTTGCACGAATTATGAGAATCCCTATATGTATATTTTGATGTTTCGCATTTAAATTTTTAGCGCAAATATTGTTTATTTACATTATAATGATTATACAATAAGCACTACTTACGTGAATTAAAGATAATTCTCGTCATAAATTTTAAATGACTTATGAAACAAGTAAAAATTCTCGCAATCTGTAACAAAGGAGATCAAAAAGGCCTGGGAAAACAACTGTTGCACTTGATGACATTTCAAAGTGTCAGACATCAAAATAAAAACAAAAGTATTAGTTGTCTGTTATTTAATATTTATAGTTATAGATTTATCGTATTAGGGTGCAAAGACAAGTCTTAAAAGTGATGCATTCAGCTGTTTAATGAAAATATAAGAAAGGAACATTTTATTTATAAGTACCTATTTATAAATTTCTTTGTAAATTGAGGATCTCATATTTTTTATTGATAAACTTTCAGAAATTGTTTCAATGGCATCAGAAGAAACTTTAAAAGCCAATCTTTTCAACGATAAGTATTTATTTGACAGTTCAGAAGAGTTTTATTTTGCTTCTCAGTCTGAGTCATGTTCTTTTGGAGATGAACATGAAAATTTAATTGAAAATAAAGGAATGGATGAAATTGGTAATAAGAAAAAACGTAAAGGAAGAAACAAAATGAAAGAACAAGTTAAAACGAGGAAAACGAAAAGAAACCCTAGTAGCTGGAATAGAAATATGCGGTATGAAGCAAGAATTAAAGGAAATCCTTATTTTCCAACATCAAAAATGTTTGTTCCTGGAAAAAGTTTAAAACCAAGTTGCTCCTACAAAAGAAGGTGTGGAGAAAAATTTTCAGAAAATATTTCAAAATTTTTATAAATTAGATTAAAATTCTCAAAATCAATTTATTGCTCAGAATTTTGATGAGATTAATAAGAAAATTGAACGACATCGGCAATAAAAGAAGCCAAATAAGCGACAATTTACTATACTTTATTTTTTGAATAATGAAGAATGCAAAATTCTAATCTGCCGTAACAAATTTTTAAATACGTTAGATCTCAGACATGGAAAAATTCAAGTATTGGCTAAAAAGAAAAGAGAATCTAATAGTGGCAGTGTTTATCCAAATGATTATAGAGGAAAACATGGACATCAACCAAAAGTTGATGGTAATGCAATTGCTATTATAGAAGAGCACATCAAAAGTTTCCGGTCTTATATCAGTCACTAGGTCACTTTAAGTCTCACACGAACAAGAAATATTTGTGGCAAGATTTGAATATTTCCAAAATGTACCGGTTATACAAAGATTATTGTAGTTCAAACAATATAAAATTACAAAGAAAATCATTTTACAGAAAAATATTCATAGAACACTGTAATTTATCATTTCATCGACCTTTTAATAATACCTATGCCAAATATGATAAATGTAAAATGAAAATTGATAACACTGTTGATTTTCAAGAGAAAGCAGTATGCGAGAAAAACTACAATCATCACTTAACAATGGCCGAACAAGCATACAAGAAAAAGAATAAAAATAAGACTGGAAGTTGTAACAACAAAACTAAAACATTTCTATTATTTGATTTAGAAAAGTGCTTGCCTGCACCGTTACTGTGAAACAATTTTTAATTTTATTAAAAAATCACTATGGACATATAATTTGACTATCTACAGTTATGTACATAAACAGGAACGTGCTGTTTGTTATATTTGGAATGAATCGTTGGGTGGTAGAGGAGGACAAGAAATTTCATCTTGTATACACCACTATATCCTTTCGTCGTCAAATAACATTACTGAAATTAATATGTTTAGCGATTGTTGTATAGGACAAATCAGAAACATATATTTTGCTGTAATACTGTCACTTTTAATAGTAGATTTTAAGAAAGTTCAAAGAAAAATTACTATAAATCATAAATATCTTGAGCCAGGTCACACGCACTTAGAAACTGATACAATACATTCTGTTATTGAAAAAGTGAAAAGCAAAACTACAACTAAAATTGAACTCAAAAAGATTGGGCAAATTTAATCAGAATGGTCCCAAGAACTCCACCAGTTGAAGTTATAGAACTAGATCAACGAGGCTTGATAAATTTTGAGAACATTTTAAAAGGGAGATATGTCATCGAAAAACTACCAATAAGGAACCTGTGAACTGGTTGCAAATAAAATGAATGCAGTATACAATTGATTACCCAATAAAAGTTTTATATAAAAATTCGTTTGATTCTACTGTTGATTTCAAAATATTAGATTTGTCTAGAAAAAGAAGGAATTATGTTATATATTTCACACGTTCTACCACATCATCCAGGTCAGATAATATGCTAGAAGCGGTTATATTAAAACAATTACATAAGATACAAATACAACTCCCTGAGAAAAAAGTAAATGTTCTTAGAGACCTAACGCTCTATGTATCTGAAACGAACAAATACTTTTATGAAAACCTAACTGGCGATCCTGAATTTTCTGCTGAACCCGAATATTTGCCAGATGAGCACATACAGGGTGTCCCAAAAGTAATGGGACAAAGAGAAACGGCAGATTTCTAACATCAAAATATTAAGATCCAGCGTAATTGTTGTATTCCGAAAGTTCATATTAACTGAGATACAGGGTGTTAAAGTTTAAAGTTTATTTTTGATTTTTTTCATATCTTTAACATCTTTTGACTTATGATACTAAATTTTGGTATACGGGGGTTTTTGGACTTGGGAAACTGGTTAGGACTGTCGGTTTCATTGTCGCTAATAGGGGGCGCCACTTTAAAACGTCTTGGTTAGTTAAAACGGCTCTAATTTTTTTCTACGTAGCTCCAGTAGCCCCATTAATTAAAATTATTATTCTGTTTAATATTCTAAACAAAAAAGATATACTTATTAGAAATCTTAAAATTTGACCATTTTCAAAATATTTGGCACTTTAATAACGTTCATAATGTAATAATGGTATGTCGCTACGACTTAATTAATACCCAGATAATTTAAAGACTAATAATTTTTCGTCCATTGAAGTTTGTTTGAGCGTAACAACACACCATATCTCGCATCTCTGCAGTTGAAAATAGATTATGTCTCGGCATAATGTGCAATACGTTACAACTAACAGAAAAACTTCAATTTCAGTAAATTTTGAAGAAAAAATTAATAGCGATTTTGACAACCTACTACTTTGTCACTGACAAACAGGTATTCAGTTTAAAAATGGCGCCCATGTAAATTTACTTCGTTTGACTTCACCAGTTTTCGGCTCTATCCAAGAATACATACAAGAATACGAACATTTATGAGGTATTAATCTAGGGAATATCTCGAAAACGGTCAAATTTTCAGATTTCTAATAAGTATACCTTTTTTGTTTAGAATTTTAAACAGAATAATAATTTTAATTAATGGGGCTACTGGAGCTACGTAGAAAAAAATTAGAGCCGTTTTAACTAACCAAGACGTTTTAAAGTGGCGCCCCCTATTAGCGACAATAAAACCGACAGTTCTAACCAGTTTCCCAAGTCCAAAAACCCCCGCATACCAAATTTCAGTACCATAAATCAAAAAATGTTGAAGATACGAAAAAAAATCAAAAATAAAATTTAAATTTTAACACCCTGTATCTCTGTTAATATTAACTTTCGGAATAAAACAATTGCGCTGGATCTTAATATTTTGATGTCAGGAATCTGCCGTTCCTCTTTGTCCTATTTCTTATGGGACACCCTGTATATGAAAATATTTAATAATATTTTGTAATTAATAACATTTGCAATAAATATTCACAATATGATTTCTTAGATGTCAATTATCGCTTTAAAAAAGTTATTTCAAGAAGTACCTATGGTACTTAAATTAATAAAATTATAATGCCATTAGCAATCTTTACTATGAAAAGTATACATATAAAGGAGTTAAATTACAAAAATGTAATATATTGAAATCAGTTATGCAAAATGATGTTTCAATAGATAGTTTAGGATTTACAATTTGATACATCAGCTGGCGTTTAAAATTGCTAGTTTATGACTTAACCACTTCTTGTACCAAGCCACAAATATATCTAATATACCGTGCAACTCTAAATTGACCCCCCTCACCCCTCTGTTACTGTACTGTTTAACATTTTTTTAAATTCAAAAGCAGCATTAAATAGAACAAAAAATACTATCTTTTGACGTTTGGTTATTTTTTTAATGTTGCTTATATCACCGATAGCGCAAAATGACCTATTTTTTAAAACTGAAACATAGGTCAAGTGGCACCTGAAATTAAAAGTCTTTCCAAACTATTAGGTGTACAACTTTGCTTCCGCCGTTTTTGAATAGATGTATGTAGCGGTAAGTAATGATCGAAATAAATAACCCCATGTGGGCATGCAGGAGCCTTGGGCACCTGTTAACATAACCTCATAAAAATATTAGTCTATTTGTGTCTTCATCATAAAGTTATTCGCAATTGAAAATGTCAGTGTACGAGCCAAATTCTCGTCATTTGCGGGAGGTTTTACTTTTCTGCTTCAATATGAAGAAATCTGCTGCTGAGGCTCATCGAATGCTCTCAGATACTTATGGGGAAGCCACTATTAGTGAAAGGACATGTCGTGAGTGGTTTCAGCGCTTCAAGAACGGTGATTTTCACGTCGAAGACCAACATAGCGGTGGAAGAAAGAAGGTTTTCCAAGATGCGAACTTGGAAGCATTACTTGACGAAGACTCGTGTCAAAGTCAACAAGAATTGGCACAATCATTGGGAGTGACTCAACAAACAATCTCAAAACGCCTCAAAGACATGGGAATGATTCAGAAGCAAGGATATTGGGTGCCGTACGAGTTGAAACCAAGAGATATTGACAGGCGTCTGTTCGCTTGTGAACAGTTGCTTGCAAGGCAAAGACGGAAGGGATTTCTGCATCGTATTGTGACTGGGGACGAGAAATGGGTTCATTACGATAATCCCAAACGCAAAAAGACTTGGGGATATCCCGGCCATGCTTCCACGTCGACGGCCAAACCGTCTATTCATGGTTCCAAAATCATGCTCTGTATTTGGTGGGATCAACTCGGCGTAATATATTATGAGCTGTTACAACCAACTGAAACAATCACAGGTGCTCTTTATCGAACCCAATTAATGCGTTTGAGCCGAGCATTGAAAAAGAAACGGCTGCAATACAACGAGAGACATGATAAAGTGATTTTGCAGCACGATAATGCTCGACCCCATGTTGCGCAAGTGGTCAAGAAATACTTGGAAACATTGAAATGGGAAGTCCTACCCCACCCGCCATATTCTCCTGACCTAGCTCCTTCTGATTATCACTTGTTTCGATCCATGGCACATGGGCTAGCTGACCAACACTTCCGGTCTTATGAAGAAGTAAGAAATTGGATAGAATCGTGGATCGCTTCAAAAGATGTCCAATTTTTTCAACACGGGATTCGTATGCTGCCCGAAAGATGGGAGAAAGTAGTGGCCAGCGATGGACAATACTTTGGATCCTAAAGGTATAATTAGTTTTTTACAATAAAATCGCGAAATTCGGAAAAAAAACGGCGGAAGCAAAGTTGTACACCTAATACATTCAATGATGTATTGTGATTCCAAATCTATAGATTAGTTTTGAAAAAAAAACAGGTATAAATTTGGGAAAAATTACTATACAAACTCAGTTAAATCGTTCATAAACAACTTTAAAAAAAAAACATGTTTATTGATAGGAAATTGGTTTGTTTTCCATTTTGTGCTCATAACGAGCATTTTTAGTTATTAAAAACATTTTAATAACTAAAAATAATGAAAGACTCTTTGTGAACACATAACAAAACCAATTTCCTATCAACAAACATTGTTGTTGTTTTTTCATTGTTTACGTGCTATTAACTGAATTTGTATTACATTTTTTACCAAATTCATAACTGTTTTTCTCAAAAATTAATTGATAGATTTTGAATCGCAATACACCATTGAAAGTAGTTTTGAAATACCTTTAATTTGAGGTGTCACTAGACCCATGTTTCAATCTAAAAAAATCGGCCATTTTGTGCTACCGGTGACATAAGCAATATTAAAAAATAATTATAAACAAATGTCAAAAGTTACAATAAGGTACACATTTTCATTACTTAATCTCGAAACGTTACGAAAATGTTAATAAAAAACCATCATTAGAAATCAACCTTTCACATCCTGTATATCGAAAACGAAGCGCTTTTCGATATGTATTTATATGAAGTTTTCATCATATTCTGGGATCTAGAATACGTGGTTGAAATTATAGCACTATGTACAGAAACACCCTGTATATCGAAAGATGGTAGTATTTGGTCAAAAGCTTTTTATAATTTACGAATCAAACAACCAAAACATAAAATTCAAAAGGCAGAGCCAACGACATATAGTTCTACTTTTTCTAATAAAAAAGAAGCATTTAATTTATATTTCAACGAGCAAATATTAGATATAATTATTATGGAGACAAACCAAAAAAGCATAGGCTTTTTATGCAGCTAAAAATTCACAATTTTTGACTATAACGAGAGAAGAACTCGAGGCCTTTATTGGTCTGTTTGTTTTTGGAGCTCTACACAATTTAAAAGAGTCCCTAACAATGCTCTGGAGCCAAGAGCACGCTTTTTGTCGGCCAATTGTTTCCTCAATTATGTCTAGAACTAGATTCAAGAGAACAATGTCTTCTACGTTTCGACAACTACGGCACCCGAAAGAAAAAAAGAGAAATTGACAAGTTAGCCCCAATTAAAGATGTTTTTGATATTTTACTAACTAAAAAAGTATATAGGACGTTTCTGAATAGATGGTAAAAATTTTAATGGGTTAATCCTGAGCCAAATTTAAAAATAAAAGTTCATATAAAGACATGTTCAAAAATACTTTGTCTTCAATCTACAGTAGGCAATCTTAAAAAAAAATCTTAGTAGGCAACTAACAGCCAATAGTTATCAAACCTAACAGCAAACAAATGTAGCAAAAAATCATGGCCAACTTCACTAACTATAATATAACTTTATTATTTTAATTGATTGATGTGAACACCCTCGGCTATTATCGCGAATATTACCTAAATCGTCGATTGAAGCGATATTTTGCAAGAGACTGAAAAGTGAGAAAACTCAATGCGGATTTAATAAATTTGTCTAAAAAAATGTGATAAATGAGTGCTCAAGACCCATCAATCCGCATCACCCTGTATATGAAATCAAAGTCCGAAAATTTCCGTTTGTAGAAAATACTCGACGTATGATATGTACATATTTTCAACAAGTTTCGATAAAAAATAAACAAGTAATTAAAAAAAAAAGGAAAAAAGTGTTTTTAACACCCTGTAGGTCGAAGACGAAGCATTTTTGAACATGTCTTAATATGAACTTTTTGTCTTTAATTTGGCTCAGGATTCACCTATTAAAATTTTTATCGCCTATTCAGAAATACCTTGTATAATATAATTCTTATGTTTAGATGGATTAGATGAGACAAGAAGATAAGATAAGGTAATGGATTAATGCAGAAACGGAAGACGAAAATGGGGAGGAATCTGACAATCCCATTTCAGAAGTTGAGGATAATTTAGAGGATGAAATACATTGACACACTAACAGTGAATCCGATTTTCTGAGTATCTCCTTGGAGTTTGACGAAAATTGCATACGATTTAGTAAGACGCAAAGAACTCAAATAATAATCTCAGAAAACTCTCGAGGTGAGGACATCAGCGTAAATAATTTTCAAAGCCAAAATACTCGTAATAGCAATCCACATGTTCTCCATCCAACTGTCCTATTTCTCTATGGAAAAAATAAATATAAGTAGTTGTCTACACCTAGATCAGCTTCCACTCATAACTTGAGACGGAATATAGTATACTTTATACCAGGTCCAAATGGAGAGGCTAGACATTTACATGAACCCATAGATTTATTTTTTCTATTTTTAACTGATGATATGTTACATCAAGTTGTGACATTTGTGAACGTTGAGATAATTATTCGAAAAAATAACTATAAACACGATTCGCATACAGTGTCATTGACTACTTTATTAGAGGTAAAAGCCTTGCTCGGCTTATTATACGCTGTGTACGAAAAGTCCGGCAACCCTAAAATATCTCGAAAAATATACAATTTATTAAAAAAACACCTTATGTAAAAATTGAAGAAGTTTAAAATTTCTACCATACTACGGTATTCAGGAATATACAAGATGCATCACAAAGTAGCAGTGAATTGACATTGTTTTTTCTTATAGAGTGGCAAAATTTGTATGACATTTTCTGATTCGTTCTCGCATTCTGAACACATTTTATGTAATATATCATATGACCAACTCTAGTGATTCAGTAGCAATTGCAGGTATGAAGAAATCCAAACGAACTTATTTTTATTGCATTAAGTGCTCAAAATGTGTAGATGTGACAAATCTGATGATCTAGCAGGCCAGTCTAAACGTCATTAATGAGAACGATAATGGCTTATCTTTTTCTGTCTAATCTATCTAGTAATCAGTTTGCTGTAATTAATGCTCAAAATGAGTCTTTCAGAAAGGAAGCGTATAACTTTGCTTCCAATAAGAGGTTTTAATGATAAACAGAAATCGTTTATTGAAACAACAGAGCTCTTCAATGCTTCTTTTCCTAATAGAGAACCACTAGCGAAATCTACGGTTTTAAGAACCATTCGTAGATTCGAAGAAACGAAAAGTTGTATGTGATGATGATGAATGATGAAGTTCGTTCTGGCAGATCAAAAGCGACAACCAGTAATGAAAGTACCTTAAATACACGTATATTGCTGCAGTTTGTTGAAGTTTCACAATTATTATTAAGAAAAATTGCTGCACAAAATTATATTTCGTTTAACATCATCAAAGCTATGTTAAAGACATTTTCACCCTTATAATGTCCCTTTAATCGAAGAACTGTCAATTAAAAATTTTGATCGCAGAATGGAATTTTGTGATGCGATGATGCATAAATGGGAGAAAAATAACGATTACTTCAGCCGCATTATCTTTTCTAATGAAGCAACTGTTATGCTAAATGTAGTTATTAATTAACATAACTGTCGTTACTGAGCAGCAGAAAATCCCCATTGGATACCAGAAACGCACACACAACATCCTCAGAAAATCAATGTGTGGGCTGGAATTGTAGGAAGAACATTAGTAGGACCTTTCTTTATTAAAGGGAACTTGACATTAGAAATGTACCTCCAATTTTTACAAAATCCAATTGTATCAGCAATTGTCAACATAGTGAAGCCACATTTCCAGCATACGTGGTTCCAACAGGATGGTACACCTCTTGATTTTGGACGACAGGTACGAGCCTACTAGAGTAGTCTAAATGCCTTTTTATTACTGCTGAAATGCTGGAATATGTTATTAAGGAATTCTATTACTATGTAGCTCATTGTCAAGCAATTCAGGGGGCACATTTTGAGCATTTGCCTCAATAAAAATAAATTCATTTACATAAAAACAACTTCTTTTTTTTTCTTTTTTCTTTAATTCTATAATAGCTGCTAAGCCTCTAGGGTTAGCCATAGGATATGTTACATGAAATGTGTTCAGAATGCGAGGATTAATAAAAAAATATAAAAAATTTGCCATTCCATAAGAAAAAACAACTTCATTTCACTGCTACTTTATGATGCACCTTGTATATTTCTGAATACCACAGAATGGTAAAATTTTTTAAATTCTTCAATTTTTATATAAGGTGTTTTTTTAATAAATTGTATATTTTTCGAGGTATTTCAGGGTTGCCAGGCTTTACAGTGTATAATTCAGCAGCTATGAAAAGTAATTACTTGCCAACTGGTCTGCTTTTTAATACCCAACGATCGGATATAATATTCAAAGCTTGTATAAACGCGGTAGGATTCAATTTTTCCATAAAATGTCTTTGATTTGATGATAAGCAAACAAGAGACGTAAGAAAATTTGTTGATAAGTTTACGCCTATACGTGAATTGTGGCAAAAAATGATAGAACATTTTCAAAAATGGTATATGCCAGGATCGGATATTACAATAGATGAACAGCTGGTTGGATTTCGTAGTAGATGTCCTTTCAGAATATACATCTCAAATAAACCAAACAAATACGAAATAAATCTTGTGGCTGCAGATGTAAACAGTAAGTACGTGATAAATGCTATTCTGTATTTGGGAAAAGGTACTGATCCTCAAAGACAACCATTGGCTACGTTTTTCATAAAAGAAATAACATCTGGCTTACATGGAACCATCAGTAACATTATTATAAATCACTGGTTCATATCTGCATCTTTAACTGATGAGCAATTGAAGTCACCTTATAATTTCACCTTAGTTTACATTCTTAGGAGTGACAAAAGAGAAATTCCTGAAAAATTTTTAAAATTTAAATCACGCGCTGTTCGTACTTCAATATTTTGTTACGACGGTGATAAGATAGTGGTTTCGCACAAAACCAAGTCAAATAAAGTTGACTATCCATAATCACCCTAACATCGATGGAAATACAGGAAAACTAGAAATAATACACTTTTATAATAGTACAAAAGGTGCGGTCAACATAATAAATCAAATATGAATATTAACAGAAAAACCAAAAGATGGCCTCTATACGTGTTTTACAACATGCTAAACCTTTTGGCAATCAACGATTATGTTATCTACATCTTTAATAACGTTAGAAACCAACAAAAAAAAGATGTCTCGGCTAGATTTTTTTATGAAGATGGGAGACCAACTCATGGAGCCTTGGCTACGACGGCGGTTACAGACGGTGAATTTGAGGCATCACATTAGAGCCATGATTCAGGATATTCTAGGTGATGTGCTCAGTGTAGAAGCTCCTACTCCCTCTGCGTCGAATTCGCATAAAATATGCTATTTATGTCCATTGAATGCTCCACGAATTATAAAACACCGTTGCATGAAATGAAAGTATGCATGTTGCAGCCCCCATAATGTGGACATACAGATGCGAGCAATGAAATACACTTGCACGTTTGGCATTTAACGCCCTATATTATCTAAATTTATAGAGGATATAACACTTCTATGTTGAAAATTTGTCTTACGCAGTATTTAGGAAGAAACTACAGTAATTTATTAGTGTATGTGCGAAATTTTAGAAATTACAACAAAAACTGAAAAGTGGCATTTTCGTTAAATAGTCAAAAACTTATTAAACATTGAAAAAACAAATTATTTACACGTTAGTATAAAATTTCATAATTAGTACTTAATTATGTGTATAGCCTATAAATCCTTTAGAAGTTGGGTTTCGAAATTTTATCTGATTTTTCAAGTACTGCCAAAGGTTCTCTATAAGATTCAAGTCTTTATAATTGTCAGGACCAACTCATAATATTAATAGAATTCGTGGTGAACCAATTCTGCATAAGTTTTACAGTACGCTTCGGGCTCATTATTTTACTGAAAAACTAACTTAAAGGGATGTCTTCCTTAGCATATGGCAACATGTGGTTTATTAAGATATCCAAATACGATTCTTTAATTAGAATTCCATCAATTTTTACGAGAAGACTCACACCGGTCTAAGAAACACATTCCCAGATTTTTATGTTACCGCCTTCATGCTTCACGGTCTTCCCGTGTATCTAAGGTCAAACACTAATCTAGAAGGCCTTGGCACCAATCCTAAACGGTTTGAACTAAACAACATAATCTTGGATTCATCACTCCATAGAATGTTTCGCCATTTTTTTCTGATTTTTCTCTCCCGACTATTGTAAGTGCTCTCACGCGAAAGTTTCGCGGGTTACCCATCGAATTTTTTTTCTAAAAGGAGCAGCTGTTGGGGACTTCTCGTTTAAAAATTTTGTTCTAGGAGTCTTCTGCGAATTGTCCAAACATTGACATTGGCATTTGACTCAATCAGTATTCCTTGGTCTCTCTTGAAAGGTTTTGCCATTTGCTTTCTTTGCCATTCACACAATTTTTCAATCCATACTTGGCATAGTCTGCCAAGCTTTACCTCTGTTTTTTTGATTCGGACGATTTTTAAAAGCATTCTAGACCATTCTGATAGATCATCCAACAATTTTTGTAATGAACTGGAGGGATAGCCCTTCATTTTTTTGGTTCCTTTGCCTTTCCTTAGGAGAACAATTCTTGTTGCAACCCATTTTCCTTAAATTTTTTGATAGTAAACAACAACAGGATATTCAAAGCAAATAAAGTTTCAAAAACTGACATCTTAATTACCAAAAATTGTTATCA
The DNA here is from genome assembly GCF_039881205.1 of Euwallacea similis. NCBI lineage: Eukaryota > Metazoa > Arthropoda > Insecta > Coleoptera > Curculionidae > Euwallacea > Euwallacea similis. The sequence goes on along the minus strand of NC_089637.1, from coordinate 1,938,185 downwards.
CAAAAATCAATAAATTTACCTCAATAATGTTACAAGAGATTTTTAGTATTATTTGTTAAAAAGCACTTAGAAACAATTGAATTTTTGACAATTTTTATTTCTTATAAGGATGCACTATTCTTTTGCCATTAGGGAAAATATGCATTGCACCTACCTGGCTGACTTAATTCCTGAAAAATTTCATAGTTTTAGTAGTTACAAGATTCATAATGAGTTCATGGGTGTATTTATTTCATTGCTTGCATCTGTATGTGGCAACTATGTGTAATCATATTTCCTAAATATTTTGATCTCATTTATATTCTACTTACCCATACCATTGTGCCATGTATCAAATTCGTATTTTTATTAAACTATTTTGTTAATATTACCGTTTTTTAATGCATAATCTACTTGACGAATGTGTAGTTATAATATAACTGAGAATTAAGTTTAGTTAACTAGAGTTAAAGTAAACAATTAAGGATGTATGAATACTCCTGTGACTGAATATATGTTAAAACTACTAACTAACATTATCTGATTGACTTTCTTCTATGTTTTGACAAGTCTCTTCTTTGGCTAATTTCTGTCGATTTCTCCATGCTTGCATAAAGCTTGAAGGATGCACTGGATAAAACCCTGAGAGACCTAACAACTGTTTCACCGACTGCGATATGTCAGCCCCGTTTCCTATCCAGTATTGTATTCGTTCAAAATTCAATGCTACTAATTGCTCATTGTACTGATTAGGTATTGGGTCATAAGAGCCTAGTTGCTCTATTACTGGCCTGCTCTGATGGGCTCTATTCTACATAAAAATGTGGAATATAAGAATAAGTAAATGAGGCTATTATGGTCTTACTTACAATTGCAAGTACTATATGGTAAAAGGGTCTGTTTGTGCAGCCCTGTAGAAGCAGCCGGATTACTTTCGGGGAGGTTTTACTGTAGATTCCTAAGCCGCTGGCAGGAGGAAACATTTTAAACAATTGCGTTAGTTTATGATGTTAGTAGTTTTAATTTAAAAAAAACCTAAGAAATCAAAAAATAATAAATATAAAATTTTTTTAGATTTGAGGTTAGACTTTAGTTAATTTTTGACATATTTAATTTAATTATTTTATTAAAACTGAAATATGCGTTTGATATATATTTATCCTTGTTTGTTGTTATTCATTCAAGAGAGTAAAAACGAATTCGGTCGCAGTTTCTAAATAGTACAATCTGTTGATTAGTTTCTAAAATAAGTTGTTGTCTCGGTCGACATAATCGGCACCTGTCAAAGAAAAAATAAATTTTAATTTGCTTTAACTGCTTCAACCAAATTGTATTATATATAATTTAAAATATTTAAATAAATTACATAAAATAAATTTACGTTATTGTTGACTGCCTAATGTTTAATGTCAGTATTTCTTTACAAAATTTAAATGTGCCGCCCTGTCACCACTGTCTAACTTTACCGCCATCTTTATTGGGTCACGTGACCCCACAAAAGTGCGTTGCGGGGAAAGTAATATTCAGGTATGGTCATTCGGAGGGCATTTATTTACGAGAAAGACCGTGTTTTAGGTGTGTTGTAGAAGGTAAAACTGATTTAGACCCTAGGTGAGGTGGCTCCAAAGTGACCCCACTCAAATTCCGTGATCCACGGTCCCGTATTTCCCGAGATTCAATTGATTTGTCATCCAGTTCACACAAGGCCGTAACAAGCCTTGAAATGGCGTCCGCGGTCGTCCCACATGGTGAAACGGGATTATTCCCACGGTGAAATTCGATTCTTTTTATAATTTCCCCTCGGTTAATGTGAAAATGCTCCGGAACAAAGGTTTTTTTCCTTATCAGAGGAGATGACTAACGTTCCACGTGGAAAATACAGTTATTATCTTTGTTATTGTCCACAAACGTTTCGGGAAATCGGGGCCAAAGCCTTGTAATTAATCACCCTTCTCGTTCGTTTTCAGGCCTACCAAGGCTTAGACCTTTTGATCACACATCAGTCAGTTTTCCCAGTTTATTAATACCTCATTTTTCCTGTTGCTTTGAATTTAATTGCCTCCAGCTAGATAACCAGAGACTAAACAATTCCCTTTAATTACAGATAGTTGTAAATAGAATCACTGTACATACTGTACAAAAAAAGATGAGTTCGGCTGGTCGAACCACTTCCAAGGGTGGTAAGGGGGTGAAAGCTGATAAATCTCACAAAACAGATGGAGGTAAGACCATCTCAACTTTTAGATGTTAGCCTTTAGAAATATTTTTTCTGGATATTCCTCTTAATCATTACCACTCAATAGTTATTCTGTATTAATCAGTAGTAGATTATAATAGTGCCTTTGCAAGATTAGATAATTATTTCTGTTTTCATATGTTAGGTAAAGGTGGTGGAGAAAAGATACACAACAAAGAGAACACCATGAAAACGGAAGAACTGGGTATTAAAGACAAAGTGAAACAACTTATGGATTTGACATGTCGCTCTGAAGATGAAGTGTGTCTGGCCCTTCATGAGAGTAACAATGACATGAATATGGCTATAAATTTGCTTTATGAGGAAATGCAAACTGTAAGTTATTTTTTTGTGCCATTTTGTTATTTTGGACATTTCCAAATATTTTTTAAAATTAATTAAATATCAATCTGGGAAATAGGAGAAATGATACTCCTTAAACTGTTCTAGTATGAGTAGAAGTTACATAGTTAAAACTCCACATTTTCTGCAAAAATTGTGTGGTCCTAATTGGTGATGCATATATTGAAATCTTGAAAATTGTAAGAGGTACAGATAGTTTTAGAAAATTTTATAGGGAACACATTTTATTTAAAAAAACTTATCATTTTTCTGAAAAATGGTAAGTTATTTTTTTGTTTGTTTTTCTTTTTTCCTTTATCTGAAACATTGGAACTCTAAAGTTTGAACTTTGCTCAATAGTCTTTCTCAGCCACATTGAAAGGGAGTTTGAAAATTAAACATTGTTAAGGGACTCTTTTGTGGAGAATATGAAATCATATCAAGAAATAATTTATTGTTTCTGGTTTATACATGATAAATTTGCAAATTCAAATGGAGGCAATATTGTTTTTTTGTCTTGTAGCAAGCTGTCATAAATTTGGCACTAAATGATGATTTTTTTTTTTTTGTAAAGTCAAAATTGATAATATGTATATGTTGATAGTAACCAGTGTCTTAAAACTCTGAAATAGAAGAATTAAATTATAGAAACTTATCCAATTTTTTAGTTTTTGGAATAGTTGTATGTCCTTTCAACCTCACTTAGCATTGTGTTTAACTATTAAAATGAGTGTTAGTTCTGAGCACATTTGTTTCGGATCTCTATTTAATTTCAATTTATATTAAACCCCTATCATAATATTCTGAATGATGAACTGATGACGAGACTGAGAGGCAGCTTATAATGTCGCGCCTCAGTTTACCGCAAGTTTTTTGCAGTTTACCTACGGACGCGCCTTCAATAAGCCTGTTTCACAGATGTCTTTTGGCAATCTGACTTTATTATATGTTCCACTATCATTTGAGTAGGTAGGAATGTTCTCTTAGGTTGGTTTTCTGTTCAGGGCGAGTGGGAAACGAAAGATAAAAAGAAAAAGAAACGCCAGGCTTCTGCGGGCAAAGATAAAAAGCCAGAAGAGGGCACAGGAGGCTCTAGTGACTGGGATGACAGTGTGCCGCCACCTCCTCCAGGGAACAACAATGGTAGTGGAGATGTTAAGGATTGGAAGGTATGTACAGAGGGTCCTGAGGACAGAAATATCAAGTATGTAAAATGGTAATCAAGAAAGACCACTCATCCTTTGTAAAAAAAAAATCCCAATAATTATCATATTGAGTAACAGGTATCATCCATCACAAAAAGATTATAAAGTAACACAAAGTATGTTTTTTCTTTATTTTTCCACTTTGTGTTATTATGAACTGACCTTGATAGTTATTGGAATTTGTTAATGTTTATAACTCAATTCAAGAAGTGCAGTGCTTCAGGGTGAATTCTTGAAATCCCTGTTCCTCTGGTAGAAACTGTTTTATTAATTGTAGTAATATCATCTTAATAGTGTAAGAAGGGATATATGTTTACATCATAAAGTATCTATTTAACTGTATGGGAAAATGGTAGTGGCCTTTTTATTAACGAAATTTTGCAAGTCATAAGCTCACCCAGTCCATAAAATAATTTTCAACTTAGTATTTATATTTTCAAAATATGGGCTATAGTTATTATTTTTTACAAGATTCATGCAAACATACATAATGGAAAAATGAATTTGAGTATGTAACTTTTCAATATTATTAACGCTATTGTACGCCATTATTAAATTGAGTTTACCATAATTTTTTATCTAATATAGGGTGCTCAAGATAAGGATGCACTGAGGAATATTACAAATTATACCATAACAATTTCAAATTCCAATTACATCTTGTAGAAAAAAGTGACCATTTAAGCTTGACATTTTCTTTGGAAATATAAGAACAGGATTTTTCTTTTACTCCAAAGAGTGAACTGTAACTTTGGATACACTATACAGGGTGTTTCATAAATATATATCGACAAACTTCCAGGGGTTGTAGAGCTCAAAAACAAATATTTAGAACAAGTAAAGTTAGATCCGAAATCGCTTTATTTCCAAGATACAGGGTGTTCCTTTTTTTTTAATATTTTAAAAACGGTTTGAGATGCGGACATGCTATGGCGGGATAAATGTACATGTTCTGGAGTATGCAGATCATTTCGACCTACACCAGTGGCGTCCGTGCGGCCATTCAATGGGATGTTTCTAATTTAAAAAATGGCACGCCACTAACTTTTTTAAATATGAATATTTTTTTCTTAATCTTCCATCAATTCTTAACAAGAAAGGTCTCTTAGTATTTTGTTGCCCAAGTGGCCGTTTTCGAGAAAAAAATAAATTAGGTAGTAGACATGAAAACAAACATTTGTGAATCATGTCTTCCGGTGTACTACCTCTATTAAAAGAAAATTACATTAATTTCTTCTTAAAAAAAATCACACTTGGAAACCTACACCGGTTTTTTGCTAGGCACATGAATGAGAATTTTAATTAAAAACATCCCATTGAATGACCGCACGGACGCCACTGGTGTAGGTGGAAATGGTCTGCATACTCCAGAACATGCATATTTATCCTGCTATAGCATGTCCCGAATTTCATGTCCGCATATCAAACCGTTTTTGAAATATGAAAAAAATATTTTTAAAAAAGGAATTAAACACTCTGTATCTTGGAAACGAAGCGATTTCGGATTTAACTTTATTTGTATTTATGAGCTCTACAACCCCTGAAAGTTTGTCGGTATATTTATGAAACACCCTATATATCATAAAAGGGGTATAAAGTTGTAAACTGTCTTTTCTTAAATTTGAGCACTTTACCCACATTTTTACATCATTCTTACTTCAAATAATTCACAATAATTGAAAGATCAATAATTGTATCAATTTTTCACTTGGTGCGTGTCCAAGATTCCAATTACTGAATAACACTATGTTAGCTGATAGAACATTCTTAGATTCAATTTCTAACAAGAAATTTCTGGCTTTGTTGTTTTATTGCCAACTTGATGTAAAGTTGTTTTTAAGTGTAACACTATAATATTATTATTATAAATTGGGTCTTTAATACTTTTTTAAAAAGGGGAACATTTTTATTTTTTAATTTATCATTATTAATGTTCAGATAATCTATTTAATTCTAAGTCGCAAAATCTTCTACATAACATTATTACTTTACTGAAAAGGGGATTAAGTTCCAAAAAATGTTAAATTGCAAAATAGCCCCAGAGTGGATGTCTTATTTGCTTGCTATTACTATCTCTGAAATTGTAAGTATTACAAAAATAGTTAAATGAAAAAAAAGTTGCTGTTTTTGGGGACTTTTAATATACCCAAAGGGAGTTACCAAATTGTTTTTCATTTTAGAGATTTTCTGAAAAATGTAGAATTGGTTGAAACTTTCAATTGAAAATAATTCAGAAATGATTGCTTCACGTAAGTTGCTAGTTGGTTCCTCTCGACAACATAGACTCATTATTATCTGAAGGTAACATTTCGCATTTAAAATATTAATGTCAATTTTTTTGAGTACAATTCCCCAAATAAAAAAATGTATTGGAGTCATATTGGGAGGAAAAGCATTCACAAATAATACATTAATCTTTCAGTGATAAAAAACGCTTTCAAAATATAAAGTGAAAAACTATATGTCCATATTTCAAATACTGAATTGGTATCAATATCTTAAACGCCACATGGCCACTTGGAATGAAAATACGCCGATGTTGTAGAGAGAAAACTAACAACAAAATTTATTAAAAAGTTTTATCATACTTGTTGACACAAGTTAGCTGTGAAATAATGCCATAAAATTTCACTTGAAAATCGGACCCGTGAGTGATTCATCTATCTATTACCATTTTGACAATCCCCAAATAAATCCATTGAAAACATGTGAATTAAAACTACTATACCTAAACTTAAACTTGTACCACACGTTTATGAAGTACTCAGTATATTTCAAGAATTTCAGAAGAGAGAAACAACCTATAACATTTGTGATTGTATAAGCAAATTAATTTTTCAGTGCCCCAGTTTTATAGGAACATGTGGGAGTGAAAATAAAATTTTTGTCAAGGTGGATTGGTCAAGAATTTTAATACACCTATTTCATTTAGATAAAATTTTCATTCTCACTCTCACGTGTTCTTATACAGGGTCAGCCTCTCAAAACTGTCAAACTAAATATTATTTGACCACATTCAGCAGAAATTCCCATTATGGAACTGTTTAAAATTCTCAACAAAAATGACCTCAGTTCACATTTAAATGATATATTGTAAGGGAACTTATCATTTTCATGTTTTATATATGAAATACAAAATTTCCACCTGTGGAACTGCAGCATTGTTAAAGTTGCCTTACTTACTAATTAATAATACATTCGGGGCTGCTAGGTCGATGTACTTGCACCTGTAGCTAGAGGATAATTTCCGCGGTAACCAGGGAATTAAGCGGTGCTATGTCTTGTCAATTTTTTCATAAATATTAATCTGTGGTAAAATTGTTAGAACATGCATATGTTAACTCTAAATAAGATTATGAAGCATACAATATACAGGTGAAGACATGCATTATTAATGAGACACTTAATCACCAAAATGTAAACATGCAAAAGCGACATATTCCGGCTTTAAATTTCACATCATAAAATGGTTGTGATTTGTTGCTAATTATCTTATTAATCTATCAGGAACGTGGTGGCGGACGCCGTAACAATAGATCGAGTGGGCCAGGAGGTCCACCGCGACGCTGGCGTGAAGATGGTGCCGGTCGAGGAGGTGACCGAAGGGGCAACGGCCGCGGTACCACCAGAGGTGGTGGCCGAGGCCGTGGAGGGGGCAGAATCGGAGGACGGTAAGAAATATTTTGGAGGGGTTGTAGAACATTTAGTATTGTCCATTTGATAAATAAGTACTACTAACAAGATTAACAGGGCTGGATAAGTGTATTATATTTTTTCTCTGGATATTTTTCCAGCCTACTTCAGTAATGACAGATTGAGCAACAGATGTGGCGTAAATGATAGTGATAATTGACACTTTTGATATATAACCAATCAGTCCAATCAACTATTTTTTTTTGCGGCTAGGCGTTTTCCAGCCCTATATTTGTTTTTTGTAACTATAGTATGTGCTATTAAATTATCTTTGTGTTTAGGTATCCGCCCAGAGGTTCTCGTGGTGGCGCGGGTCGAGACTACAATAAACAACCTATTGATACCTGGGACAATTCCAACTCGAACACATGGGACAACAACACGGCAACCACAACGGTCACTAACCACACTCCGGCTGGAGACGACTGGGACGACTTCCACACGGATGAGTGGTCGACCGAGGAGTATACTGGGAGCCTCGTGGAGACCAAAGTGTTCACTCCCAGTGTCCAGCCGTTGCCGGAAAATGCGTTGAATTCTAGCGGTCAAGGACTGGACCAGAGTCTCAGCGGCTCGTCGCAGCACCAAGACAACTCTTATGGGTAAGTTTTAGCTCCCTGGGATGTTTTTTAGAGTTAATGTGTTAATTTGTTTTCATAGCCAATCGCTGAACCAGAGCTACAATCAAACGGTGCCACAGCAGCAGAGCCCGGTTCCTCCGATGGTCGGGACATTAACGGCAGCGCAGACTCAGTACTTTTCACAACTGTCGCAACAGAACAGTGACGCCCTCGGCAAACAGTACGGCAACACTGCTTATCAGACGCAACCAAATACCTATGATACCAAAACTAATGTGCAACAGGTACTTTACCTTTCAAATTACATTTTTTTTAGAGCGATTTTAAGAATTAAGCAATTTTCTGAAACTTCAAGGCTTCAAGGTAATTTTGTATATATTAGGTGAAGTAAAAAGTTCTAAGCGTTCTCGCTAGATGTTTTTAGTAAGCCATATCTCACGTATACATTACATCGGGTTATACTATACGGCGGTTTTAAGGTGAAATTACGCTTCAAAAAAAGTTCTTTGTCAGTTTTGTATTTGGTGAATCTAGTTGTGTGTTATAGCGTTACAAAATGGAGGTAAAAAAAAGAGAAAATTCGATACATTCTACCACTTCAACCGATGTGAACAGACGTAATAGGCGACCAAAAAAATTTGTACTGTTTGTGGACCTAACACAGTATCAAATGTAACAGCAAAGTAGTAATTCCAACGATTTCGTTCTGATAACATGTATATCGAAGATGAGGCACGTTCTGGTAGGCCAATCGTCGAAAATGTCGATAACATTATGGAGATTGTCAAGTCAGACTGGCATGTGAGCACTTATTCGATTGCCCAGGAACTGAAGATTAATCAGAAAATCGTTTGGAACCATTTGCATAAGGCAGGCCTCAAGAAGAAGCTCGATGTATGGGTGCCACACGAATTAACGCAAAAAAACCTTCTGGGCCGAATTAATGCCGAAGTGGTATGTGTTTGGTGGGATTGGAAAGAAATCGTCCACTATGAGCTGCTTCCATCGGGCCAAACACTCAATTCGGACCTCTACTGTCAACAACTGATCAGAATGAAGCAGGCGATCGACCAGAAGCGGCCAGAATTGGGCGATAGAAAAGGTGTTGTGTTCCATCAAGACAACACTAGACCGCACACATCTTCAACGACGCGTTAGCAGCTCCGAGAGCTTGGATGAGAGGTTCTATCGCACCCGCCCTATGGTTCAGACGTGGTATCAAGCATTTATCACCTTTTCAAGCATTTACAAAAAAATTTTGATGGTAAAAAACTGGCCTCAAGAGAGGCTTGTATAAATGAGCTGGTCAAGTTTTTAACCAATAGGGACTAGAACTTTCAACCACAAAATTATGAAATTACCTTTAAAATGAACAAAAGTTATCGAACGAAACGGCGCATTTTGATCTAAATCGGATAATTCTAACTATGTTAATTTTCATTGTCAAAATAAAGCGAAAAACGCTCAGAATTTCTTACTTCACCTAATATTTAAATTTCATAAAAACTTTCTGAAGATTCAAAATTTTTGTGAAATTCTCTGTTTGTTAATTTCCGAGTTTCTATAAAAATTATGTTCTAAATAAATTTGTCAGTATTTTTATATATTGACCTTTTATGTTTAGGTATGAACTGTGTTTATGTGGGAATTTTTAAGTGTTAAATTTCTCTTCTTTAAAGAATGTTGCAAGTAATTTTCAATTTTTGATTTTGCTGCCTAACTTTAAAATTTAAGATTTACAACTACGCCATCTGTTAACTATTCCCTAAAAATTATTTTTTACATAGTATACGTATATTTAAGCAGGTCTACAATAGTTCGTCTCAAGCCTACCCCGCCTCCTCTCAGGGCTATAGCAACGCCTCTCAGCAGTCATACAGTAATGCAGCGCAGCCCTATAATTCATCCACGGCACAGCAGGGCACTTATGGCAATGCAGCAACGCAGGGCGCGTATGGCAATCAGTCGGCGCAATCGTACAACAACGCAGTTTCGCAGAGCTACGGAAGTGCGCAGCAGAATTACGGAAACGCCGCCGCAGCGAACAACTACGGTGGGAGTTTCCAGAGCGGGACGACGGCTTACGCATCGGGACAAGAAGTGCAACAGCAGCCGCAGAGGACGAAGACGCAACGGGCTCGGGTGCCGCCACCGTCGAAGGTAAAGTAGACGTGCAAATTGTAAATGGAAAAGATTTTGAGGAAAAATAGATTGAAACAGAATTTTTCAAATATACAAAATGTTTACAACAGTTGTGTTTTTTATACATTTATGTCTTATTTAAGATTCAATATTGTACAGTACCCTGAAAATTTCCTAAAAACTCATCATAATAAGTTTAATATTATATTGAAACTACACAAGTTTGTAGTAAAAAGACATTCAAATTTAATCAATCCAAATACATGAAACAATTTATTTGCAGATTCCTGCCAGCGCGGTTGAAATGCCGGGTGATCTAAACAGCAGTATTACCTATTTGGACGTACAGTTTGGAGCGATGGATCTCATTGACGGTTCCTTTGATTCGAATTCCGGCAACGACGCCAAGTACGGAACTGAGAACAACAGGAGGTACTTGTTTGGAGCATTTCTCGCTTATATTTAGCAACGTTTTTACACATACAACTGTGGTTGGAATAGGATTGGTATCAGTTTAGATATATTATAAGAGAAATTAGCTGTTTATTTTCAATATGTGTATTCCAACTACAGATTTTTATTCTATTCTATGAAATTTTTGTGGAACGCTAATCCTACAACTTTCAGTACAACGGGTTTGGACAATTCGCGATCAACCCCGACCAGCGGAATTGAGCTAGATTCCTCAGGACAGCGTTCTGGGACGGATTATAGTGCTTCTGTCCCAGCGAGCAAAAACGGGGCGCAAAGCAGTATTAGCTCTGCCTTGACACAGGGCGTAAGTGCGTCTTTTTCATAATCTTTTCGTAAAACGTAAATGGATGTCTATGCAGCTAACAAACTCAGACAGCATTCCACAAGCCTCCTCGGAGCATTTGAACTACAGCAACACGAGCTCTGGTAGGAATACGTCTCAGCAGAGCACTGGTGCGAACGCGACTGTGCCGCAAGTGACTACCGCCTCTGGCGTCGATTTGAGCAAACAGTCGACGGAGAGCCACTCGTACAACTCACAGACGGCTGCTTACAACTCGTACCAGCCAAAGGGGAACAGTTATAGCTCATCCGCTTATGGGTCCACACCGACCACCGCCAGTTCCTACGTCAATCCTTCGGCGGCCAGTTACGTCAATAATCAGGTGAGTAACTAAAAATAACAGAATTGATCCGGAGAAATGGCCAAAAATCCCGCATGTTTTATGGACTATACATATACGTACAGTCATGTGAATTCAAATAACAGTGCTTTGAATTCACAAATTCAACTTATTATTCTTTGTCAGCATTAAAATAAACTTACATTTTGTTTTGACAGAAAGGAATACTGATAAGACTAGCATAAGTTCAATTTTATGCGTCTCATTTAATATCTTGGCTATTTATAAACCTGACCATATTTAAGCTATAACTAAAAATAACAATGCCGTTTGATTTAAAAATTTTGAACAAAAAACCGTCAATTATTTTGTGAAATCTCTGAATTGTAAAATTTTTTAAATTATTTTTCAGCTATACATTACTATTTTTATTGGTTTAGAAAATTAAAATGGATTGAAATAAACGTTGTATTCCGGAGAAATAAAAAATACTTTTGAAAATGTTATAAGAAGGAAGTACATACAAATTCATACAAAATACTCTGCAGTGTTCAGCAAAAATGATAGCCAGTGCTAAAAAAATTGCAAAAGGCATTGAAAATAGAGGAGGTAAATTTAAAATGACGACCCCTGCACAAAATAGACAACTACTGAGGCCGGTCACACGAAAACCTTTTTTAATATTTATCGAAATAAAAAAGGACTTAATCTTCCAGTTTGTACATTGTGTAGGAGAATAAAGTTAATAACTGCCAACTTAAAATCAAAAAGACCTAGAAATGTTCCTCTACTGAATAAAACACAGGTTTTTAAAAGATTAGCGTTTGCAAAAGACCTTGTACACTGACCCACAGCAAAATGGCATATGTATATTGTAAACAGATGAATCCAAAGTTATGCTATTCAATCCGACAATACTCTAAAGCGATGTAAAACGTCCTCCGCTACAATCCTTCAATTTAAAGTACATCACGAAAACCATAAAACACGACAAAAATAGGGTAATGATTTGGGGATGCTTTTCCTATTACGGGCCGGATCCAATTTTTTAGTTAAAGGAAACCATGATTGTGAACATTTATTTAAATATCCTCAAGAGTGTGATTTAACCTTCTGTTAAGTGGGATATGCAGTTAAAATGAATTTTACAGCACGGTAACGATTCTAAATACGTGGCGTGTATTGTAAAGTCCTGGTTCGTAGAAGAGAAATTCAATGTTTTGGTGTGGCATCATAGTCGCTAGACCTTAATCCTATTGAAAACTTATGGATGGTGGTGAAAAAAGCAGTTGCCAAGAAAAACCATAGCAACAAAGTAGAATTATAGTAAGATATAAAACTGGCGTGGAAGGCCATTCAACTATCAATATTGAGTTATGTTAGAAACTTGTTGATTCTATGCCCAATCAATGTCGTCAAATTTTATAGTAAAAGTGTTACTCAAAACCTTATTAGTGTTAAAAAAAAACTGTAAATACCATAGTTTAGTTTTCTTTTTTGATAATATCATATATTACTGTTATTTCAATTCACATTCTAAAAATATTTATTTTTTTCTGTTCTATTTTAAACTAATTACTCTATATGTTTAAATGTAAGCTATTTTATAAGGTGCAAAATAAATTTCCGTCGTTTGACAAAACATGGTCCCCGCCAGAAGATTATCTTGAAATTTTCAAATGTAAAACGTACTATCGCAAATTTGGCCATCTAGTAACAACTTAACGGGGGGGTATTAGTGACTCCTTATCAGCCTCACATAATTTGTTTCGTTCAATAATGTCAAGTTTTGCGCCAAATAAGCGTCATTTGCGGGAACTTTTAATTTACTTCTTTAATTTGAAGAAATCTGCAGCTGAGGCGCATCGATTGCTTGTAGAAGCATATGAGGCTGCTTTAAGTGAGAGAAGTTGTCACGAATAGTTTCACAAATTTAAAAATTGTGAATTTAATATGGAAGACAAAGAACGCAGTGGAAGACCTAAAGTGTAGGAAAATACGGAATTGGAAGTATTATTAGAGGAAGATTCATCCCAAACGCAAAAAGAACTTGCACTTACATTAGAAGGGACTCAATAAACAATTTCGCATCGTTTAAAAGCGTTGGGAATTGGATTCCTTATGAGTTGAAGCTGAGAGGCGTTGATCGCCGATTTTGCATGAGTGAAATGCTGTTTGCCAGGCATAAAAAAAGGTTTTTTTGCATCGAGCAGTCATTGGCAATGAAAAATGAATCTATTATGATAACTCAAAGAAGAGAAAATCATGGGCACCACCTGACCATGTTTCAACATCGACAGTCAAACCAAATATTAATGGAAAAAAACTCGTGTATTTGGTGGGATCAGTTTGGTGTCATATGAGTTGCTCAAACCGAACATAACCGTAACTGGAACTCTCTACCGAACACAATTAATGAGATTAAGCCGAGCACTGAGGAGAAACGCGCCCATTACTACTCTAGACACGACAAAATTATTCTCCTACATGATAATGCTCATCCGCATGTTGCAGTGCCGGTCAAAACCTATTTGGAACACTTAATTAGGAAGTCCTACCTCACCCGTCATATTCATCAGACCTTGCCCCATCCAACTATCACTTATTCCAGTCGATGGCATACACTCTGTCTGAATAGCACATCACATGAAGATATCAAAGATTGGGTCGATTCATGAATAGTAGCCTTAAAAGATGAAGAGTTCTTCCGACGTGATATTCGAATGTTGCCAGAAAGGTGAGAAAAAGTAATGGCTAGCGATGGACAATACTTTGAATAAAACATAATACACCGTTCTTTCACAATAAATTCCTAATTTTTTATTTCAAACGGCAGAAACTTATTTGTATCCCTTATAGTTAAGTAAATGCATAATTATAACAGCAAATTTGTTTGATAAAACAGTTTTTTTGTATTTAATTCCAAAAAAATGTATGTCCTGCTATTTCAATTCACACGACTGTACATTAAATTAGTTTTTACATTAATCGTACAAATATAGAAGATTAAACATGTAAATATTGAAGATGATATGTCAAAATATGTCGATTTTGCCATCCCTTGTTATGTTAAGCGATCATCCTATATGATGACTCAGTTAGGACCCGTTGCGTTGTCCCAAAAAGACCGAAGAAGATAGATATTCCTTTGCCAATTTACATTTTTTGAAACTTAAGAATAACTTAAGAATTGAGTCCGACCGGTCAATCTTAGCATTTGTCTATGACGTTATTGTAGTGTTGTTATTAGATACGGTATTTATTTTATATTTTTTTAAGACAAATTCCTATGCTTCGGGAGTCCAAAACCCGTCTACGGTTGCCAACTCCTACGGCAATTCCTACTCGTCGACAGGGATCGCAGCTCAAGCCTACCAAAGTGCCACTTCCTACCCTACAGGCGCGCAGCAGAGTTACGCGGCCTCCGCTCAAAACGCGTCTGCATACGGCGCCACTAGTGGACTAAGCAACAATCCCAATTACACCTCAACAAGCAATCAATACAACAGCTACAACTCGACGACAGGCGGCGCAGGGCATAAATTAGGCAAGGAAAACTCCTATGAAAGCACTACAGGGGTTGCGGCTACTAGTACGGCGAACAGTGGCGTTCCAGCATCCAGTGGTGCCACGCTGTCATTGAGTCAGCCGACAATCAGCAGTAGTAAAACCACGACTGCGTTGGGTAAGTTGACAAGTACTGAAAAAGCAGAAAATTTGTGCTTAAGAGTTATTTGTTAACTGATCCGAAAGCTTCAAACTTTAATGATTGATATGTCATTTACCAAATTCCACATGATGATACGATGACGAGACTGAGCAGCTAATGCTAAGAATTTTGTTCCGATTTACCACGAGTCTTTCGAAGTTTATCACGAACCGCTTTCACTGCATTAGTCGTTTAGATGATCTTGGCAATCTGATTGCTTTTAGTACTTTTAACTTTCATATAAAAAAATTAGTAAAATACTGACCATTATGAAACATTTTAGCTAAGAACTCAACCGGCGTGATGTCCAACATCCCCCCAGGAGTGCCTCCAGTGATGAGCACACCCTACATCATGGGCCAAGTGCCCTATTTTCAGCAGCCCGTTTACTCATATGAGGAAATGCAGCTATTACAGCAAAGATTGCCACACATGGTGAGTCCTGATTTTTAATGTAAATATTCCTGGGGCCGGTTTTCATGTCTCTGTCAATGTTATGTTCTTGGAAAGTACTACTTTTGTCAATCAAAATACAGTTGACAAAAACTTTATTGGATGAGTATACTTTTGGTATCTAAATTTAATATAAAGTGAGCTAACCGTTTTGCCAACACTGTTAATATCCTGAGTACATCAGGAAAAAATCGAAATTGTTATGATTAGGGCCTAATTGTCAATAGTCAACTTGAACATCAAACTAATTCTATGGAAATTAGCGTAAAATCAAAGTTAAGAACACATTAATAATTTGGTTTTTAATAAAAATTTAGATAGAAAATTGTCCTCACATTAAGTGTTTGATCGACTGAAGCACCCCAAAGACCACTTTTGAGTCTCTTCTGTCAACATTAAAGAATGTGAAGATAATTTGTTTCAAATTGCCTTTAATTATTATGATTTTATATTTTTATGGCCTTTTCACAAGATAAATTTGTATCAAACTTTCCTGTAATGTCGCCTGGGTAAATCTGTAATATTGACAGTGGCTCATGTGGGAATTTATGTCTATACTTTTTAAGGGATCGTTAGCTGTTTCGTTTCACAATAAAATACCATATATACTTCAGTGTCTTTAAAGTTGCACAAAGAAACAACCAACGTTTCTCTTGCCTTCTCGGTTGTTTTTAAAGAATCCTTGAGTTATAAAAGTCAGCAACCGAAAAGGAGCCTTTGTAGCGATGCATATAACCCCTCTTCACTCGCTTAGCATCAGTAACTAACCTGACCCGACAGTCCTTCTGTGAATCCTCGTTTAGTGCACAATGTAATATAGCGTCTTTCATGTTCATTCCTGGGTACTATCACCGACATTCGCTGGAATCGATAGAAACTGTTGAGTCTTTTAAAGAGGAGTGAATTGGTTGTCTGAAATCATCACATATAGAGGTTTTTGTGTCTTAAATATATCATAAAATTTCTACAATCAAGTGATTGCTTGGTTTTAAATTAATAATTTTTTTAATTAAAGGTTAAATTATTAAAGTCCCTGTTTTATTAATGTTACTAAAGTTTAGCTGGAGTAGTTCTTATTGAGTTGAAAATGGTGGTTCCATGTCATTGCTTTGTTGCTTTAACTATAATCTCAATAATTCTACCAGAACTTCAGTAATTGGGTCTGTACTTTTTTTGGGATAAACTAGGAAGTAATTTGAAAAATCATTTGAAAGTTTATGTTAGTCTCTATTAAAGTAATCAACAACATGACTCAATTTAATGGCCAATATATTGATGTCTTGATGTTAACTTTTTGAAAAAGATTATTTCCATGGAGATGGAAATTAAATAGTGGTTTGCAATCATATTGTTTCTATTGAAGTTTTGTTGACCAAGTTATTATGAGTTTCGTATGTTAGCAGTAAGTGTGATGAGGGCAAAATTTTTAATGTGTTGTCTACTTTGACTGCAGGCGAATTTTGATAGAAATATAGAAGTAAAGCCTAAAAGTATTGATCAGATTCTTGATAACAATATTTGCACATATATGGTCAGAATAGCAAACTCCGATTAGGTTAGATCAGATTTTAGTTGTAGTTTCACTTTTCTTGAATAGGGAACCAGTTATACACCAAAGAAATTTATTTTAAGTTTCACTGTAAACAATTCTTCTGTCATAATACCTCCACTTTGAAGATTCAGCAAATCCAGATTCGAGTGACGGGTGAGAACTAACCTACACGCATGTCGCCTTTAAATTTGTTCGGTGCGCAGGAGCGCTTTTATGTCTAATAGCTTGAAATACTAACGGACAACGTCACCTGTGTCGTTGTTATTACATAACCACCCTTTAAGCAAGCAAAAGTTATCGAGTGAAAACGCGGTCATGTGTATTCCTATATGCCCTGCCTAGACCACACCTTACTACGACATGGGTTACCAGACGCCGACGACGGTGCGGGACCCTACGGCAGCCGCGTTGGGCGGCTACGGGGCGGCCACGGCCGACGCCCGCTTTCAGGCAGCGGCAGGACGGGCGGGCGACGGTACTACGTCGCCGGTGCCCGCCGCCTCCCAGCAACAGCAACAACAACAAGGGCCCATTTTGGCGGCAGCGGCGGGCACGCCGCAGCCCTACTTTTTCACCGCTTTCAACACGATACCGGCGCCACCTCCGAACTACGCTCAGTTCGGGACAATGTACACGGTAAGTTTTAACTAAGATTGGTTTTGCCAAAAGGAAAATTAATTATGGTTTAATGAAAAATATGCATTCGCAAATATTTTTAAATTAATCAAAAAAATCGGTCGCAGAAATATTCGGAATAAAGTCTATGTAAAATATCATATCAGATGATTGAAATGAAACTCGGTATCACAAAAATTTTAATTTTGTGGTATCTATAAGCCAAAATTTAACTTCTCAAAAAATAAAAACAAAGCAGATACATATTCTTAATTGTACACAATAAATATCTAGTCAACTTAGGTAGTGTCAGAAATTTGAACAAAAGTCAAGTTTATGTTCTTTATTTGATCTGAAAAGTATGAATTTAACTTACACAAAAACACAGGGGCGAAACAGGTGCATTTTTCTATGGGTGCCAAATTTGAAATAAACTTGTTAAAGAAATTACACGAGGTGGCTAAACCATTGTTCCACCATCATCAGCTGTTACTTCGGAGCTTGAAATATAGCTGTTTTACATCCATAAAAGAACGCAATTACATAGAACAACACCTACATTATTAATTTATAGTATGTAATTAGATGTTCTAGTATATACCAAATTATGAATTTGAGTTTAACGTTTTCTGATATATATATTTTTTAATTTGTTTAAATTCTTAGTAAAAAATATACCAACTTTCGTATTCTCTCTTTATTTTGTAATTGTTTTAGTTATTAGTTTCTTGGTTAATTTATAGCAATTGCCTGCGGTGACGAATGCGCACGGCTCTAGTGCTAGCAGCCAGTACGGTCCAAAGCCGGCAACTTATGGCTCGGCCGGATACGGGGCATACGAGGCATTGGGACAGTCGGCGGCCGCGGCGCAAGACTACGCCAAGAGTGGCTATGCAGTGGGTACGGCAGCGGCGGTGGCGCACCAGGCCGGCCAAAAGGGGCAAAATTCGACAGGAGGAGCGTCGGCAGCAAATGACATCAGCGCCATGTACGGCAAGTCGCATGCGGCCCTCGGCAAAGTTAACGTAAGTCTTGATTGTACTACACTTTGAATTGTTTCTCTCAAAATGTTAACGTTTGAAGTGAAAATTTTCACATTTTCAAGCACATTAAAATCTAACTTTTGTATCATTTAACTGACTTACTAATTCTAACGGTTTAGGAGATAGCTATAGTGAACCATGGCAATTAGACCACCCTATAAAACACGTACTAATATGCTTATAATAAAGTATAGTTAGAATCTCTAATAGAACTTCTAAAAGCAATATCTTTTTTAAATAATTTTTTTTTTGTGTAAAAGACAGTTTTCCAGTTCAATTTATTAAAAAATTTATCACAATTCCGTTACCCGCGTATGGCATCTAAAACTGTTTATCCTATTTCAGATCCTTCGCGTAGGTACCAACTAAACTTTTTGCCTGCTTCCTGATGTGCATATATTTTTTTCGAATAATCAATAAATGCGTACAGCTAAGTAGGAGGAGCACTGGTTATTGGGGTGTTACGTTATTTAATATTAAAATAATCTAAATTTTTATTTATCTACAGAAAAAGTTATATTAAGTGTTCAAAATGTCTTCCATTATTATCAGAGCATAATTGTATACAGTGTTGAAAATTTTCTCCCATCCTCAGTAACGTTCCCTATCATTTCGAATCATTCTAGCGACATTTACAACGCGTCCTCATAGTCCCTCAGCTGTCTTAACTGGAACGGAATACACTCTCTGTTTCATACGGCCCCATAAATAATTATTGCAAGGATTTAGATCTAAGAAAATAACTCATATTGTTCAAATTTTTCAATTTTTTCCAGTTAAAAATTGTTTTAGTATTAATTTGTTATACATGATCAAATTCAAAAAAATATTTTTTATCAAAAAAATGAAATTCTATTTGAAACCCTAAAGTTGACATTTGAAGCAGAAGTTAAGTTTAAAAAAATCAACTTTGACGTTATTTAGTCGTATATTAGTCTAAAAAATATCATTTTATTAAGTTTTTAATTCATCAAAATTCGTTCATAAATAACTGAGTTACAGCTTCCCCCCGTTTTTTTAAGACATCGTGTATTTATTGAAAATCTTTCTTGAAAATTCCCTTATCTTTCCTGAAAATAGCCTTATACCATGAGGAATTTTCATCTTCCTAAATGTGATTATTGTGCATATTAAATGTTCTTTCCCTGGGAATCCCATTTCATCGGTGACTAACACATAGCTAAGAAAGTTTAGAACCCGTCTTAGTTTTCTTAAAACCCAGTTGTAGAAACGATGTCGATGATAATCCTACCGTTATAAACACTAAACTTTTTGTACATGATATAACTTTTGTTTTAAAATCTTCCAAAGTGAACTCTTTGATACATTGTGTTCTGTTGCTAATCTATAAGTGCTAGTCCCAGGATTATTCACATTCTCCAAAATTGCTTTTTCAACATTTGGAAAGCGATTCAACTGTTGTCTGCCGCGACCTTAATATGCACCTGCAAAAATTCCTCGACTTCGAAATACTTGAATAACATGAGCAAACAAGCGCCTATTGGGGCGTAGGATGATTCGGGAAAAGATGTGTATAAATCTTACGAGACCGATTAAAGTTTCTACGGGCTTTCCCATAAGCTAGCACCATATCAGTGTACTCATTATTTGTAAAACGCGGCATGTTTACATTAAAATGTCTCAATAGTTTCAAACGCTATACAATAACAGAAATGAGACGTGTCAATCGCAAACAATACAAACCTCGTTGTGCATCTAGCTTGAATCACGGTTAGTAAAAAAATACGATAATTAAACATTCACAAAATAGTGTATACTTCGATTTTTTTAAATCCATAGACGGTTCCATAGAGTGATTTTGAGAATTAAAAATATCGGAAGAAAATGTGAGTTAATAAAAAATTATTTGACAAAAGTGTTTGCTTTTGATGAGTTCTATTACTTGTTCAAATTGTGACACTTATTTCTAAGACCCCCTGTATATAATATGGCTTATAAAATGTGTCATTAAAAAAAATCCTGTTTTGGAACACCCAATATAAGTCTCACTAATTTTAAAATGTGATCTATATGACGCTTCATACACAGCCAAAATTTGATAAAGCTATTTTCTATTCAGCAAAACGATCTCCAGTACCTTAGGTGGACCATTATTTCATAGAACAGTCCGCATTTTGGTATTCTTCTACTGGATAATCCTATTATTTTTCGTACTTTATGTACAGAACTTTTTCTGTGAACGCACTTCTAAAGCTAACAAAAAAATGTAGACAAAGTCATGTCCGATTGTCTCATCTGCGATGTTGCCGTATTTTCAATTTAATAGGTCATTAAATGGAGAAGGTCCACCATAGCAAATATAATAGCCATCTATATTTAATAACACGCTACGAAAGTAGAGTTGACAACGATGTCTTGGTAACAATGGGGCGACATGTTTATTATTATTGTTTTAGTTTACATTTTTAACATACCGTTAATAAATTACAATTACATTAAATTTCTTAATTTCTTTCGTATGATAGTTCTATTGAATTTCCTTGATAATTGGATTAAACCTTGTAGAAGAAAATTATCTACTTTCACGATTATTTTATCACTATTATGCCAAAGATTTTAAAAAATCTTTCACTAACTAGTCGTACGAGAAACAAGGCTTTCACTCGGGCACGCCACCCCCCTTCACAGGAACCCTTAGCCAGAGTGGGGGACTGCCTCCTAGCGGCGCCGGCTACCCCTCACAAGTGTATATTCCCACGATGGCCATGCATCAGCATCAGCCTATGCACCAGGTGAGACTCTTCCACTTTTTAATTTTTAAAATGTCTTCCCAAGCATGTTTAAATCAGCGCGGTACATGTAGGATTTATTCCGCTTTGATTATGGGTGTGTCTGGATGCCTTTGCATGATAAATACTTTAAATTTTCAGGAATAAGTTCTAATATTGGTAATTGAGGTAAAACATGATTTTAATTCGAAATTGTCTCCTAACGGAGTAAAAGAAAGGATACATATAATAAAATGATTTCAACACGTAGGTCACGTTTTTTTGCTTCAATTATTGGTTCTACTATAGTTTCGTTGCTCCTTACGCTGTCGAATTGAGATTCAACTTTTCTTGGTAAAGGTTGCAATTAAACTGAAATACGTAATTTAGCATAGAAAATACATTGCATGTGGGTTACTGTGTATGTGTCACATTGTCGGCTGAAAAAGTTTTAATGAGGACTTGGCTGATGGTGTGATGCGTGGCACATTACCATCTTGGTTACTTAGATTTTTGTTTTGCTTGTAGATGGATGTGCGGCACCAAAGCAGACGCGCGGTAAGTCACATCACGACGCACCGCATCCGCTTTTGTACATTTCATTTTGCATGTTTCATTATCTCGTAGCATTTGCATTTGAAAGAAAATATCTGTATCAGCGTGAAACGTTACTAAATGTCATCACAAAAACAGTGAAAAAAGTCCTTTAGGACTATTAAAAATATTCCACATTTTGATAGGGCGCTGTTAACAATTGTATTACACAAGCAAATGATATTGTTACCTTTATTTCACACCGCCCTAGTACGGCTGGTAAAAAGTAATACAGTATTAATAAGCAAACTTTAAAACATCAAGTTAAAAAAAAAAAACAGGAAACTTAGCCGCGGGATTAAAAACTTTTAGTTCTAGATATACATATCAGAAATTGATTTTTTAAACAAATAAAAAAATTAATACTGGTTAGTTCGGATTCGTTTCAATTCAGCAATTCCAGCAAAAATCTTGACACCATTGATATAAAAGAACAGGTTGTAGAATAATTTTTACAATTTTGATATTTTACAAAAATGATAGGAAGTGACAACACTATAGTTTCTTACGTCTCATATACGTCTTGACCATGATACATCTCGACGACAAAATGACGTCATTCCAGCACTAATACGTAACTGCCTTCGGGCCAGAAAACAAAAAAAAAGGTATTAATTTTAGTAGCCTTCAATGGGGTCTTCGAACTTTTATTTTTCTTATACCAATCAATACTACTTCCAAAAATTAGTATTTTACACTTAATTTTTCTTGTTGTATGCTGCTTCATCTTTATCGATTTATTCATAATTCATCTAACTAAAGAAATAACACCAATACCCTCTCCTCAATCGCCAAAAACAGGGCAACTGCCTTTCACAGGTTGTCATTACGTAACAATAACCTGTTAAGATTATGTTGTCCTGTTAAAGGGAACCTGCAATATCCGATCTAATTTGAAAGGGAATGTAAAAGCGGTGAGTTTTTCTTTTGCAGGATTCGGGTAATTCGAGCGGTCAGCGTGCGCAGGGATCAAACCAGGCCAAGGGCGGCTCAAAACAGGGAGGTTATGGCGCCTCCTATTGGAATCAGAACTAAACGTGGCTTACAAGGAAATGCAAACTGCTCACCCTTCGTTCTTCCCGCAGCCACACTCCGAGTCCCCCGCACGTACTTGAAGAATTCTGTTATAGATAGTGATAATTATTATTTAGTTTCGCGGAAGAAATAATAGTTCCGGATTGTGCAAATCTTAGAGGTGCACCTCTAAAGCAGTGCGGCCTTCGAGGACTTTTCATTACGCCACCCGATATATTATTAATCGTTTTATTATTATTGTATTGATTTTTTTATAATGGTAATTACGTATAAGTTGTTGTTTTAGTGAGCCGCCCAGAATGTTTTTTCAGTTCATGTTGTTGAGAACTACTAGAGTACGTTTTTTTTTTATTCAAAAGGGGCAACGAATGTTCTTTAACCGAGGTACAAGACTTTGCGGTACTGTTCTGATTTGTTTGGTTAAGTGAATTTTTTTAGTTTACCGCGCGGAGTGGTGCGGCAGTTTCGCCTGCGACAAATAGTAAAAGTCAATTTACGAGAATCACACACACATTTCTTTTATACGGAGGCACTTTTTTCTGTCTCTCCACAAACGTGTACATATAGAACAAATATAAAATGCTTTAGGTCCGATTTCGCTCTGTAACTAGAAAGCGCCTGTTAATAAAAATTAGTCTCTAGCGAACCCCTTTGTCTCTGCCAGATATTAGGTAAATTGACTTGCCTATATTAACGCGGTCTCGTACGACTGACTTCTGAGGGGTCCTGGAGCGGTGCCACCGCACTTACACTGAAAATAAGGAAGCCGTCAGTCGAAACGTTAAGGAGCGCAGGTTTTCCGGTGATAGGGCAGCGGCACTGCCCTTGGTCCCATCGGACTATTTTTTATTTTATTATGATAATATTTTAGATAGAGTTTAAATGATAATAATAAAACTAAATTATCCTGTGTACCTACCGCTAATTTGTATAAAATACCCCCTCCCCACAATTATTGTAGACACTGTATATGTGTAGTTTTGTTTTGTATTTGCTAACTTATGAGACATTTGAGAGAATACACATGAGTAAATCTTGAAGATATGCGTTTTATTTGTGGTTGTAATTTGTTAAACACGATAAATACTACGCGTCTTCTACTAAAAATCTTAACCAAATGATCTACAAATTTTAAATTGCAAAAACCACACCGCCAGCAACCTTTGCTATCAACTTCTATGTTTTTATTACAATCATATCTAAAGAAAGAACCAAATAATTCCATAACAGAAAATTAATTAAACCTTATTCAATTAAGATAAATAATTTATAATGATTATTACAAGTTAATCAGAAAAATATAAAGAACAATAATAAATAAGTAATTCGGTATTTTATAATTAATTGTAGTAAATGATACGTTTTATTCACTAAAAAAGCATAGAGTAAGTACATTATTTCTAAATATGTAATTACAGAAAGTGGGATATTTGAGATGGCATAGACGTACATAGAAATAAAATACCTCAAATTCCACCGGTCTCGCCAGACTTTAGCATGACACCCTATTGCCGATTTAACGTTATAGCACGATAATATCAAAATAATAAACTGTTGCACTAGATATATGGCAGCGTTTACGCAGGCTACCGCAATTCACTATTTTCTAATGATTTTTAATTAATTTACTCAACATAGTATTAAGGATTGCTGCATTTAAAATTTACGTTAAAATTGAGTTCGCTATTTCTCTAATTTAAATTGACCATTTTATTTTTTTATCAAGGAAATATTTCTTAAGCGTGGCTACCACATCATCGACAAAATGCTACATTGTTCGTTATAAATATGGAATATTTCATCAGTTATTGATACCTCTTTTTTAAGTCAAAGGACCTTTTGAGGATCATTTTAAAAATTAATTTAGTTAAAATCAGTATTGTTTTATTTCTACGACATACAGTCATACTTTTTGCAACCAATGTTAACGATTTTTCTTCCAGATATTGAAGGAAATTTATATAAGTTGACAGAGAGCGCCAATCATTTTTGGAAACATTGTATTTGATATTTAAAAAATTTCAGTTACCTACTCCGATTTTGAGCTTCGCAAAACAAATAGTGTAAGTATTCCTTATTTATGTTAAGATCTTTAATTAATGTTTCTGAAAATGATAAAGGATTTAGATGTAAATTTCTTCTAACATAAGCGTTTATGAATTCCTTTAACATAGACAAGAAAAAAATTGTTATGTGTTAGGTAACCATAGGAAAAAGGCTGGAATATCACTTATCAATTCTCTCAAAAAAAGCTCGGGGGTGCCTATGACGAGTTGTATCGTGATTCATTCTGAGCTTGATTCTTGAAAGTGAAAGAATACTTCAGAAACTTGTATTGTTTTATTTTTATGAACAAATTAAATCTTACATGTATGTACTATCGGCCACAAAAGTGGTCGACCAGTTTCAAATCAAAATCGCTTGCGGTACTGTGGGTCGGATACCTTTTTTTTGTCACACTTGACCTACATTACTTTTTGTTGGATCCTCCTTTTTGTGTATATACATCAATATTTTGCACAAAAACATGTATTGCTGGCCCAATTCATTGAGACAATTTTATTTTTTGGTATTTTCTCAGTTTATCATTAAGGCGCAATGGCTCCGAATCTGAGCAAAGACATTAAAAGTAATATAGTACTTCTGTAGTATAAGTAATTCTGCTTTTTTCTCTCAATAAGCTAGGCCGGTCTTGGAGTGCCAAGCAAAAAATGCAATTATTATGCCTCAAAAATTTATAATCGTATAGCTTGATTGATAATTAATTTGCCTGCATAACATTTTTGAGTCCCGGTGAACTGGCAATTTTTCAAACAAGGGCGAATTCTATTGAGTACGTTCGGATGCTCGACGAAGTTATGCTTTCTTCTGTTCGTACTTTGTATCCTGTGGCAGAAATGCCTGTCATCAATTATGTTGATGACAACTCTAGGATACATCGCGCAAACATCGTGAAGGACTGGTATCACGAGCATCCAGACATAAATAATCTTCCCTGGCCTGCATATTCACCAGACCTAAACCCCATAGAAAATTTATGGGGCCTAATGGTTCAAAGGTGGCACAATAACAATGAACGTACTACCGAAGATTTGGTGGCACATTGCAACCAAATCTGGAATGCGGTTAGAGATTCACCCTTGTGTCAAAACCTTGTGGGTTTAATGGGCCGGAGGCTACAAGATGTCATCGACGCCAATGGGGGAGTAATCCGCTATTAGAATTGTTTATTTTTTATTTTGTCATTTATTTATATAAATTTTAAGTTTATTTCTCTGGATCGTAGTGTATTTCCGAAAAAAATGTGTCTTGAAATTTTTCCTTTTAACGTACGCATTACAAAAAACGCCGTTTATGTCATCTTTTGTCTAAAGAACTTTTGCGACATAAAAATCACTTGATTGTTAAGTGAGAGGTAGGAAACAGTCGGACTAGTTAATTTCTAATTCCCAGCAAAATATTATTGTTAATAAAAGTCTTGAAGTTTAGTAAGTTGTTCTACAATGTTTTATAAATTGTTGGTCTTGTTTATAATTGAATTTAACATGTATTTTTTTAGTTTTTATCTTAAACAATTATATAGCCATATCAACTTTTGCAATTTACAAAATTCAATGTTAATATAGTGATGTTTTCATACAATTACTAACCGAATTGATTTATTTGAAATTAGCAGCCTTAAACTATCCTTGCAAACTTGATATTAGATATTAAATTCTAAATTTATTCGCTCGACACAACGTTTTTATTGTGGATCATTTTTTGTGAACTGATAAGGCGCCTTCGCTCGGAATACGCATCAAGCGATTTTGAACCTTAGCATGGTCGACCACTTTTGTGGCCGATAGTACATATGAATTTTAACCATTAAAATTCAGTGGAAATTTAATTCCTCCGATTTCAAAGATATTTAGCTCCGCAGTACACATACATTAAAGTGAAAATTCGAATTTTAGAACTTTTTTTAGCTCAAAAAATATCTTGAATTATTCAATATGAAAATTTTTAAACCAAAAATTCGTTATCCAATTCGGGTTTTGTCTTTAGCACATCAACACTGTATCATACGTACTATCTGTGAAGCTAAATATCATTGAATTTGGATTAACTCAATTTTTACTTAATTTTTTTGGTCAAGATTCGTACGTGCGCTACTGGTTGTTGGAAGAACAGTTAAAGCTGAAACTTTAGTAAAATTTTAACTTTTCGTAACAATAATGCAAATATGTGAAAATGAACTGATTGACTGATTATGGAATGATTATAAAAAAAACCTAAAATCATATTAATTAAAAAAATCATATCTGGCACCATATTAAGTCGCTGAGGGAACACGCCTTAACTATTTTGAAAATGACAGCACTTCCGGACATGCTGGAGTACTACCAATTGGATTATTTTGAATAAAACAACCTATTCATTATCAAAATTTTGATAAAATATCAACTTTTACATTGCGGCCAATTTATTTTCCTAATTACAGTTTTTTCAAAATCGCTCCGTGCATTCTTGAAAAACAGCACTATACATTATTAAAGAGTAACGGTTTATGTATATTCATCATATTGCCGTTTAAGCTACTTTTTTTGCAAATTTTCGCTGTTGACGCAGTTTTCTTCGATTGAACTGTGGATTAATTACCTTAATACAAAAGTAAAGTCCAACAACATTTTCGGGAAACATTTATTTCAATTTGTGCGTGCCTAAGCAGATTTATAAAATATTATGACAATAAGTATATAAACTTTTTGAATCTATAAACAAACATTTACAATCATATTAATCAGAAAATGGCTATTATTATGTTACTCGTATATCGCAGGAGTAAAAGTAGTACCTATACAAGATTATATCAAATTTCCATGTTAAAATCGATGACAGTTACGTAATTCCAAACTTTAAAATCTCAAAATTACAACCTAAGCTGCTTCGCAGTCACGTGCAAGAATCAGTCCCGGAAAGCCCTTAATAAATATGTAAATAAGCACACTATAAGCTAAAACAAAACAACAAAAACTCACACTAGAGTTTAATAATAAAAGTAAATCTAATGTTATATTTAAGACAGTTAAAAAAATGCTCGATAGCCACGTAATACTATAATAATAAATTGCATTTCTTGATTGCATTACTCGGTAAAAGACTAATAATATCTCCTCCATGTTTTATTTCTCTTTTCCTTGTAAACATACATGCACTACCAGAATATAAGAAGTACAAAAATAGTGGATCGCTATAAGGCTAAACGCGACGAGATATAATCAGCCATGACTTTTTGAAATTGAAAGACGAAATTAACACTCCTTGGTAACACACACAAGCTACGAAATACGGTGGCATTCTCGGGCGACCTCTTAGTCGGATTTCTCTGTCACTTTATTCACTGAAAATTACATAATTAAGAAGATTCAAAAAGAAGAAATTTGCACTAAGACCTACCTTGTTCTTTAACCTTATTCAAGGTCTCATCAATAGTATTGTGATGCTTCAGGAAGTACGGTCTCACAATCTTGTTATAGATCGCCAGAGATCCGTTAAAATCAGAGGGGATCATTAACCACACCATGAAAACGCACTAGAAAAAGTAAAAAAATATTTTATCACTCTTTAAAATAAATTATTTTATAGTTAATTGTGACAAAATTTAAGAAATTTCAGGAAGATTTTCACCTTGGTGAGCCAATAGAGTGGAAACCAGCCCACAATGAGGTCAGCAAAATACTCAACGACCGAGAATAAGGCGAACACCACCCAGTAAGTGAGCCATTTGGTATCATCATCCTTCTTGTGACTCTCGATGGCGTGTACGGACATGTACGCGGGATAGAGGAAACCCACAGAGTTGCACACTAATTGGCAGGCAAAGCCGAATACCAGCCAGAGGCCCATCAACACTATACCAGCTGAAGATTGAAAGTTCAACTATTAGGTTCATAGTCTTTTGGGTTGCTTGCTACACATTTTAAAGTAATTCATAACGCTTTTTTTTAATAGTTTTGATTTAACTTTAAATACTTTGGGTTCCCTTTTTTGATAATGAAAATTGCAATTTAAAAAATTCTCATATGATTGTTGTAGTCTATGCAATTTTTTTTTCATATGTTTTGAAAATAACAAAAATCATCAAGTACTTAAACCTTTTTTCATGAGAAAACTAAATTTTGGTTTTATAGGCTCCAACCTGGATGTAGTATTTAATAAAAGATTAATATTTAAGCTATAAACTTAGACACATATCCATTAAAATAAATTTAACAATAATTTTCAAATAACTTAAGAATATCAATATTTCTATTAAAAATATGTAAAATGTGTCCCAAATTTGATGGTTTTTCACAGAATCTTGGAGACATAAAGTTTTTGTAATTCCGTCTAGAGTATCCCATGAAAAAAATCACAATTATAATTAATATATTAATATTATTATAATTATATTATAGTTCTCTAACCAAAACTCTCAATTGTTAATTTCTCGTAATTCTTTTGAATAAATAAAATACAGATGCAATCTCAAAATATAGTTTATTTATAACACCCTGTATTTATGAAACCAAGATTTTGAACTTTTCCTTCGCTGTCAGCTTATATTTCATAAAAATTGAGCACAGAATTGAAAAATTTCTATGCCTAATTCCAATAATAATCCAAAAACTCAGTAAAACCATCAAATTTGAGCCAGGGGAGGTGCCCATTTTTGAGACTTACATAATTGATAAACTCTCATGTGGCCCAGTCCCTCATATTTATATTTTATATTCCATAACAACATTGGGACAATTATAATTTGTTAACTTAATTTTAATGACTCATTGAAACCCAAGACTGAATTATTAATGAGCATCATCACTTAATATTTATGACCCCTGAATGACTTATATATTTTTAATAAAAAATGATCAAATTCCATTTAGGTAAACTTTAAATGCATTCTCAGCATTGATTAGCGATTAAAGTCATGAGTTCAAAAATGGCTTAATCTTTATTAAGTTGGCTTTAGCTCTTTGGTCCCTTGACCTGAGTTGTTGTGGTTAACATATGTTAGATCATGTGCTAATCCTGTAGTTCAGAAAACATCACCTTTTAAGTAACTTCTCGTTTCAATCTTGTCAAGAAAGAAATTCATGGTCTGTCTCACAATCTCATTGATATCCATGACTTGCACTCACTTGATTCAACAATTTAAACCTTCTACAACCTATCTCTCCTCAGTAAAAAGTTTCAAACTTAAACAATGATATTTAAAGTTGATAAGGCTCAACCTCATAATCCTTTGTCTAATAACCAATTTGCAACCTAATGATAATTACAGGGACCTTTGAAATTAAATATGGGAACCAAAACTACATCGGTTTTATCAGGTAACCAGTCTTATAAAACCTGTTCTGGGTAGCATGTAATTGGAGCGCGGAGGACTCACCTAAAAAGATGTAGAGTCTGTCGATACCGGAGCGCTCGGCCTTATCCAACAGAGAGGTCCAGGGTTTGCTGTGGTCCCGTAGGACCTTGTCCAGCTTATTTTTAATTTCTTGCAGTTTTTGGGCCATCGTTATCGAAGAGTTTCGTACGGTAATTTCGAAGTATTTGAAATGGAATGACAGAAGCAGATGTCGATTTTTGAGAATGAAAAAATAAAATGCTTAAAAAAGTGGTCAAGGTTAATGTTGAAGTTATTTTTGACAGATTACAACTGATTGAAGTGGGAGAAAATCGAAGCACTTAAAAGGTACGAACACCGGATGATGTTATTAATGTAGAATATGAAAAGAGTTAAGTATAATTTTAATTTGGGGCATATTTTATGAAATTCATTCTTTTCTTAGATTATATGATACAGATTACCCTAGGTTAACGTTGAATTTAACTTTCATCTACAGGCACTCACTTCTCAAAGTATACATATTATACAAATTCATGAAGTTTAGCACTAAGGGGACACTTACATTTATACTTGAGTTGAACTTTTTGAATTAATGACATTGTTTACCATTACTCCGAGATCTGAGAAATACATTAATTTGAGTAGCAAGAAAAAACGCCTTATTGATACACATAGTAAACATCAATTTTGATGTAATATCTATCTTTCGTTTTGACTGATTTTTGACGCACATTTAAACTTTCATATTTAACGGTCACTTCATTTTTTACTCTCTACGGAGCATTAATAAAAATAATTTTGAATAAAAATAACGTCAGTTTTAAATGAAAAACATCTCTCCCTAGTAGAGTGAAGCGGCAAGATATTTGCAAATTTGTGTAACATTTTATTTCACTGGTTCTAATGTGTTGAATGATACGAATTAATCACAAAACAAGGGTAGAAAGTAGTCCTAGTTCGGTCTTTTAAGCGACAGGTAAGAGCTACCTGCATGATTACATGAGTAAAAACTTGCCAAGTAAAGGTAAATTCTCATTTTACATAAACGAATAAATTATATAAGTTGAAAAAGATAATGTCACAAGTTCTAAATTGAAAAGTAAGTGGCTAAAATAAATTTCCAAAAATGGATATTGTGGTCGAGGTCGATGGTGATAAAAGTTTTTGTGAATATTCCCCAAAAAAGCGATAAGAATAGAAATTTAAGACCAAAACTTTGTGTAGCCTATATATTTCTTATGTATCTGTTTTGGTTTAGAAAGCTCTCTAACACTAAACAAATACACAGCTAAATAGTATCTTAGAAAGCATATTAAGTATTTCTGATGATATGGGGATAAGCAAAATGATAGTAGCTAGATGAAATATAATAGCACACTCAAGTCCAATTTCCAAGTGACATATTATGGGATTGTTGTTTCATAGATAATTTTATTCATTTTCAGTATACAGGGAGATTTTGAAATTTCATATTTATTAAAACTCTGTTAGCGTTTCTGTTTTCAGAATAGTCATAATGCTATCCATAAGATTTAGTGACATAGAGTTCAATGTCACTCATTTTCTTCTAAATCCTATTGCTTAACTATAATAGTTAAAATAATTAATGCAAAATGTATTAATAAATGTAAGCTATAGACAAGATAATACAGAAATATATAGGGTGTAAATGAAATAGGACATATTTTAAGGAGTGATTTTATATTTGAAAATATGAAGAAAAATTGGTATAAACATGGGTTTGCAATAGCTTCTTAAGGAAGCTACGGCTCTTTAAAGGTGGCCCTCCAGAAAGGCAGAATGGCATGCAGAACCAGGAGGTAAGCTACACTTATTTAACATATTTCTATATCCTATAACTTTTATAACAATTTGACATTGAAATAAGGTTTCTCGTCTAATTTAGTGTTAATTAATTTAATTTTGCAATTTTGTTTTTTAATTAATTTTGAAGTGATTTTTGAAGCTTTGTTATCATTTTGTACTTCTATAAAAAAAATTGTTACGCAATTTCACTACCCAATTTCAACCTCTCACGTTGTTATGTTTCTTTTAAAGCAGCACATCTTTTAACCAGTTTGTCCTAAGACAATTTATCAAGAGTACCTTTACTATGTAATTTTGGACAAAAAACCATATTCCAATATAAAATGGTCATAAAAGTTAAAGAACACAGAAATATGTTAAGTAAATGTGGCTTCTCCCCTGATTCCATATGCCATTCCACATTTATTCCATGCCACTTTTGAAGGGTTGTAACTTCCTTAGAAGGCTTTTGTGGATTCATGTTTATACCAACTTTAAACCAACTGTAAAATCAGTCCTTAAAGTGTGTCCCTTTATTTCCTTTACACTCTATATGAAGTGTTTCATGTAAAAAACATCAACTTTAGGTCAGAACTTAAAGTCTCTATTGACACAAAAATTTCAAAGATGTTACTGAAATTTAACTCAAACTCTCTTTAAAAAAATCTGTTTGATTTTTTGCCTTCTATAATAACTGAGATATGGTGCTATTTGCAAACAGAAGATTTTTCAAAAATACCTTACACATATATGAAAAAGAAATCAAGTAAGCCATGAAACAATTAAGTCATCAACATTTAATTTTAATTTACCACAACTGACTATGCAGGGTTGTTCAAGTCATACTACACGGAATATTGCCGTTAAAGTGTTTAAAGTTTTGAATTTTTTTTGCGTTGTATAGAACTCAAATAGAAGTACATTCTAAAATTATTTTCCTTTTATACTAAGGGTTGTAAATAAGTGAAAAATATCAAAGTTATGTTTTTTTTTTAATGGAACACTCATTGTATTAGTACCATTTTAGATTCCTTGAGAAAAATAAATGTAAGTTTAAGGTTAATTACTCTCAACATTAAAAATTTGAAAATAATTGAAATTTTGTAAAAATGTAGTGTAAATTTAAAAACTCTGTTTTAAAGAAAGTTTAAACTGGAGTAAGCCAAAATTCACATCAAACCTCCGGCGTGAGGCATATTTCATATTATAGTCATGAAAATTTAGAGATTTCATACAGTGTATCCAAAAAATAAGTTGACAAATTTAATTACTTTGAAGAGTATTAACTTGCTTAATTTAAATGGAACACCCTATATTTAATTACTTGGAGTAACACAGAGATATTACCTATCGAAAACTATTACTTTTTGTATCAGTTCCTATGATTACATCTAAAATATTAATATAAAAACTCACGTTTATGAGTTCTTATACGGATAATTTTTTATTTACGATATTTTCAATATTATTTGCGTAACTTGTAACACAAAGGATGTAACTCTGGCAACTGATTGAAAAAGTTATTGGATTTTCTTTTTTTTTTTATTTTAATTTTTGAATAAAATTTGCATGTTTAGTTATAGGAAAATATAGTAGATTTCGATAGGTAATATCTCTATCTGTTACTCCAACTAATCAAATATAGGGTGTTCCATTTAAATTACGCAAGTTAATACTCTTCGAAGTAAATAAATTTTTCAACTTATTTTTTGGATATACTATATAAGATATAAGATATAATTTTTATGATTATAGCCATTCATGAAATATGCCTCATGCCTGAGGTTTGGTGTAAATTTTGGCTTATTCCTCTTTAAAGCAGAGTCTTTGAATTTGCATCACATTTTTACAAAATCTCAATTATTTCATAATCATTAAGGTTTAAGGTAGGTGAATCTTAAGGTTTACCTACCTTAATTAATTAATTAAACTTACATTTATTATTCTCAAAGAATCTAAAACGGTACTAATACATTGTGTGTTCCATTAAAAAAACATAATTTTGATATTTTTTACTTTTTACAACTCCCTATATAAAAAGAAAATAAGTTTAGAATATATTTGTATTTAAGTTCTATACAACGCAAAAAAAAATTCAAAACACTAAATACTTTAGCCGCAATATTCCGTGTAGCATGACGTAAATAATCCCGTATATTATCATTCAAAGTAACAATTAATTCCTTAATAAGCAAACCTTATGTAATTTAGAAAACTAAGGTGTTATTGTCAATATTTTGTTTCATAAAAATCAATACTAAAAATTAAACAAATTTATTAAAAAGAATATTTATTTCTGCTAGTCTGTATCCTCCTTACCTAAGTTTCCGGAAAGCAGTCAGAGATGACAGAACCATCATCAGTTAAAGTTGCTGTGCGTGTCCGTCCTTTGGTGCCGCACGAAATTGATAGGGGCTTCAAAGATATCATCGACACCATCCCCCAAAATGAGCAAGTCGTAATAAGAAGCATTGAAAAAGCCTTTACCTTTAATTATGTTTTTGGTGCTGATAGCCCCCAAGAGGAGCTTTACGACAGGTGCGTGGCTCCTCTACTCAAAAACTTGTTCCAAGGTTAGTTTGACACTTTCAAAACTTACCAGATGTTAAATATTATTTGTTTTAAGGTTTCAATGTGACCATCTTTGCCTATGGTCAGACAGGCTCTGGAAAAACTCATTCAATGGGAACTGCCTTTAACGAAGCTGACGCCACTAATATGGGAGTAATTCCTCGTGCAGTCCATGAAATCTTTAACTACATAAAGGACCAATTTTCTGTTGATTTTACAATGTCTGTGTCATTTACCGAGCTGTATCGAGAAGTATTGTATGATTTGTTGGCAGAAAGACCTCGAGATCAATGTGTTCTTGAGATCCGAGAGGACAACTCTAAAGGCGTGTATATACCAAATGTCACAGAGAAACCCGTGGAGACAGCTAATGACGTATTGAAAATTTTGCTCCAGGGTTCTCTAGGAAGATCAACAGCCGCAACAAATATGAATTTACATAGTTCTAGAAGTCACTCAATATTTGCCATTAACATGGCTATGCAACACAAATCAGATAAAACACAGAACAAGACAGCAAAACTCTGTTTAGTTGATTTAGCAGGATCAGAGAGGCCCAAGAAAACGGGGGCGCAGGGTACCACCTTCAAAGAAGGGGTGGACATTAATAAAGGCCTCTTTGTGTTAGGAAACGTCATCAGTGCCCTAGGAGATGAGAAAAATCAGAACTTGTTTATACCTTATAGAGATAGCAACCTTACCAGGTTGTTAAAAGGTAAGGGTGAACCAAATCTAAATGTTAAAAAACGTTATTTCAAAAATAACTAGACTTAAAACGAAGGAATCATTAATTTTTAAAAAATTGGTGCCAGTATCTACATTGTTATATGTTTTTAAATATTAATGAATTAATACTAAGTTTTTTCTTTTTGTGTTCATTGTTTTTTTTTGTTTACAACTAAACTTTTTCTTTTTTTTTAAATCAACATCCCGGTTTTTAATTATACTTTGGCGCTTTTTTACTCCCATCATTACACCTCTGAATTTTGTGTTTTTCACATATTTTTAAAATCAGTATTTTTTTAAATTTTGATTTGAAAAGGCCAGATTTTAGGGCAAATTTATTGCTGTTTGAGACAGATTATTTATTTTTTCTTTCACTATGTTTCTGAATACCGCCTCACGTTTTTTGTGTTTCGTGCATCATCAGGACGAAGTTTTTTAAATTTTTTAACTAAAAAATCTGTTTTAAATATTAGCTTGTACGCTTCTGAACTTAGTGTTTCAGCAAATTTTTCCATGATTTTTTCGGTTGAAATAATTTTAAACGTTTAGAATTAAGACTAGTTGTTTTAAAAAAATGTCAAAGCGGTCACATCATTTTTGAAGTTACCCTGTTGCTACGGAACTGAATTTTAATGTCTTAAATTGAAAAACTCAGGTTAATTTCAGTTATTTTTAAAATAATATCTTGAAATTGCGAAATAATACAGGGAAAACCTAAAATTTGGATACATTCAGGCTATTCTAAAGACGAGTATAAGTGGTAGTTACTTTGCCTTTTAGATTCGTTAGGTGGCAATAGCATGACACTAATGATCGCGTGCATCAGTCCGGCGGACTCGAATTTGGAGGAGACGTTGTCTACATTGCGTTATGCAGATAGAGCGAGGAGAATAAAAAATAAACCAATAGTCAATCAAGATCCAAAAACTGCCGAGATCAACCAGCTAAAGAAGCAGATTCAGTTGTTGAAATTGGAGATTGTTGGACAAGGTAAATTTAGTAACAAATCACCATTATCCCTATGATTATATGTATATGTATTATATAGTATTTATTCTGTTTCACATTTAATTCCCTACAGGAGGCTCCATGCTATCTACATCCGAATTCAACAAGTTAAAGGTGCAACTGTCTAATGCTCTCCTGGATAAGACTGATCTGCAGGAGAAGCTCATTATTCTTCAAAACGTCAATAAAATGTTCAATCAGAAACTGCGGGAGCTAAAATTGGAGTGCAACGACATCGCAGGTCGCATTAGCGCCGGTGTTGCAAACAACGACTTGGCGTGCATTAAGGAAGGCCTAGAGAAATTGCACCAGATACAAAGCCAGTTGGAATTTTTACGGGAGGAACAGACGAAAGCTGAGAATGAAATCAAAGCGCACGAAGAGACATTCAGCACGTTGCTCAACGTCTCAAGAGGATTCAACACCTCCAAGGATTTAGAAGAGGCAACATCGCACACGGATAGACAGATGGTCTTAACCACTGAATTCCAGGAACTTTCTAAGCAATTAGCCGTCAAGGAACGACTGGTCGCGCAGCTGGCTTTCAACACTCAGCACATGTTGGACCATCACGTCGTCGTTGAAACCGAAAAAAAGATCGAGGCCTTGGTAAAAGAAAAAGAAGAACTTTCACGGCAGCTACGGACTATCAAATCCCAGGAGAATACGGGCAAACTTGCGGAGCAGAGACGTAAACGCGTGCTGGAGCTGGAGGATCAACTCAGAGACCTCAAGAAGAAAGTACTGGACCATGCCAAGCTATTAAAGCTGCGGGAGCGGGACGAGCTGAAGATGAAGCAGCTGAATCAGGAGATCGTCGGCATGAAATCGACGAAAGTGATGTTGTTGAAGCAAATGCGTGAGGAGAATGAGCGATTTAAAGCATTCAAGCAGCTGCACCAAAGGGAACTGGCCAAGGCCAAGCAGCAGGACCGGAAAAAGGAGTCCGAAATGGTGAAAATGAAGGTAAAATCAGCACTATTAACACTGAATTCTATTCATAAATGTGTATTATGTTGTTCACAAATTTCGTCCTTAAATAGCATTCTTTTCCCCATTCAGCTGGCCTACGAAAAGCAGAAAAACGTCCTTAGACGGAAATTCGAAGAGGCGGCCGCGTTGAATAAACGTCTTCAGAACACTATCATGAAGCGGAAAAATGCGCAGCAAATACGCTTCACCGGCAAAATGGAAAAGGTCGGCTCGTGGCTCAAAGAAGAACTGGAAATGTATGTGAATATGGCGGAGGTGGACGCCACTCTGTCCGGTTTGATAGAGGACCGGGCCACTTTGCAACGACAGTTGGACGATTTGAAGAGCAATCCGGAGACTGCTGAAAGCGCAGAGGCCAAAAACATCGAAGAGGATATTGTGTTGCGGTCGGTGCAGATACAGGACTTGCAGCAAAAGATTTTAGATACGGGGGAAGGTGAGATTTACTTATGTTTAAGTGGGATTGTTGTAATTTGGAGATTAGCCATTTTACTTAATGGTTTGGTACCTTGCGGTGGCTGTATTTTATCTTTTAAGATTTATGAATGTTGGGCAACCGGGTATCAAATGTTTCTTACTGCTTTCATCAGACGTGTATGTACAAGGTGGGACAAAGCAATTTGCTTATTTAGAAATTCAATTAAAAAAGAGTAATGCAGATATATATTTAATTCCTTGAACAGCTTCAAGTATGACGTTTAAATTTTATGTTTACACGGTTTTAAAGATAATATCAGGCAGTCGGCATCCATTATGCTCAATAAATTGCGTTAATCGATCTCTAAAATTTCGTTCAACTCTTTCCAGCACATTGACAGGTATATTAGCAACAACTTGACAAACGTTGTTCTTCAAGTGAGCCAAGGTCCTAGGACGATCATTGTAAACAAGCGATTTTAGATAGTCCCATAAAAAATAATTGCTATATACAGGGTGTCCTGAAAATCAATGTCAAAAATGGTATCACGAGATTATTTGGGTCAAAACATTAAGATTTAGGTCAAAAGTTATTTGAAGAAAGTTTCTCGTTTAGATGCTATTGGCGGTCAAAGTTCTTGAAAAAAAAACATACTTTTTGATATATCTCGAGAATGCTTCAATGGATTCTAATGAATCCCATTGTGCATTTATTCATTAGTACAGGGATTATTTTCATGTAACATTCATGTCTTCGCAATGTGAAAGTGGTAAATTCTTAGCCATCTTTGTACAAAAATTATCAGAACTTTTCATTGGGTAGCTGCATCGTGTCGCTTTTTTTTTGATGATACATTAGCCCTTTCTCCAACTTTTCAATATGTTGGAAATTTCTTGAAAGGTTAACATTTCACGTCGAAAAAAATTATTTTCTTTTCTCATGCAGAACACCAACTTGCCATTCCTTCGATAATTATCGACACTTGTCGATGTGAACGTTGACGTCACTTATGGAAAATGTCATAAAAATTAATCAAAAGACTGAATTGATAAAAAAAAAATTTAAATAAAACAATTTAAATGAACTGTAATAAACGGTAAATATGAAAAATTTAATGATTAAAAAAATC
Source organism: Euwallacea similis (assembly GCF_039881205.1). Taxonomy (NCBI): domain Eukaryota; kingdom Metazoa; phylum Arthropoda; class Insecta; order Coleoptera; family Curculionidae; genus Euwallacea; species Euwallacea similis. The sequence continues at coordinate 1,899,151 of NC_089637.1, read as the reverse complement.
ATAGCAGATGTTCAAAGTGACCCAAAAGAAACGTCAAAAAATTTGGATTAATTTTTATGACATTTTCCATAAGTGACGGCAGCGTTCACATCGACAAGTGTCGATAATTATCGAAGGAATGGCAAGTTGGTGTTCTGCATGAGAAAAAAAAATTTTTTTGACGTAAAATGTTAACCGTACAAGAAATTTCCAAGATATAGAAAAGTTGAAAAAAGGGCTAATGAATCATCAGAAAAAAAACGACACAATGCAGCTACCCAATGAAAAGTTCTGATAATTTTTGTACGAAGATGGCTAAGAATTTACCACTTTCACATTGCAAAAAGACATGAATGTTACATGAAAATAATCCCTGTACTAATGAATAAATGCACAATGGGATTCATTAAAATCCATTGAAGCATTCTCGAGATATATCAAAAAGTATGTTTTTTTTTCAAGAACTTTGACCGCCAATAGCATCTAAACGAGAAACTTTCTTCAAATAACTTTTGACCTAAATCTTAATGTTTTGACCCAAATAATCTCGTGATACCATTTTTGACATTGATTTTCAGGACACCCTGTATGCCATGTATATGTATATGTACATACACCATGTATATGTATGTATGTATGTACCTCCATGCAAATACTGAAATATGTCAATAACTGGCAACAAGTGTTGCCACAAAACAGTTATTGACATCATTAATCAATGACCGATGAGGAAATAATCCAAATCTAGCTGCATGTTTGCAGACAGAGCGCTGAGGAGACCGCAAAACAGAAAGCCTTACCGTGTCAACGTTTTGGAGTGATCTTACTGTTTGTGAAAGCCCAGGTTTTTTTCTTTACATCACCAGTTTCCCTGAAGTTATTTACTGATAAAACCACCGAGTGCCGGCTAGGAACACGTCCACGAAGTGCAATATTGAAATAAGTACGGAATTTACGTTGCGTGTTGATGATTGAGCGACTGTTAGAAAAGTACGCCTCGATAGCGAACGTGTGCTCTATCTTCGTCCACTCCATGATGCTAACTAAACCAAGCGAAGTTAAAACTGTACGCCCTGCCGTCTCAAATGTGCCTACCCTCACCCTGTTCGAAACAACCATCGCTTTAGGACGCTAAATTAAAATCATCAAGTTGCTCTGCTCCTATACATTATAGTATATGTACGAAGTATTTAACATCATTTTCTCTAAATTGCATTCCGTTCACACAAATTCGTTTTTGTGGAACAAATAGTTTTTGCATTCCACCACCTTTCCCCAAAAAAATACACCGTACCTATTTTTGAAATAATTTAATTTTTTTATTGATTGTTACTCTCAAGTATTTTACGTTATTTTTGGTTTAATTGTATGACTATTTGCTATTAATATTGAGGAACTGGTTATTCTGTGTTAGTTTCCATTTATAGAACCCCGTCATTGTGTTTTTAGTGCCTGAATTCTTTCTACCAATTTTTAAAGTTATTTTATCATGTACAGTAAGTGCAGTATCCTCGATCTTTTACTTTCGATGAATTTCCATATGAATTTGCGTAAGGTATGTTGGTACAAGGCGATATTAGTTCGAGAGAAAAATTTTTCTATTGTCGATAACAATTGCTGTTGTATGTTTTTTATGGAGATAAGCTGGATATATTCATGCAGGTGTCTTCTGATCATGTCCGAGTTGATTTTGTTTATGTTTTTTTTTTCACATTATGTTTTACTGGAAATATAATTTATGATTGTAGGAGGTCAATGTCAAAGCTCACGGCCATATGATCTGATTTAAATTCATTGGTCAAGCTTAAATTAGTTATATTATTTTTAAGATTCCTCCTATGAAATAAGATGACCGGTGTTGCATCTGGATTCTCGGACATGAACTATCGGATATAGGTGTAATGTTTCTTATTTCTAAAGATGCGTCTAATGAGCGTACTTTTAAATCAACATACTGTCATTCAAATGTTATCCCATAAAAAAGGTTTCAGTAATTTAGGTATTAACTAATGTTCCATTTTAGAAAATAGAACGAAGTCGAGGTTCGATGTTTTGCAGACGATGGTGGAAGCCAAGTTTGCTCTCAGTAACCTATTTGAGCAAGCCGCCGAATATCAGAAGAGTCAGGTCTATGTAAAAAGAGAGATGGCAGAGTATCAGGAGAGAGAAAAAGAAGTAAATATATATTTTCTTTTTGTTTAATTTACTTTATCCCTCGAAAAAGACACCGATTTGACGCTGCAAAGTTGCTAAATCCTTATAATTCAACTGAAACCATTTTGTATTCCATAACGTCTAAAATTACGAGAAATTATCATGGTTGCCTAGCCACATAGTCAACTTTTTTGACTGTTCTTGTATTAATTATAATGTTTAATAACATTTTAGACAAACGCAAATAGCTTACATTGGCCATATTGCAATTATGCACTGATGTGGTTCATCAAAAGAATTCTTCGAAATACGTCATTTTTGCATGATTTAAAAACAGATTTTTTAATTTAAAATTTTTAATTACAAACGAAATTACTCGAATAGTATTTCGAAAATAGACTTGGAAAAGCACTGTTTGGTTATTAAATTTTGTTATGTAATTACGGAAATTGTATTCATGAGTCACATTATTTCTTTTTCCTTGTGAATTCCAGTGTTGCGTTAATATATACTTTCTATTTTCGTTTAGCAAAATCATATGTAATTAAATTGATATTTTCTATCTTCTTTTCATAAAGAGAGTCCCATTTGTGCTCTACTTATTATTAATAAAATTCATTGGTTGTACGCTGGTTATTTTGACAAATTTTAAGCACTTTAAAAAACACAAAAAATGTTGAGAAAATAATGGAAAATATATTCAATCGCAAAATTCCATGATGTATATTAAGAGAACAACAAAAATAGGTATAATATTATATCTTAATAAATTGTGGCTACATTTCTGTACAGTTGCAAGGAAAACTAGCGCGATTGGCTGAAGAAAACAAAGCTCTACAGGACCGTTTTCTCCAGCAGATAGCCCAGGAACAGCAAATCCATCAAAACAAAATGGGATTGCTATTGACTCAAATGAGACCCGACGGAAATCGTACTGGTGAGTTGATTTGCTTAAAAAGACACTTAACATACACATGAATGGTTTTAAATCCCTTAAGAAGATCAATAATTTATTTAATTTATTTGGAATTGGCAGATGTCGATTCACAGAACGAATTGTCGTGTTTGCAATTCGAGCAAATCAAACATCAGAAGAACGTAATAGAAGAACAAGCCCAGAAAATCGGGGCGTTAGAACAACGCCTCAAAGAAATTGAGGTAAGAAAAAGATTGGTTTTGAGGGTTAGGTTGTCAGCTATTTTTAAATCCAAGTAATAATGAACATTTTGGAAAATTTACGTTTAACAACAAGAATTACATCACAATAACATTTCAAATGCATCTGGCACTGAAATGCTACCATCAAAATTAATATAATCTTGACTTGTACCGTTGTTGTAACTGTTAAGAAAATTACTAATTAAGATGTGCGCTTTAAAAACGTCACGCTTTATTTCGTTTACTTTTTTCCCGCAAGATAAGTGGGGGCGTTGTGCAGTAGTGAAAACTATGATATGTGATTTGTACATTTAGGAAAAGGCTTTAAGCGCAAAGACACCCCCACGCCACAATTTCCAAAAACCGGTGCAATACTTAAGCGTCCCCTTCCTTGATGCAACACAGACGCTTGAAGAGGTAAGAAAAGGGTACTTGATTCAATGATTTGTGTGATCGACTGATTCAATTTAAGTCGAGAATTTTGTTGGCAAGTCATTTGGTTGATTACAGATTGATTCCGACGATGTTGACAAGGATCCGGATTGGCGAAAAACTCCTTTAGCGAAGCGTTTGAAGGTTCTTAAGATTGAGTCAAAGGTGGGGATGCGTGGTAAGTCATACGAAATCATATTTTTAATTTGACTAATTTGTGGGTTGTTTTCGCAATTGAAAAGTTGACATGAAAAACGACTTTTATCTATTTTAAGATTTAAAACGGCATTAGCCTAACACTAATGTCTCGAACATATTGACACTACACAAGCAATGTTTTACTGTGTAATTACGTTTCAAAAAATTTAAGCAATAGGTATTAAAATAAAATTTTTATTTTTTTTGAATGGAACCACTGCATCGCTCGATAAAAATCTATTGGACAAAATCAACGAGGGCTAAGGTAATGCAAGACGTTGCGAATACGTCTCACGCATAGTGTCCCAGACAACCAAAATACACAAAATTTATCTCACCATTTAAACATGGTTCAGTTTATATCTTTAAATAGTTATACCATTTTTAACTAGCTTTTAAATAACCGTTTATCAATCGTTTCAATACGAAAACAATTTTTGTTGTAATTATTAGATTCAGGTTAGTAAGGGTTTTTTTATGTCACGAATTCTAATAAGTTTATTTAAGTAAAAACTTGACCAAGTTAGTTGAAGTAATTCAGATTAATAAGAAGGACGCCAAGACTAAATCACAAGATCAATGTGTAACAGATCAGTGAGCATACTCAACTTTGCAAAACTAATCCAGGCTAGGTGCTGATTCAGGTAAATAAGGCCTTCATATTCTCGTTACTTAATTCACAAATTCTTTAAAGTTTAGTAGATTCGTTTCGTAAACGATCGTGTTGGGAAAGCTCTAATTATTCACCAAGCCAAATTCGAAATTACGTATTTCACTTTTTGGCTTTAAAATTAATCACTCTGCATATGTTTAAAAAGATGCCTTAGCGAAAAAGTTTATATAAAGCGTCTCCCTCGAAAACTGAATGAAGAATACGAAATTTAATTTTTTGGCCATTGTGGATCAACTTGTATTTTGAATGGGTTTAGACTTGCAACTAGGGATCCTGCTAGCCACGAGTAAACTAATAAATAATATACTAATTAGAAGAGTACATAATTAGTTGAAATGTATCTTCTAATTTTCCATATGGAAGTTTCACCGTTGAATCGTGTTTTCCTTGAGTTTCACCGTTGAGTCGCGTTTTCCTTGGAGCCGTTTTTGCCGAGTAGCAATTTTTTTAAATATGAAAATATAGAAACCCACATTACTTTTTGCCCCACTTGAAATAAATTAACCTGCTCGTTTCATTACCGCTTACATTTTGATCTACACAACTAAGTTTTGTGATAATGACCTGCTTCGTTTTCCCGTTAAGTTTTCTATTGTTTCATCAAACTTCGTGCTCATTGTAAGAAGTGTACGAGTCTTGAATCTTTCTCTTACATTGTGTGATTTCAAATTTGAAGCCTTTAACTATTTGAAGACCTCGTTACATAGGTTGAAGGAAATTTATATCCTTATGTAAATTTTTATTTTCTTAGCAATATCATTTGTTATAATACATAAGATTCAAGATTTAAATCAGGTATATATATTGAATACAAAAAAAAACTAGATACTTAAACGAATATTTTCCTAGAATCTTCGATGCCCCAGGGATCGAAAAGATCTTCAGACGGGGGCTGCAGTTGCAAGAAATGCAGCACTTTAAGGTGCAAATGCCGTAAGCTGGGCAGATCCTGCACGGAATTATGCAAATGTGTTACGACAGACTGCGAAAACAAAAGCGAACCAGCTGATAACTGTGGCATTGATACCGTAAGTTTGAGTTTAAAGCTCGAGTTATACTTTGAATAACGTAAAGTTAATATAATATAAAAAATTGTACGTTGAGTAACTTTTTTAGAATTTGCTTGTGTTATTTACGACTTCTAAACCTGGATTCAGGGGTCAGTTGACTATATGTAGAGTGTTAATAATTATCATGTGCATATGGAAGAGGGTAATTCTTTAGCCTATTTCATGACTAAAAGTTTATATAAACAAAAGTCGCAAACGCTCCGTTAACTATTTACCGGGTGTTAAAATTTCAGAAAATTTGGAATATAGTTTACACTGTAGGACTTACATCATTAGGCATGTCAAATGGTTTTGATAATCTACGGGATGATATTTTTTCAAGTGTCATGCCCCCTTTTCTCCCCTTGAAACTTTTCGCGATGTGCCGCTAATAGATTCTAAAATACAAAATGACTTTTTTTGTTTAGAAACTTTTTGATCCCTTGTAAATTTTTCGTATTTCGCATTTATAAATTAAAGGTTTAAGTTTTAAACTGTAAGTATTTTAAATTCTCCTTATAATCTCATAATGTTAAATTTTACAGGACTGGTTTATTTGAATGTATTGTGTATGAGAACTAGCGGATAGGACGGGGTGGATTTGAGTCACGGCCCTCTAGTTCTTCTGACTTAAATAGCCTAGATTTTTTCTTAAGGGGGCATCTAAAATCTTTAGTGTATGTACACGCCAGTGAATATCTTTGATGAGTTACGAAATTGAATATTAGATGCATTTGAAACTGTAAGAAATACTCCGGAGGTATTCGAAGGAGTACAGGCATCAATGAAAAGAAGGGCGGGCGCATGTGTAAGGGTTGAAGGTCACTTTCAATAGTTGCTCTAACCTAGTTTCCTTATTAAGGTTATTATTATTATTTAAGGTTATCCAGGTTTTAATTTTCAACAAGTAGTTCCAAATAAACTTTCAAAATGTTTAAAAATAGATGATTATCTATGATAAATAATGGCTTTCCCATAATAAATTTTAATTTCATCCAGCGAATTACAGATTTTTTTTCTCAATAACCCACGTAACTACGAAAAAACTACAATAGATCAAAAGTTTCTACATAAATTAAAAATGTCATTTTATATTTTAGAATCTACCAGCAGCGTATCACGAAAACATTAAAGGGGAGAAAAGGGGACATAACCCCTGAAAAAATATCACCTACCCAAACCATTTGACATGCTCAATGATGTGTATAAATCATAGAGTGTAAACTATATTTTTAATTCTAACTAAATATCTCAAAAATTGCAGGAGCTATGAAGAAAAAATTGAAAAATTTCTGAAATTTAAACACGCTGTAGATATATAACGAAGCGTTTGCGGACCTTATGTTTGTTTGAACTTTTAGTCATGAAATAAGCTAAAGAATTACCCTCTTACGTATGTATGTGTATGTTATTTGAAATTATGAAATATCTTGGGTCGCTAGTCGCCAAGAATACAAATGTTTTTCTCCCGTATAATGAACAACATTAGTACCCAAATTTTAAACATTTTCGAAGCTAGAAACAATTGAAATATATAGTAGTATATTTCCACGAATAGAATTCCCGAAAGGAAATACTCCCTTATTTGTAGGTTTAGAAGAAAAATTCATTGTCAATAAAAAAAAATGCTTGTCTTGAAACTGCAAGTTGTAATTGGACAGGGAATATAAAAAATTACTTTAAAAAAATACTTATAAATAAACAGAATGTAATTTTTTGTTTTCTATATAGTAATCAAATCTATGGTATCTCCAATTGTAGGTTCAAAACAAGAAGTCGTTTTTATAAAAAGTAATTTTCTTGTACATCTACAAGTATCAAAGTTTTCCCTCCTGTGTATTCAATCCAAAGACACATTGTATTACATGATACTTAATGATTATTTGGTATTTGCAGAAAACATCTAATAACGATGAATTAGAATTGGACACGAAATGTTTGGCAAAAAAACCAAGGTGAGTTCGAATCGTTTTAAGATTTTGATGAACTATATTTAAATATGTACAGAATTGTAGTTTATGTTATAATCTTCAGAACAATGCAATTTTAATAAAATTGTATCGTTGCATCGATCGTCGCTTTAGTTTTTGTACGTTCGCTCGACACATTTTAAAAGTATTCCTAATTATACAGAATGAGTCAAATAAATTATACTTAAAATGTTAAATTATAACTGTAAAATTTGATTTTTGAAATGAAATCAACCCATTTTAATGTTGTATGGATTTTTAGACACATTTTATGTAACATCACTTGCATCTCAACTTAATAGTTTTGAAATATTTAATAACAACGTGATTTATTTTGTTCATATCACTTTAACATCTATATGCAAATTAGAGATGTTTTTTTTGTGTTGTAAGATATTTAATTACACCTAGTTTGCATTACGAAAGACATGTGGTAGCTAGCAAGAACACCAGATTTGAAACTCTTACATTTTCTCTCTCTTAGATTGTAGTATGAACAAACTGTCATAAATAAATCGGTTTCTGTCGAAGCTCAGTTTAATAATTATTTCAAATGATCTTCATTTACAATTCTGTATCTTCCTAGGCGATTAAAAAACTCGTGTTGGGTAGAAAGCTCTATTTCAGATTGAATGCTTCGTATGGTACGTTCAACTGAAACAGATTATAACTAACCTGCTTATTTTTATTATCTTTTATTATTTTCCAACTCTCTCTGATAAACTTTTTTCCACCACAAGTCACAACTGTGTATGTAAGGTGATAAAATTTTAATCTGTGTTTTGTTAGAGAATAGTAGAAAATTACACTATAATGCGACTTTGTAAGGAAGTATTAGATTTTAAAAATTTACCATTAGGTTCCGTTATAGTTGATAATTCTAGTCGTTTATCTACATATTTTACAAAATATAGAATATGTTCTAATATGGATTTGTATGCAATTTGTGAAAGTTATTTTTTTTTACTCTCCAGAACTTTTAATAGGACACTTACGTAAATCGCCTTGTATATGAATGATTTTTGTTGAACCAGTTTTTCCCCAATTCCAAACAAGCCCGATCAGATCAATCTTGGTATTTCGGCGATTGAGCTCTGTATCCACTCCCACGTAATTTTACCCCGTTTTCTAGTCAAGAGAGATTTATTTATCAGTGTTTTATTTTGTTTTAGATTCGATGATATTTCTGTTCAAGGCCAGAAGACGTTGCTCCCCAGAAATCGCCTAGACTTTTTGCATTGATCTATATGAAGAAGGAGAAAAAGCTGCTTTTCATTAATTAACTATTCAACTTTTTGGACGGATTTATATTAGACAACCAATCTAGCCAATCAAAAAAAATAAATACCTATCGATTGAAGCAATAAGTATTTATTTTGTGGCTAAATATGGTTTCTTGAATATCAAGGTTTTAAGTGAGAGAAAGGTATCTGTGATATTAACTGAGCGGTATTTATTTATCAATTTCATTGCGGTCAAAATGTCAACGTTTAATTGATTGGACGAAATTTTTTTCACAATATTTATTTGTTTACGTATTATACGTTTTTCATCAATTTTATATTAGAAAACTGTCAGGTATTTCTTAATCAATGTGACAAGTCATGCTGAATTTTATTGTTGTTTTTACTGTTTCGAATGTCAAAAATCAACAATCTATGTTAGAGATTAAAGCAGATTAAGAATTTTAAATTTCAAAACTATTCAATATACCTTTAATTATGTGTGAAATATGCTGCCGACTCCCCAGTTCCTCCCAACGATACCAACAACTGTCTTTGTTTTGGTTTCTAAATGTACTGAAGGTTACACGGCCATCCTGCGAAAAAGCGTCGTCATGCCATCTTCATTTGTTTCGTCCTTAAAGACATTTTAAGCATATTTATATTTAGGCCAGCTTCCTATTGAAATATTTGCACAGACATTAAATAAATATCTGTTAAGAATTAATTACATCCATGGACAAAATTTTCGAATATTTAAAAATGATTATAATTTATTCCTGAAAAAATAAATTCTGATGAATTAAGTCATTTACACACTTAGTACAAATAGTTTATTTTACAAATTTTATGTGAACACTATTAAGTTGTGAGGAGAAAATCGTCAAAAACGAATATTGTTAATTGTTATGAAAATGAAGAATATTCGCTGAACTTAAATGCTACTTAAATGACTAAATCTTAATGTTTTGATTAAAATAAAAGTATAGTAACTGGTATTCCCTCCTCGAGCTGTAATTACTGTATGTATCCTTCCAGGTACACTACTAATTAGAGTTTTAACATCCTCTTGAGGAATCACTTTCCATTCATATTGTGCTGCAAACCTAAGTTCCTTTGTTGTACTTGGAACGGGATTTCTTGTTCTTACTCGGTATTTTATTATAGCTCATCCCACATGAGCTCTATCGGGTTTAAGTCTGGAATATATGGTGATCAATCTAATCTGTGAATCTAGACTGCATCTAGATAATTAGACACAACACCAGCAGCATGTGGTCGAGCGTTATCGTGCGTTAATACGAATTTTTCATATCCAATATGGCCAATATATGGTACAACATGATCTTGAAGGATTTTTTCGATATACATCTCAGCAGTCAATCGTCCAATCACTTCCACGAGGTCGGTGCGTCCCTCCCAACTAATACCTCCCCAAAGCATTATGTCGTCACCTCCAAAACTAACGCTATGTGTGAAACTGCAAATGACGTATCGCTCTCCAACTCTTCTGTAGACGTAGTTTCGTCCATTTGGCTTCCATAGTTGAATTCTAGTCTCATCTGTAAACATAATTTTTTCCACTGCTCGATATTCCACTGAACGTGTGTTCTGGCAAATTATAATCGACGCCTTTTGTAATTTTGGAGAAGCTGAGGAACTATAGCAGGACGTCTTAGCTTTAAACCTGTCTGTTTTAAACTTCTCCTGATCATTTTCGAACAAACATTAATTCCTCTTACATTAATAACTCATTTCTAAGATGGGTGAATGTCCATGTGCGATTTCGTGTAGAATTAAGTATTAAAAATCCATTGCTGTGGTACATTTTTTTCGTCCCTACCCGGGTTTTCGTACAAAATTTCCAGTCTTTTGATACTTTTTTAAAATATTCGATACTATAGATTGACTCCTAAGATATGCAATATCTTTTTGGGTATATCCTTTGTTATGTAGAGTTACAATTTGCACCGCTTCAACTTCATTGCAGCGTCTAACCGGTGACATATTGTTGTTTTAAATGGAAGCAATGAAAATACGAATCACTATAAATTTCTGAATTTCACTACAAATAATTTATATCACTATATTTTTAATAAGATATTTAAAGATGTTTGCCATAAACTACGAGAGATGATCTATTACTAAGATAAATCAAACGTCAATTTTTTTTTAAAGCGGTCATATCCGCCTAATAAATGAATCATTTTAACACATATGCAAATTTACTGCGACAATTTAAAAATATTTTCTAGTAATAGAGATAACAAAAAATATTCGATAATTTTGCCCATGAGTGTATAAGAAATGTCAGCGTAGATAATCTCTCTGACAGTACTCAAGACGGCTATTAAGTGGTGGCACTTCTACTGTGTTTCTTCTACACCCCTGGCACCTCGGTGAAATTTGGAAACTATGTATCAAAATTCTCAGTATTAAACATTCTTAATAAAGCACCTAAAGGAGCGATTCCTTGCATTAAAGTGATTCGAAAATAAATTACAGAACTATAACAACGGTTAGAAGCCCCAGAAAAACCGTCTAATTCGCACATTTCTTTCTTGTGCAGGTCGTAAAGTTCTTACCCGGTCTTTTGCCTATACTTGACCACAAAAAACTTCTCGCCGGTATTGCGAACAACCGCAATACACTGGCACCACCACAAATGGTTCCAGTGCCGAATCTACGCTCTGAAACGTTCACTAGCAAACCAAATTTCCTTGCCAAACTTAACAATATCTTTATCTTCGTCAGATTTCAACTGCCTTTTTTCACTGGAAATTTGTATCATCAATGTAGGTGGGCCTCAAATATCGGAATTTTAGCGTGTAATAGAATAAGCAATATCGAAAAGGTTCTGTATAATTAATCTTTTCAAGTGACAAATTATTAAAATTTTTTTACCTTGTTCCGCAAATATATAACATATTATAGTTGATTTTATCAATGTTGCTGCATTACGCAGTTTTTCGTTCACCATGGCAATTAAAAACAATTCATGCATAAGAACGAAAGGTTCGTTGTTAAGGATTAAATCGGTTTCTTCGAGTACACTGGCTTGATTTTTGATATAATCACATCACTAGACATCATCACTATATTCTTTTACTTAGTCAATTCGTAAAATTCGGCAATGGTGTGGTGAAGATGACAAAAGGTTTTGCCAAATAACTGCAGTTTTTATGACATTATTCCTGTAAGGACCAAAGAGCTATGAAACGTATTTAAGTCGAAATCACGTTCATTTTGGAACTCTGTTTATAATTCCCACTTGCATATTAATTCTAAGCCGATTCTATCTCCTTGGACTTGGCCAGGGACACTTATTTTATCTAAGTTAGCCAACATGATTTAATTAGGCCTGCAATTTCAGTTATTGGAATAGACGTTTTATCAGGATGGCAGGCAGTCTAATTTTCTCTTTTGAACGCATAAATTGGACGTCCTAATTGTCTTATATGCTTTTCTTGATAAATAGGTTTTTATAGCTGTTAATAACATGACATTCAGAACCACATAATGTTTATACTTGAAAACATGTATAACAAAACATAATATATAAAATGAACTAGTAGTTTGCTGAACATGGGTGCCCTATCAGGATACGAACCATTTACCTCCAAATAAGGAGTTTCAGCTTGACTTCTTACCTACAAAATCGATTGCAGTGGTGTACAGAACGGGCGCAAAATAATGTGAACTGAGATAGTGTAGTCTTAAATGACGAATTCAGATTTTGTTTGTGTAAGCATGATAGTCCAGCAAGAGTGAAACAGCGACGAAGTCAAAGACGGGATATTCTAGCTCATAGTAGCAGGTCTTTTTTGGCTTTTCTCAGTGGCAATATGATCGTTCAATGACACATCCAAGAAGTCTTGGAGCAGCATCTTTTACCTTATCACAGAACACTTTGCAATCCAATTGTTCAACAAGATAATATATGACCACATGCGACTCGGGTTACTAGGGATTTCTTTCAACAAAATGAGATCAATTTATTACCTTGGCCACCCCGGTCTTCAGACCTATCACCAATCGAACATGTCTGAAATATTGTAGGTAGAAAGTTACACAACCCTCCACAAACCCCAAATGTGCTTTGTAATGCCATACAAATAGCCTGGAATGAGATTCCTCAAGAAGACACGATCATTTTATCGAATCGATGCCTTGATAGATCCAAGAGTGTATAAGACAACACGGAATGCTGAGTTATTGATATTTTTCGAGTTTTAAACGTGGAATTTGTTTATTTTTTAATGATGTACGTACTTATGTTAGTATAAGAAACATATATACCAAAAATTATTTAAATCAAACCATTTTTATGGGGTGTTCCTTTTTCTATGCCGAGCAGTATATTAACTAACGAGGTTTTCCTGGCAGGACTGGCAGGAATTACACTCTGTAATTTCTCCCAACAAGACCAAGGGACTGTTTTCATTTTGGTTTCTAAATCTACTGATGGTAACATTTACAATACCAGTTAGATTATATTTTTTTATTCATGACAATAAATTATGGAATTCGTCATGTTTCAATCTATTTATTTATACTGCATGTACAGATCTAGGTATTGATAGTTATTAGGAACGCAATGAATCTTCCCTTCAAGTCATTTTCTGAGCACCGAAAAACTGAAATGAAATAAAACATAGTTTTTGAAATCAAAAGCTTCATTCTAATAGGGTAGAAAACCAATTCCAGAGAAAGGCGTCTTGACCTGTATACTGTGCATTTTTCTGACGATTCTCTCTGTTGTATCAACCAGTTAATGTTATAAGAATTGGGTCTCAAAATACGTAAAAGGGAGGTTTCACTACATTCCCCATTGTATCTGGATACTTATATTAATGTATGAACTTATTTAGAATGATTAAACGTATGACTAGTTTTTTTATATTTCTGTGCATATTACGATTAAAATTTAGAGAAAAATATACACGTTTCAATACTTTACTTCTTTATATTTGTTTCCTTAAAAACATTGGATTCTATGAAGCCTTTTGGAAGATTATTTTTCGGTACATTTAAGAGATTGTTAAGGGGGGCGTTTTACTCTAAGTTTAAGGCAAACTTTAATTTTGGTTTCAAGTTTAATTTATTATTTTTATTATCCGTAGAAGCATATTTCATATAGCATATATAAAAAGTTTTGAAACGGGTTCGGTTCACAAATAGCAATGTACATACAGTATCGGACAAAATTAGAGAGACTCACTAAAAATTGGTTTTATTTTTTTTATGTTGATGCCATGACACAAATGAAATAGGAACTTTATAAACCCCATCTGGTACACTCACCCACAAAAGTCATGGTACAGCACATCATTTCGTCAAAAAGTGTAAATATTTTCTCCGTACAAAATAAAAACTCCATTTTGTCTAAGTACATGTATTATTTAATATATGTCTTTACTAGTACCAGTTACAAAATGAAACAAAAGCTCAAGCTTATTCAAATAAAAATTAAATTTCCTATCCTAGTCATAAATTGATTCCACAAAAGTCTTGGTACAGCAACAAAATTCCTATCATTCATGATTATAAAAAATACAAAAACATTTATTTTCCTGTTTTGTTATTCTTTGTTAAGTTTATATGCATAAATACGAAGAAATTTAGTAAGTAGACTTCATTTCATAGTTGCAATAATTTGAAAACATGGGTAGAACAGAGTTGAATATAAGTGAACGAAAGATAATTATTAATTTAAATATAGAAGGAAAGTCTTACACAGAAATTTCAAAAATTGTAAAACGGAGTCGTTCTACTATTCAAAAAGTTGTCAATCGCTTCAAAAACCAAGAGAGAATAAAAAATAAACCACGAACTGGACGCCCGAAAAAGTTGACGGATCCTGAAACAAGGTACATCGTTAATGAAATCAAAAAAGATCCGAAAAAAAGTGCTTCAAAGTTGGCTACAGAAGTAACAGAACTCTTTGGAACTACTGTGCACGAGGAAACAATTCGGAGATCTCTTCATAAAGCAGGATATAAAGGCTGTATTGCAAGAAAGAAACCCTTTATAAGTGACAATAATAGAAGAAAGCGGCTTGAATTTGCTGAAAAATACAGGAAGGTTCACCTAGAATTTTGGGAAAAAGTAATTTGGTCGGATGAGAGTAAATTCAACATTTTTGGACCAGATGGACGTAGAAAAGTGTGGAGAAAACCAAGAGAAGCGCTCAATCCAAAATATACAATTCCTACTGTCAAGCATGGTGGAGGTAGATTAATGGTCTGAGGTTGCATGTCGGTTTCTGGGGTAGGCAATTTAGTTATCATTGATGAAATCATGAACCAACATATATATCTGAACATCCTGAAGGACAATTTAAAACAAAGCGCATAAAAATTGGGGCTATTAGAAAATTTCTACTTCCAGCAAGATAACGACCCCAAACATAAGGCCTATTCCGTACGTCAGTGGCTCATCTACAATTGCCCCCATCTGCTAGAAACACCTCCCTAAAGCCCCGACCTTAACCCCATCGAACATCTGTGGGATCATTTGGAGAAACAAATACGAAAACACGTAATCCAAAACAAATACGATTTAAAAAGAGTTATATTAGATGAATGGTCACAAATCTCAAATGAAATCACAAGGAAGTTAGTGCGATCAATGCCAAATCGTCTATTAGAAGTCATTAAACAAAAAGGGCACGCCACACGATATTAATTTTTTTTTCAAATAATGCTACCTGTACCAAGACTTTTGTGGAATCAATTTATGACTAGGATAGGAAATTTAATTTTTATTTGAATAAGCTTGAGCTTTTGTTTCATTTTGTAACTGGTACTAGTAAAGACATATATTAAATAATACATGTACTTAGAGAAAATGGAGTTTTTATTTTATACGGAAAAAATATTTACACTTTTTGACGAAATGATGTGCTGTACCATGACTTTTGTGGGTGAGTGTATATGCGTTTGTATATTTATTTTGCGTTTATCTAGGAATGCCGTCCCTTACCCGCATTTTTTACATACCAATGAATATATTTTGCGACAAAAATAGAGCGACCCTGTAATTTTCTGTTTGCCTGTTGTGGATAGTGATTCGCATATACCGTTGTTTAATACATCCGAATAGTGCAAGATGCCTCGAGGAAAACATTACTCCATTGATCTTAAAGAAAAAATTATTGAGGCCTATAAAGCTGGGATACCACAAAAAACAATAAAAGACCAATTTAGGGTAACAAAACAGGTTGTTTCAAGAACTATCAAAAATTTCCAGCTTCGTGGTAGGGTTATAAATATAAAACGAAGAGGAAGAAAACGAAAAACAAGCAAACAAGATAGGAGAATAAAAAGAATTAGTCAGAGATGTCCAAAGCTGTCTGCAAATCAAATTTTAGCAGAGCTAGGTGCCCCCAGTGTTTCTTCAAGAACCATCCAGCGTCGTCTGGTAGAAGTGGGACTTCCTGGAAGAAGACCAGCTAAGAAACCACTGCTAACAAAAAAAAATCGTGATAGTCGCATGTTGTCTGCAACTCATCATTTACACTGGACTACCCAGGATTGAAGCAAAGTGCTATTTAGCGACGAATCCAAATTTAATATATTCGGCAGTGACGGTGCACAGTTCATTCATCGCCCTGCTATGCAAAGGCTGGATCCCAAGTACGTATCGGGCACTGTGAAGCACGGCGGTGGCAACATCATGGTTTGGGGTTGCTTTTCGGCTCATGGTATGGGCCCTATTCATAAAATTGACCATAAAATGGATAGGTTTTTATATCAAGCCATATTAGAGGATGTTATGCTTCCATATGCCGAATGGGAAATGCCTTTAATATTTGTGTTTCAACATGACAATGACCCGAAGCACACGGCTAAAATTGTGAAACAGTGGTTTGTTGAAAAAAATATTCGACTTTTGCAATGGCCACCTCAGTCACCGTATTTAAATCCGATAGAGAATCTCTGGGAGATAGTTAATAGAACAATTAGGACCAAAAAGATCACAAATAAGGATCAGCTGTGGCAAGAAGTCCAAAATGCTTGGAATTCTATTGACGATGACACAATATCTAGGCTAATTGCATCAATGCCAAGCAGATGTCAGCAAGTCATTGCCAATAAAGGATACTGGACAAAATACTAAATTTTTAATATTAATTTACCTAAAATCACAGCGGTCGCTCTAATTATGTCGCGTCGGATACGCAATATTTTCTTGTATATTTTTTTCCTTAGAACATATGTACATATTTTTTTGAACTTTAATTTTCATAAACGTTATTTTTTCGAAGTTACTGTTTAATGTAGTGTAGGCATTTATATTACACATATTTCATGAGTAGTTTAAACAAATAAAAAGTCTCTCTAATTTTGTCCGATACTGTATGTGGTAAATGCATGCAATTTGCGCAACTAGTGACTCTTCACTGGCACGAGCAAAGCAAATTAATATTGTTAGTGGTTCTGTTTATTAACTGAGTTACACACTTGCCTTTATTTCATAACTAATTACGAAACGAAAGATTTCGGTTTTGATCTGTCACTTATTTGCATAAATTAAAATAATTATTTTTTCTATTCCATGAAAGAAAGCACTTTCCATAACAAAGTTACTTTCCTGTACTCATTTCCTGAGTCCTGAGTTTCTAGACTGTGACATCTGTTTAACAAACTGAGTATCTGAGATCACAATAAGCTCGTAAAAAATGTTCTTCCTAACTTTTGCAGGAAGTGACTTTCCACACTGCTTACAAAAATAATTATTTCGCACCTACATCTTTGTACCAATCAGACACTTGTATTTAAAAGTAACAGGTGTGTAGCTAATCAGTTTGGTGTTGCGCGCAGGGGTCACTTACCCCAAGATCCGCTACAGATTTTAACATTTCTATAATTTACAAACATGCACTTGAGGCAAGTAAATACAGGAACGTGCAGATTATAATTTTTCTATATAAAAATCAGACAAAAAATTGATGAATCTAAAAACGCTGTGATGCGCCAATATTTTTATTGTATGCCTGCTGAGTTATAGGAACTTTATAACATGAAAAGTGTCTATTTAAGCACAGCAAATTAAACGGCCTGTTACGTATATTAAATGTTAAACAATAAATAATAACATGTATTTCAAGTCAATAAAGACAGGAGATTTAAACAAAATTTTTAATTAAAAAGCAGCAAAAAGATTAAAAAATCAGAGTCGTACCAAAACAAATTAAAAGTTAAAAGAAAATCATTTCGCAAATTAATTTTGATGTAAAAACCATGATAAAAATAAGAATAAATATGAGAAATAATTTTGAAAAAATGCTAGGTCTTAAAATATCGTGATATCCCCATCATGGACTGCATATGTCTAGATTCACCACTGTGGGAAAAAATTGATTAACCAAAGAATATGTGTTATTGTGCCTCAGATTGACAAATCCAGTTGCCAACTAATTAGTCTCGAAACCTCTTGTATTGTGAAACGCCCTCCAAGTTATAAAGCGGTAATAAGGAACGCTAGCTACTGGCAATATTATTCGAGACATTAATATTCATATATACCACTCTAATAAACAAAGAGACGAAAGTAATATCGATTCTAAAAGAATTGCAGGATTGTCTGTTAAACCATGCGTCAAAAACTCTCAATTCTTCTGTTGGTTAAGCAAAGCCATATGGACCTTTTGCAACCAAAAAAGAATTGCTTAGTGATGGTGTCAACGCTGTCACACGTGAATAAACCTGTCAACTCGAACATCACCAAAGGGAAATTCTTAAATCAAATGTAGAAACGTTTACACACAACAGCGAACATTCAACTTGCTTAAAGTGAAACTCTACCCTACATCAAAATGGCCCCAAAGAGTTGAAATTATATTGTACAAAACGCCCGACGAGCATCTCATTCAAATTAAATGCATCGACCACGCAATAGGACCGTTGTTCCTTGGTTACAGTCAACAAAATAGATCTTAAAGATTAAAAAATTACTGAAAACACATACCTACTTATCATCATCACTTACAGTTCACACAAATTAATCACAGCAATAAAACAGAAAACTTAGGTGTGCAGATCCTTGACGGCAGTCTCCACTCTCTTCAACGTGGCCTTATTAAAACCCGTGATAGCCCCCAACAGGGCTGATCTGTCTTTGGTCGGTGCTGGGGTCGAATTGGTACCATTGGATATCGCGGGTGGTGGCGGAGGAGGTGGGGGCGGCGACGGCACTAAAACACACATCAGGGGTAATTTAAATTTTTTATGAAAGATAAAGGTTTAAGCTCACCCGCAGCTAAAGGGGGAGTGGCAGTGCCCACAGATGTGGCAGCACTGCTGCTAACGCTGTCGCATCTCTCCAAATGATTGCCGTTCTTCTTGCTCTCGTTTTTAGTCGATCCCTCTTTACTCTTCTGCTCTCTTAGCTGCCTCTAAACTCAAACAACGTTAAGAACGTTAAGCATAGAATACTGGCACATCTTGGATTTGTAGGTACAGGATGTTTGAAAAATTGCATTTTGGAACCCCTTTTGTGTTTCATTCATCCAACAAATTATTGAGAAAGTGAAAACGGATTCTAATAGTTTTTTTTTGTAAAATATAGGGGCGCAGTCCTTTTCTTCCTGCTCTTTAAAATCTCCAACGGTTGCAACGAGCATAAAATTCCTTATTCAAAACTATCAAAAGTTTGATAATAGTTTATGCGTTCACAAATTATAGCAAAGAATGTGTCCAATTAACTTAGTAAAAGAAAGAATTATCTCATCAATGTTCAAATTAGTTCAGGCATTAAACACATATTCAAACTGTTCACTAGATCAAAAGATATTTAGAATGGTTCATTTTGAAATTAAAGCCCTGTATACCTGAAACTTACCATTCGATTTCTATGCTTCTTGCGCTCCTCCTCGCTGCTCATCATCTCCTGCACTTTAGTGAGCCTCTTCTGACTCCTAACTACCTTCTGCTCCCCTTTCAGCCTCTCCTCGATCTTGAGTACCACGGATTTCAAATGCTCTTTGGCGGCACTGGGAAGCTTAAAGTGTGCTTTATCACTATCACTTAAAGTCAGTTGTACTTGGGAGAAGAACTGGTCAATTAAGAGGGCTTCGATGGTGGGCAGGCCGTTCTTACATGCCTCGTGTGATAAAATGGATTCAATGATCTTCCCTAAGTACCCAATGATATCAAACAATAAAAAAAGAAGAGTTTTGCTTACTAATTTGTGGTGAGGGACAGTCAAAATTATCATCTGCAATGTAGCTTTCATGCAAGGGAGAGCCTACTGCCATTTCATAGAGCACATGCCCAAAGCAGTAAACATCGATGGCTTCCAGAGTGCTAATTTTTTTGTGCTGCATGAAGTAGGGACGATAGTAGGAAGGTACTCCCAACACCCCATTCTCTATATCAATCAATTTAACCCTGTCATTTTCAATTAAAATATTGCCACTGTGCAAGTGCCCTGAAAGATTTAATTTTAAAATCAACTCCAAAATCATTTATTCAAATAAAGCAGTACCGTAAGGGAATCCTTTTTCATGTAAAAATTTCAAGGCCTCTAAAATTTGCCTCCCGTGCATGGCAATCTCCTCTACAGTCAACTGTTTGTGCCCCTGTGGGTTACCATACTTCTTTAGAAATGACAACTTAGGCTTGGCTCCGCATAAATAGTCCCTTAAAGACCCGTCTTTGCTCATCTCCCGAACCACTAGGCCCCCTACTTCAGTGCACAGGCACAGGTCTATGTGGCCAATGTAGGGATGCTATATATGAAAAACGTAATTTATTTATAAATTTGGTACACCTAAACCCAGTATTTGTAAATTTTGAAGTTAATAAGAACCACACAAATATTACAGACAAATTCCCTATGTATTTTGAGAATGCAACTAGGTCTTATAGTTTATATTATGCTACAACACCAAAAATTCCCAGGGGGCATAAGAAATAATTATTGTAAAGATATGAATCGCGAACATTACCATTTAAATATTGTGTATATTATATATATAGATATATACACAGATCATCAGTTCAACAGGAAACATAGGAATGCTACAAAAGGGAGAAGGACCGCAGAAAGTTTGACATACCTCCGGCAAAGATCATTGAAGTGGGTCGCGAGACTAATGATTGAAGTGGACGGAGTTAGTTCAGTGTCTAGATCTGTCACCGTTTCAGAATTTTTACTGATATAAGTTTTAGTGATGGATTAATCTTTTTTTTTTTTCATTTATTTACATTGCTGAGTTTTGCTCTGATATTTTTTTAAAAATCCATCATTATGAAGGCAAAGAAATGAATACTAATCCAGACATCAAAATGAGACACTGGCCAGACTGACTCCACCCAGTTTAACTGCTAACCTTGCAACCCACTCCATTGGTGTTGGCCAGAGGCATATTAAACCTTATGCAGTCCTCCCACTTGCACAATCCCTATATTTCCACTTGAACTGGTGATACCTCTGTATATATAAAAATAGAGGTGAATATTTCAAAAATGCTAAATTTTTCAAAGAACTGTTGTGTGAAAATTTACAGTTATACAGTGAGTATTTTATTTTTTATTTCTACAGATGAATGTTAGAATATTAGACTTGACTGTGATTTGACTAATAATATGAACTGTTCTATACACTACAAAAAAATGTTTACATTCTCTACCAGAAGAGTTAAGAGACTTACTTTAATTTGATGTAAACTCTTAAAAACAGAGTGCATGTCTTTGTCATCTAAATATTTGTCAGGCCCATAGTCAGTCCAGCTTCCTATAAGTTCATCCTTGGACCGAGACTTGCTTTTGATTGTATAGAAGTGTTTACGGAGCCTCCAGCCAATATCTGCCAAGGGCCCTGCCACTTCCCAGCCAAATTCACCTCTTAGTGCAAGAGATACATGTTGCAAAGCAATTTCTTTAATTAACCAAAACTTACTGTTAGCATACACAACTACAATAGACATCATAATAAGATTACCTCCAAAAGGCTGACAGTAGTTGGCTGGATCTACAAAAGATCTAGCCGGAAGCGAGGACACTAGAATAGGATTCATCAGAATGCTGTCTAAATATTTCTGCAAAGCTTGTTGCCGCTCGCTGATAAACTTGGGGTCCAAGTTGCCAATGAGCTTTTTAGGTGGCAATTCAAGAGGGATCTTAGAGATCTGAAGGGTTTGGTGGAGTTTAAGGAAGTCATTGTAACGTTTGTGGACTTTCCACGTCTGATCTGAGAAGGGCCCTCTGTGGACTCGGATTACAAACTCCTAAAGAGAAGGAATAAGTTCAAAAATGGTCGCTAAAACTCATTGGGTGCATTCCAGAGATACGCCCCTTCATTAGGAGCAAAATTATTACCAAATAATCAGTACTCACTGTATGCCCATTTACGTTCTGCCAGTTCTCAATGTGACAAGTAATTGGCTCGGTATCGTCTAATAACACTTTATTACTGATATCTCTTTCGAAAATAGCCATTTGATTCCCACCATCCGCCGAAAATTTCCTTGAAAATCCATTAGAATGACCTTTTATTGATAAACTTTCTTGTTTACAATTGCAACAAATCCGACATTTTTATTTGATTCCCATTTTTTTGACGTTTTCTACCTTTAATTGACTTTTACCATCAGGTGCTTGAACCAAGACCTACGTAACATTTATTTCTGCATGTGTAAGACAAAGGAAGTCGATTACCAAGATAGAGGATTATTTGTTTAGGGCAGAACTTTGAAAAATAATGCCAATGACATTTTGAAAGTGTAGTTAGAACATATTCAGAGCAGCATAGAGTTACTCGCATTTTTAAATTTTATTCTACTTACATTTTTTCATTTTTCCTTTTAATTTTGGGGATTTTTTCATACTTCAATATGGATTGTCGGAGCTGTGAAATTGCGCACTATTAAAACTAACTGGGAATAATATTAGTGGGTTATAAGTCAGAATGGGGTGCAATTCTACCACTCCAACAACCCCCACTAGTGTGTGAGGTGTTATTGCGAAGAAATAAAAGAAAGTACTTCTTCAAATTGTTAGAAAGAATAGACAAATATATTCTCTAGTCGTTTACTTGTTTTAGCTTTTCTATTCATTCTGCATCAGTCGTGTTTGTAGATGGGTTGTGTTTTGTCTTTTCGAGGTTAAGAAGCAAGAAAGTACAGAATTTGCATTTAAGTTATTTTATTTAAATAATTTCACTGAAAACGTAATAATTTTCAAATTAAATCACGATTATAATGGCCGATGATAGCTGGGATGCTCCTTGGGATAGTGGACCAACTCAATTCACTGCGCCTCAACTGCCAACGAATGTAGATAGTAAGTATATGTATAGCAAAGATTTCTTTTCTGGTGTTTTTTTATTTATATTCTACTCATAAAAACACCTACCGTTGCGAGATTTGCTGTTTTCTTTATTATTATTGCCAATAAATGTCCAAAACTCAGTTCTTACTAAAATCTAAAAGCTTGTAAAACTGTGTTGTACGTTCGTACTATGCAGAAGTATTTCTATGGCGCCTCAAAATGTTGTTATATAAAAGGAAAGAATTTTTCCAACTTAAGACATAGTTTTCTCCCAAACACATGCTCCACGTGATCTTTACATCCCATTCACTGCAGTTGACCAAATGACATGAAGCAAAATTCGATCAGCAATGAAATGCGGAGAAATACTTTCGCACGTGGTAGATATATTTCCTATGAGTACTTGTGTGTTAACTTTATTGTGCTCCATAAGTACAATTAGTTAGTGTACAATAAGATATTTACCCGTACACGTACGGTGAGGTCTTTACACGCATACGTGCGGTGAAAATTTTACCCACACGCGTGCAATAAGATATTTACATGCACACGTACGGTGGAATCTTCACATTCACACATGCGGGAAGACCTTTACTTATTTATGTACGATAAGATATTTACACGTACACGTGCAGTGAGGAATTTATATGCACACGTGCGATGAGATATTTACACCCATACATGCGGTAATCAGTATTAGTACACAGATGTCACACACCTACAAGAAATTTGGACGTTTGCCATTTGTACCTCAAGCTTGCAGGAACATATAGAAATATAATAAATTGCTAATGAAATATCTTATATATTTTTTGGCATTTTTTCCTATTCTAATGGTTATTTATGTAATAAGTATCTCATGTAAAGTTTTGTGATACGAATCAGTTTGTGAGCGAGTTTGCAAGCGAATCTATAAATGGATGAGTTGACTAAAACCTCGTTGTGTACGCATTACATACAATGTGTTAGCCCTATTCCTTGTCAATTTACTAAGAACTTAACTTTGACTTGAAAATTGATTATTACTATAGGTAAAGTAAGAAATTAAGTATAAATAGTTAAAAAATAAAGCAGATAATTGAATAAACTAAGAAACTAATGAGATTGGGTTTCGAAATGTGAGTTGAAATCAGCATATGGGGTCAAAAAACTTATGCAGAATTATTGGACAGAGTGACTGTAAAATCACTTTCTAGAGGTACAAAGGGAGCGCCCTATCACACGTTAGGCTTAAATATCTGAGAAACGACTAGAGATGAATATTTAGATTTTTTCATCATTTCGTGAGGTAAGTCTTCACTCGAAGTTCATAACGTGATATTATATACACTTATGGACAAAAGTTTGGAAATCCCAGTAAAGGTGTTAGTAAATGGTAATTATTCATTTAATAACTCGAGAATATTACCAATAAACATTTTTCATTTTGTATGTATGTATGTATATTTCATTGTGTATTGCTTACTTACAAATACGAAAATATACGAGCAACAAGTTTGTTTATTGCTAAAAAATAATAAACATTTCAAAAAACTGCATTTTTATCGCAGCACAAAAGTTTGGAAACCCCACACAAAATTAACTAAAGTATGTATTTCTTTTAAATTTCATTTGTTGCTATTCTATATATAATATATTTTGATATATGGTCCCAACATTTTTGACAGTAATTTATATAGCCAACTTATGTCAAAAAAATGAATACGTTGTATTTCCGCCATTTTAGAAAATAAATATTAAAATTATATATATCGTTGAAAAGGAGTTAAAATTGTCTATTTTGTTAAGCCATGACCACGTATGATTTATATTTAAAAAAATGAAGTAATAATTTACAGGAAAACGGTGAACAACAAAAAAATTGAACACTCCATTAGATTCTTCTCAAAAAAGTGCTATAATAATGTTTTTACGCAATTCCAGTATTTTAATAAATAAAAAAGTTATTGACGATTTTCAAAATTGCCAAAAATTGAAAAACCTTCTATATCTTAGTGGGCTGTGACGATATCGAGAAACGGTTTTTGACATAAACATTTTTCAAAAATCGAGCCCGTGATACCTAAATCAGTTTTCTTCTATCTAGTCAAAAAATAGATTTTGCTCGTCAAAATACCCTAAATTGAAACACCCTGTACATACATATATAAGGTGATTTTTTAGCTTAATGATAAATTGAGGTAGATGGGAGGTAAGGTCATTTTAGGAAAAAAACTTCATATAGACATACTATCTCTAATTTCAATTATTTAAAGATTTAGAGGATTTCGAAGCTTTTAGCATATTACCTATTTATTACTAAAAATTACACAAATTATTTAGTTAAAAGTAAAAGTATTATAGCAGTTGCTCAAAATGTGCTCCTTCTGTAAGAATATATGCTTCATAACGATGAAGTAATATATTTTTCATGCGAATCAACTTATCTGGACAATTTCTAACACAAAATGTAATAAATGCAAATAAACATATCAATTAGCTGTCAGGTTTATTCACTACTAAAATATACGCTTATAGTAGTGAAGAATATGTTTTTATAATTTTCGTATATGGTTACTGGAATACTAATAGTCGTCAATCGGCATGAGAATATCAAGACAGATATCCACATATGTATCAACCCCGTCATACAGTTTTTGCCGAATCCTTCAGAACATTGCGAGAAACAGGTGATCCTGCTCCAGTGAAAGCTATTCGACCGCATGATGTTAATGTAGAGAACAAAAAAGCTGTAATTAATTCTGTTATTAACAATCCTGGATTTATCACTCGAAGAGTACCATACAATCTACATTTAATTTCTACATTTTCTTTTGTATGGACTGTATTGACCCGTGAAGTCCTTTATCCCTATTATCTACAGCTGATTTAGGCTCTACATCCAGGAGATACACAGAAGCAATTAGTATTTTGTCATTGGTTTTTGCCCAAAAAATGATTTTATTTCGCATATTATCTGGTCTGTTGAATCGTGTTATACAAAATGGAATAATTCCATAACAAACATATCTGGTTATTACAAAATCCGCATGCGATTAAGCAAAAGAGATTTCAGCAACGTTTCAGCATCAACGTTTGGAGCAGAAGTTTTAACAATAATATACTAGACTTACATATACTTAATGAATGCTTAAATGCAGGTTCCTACAGAATTTTTTTGGACAATACACTCTTTGATTTACTTGATTAGAATATGTCAATTAATGTAATTCAAAATATATGGTATCAGCATGATGGTGCACCACCTCATCGGGGAGTGGTAGTTGTCAGGTGGTTAAACGAATATTTTGGAAATAATTGGATTGGTAAGGCCGGTCCAGTTTCATATCCACCGCGACTCCCAATTTAAATTTTTTGGATTTCCATTTATAAAATTATACGAAAGAAATTGTGTACCAAGAGACAATTAACACAAGAGAGCAGCTGTTAGATAGAACACAGATGGCTGCTGCTGATATAAGAAATCATCCAGATATGTTGATTCAGATGAAAAATGCATTACTTCGTCGTTGTAAAGCATGTATTCTTACAAAAGGAAGACATTTTGAGTAACTAACATGATGTTTTTAATTTTAACTATCTCATTTGTGTAATTTTTAGTAACAACTAGGTAATATGCAGAAAACTTTGAAGTCCTCTAAATTCTTAAATAATTGAAATCGGACATATATCTATATGAAGTTTTTTTTCTTAAAATTACCTTCCCTTTCCTCCTTCCCAAAATACCTCACTTTGTCGGTGAGCAAAAAACTCACCTTGTACTTAAATAATTTTCCAATTTTACATTTTGGAAATTAGGGAAAAAATATCATTTAATTTCTGTAAAAAAGTAACAGGCTGATGGATTAAGAAAACAGTGTTATTACTTTGATAGATTTGTAATACTTATCCATTCAATTTGACAGCAGATTTTGATGTTTTGAAGAAAAATATAAAACTTTGCTAGTTTAAGGTTTTCCTAGGACTGATAATAAAGGAAATATCCTTTGGATCAACTATGTATAGTGAATAACTTTGTAAAAATTGAATAGACGTATTCTTAAGTTCATTTTAACACCGCTTTAAGGTTCACCCGCATAATGCCTAATTCGCCATGATTACCGAGTTCAAGTTCGAATTTAAAAATTATGATCGAGCCTTTGATATTTACCAACAGTATTTTATAATATTGAGGGTAATTAATTTATTGTAACTTTGTTTATGATTTGGTAGTCTTGGGTTTGGAAATTGACACTGAATTTCATTGCAAAATCCATAAATGTATACAATATCGGCAAATTGTTTATTGAAAAATTGCACAGGTATTTTGCAAATAAAGAAAGATTCATATGTAGGGTGGTCCGAAATATTGAGAACAAATCACAATTTGTGAAAATGGTTGTTTTCTCGATTTTTTCAAAATAAATCCAAAACACGCGATTCCAAAAAAAAATTCATTTCAGTTACTTGCTTAAGACATTTGGTATTACCCTTACAATTTAAAATTATGCCGAACGGTAACTGACATTGGTAATAATTTATTGAAATATACACAAAAATTGAAAATCATACCTGTTACTTTAAAAAAACTTGTAATGTTTGAAGGCTTACCTGTGACATTTGTAACTCAGTGATTCTAGTTCGAATAATTCTAGTATACTCGCTTTTGTAGTATATTGTTTCACTAACAAACATTTTAATGTCGCTTATTACAGTCCCTTTATTTTTATAGGTATACTAGTTTTAGACTAACTCAGTCTTAACAACTTTTTCTATAGCTAAATATGCTTCGACTAGAAGATACCAAAATTTTCTTTCAAGCATATAAACCTAGACAAAAAAAACATACCAGGATTTTCCACATACATAAAAAAAGCAACACATCACTTTAAGCGCGTCAGGGTAAACGCTATTTTCCTGTCTTTTTTCTGGCATTTTTTTACTTAAAACGGCTTTAACACAAGGTGTTGTATAGAACTCCGAAGCTTTCACATGAGCTGACAACTTTATAATAGGGTGTTATGTTGTCAACACTCTGGGAAATAGTTGTGATGTGATTTCCTCGATGACCCATGTGAAACCCTTGATGAAACCTTCTTCCTCTTCACAGCCAAAATCATTTATTGATAGGCACTTATGGACGGTTAAGTGAAGATTGTTGGTTTATTGCCTAAAACCTTATCCCAATCCAATGCAATATAGAGGGGTCAGATCTGGGAGAGCCAAGCCATGAACTCAGTCTAAGAGTGAGTTAGAAAATATTATAAACTTGAGGTAACTCTTTTAATTCGTCTACATAGAAATCCTTACTATGTATATAACATGTGCCCTTGGGTCGCACTTGCATGGTATTTTGTGATGGATTGAAAATGGATGTTGATTGGTTTTCTATCATCCTCTTATTTTAACTCTTTCTGGTAAATCCTTTGTTTTTCCCACCCAATTTGCTTAACATATTTTAATATGTTGCACAAAACAAATCGCTTTTTTATTTTATTTCATTTCAATCCAGATAATAAACATATATTTAACATGTTCTCTAATTTTCCCAGATTGGCGCGAAAACAAAACTCAAAGATTTACCAACTCCACGAGGCGAGGAAGTGGAGGTCGCAGAGGGGATGATTGGAACGAGGGACGTCGTGGCAGGCGCAACAATGACCATGGTTGGAAGAATAAAGACACTAATGAGGGATGGGGCAACATCCCACATGACATCAGTGATAACTGGGGCAATACAGGTCACACTAACAAGGATTCGAATGACAGTTGGAACAATGATCGGTGGGACAACCGGGGTCAGAATAGCAGAGACAATCGACGAGGCGCCAAGGACAAATGTGAGATTATAAAAATTCCTACAAAAATGGTGGGAAGAGTTATTGGTAGAGGGGGCTTGCAAATAGAAGAATTACAAATACGCTCATCTGCAAGGATTCAAGTGACTAAGGAGACTGATGGTTCAGAGACTGTTGTTAAAATTTTCGGAAATGACTCTACTATTGCAAAGGCCAAAGAATTAATAGATGGGATTACTGAAGAAAAACCTAAACCTGCTCCAGAGGAACGTGAGATCCCCATAGTTCCTCCTCAAACTTCATCAAATGAAGCTTTTGAGCAAGCCAAATTGCAGCCAGGCTACAATTGGTTTAAGTTCCTGAAGGAGTGTGACGCGCGGGTTGAAGAAGAGTGGAATAAACTTCCACCAATAATCAAGAATTTTTATCAGGAGCACCCAGAAGTCAGTACAATGAGCAATCAAGAAATGGAGGCCTTTAGGTTGGAAAATAATAACATCGTAGTGAATAGGACGTTTGAAAATGAGGATAGCAAGCCTGTACCCAAGCCTGTCTACACTTTTGCACAGGCTTTTCACAATTATCCAGAGATTTTAGATGAAATTAAGAAAGCAGGTTTTGAGAAACCCTCACCTATTCAATGTCAGGCATGGCCAGTGCTACTCAGTGGTGAAGATCTCATAGGAATAGCTCAAACTGGCACTGGCAAAACATTGGCCTTTCTCTTGCCTGCTTTGATACATATTGATGGACAGACGGTTCCTAGAGAAGAACGAGGAGGGCCGGCAGTATTAATAATGGCGCCCACTAGGGAGCTGGCGTTGCAAATTGACAAAGAAGTAAAGAAGTACTATTACAGAGGCATCACTTCGGTCTGCGTGTACGGAGGTGGAGATCGCAAGGCTCAGGTAGATGTGGTCAGCCATGGAGTGGACATAGTCATAGCTACTCCTGGAAGAATGAACGATCTTAATGAAGCTGGACATTTGAACGTGCGCTCGGTCACTTATGTGGTGCTGGACGAAGCCGATCGCATGTTGGACATGGGTTTCGAGCCTCAGATACGCAAAGTCATGTACTCGTTGAGGCCTACAAGGCAGAGTATTATGACTAGTGCCACATGGCCCCCGGGAGTACGTCGTTTAGCCCAGTCTTATATGAAAGACCCCGTGCAGGTTTATGTGGGCTCTCTGGATTTGGCGGCTACGCACAGCGTTACTCAAATCATTCAGTTGATAGACGAACGAGAGAAAGAAGAAACATTTTTGAATTTCGCCCGGAATTTGGGTCCGGACGAAAAGATGATAGTGTTCTGCGGTACTAAGGCAAAGGCTGATCATCTTTCGGTCGAATGTGCTCTTCAAAACATCTCGAGCACTGCATTGCATGGTAACAGAGATCAAGCGGACAGGGAACAAGCGGTAGCGGACATTACGAGTGGCGTCGTCAAGATCTTGATCGCCACCGATGTGGCGTCCAGAGGACTAGACATTGATGACATCACGTAGGTGTACCTTTTTTATTGCAAAAATCTCAATATCAATTTCTTGTATGAAGTAACCAGGGTTTAAATGATGAATATTTTGTTTTTGCAGACATGTGCTGAATTATGACTTTCCGAAGAATATTGAGGAATACGTGCACCGGGTGGGCAGAACCGGACGGGCTGGCAAAACCGGAGAGAGCATCAGTTATTTTACGAGGAACGACTGGGGTCAAGCGGCAGAGCTGATCAAGATTCTCGAAGAAGCAGATCAGGCAAGTTACGTTGGCTCTTTTTGAATAAATTTATAAATATTGATTTTATAGTTCATACCCGAAGAGATCTACGATATGGCCAAGCGATATGAGGCCATGAAGGAAAGGAGAGAGAAAGCGGGAGAGCCTTTAGGGGGAAGAAGGGGCGGTAGCCGATTTGGAATTGGAGGAGGCAGGCGCTATTAACAATTTTTAACATTTCCTATTTTTAATGGTACTATAATTCCATGAATTTTTTTAGTGTTAAACTTTTCTATAATTCCCTTAGAAATCGAATATTATTTATATTATTTTATTTCAAGCATTATTATATTTATATTACAAAGCCTTTAATTTTTGTCCACTTGTGATCTGATCGATCTCCGATACAGGAATATTAATTTGAAGAAGGGAATGCGACATTGAGTTGATTTAGACTGAACTGTACTGATATTATAGTTAGAATATGATTTATTTTTATATCGTAAATTAAATTTATTTAAATAGAGGCCCATTTGCATAAATTTGTTTTATTGGTTGCCATTAAGCAGAGAATAATTAGTATTTGTTTCTAATGTCGTTTACAGGCAAGTAACATAACTTAGCATCGCAATAACTATGGAAGGTAGTGCGTAGCATCGAAGTGTCCTATCGATTATCGGTATTTTGTCGTTTTATCAAAAAACGATACGTGATAGTGTTGGATCGCTTTTTTGCATATTTACTTGCATAACGCAGTCGAGATGTATTTTTCGCATTTATGTTAATTTTATTCTTTTAATTTTGATGGCACGCTAGTTATGTTCTGCTTCAGTGTGCCGAAGTTCTGTTACGCATAGTCTTGATACACTGCAACATTGATGCGTAAAAAGAAAATGATGCAACGTACGGGACTATGGCGGGAAGAAATGAGTCGAAATGAAAATAGGCGAAGAAATATTTAGGTATTTAATAACGAGGATAAGTTAATTGAATATTTATTTGCCTTTACCTTATTCTTCAATGTATAGGAGATTAATGTGTCGATTATCAATCAAATCAGAATGAATATGAAATAATATTGGCTATTGGTATTGTCTAAGATGTATGTTAATGTGCAAAACATATAGTCTACATATTGTACATTTACTGTTCTCAGTAGATTTTGAAAAACCATGTGTCGATATCAATGTCAACAATACCATCAACGTCAAAATTCCCGCCATTTACAAGTTGTTTACATGTTTTCTGCTTGACTTATTCTTTTTCCAATTTTTCAGACAAATTTAACCGTTTTATTTATTGAAATCGCTATTTATTTATTCATTACATCCCTTTGATTGTGCCAATGGCCTCGTTAAGAGACGACATCATAGGCCAATTTGAACTTTTCAATATTAAACCCTCGGAAGCAGAAATTTCCAAATGTAAGTTCACACAACCTCATTATTTTCATTATATTGCTTTTCTTTAACAATTTTAAAAAGGTTTACAAATTTGTACAAGATACAATGTCAGTGGCGAAGATATGGTTGACCAGTGGTTTGCCTATTCATCCTCAGAACTGGGGGGCACTGCACCAACAGTGGCCCATTTGGAAAGTTTAGAAAGAAAGAAATTTGTGAAAAAAACTGGTGACGATCAAAGGAGGGCGTTAGGAGCAGAAGAACATCTACTAAAGGAACTGGAACAGTATCCTTTTTTCATTACAATATAAATAATACAAGTATTAAAATTAACGCAGTTAAAATAAAATGCGCTTTCCTTAGCTAAACGTAAATCAGATCTGAAAACGTTGCCCTCGGATCCCCCGACCGATTTACCGGTATATGCCCGCCAGATCTTTCCGCTACTCCGAAGGTAAGAAGAGCTCTTTCCTACAAACATAAATCATAAGATCAACGTATAATCTCAGCCTCCAGTGCGTGCAAACTTTGCCAGCCACCATTTTTTCTTGACTTAGCTCCGCTTGATTGACCTCCGCGAGTTCCCACGTACGTCCCCGACTTTTGCCCATGCGTGCAACGAAGACAACTAATCGACAGTGCTTCGTAGCTCGACATTTGCGTAAATGACTTTGAAGTTTTCCTAGAACTTTCAAGGCTACTCGATCCTTCGGAGCGGCCATTGTTGTGTCCGTAAAGACGCTTGGCTTTTGTTTGTGCAGGGTCGTCCGACAATTTCGGCGATTTCTTCGCGTTTTCCGCGGAAAATCTGTACCGGCGATTTTCCCACCTGTTGCGTTTCTATTGACGGCGCGTTTTTGTTTTGTTGTTTGTCGATTTTTGGTTAGTTTTACAGTGGTACAGAGAGTTTAGTAGCATTTCTCTGGTTCATCTGCATTATTGCTTGATAAGTCGAATAATTCTCAATAGAAGCTGCTTTGTTCAAGCCAGCGTTGAAACTTTTATTTTAGTTGTAATTGGGTTTTTTACATCAAAGTAAATTAGAGAAAAAAAAAGACAATTGCCGCCTTTGTTTTCAGTTCCAGTGGCGTAGCAGTGAACTAAGTTTAGGACCAATTTATTAATGTGCTGTTAATATTATCATCAAGTTAGTTCTATAGAACCTAAGAATGTGACCAATGCCAACTTAATGAAGAAATTCCAAGCGACATTTCTGAGTGAGTTTGGGTCCAGCCTTCACGTAGTTTTGAAATTGTGACTAGATCCACACTCATTAAGAACTGTTGTAACCCCTTTGAGATGGCCAAAGAAGTTAATCCATACCCTGTTTAAATTAATTTGCAACATAACTTCGCTACTGCTATGTTAATATTCTTCTATCCCTGTGTCGGCGATTTTGGGTTTGGTCCACGTCTACTTCAATCGTGACTAGATCCATACTCGTCTATAGGGGTGTCTGCCTCATCAAAAAGTACCAAGATTGAAAATATCCACCCAATACATGTAATAGTTATGTTTTTCTGCAAAGGTTCGCAACATTGACAAACTCTCGAAGACTGTTGCTGTTCACATTTGAGATTTGGAGAGTGAATATCCAAAAAAAACTCTGACTGATTTTGAGTATTTTGTGTGCTCTTTGTGCAAATGATTTGTTGAATTGCTAATAGTTTATCGACTATTAGAGGTCTTCAGTTGCTTCCAAATTGAGTGATGTAGTCATACACTTCGAATATTTTTAGAATGACTGATATCTGGGCTTCTTTACTTGATTTCCTGTCCAATTTTATGTTCACCAATTTAAAAGTTTAGAAATTACTCCTATTCTAAGTTAATGTAGGCTATAACAGATCACATAATGCACAGCAAGTTGAAAATGTATATAAATTCTATTATACAGTCAACTTTATGTGTTATGCACTGTTCAAACCCAACTTAAGGCAGAACATGATTTAAATTGCTCATAATAATTTTCACTAATCTAGAATATTTTAAAAATTCCATAAGAAATCATTTTTAAAATGCTTTTTACAATTTTATACAGTTACTTAATTACAAATCTTCTGCTATGACATCTGCTAAATTGTGAATAAGTTGCACATTTTTATGCCCAACTAAACTTTGTTTTAAAGTTAAGAAACGTTCAACTGATCTTAGAAATATTTTTAAAAATTCAATATTTACTAAAAAAATTTGTATTTTTTGCTGAGCTTATTTGAATATGTTTCTTAAAATAAATTTCATGTTTTCATAGGCATTTCTTCTTATCTAGAGGATTTTGCCATAAGATTTTCCTAACCATCAGCTTTAATTTTTTTTCATTTGGACTTGTTATTTTCATTACATTTTGTAAAAACACTTAATCTTCTGAATAAAACAATTAACCTGATCTAATCTAATTTTTAAAAATTAATTAAATATTCAAAAAGTTGTGAAAATCGTCAAAAGTTATTACATTTTATTAAGCACATGCTTTTGTACATGCATCTTTTCTAAAAAAAAATTCGTTATTGAAATACTTAACAAACAGGAAAAATGTTGAATACTGGTTACCATATAACTTTGAATAAATTTTTTAATATAACTTTTTATAAAATAAGGTAAAATAGTTAATCAAAAATTCAATATTGGGAAGGCGATGTATATTTTCGATCGAAGGTGAAAGGAGGGCTTTTTACCCGTCTTGTAAATCTACTTATTCTTAACAATGCTTCAATTATGCTCAGACATATAGACTAATTCCCAAGAGTTCTTTCAGATAATTTATTTCTCATTTCATTGCTTCTTCTCACGTTAGTTTTTCACCACTGAATAGTGCATCATCCACAATTATTGGCTCTTTAATGCGTGCAGCTATGTGGGAAGGCACAAAATGAGAAAACTGTATTTTTACACTTTGTCTTTGTGGTTATGCAAAAGAATTCAGCACAGAGTGTTCAGTTACCATATTAGATTAATCAAATTCCGAAATTTTATCAGAAGATATGTTACTACAAGGACATCATTCAGGTGAGTGTTAATCGTCCTGAAGTTCTTCCTGTAGTCCAATTGCTTCTTCTTTCAGATCAACCTGAGCACTTCAAAATTCATCAGGTAAAGTTTGTATAAAGTCTTATTTGTTATAAATAGAAAATGCATCACCAGAAAACTTGATTGGAATTAGTGAATATTTCCTCGGTGATAGTATTATGTTCAAAAACACTACATCTAACAATTCATTTGGCATCAAAATCGAGTATTCTAGAACCCTTGCTGTTCTCTGCATAACCAATAAAAATTATAAGCTTATTCTTACTTTGAAAGTTAACTCTTCTATTTTGAAGTATGTACTTACCTGTTAGATTTTGCTCTTTCCATTCAATACTTTCTGTGGAGTTTGCAGGTAACTTCGTCGAAGAACGATTGACTAAGTATACTGCCGTGTTAGCTGTTTCAGTCCAGATTGAATAATCATAGGTAATGTTTTTCAACATGGACCTGGTTATCTTCACTATGCTTCAATTTATCTATTTAGATAGGCTATTTCTGTTGAGGCGAATATGTTGTGGTCTCTTGGTGTTTGATCCCTTTCATTCCATAGAATCCAGTCAATTGTAATAGTCAGTATCATTGTCTCTCCTCACAATCTTGAATTTTCTGGTACTTCCCAGCTTGACAATACTCACTAAATCGATTATTTCCCTTGCCACTTCTCTCTTTGAGCTTAAAGAATAAGTAAACATTCTTGTGTGGTTATCTATATCAACTTTTGTTCCTCAGTAGAAATATGGAAATTGGTTTGCACACATATGAATGTTTCAAATCCAATTTGTAGCTTCATAAAATTTTATATTTATTATTAATAAAAGATTTACAAACTTGAATGCTTTCAATACATACAAAACATTGATTTCAGAGCATCAGTGACATTTCCCCCAAAATGTATACTGGTTAGAAAACTATTTTTAAGTAAACGTAGGCTTGCCTGTTTTTTCGCAACATTTACCATCTGACTGATTGCTTTTTTCTGTTCAACCCTAACTTGCTTTTTATCTGGATGGCAAAGATCAGACATCTGGGAGCCCGTGGCTGCCAAATTACCTTGGCAATGAACTTCTATAGTCATACACGTTGTACTTTTTATACCCAAATACAACTGTGTAGTGCTTTTTAGTCACAGCCCCACAGACAGTAAATTTGTAAATAAGTCACGAACACAATTAACGTCTATCATAGTTATTTTTCCAATCTCTACAGGGTGTAACAAATTGAGTTTATGTATGGAGATCTCGGAAACGGTAAGACAAAGTCGGTTAAAGGGAGGCAAAGTTGCGTATTTTAACGCTCAATAATAATTCATTTGCGAATTTTAAAAAATTCAAATACTTTTGAAAATATTCGATAAAAACTAAAAATTTGGATTTTCGTTTGTCTGGCTTTCTATTGGTGTGATCGGTATTTTTTACTCGGCGATTGGTTTTTGAGATATCAGAGACTATTTTGGATTTTCTTATAGACGCCATCTTGAATTTCTGCAAAATTGGAAATTACATGAAATTTCCTTTACAGTCATGTGTTATGTTCCAGTATTTTAGTGAATTTTATATGAATAAAAGTAAAAAAAACCTTTGTTGTCTTGACATGGCAACGCAACTCAAGGCTCCTTAAACGGAAATGGTTTTTTTAAAACTTTTATTCATATAAAATCCACTAAAGTACTGGAATATAATACATAGCTGTAAAGGAACTTTCATGTAGATTCTAATTTTGTAAAAATTCAAGATGGCCATAAGAAAAACCAAAATAGTTCATAATATCTCAAAAACCAATCGTCGAGTAAAAATACCAATCAGACCAGTAGAAAGTCAGTCAAAAAGTGCTCTAATAATGGTTTTCGAGTTTTTTGACAAAAATGAAAATCCAAATTTTCGGTTTATATCGGATATTTCCGAAAAGATTCGGATTTGAAAAAAATCTCAAATGAATTATTGTTGAGCGTCAAAATGCGCAACTTTGCCTCCACTCAATCGACTTAGTATCTCTTACCGTTTCCGAGAACTCCATACATAGACTCGAATTTGTTACACCCGGTATATCTATATTTACATCTTTAATGTCAGCACTAGTCACCACTATCCTGTTTACAACAGTTCTTTCAAGTTCCCGTTCTTGATTGTCGTTAACCATAACGTCTTAACTTCTTTTTCGAGACATTTAATTCGATACGATTTTTCGTTAAGTGGTCCTCATTTTTACATTTCGAACATATACATTTATGCTACTTGCCTTTATTCTGGATTGCAAAAAGCTTGTTCGTGGTTTCCATTGTTTCCATTATACTTTCTGTCTTGTAGAAGCTTCGTCTTCTTATATTTGAAGATTGACAAATAATAATTACTTAGTAACTGAGACGTTAATGATAAAAAATAGAAACTTTGTAGGAAAATGAAATGTGGGAAAAGGAGCTTTAAAACATTTTTGTAAAATAAAAAAAAATTTATAGAAAATCTTCAAATTCGGAAATAATCACTAAAAGAATTTATCCCGAGTTCTGACCAGCTTGAATAGTTTAAAATAAATATTTCAGAGAAGTCGGAGAATACTTAAGTGGTTTATTTATTAGTAAAAATAGAAACATTATATCGGGCCCACAGTATATAACGGACACTTTTAGTTTTAGAGATTTTTAAAAAATTCAAAAACAGGGTTCTTTCGTACTAAATTTAGAAACTGCCTAGATAAGGAAAAATTGAATTTTCTCGAAAAATTTTCCACGAACTAAAGTGTCTTACGGGACCGTGTAGTGAAAAGGGGTGCTGGGTGGGGTAAGGTAAGGTAGGTAGGGTAACCAAAACGTAGTTTTGGAAAATTGGATCGATACAGAGAAGATTAGCATGACCCCTGCGTAATTTTACCACAGACAGTATTATCACCTAACCTAACCTTCCCGATTTTGCTTGTCATCCTTGCGCAGTGGCTACGCTAATCTCTGTATCGATCCAATTTTCCAAAACCATGTTTTGGTTACCCTATCTACCTTATCTTACCCCACCCAGTACCCCTTTTCACTCCACGGGCCCGTAAGACACTTTAGTTCGTGGAAAATTTTTTGAGAAAATTCAATTTTTCCTCATCTAGACAGTTTCTAAATTTAATAAGAAAGAGCCCTGTTTTTGAATTTTTCAAAAATCTCTAAAACTAAAAGTGCCCGTTATGTACTATGGACCCATTATACCTATTTGTAGAAAAATTTATCCGAACTCAGATTATAGGAAAACAAAAAATTGCAAAAATAAAGATAATTTTAAGATAATTAGGTAGGTATACATAATGGATGATCATTAAAAAAACTCGTAGTAGGAAGAGAACCGTAAACTGTAAATTAAGAAATTATTTTTCCCATCAATCAACTAAGTAACAGATGAATTAATCCCAGACATGCTTTCGATATTTCAACGCCTACTTGCAGGTTTTTAACGGTCACCCTTTATTAGTGCTGTAGGTAAGTCCTCTTAGTTTTGCTGTTTTGCAACTTCGCCTCTATTTTGAACGATCCTCTATCGGTTATAGTTACTGAGATCTTCATGTTCGTAGGCAAATTTGAAACACCCCGTATGGACATACAGGGTGGTTCATAAAAATGAGCAGAAATTTAGGTAATCTTCTTGGTCGATAATATGCAATAGTTGTGTCATAATCCATTTGTCACTTTTACGACATCAATCATTTGTCAGTTTTACAGGATGAATTTTATAGTGTTTTCTATTGACATATTTAGTGCTGAATTAGTGATATATACTATGGTATTGATATTTAAGTAAATAATACAAATAAGAATATTTCATGTGTTTTTACAAGAAGACGACCGCATCTAATCTTTACTAGTTTTCTCAAGAGAAAACGCTATAAG
Organism: Euwallacea similis; assembly: GCF_039881205.1. Lineage (NCBI taxonomy): Eukaryota > Metazoa > Arthropoda > Insecta > Coleoptera > Curculionidae > Euwallacea > Euwallacea similis. The sequence continues at coordinate 1,860,254 of NC_089637.1, read as the reverse complement.
TTTTAAATCTGCAGATTTATGGATGGATATTCCTCTGTTACAGGGCAAACATGTACCAACCACTCAATCAAATACTACTTTACGAAGTAAAGTCTTGGATGAACCCATGGACGTTACCATTAATACCTGGACACCCTGGTAAGATTGGTTATTAGTCAAGTTTCTCAAACTAAGAACAAATTTGGTCATAGAAAAATTCGAACAAATGGGCCGACAAATATTATGTGCAATCCTAGCCCTGCATGAGTCTCGCACATTATAAATATCTTAACCCGGACCGCACACTAGAGATACATGAAACATAAAGTATGCAATGTGAGATTTGTACTACTTGGTGTTCCTTGATATGCTGTTTAGAGATATATGGTGCAAATCAATTAAATTTAAATGGATGTTGCATGAAGGATCACCCACCAGAGCATTATATGTAAATGTTGTTCTGGAAAATTTCTCCAAGTAGTATTACTGCATATCTTTGATGCGTTTCTGCTGTGCGACTGGGCTAGTGATAAGAAATAAGTAGTGGAGAAATCAATAGTTTTACCGATTCACAATATACAGGGTGCAACAAATTCTAGTCTGTGTATGGGGATCTCGGAAACGGTAAGAGATACAAAGTCGGTTAAATAGAGGTAAAGTTGTGTATTTTGACACTCAACAATAACCCATTTGCTAATTTTTAAAAACCTGAATATTATCGGAAATATCCGATAAAAACAAAAAATTTGGATTTTCGTTTTTGCCAAAAATTTCGAATTCCATTATTCGGAGAAAACTGGTAATGAAACATTATTAGAGCACTTTTTCTCTGGTTTTCTACTGGTGTAATCGGTATTTTTTACTCGACGGTTTTTGAGATATTATGGACTATTTTGGATTTTCTTATGGACGCCATCTTGGATTTTTATAAAATGGAATCTACATGAAATTTCTTTTACAGTCATGTATTATGTTCCAGTATTTTAGTGGGTTTTATATGAATAAAAGTAAAAAAAAACCTTTGTTGACTTGACATGGCAACGCAACTCAAGATTCCTTAGACGGAAATGTTTTTTTTTTTTACTTTTATTCATATAAAATCTACTAAAATGCTGGAACAATACATCACTGTAAAGGAAATTTCATGTAAATTCCAATTTCGTAAAAATCCAAGTTAAAGCCCATAAACAAATCCAAAGTAGTCCATGATATCTCAAAAACCAATCGTCGAGTAAAAATACCAATCAGACCAGTAGAAAGTCAGACAAAAAGTGCTCTAATAATGGTTTTCGAGTTTTTTGACAAACGCGAAAATTTAAATTTTCGGTTTTTATCGGATATTTCCGAAAATATTCGGATTTAAAAAATTCTCAAATAAATCATTGTTGAGCATCAAAGTACGCAAGTTTACCTCCATTTAACCTTTAACTTAGTATCTTTTACCGTTTCCGATTACCGTCCATGCACAGACTTGAATTTGTTACACCCTGTATATGAGTTTTTTTATTAGGAGTACTAGTAGTGGGAAAATAAGTAATGTAGTTTTATTCCTTTCTTTCATAGCCAGTTCGATCACGCAAAAGTTTACAGAAATTGCTCAAAATGGCTGCGAAAACTTATCTGCATCAAGCTGAAACCGGTTTCATACTAATGCACAGAAACGGTCAGTTTTTCGTTGTTCTACACGGACATTGGCTATTGATTATTGTGTTTTTTTTTAAATTACTGAATAATCACATAGAACGGCGAAAAACTCACGTAGCCGCGTTTTAGATATCCAACATTTTTTTGGTGATTTATACTCTCCGCAAATTAAAAACACTCAGAACCATTCAATAATATGAAAAGAACGCTACGTAGTTGCCCCAGCAAATTTAAACATAATTTCCTAAGTAACAGTTGACAGGTGGTGAATTCAGGCCTCATACAGTACAACAATATAGCCGGTAAAAGCTATTTGCGTCTGTTGAACATGTTATTAAACATCATAATAAAATAAGGACGGTCTTCAATAAAAAGTCGGTCATATTGCCGCACTGAGTGGACACTGGCGTGCATGCCTGAAGTTACCACCTGTCAATCGTAACCAGAACTATATGTGAAAGGAAAACATCATTGACATGTTATAAAATAGTATAATTATACTAATAAATGTTGACAATTTGCCGTATTTTTTTAATACACCAACGATCTAGAAGAAATAGATGTAAGATTGATTTTTGCAGTTTTCACCGCCCTTTTCACTAAATTAGACACTAATCCATGGCGAGGAAATCAGAAGAAGTGATTTCAGCATGACAACTACCTCTAGTGTCAAAATTACATCATAATAATTCTAATACATGGCACCTTCTGACAAAAAGTTGGACCAATTTTAATGGAATGCCAATTCTTCCCTACATTCAGTACTTCTAGATCGTTGAAATACACTAATTTGTCATTATTGAATAAATAATTTCGCAGCCTTGCCTCACAATCTCAGACCTACTCGAACCGCACCGACGCTCTTTCAGTATGTTGTTCCTACGGTACATCAAAAACAAACTTCCAGTCTTCAAAGTTAGATCTCACAGTTAAACCTCTATACGAAGACATTTTGAATGCTTCTCAGCCAATTATGTTTGAAATTCTGCAGAATAGAGCTGCGTCGGTTAACTCTTTGGTCGAGGATTTGTTTGTTGCTATACGCTACAAGTACAATTTAAATGCGCCAGGTGAAGTCTACAAGGACGACATTTTCGGAGTATGTTTCCTCTTAGAGTGAAAACTATGGCTAAGAGCATTTTCGTTACATTAAAGAATAACGTCATTCTGTACGGTCGCATCCTATCAGAGGCGGGAGGAAGGCCGACTCCTGATACCGTGCGTCTAGAACAAACTCAGGCATTCAAGGGACAAGTGGTGGCTTTGAACTTGACAAAGATGACCAAGTACTCCATATATCCCGGGCAAGTGGTTGCCGTTAAGGGGGCTTATGTGAAGGGCGGTCCTAGCGGCGATAAATTGGTGGCAGAGGAGATTTTTGCTGACACGGATTTCAAATTCGCGCCGGAGCCTCCTTTAACTGAAGGTAACTGAAAGAATGTTGTGTATTTCAATATATTCACTATTGCGCAGTGAGTGCAACAATATGGCTGCCATATTGTAAACAATATCGCCGTCATATTGTAAACAATATCGACTATATTGTTTCTGACGCAAGTGAAATCTAACAAATAATCATAAATAATAATTTATTTTCGGAACTAACCTGGAAACCTTTACTCACGTCATAGTTTTGCATTGGTAATAAACTTTTTCTACGACTGCCTGGAAATACACTAAACACGCCAATAACGTACATTTTTACACATATAATACTGTCTCTATCCTTTTCCAGATTAAATTGTCCTATGAAGAAGTTTACAATGGCCTTGCAGTCTTTGCTTAGATGTTTAGGTATCTTTTCAGCATATACATATTTAAATATTCCAACAATATTGAATATTACTTCTATCACATTTTGACACGAATTGGAATAAATTTAAATAGAATCAAGAAGAAATATTTCATAGTTTGCACAGCTGTATAAAAACTGTAATGTATAACACGTGCTAAAATTACTTGTCTCACTCGTAAAACATCCGACTCGCTTTCAGCTAGTGTTTTCAGCATTATAAAAATAATATACTCAAGCAAACTAAAGCATTTAAACATTTGTGGGAAAAAAGAGTACTTTGAGTTCAAAGAAAAACAGTACTATGATTTGTTTTGCGGTAAAGAGTACTGCGTCTCTTTTTAATAGTAAGATATTTATTTCTTAAATTAATATATAAATGAGAATCAGTTTATCCTTCGGGCAACCCGATTAATCTTAATACAAAAATACTATTTTCTATTTACGAAAACTATACTAAATCACTGTGAAAACACCAAATTATTTGGAGAGCAACGTCATTATTTCAATCATATACAAATTCCTTTGGTTCTCCGGCTTCTTGCTCAACAAACTGGCCACCAAATTGCCGAACAACTGCTCCGGGGTCTTCTCGCTGCTCGTTTCTGTTCTCGCTTTGGAGCTCTCGCCCTCTTCGAACCGGCCCTGTTTCTCCGAGCTTTGTTCTCCTCCGTAACTGCTCACCGAGGTTTGCCTCGGTCTCTTACATCCAAAGGAACTGTCCGCCACTTGCTGCACCGCACTCTCCTCTTTGACGATGCTCAGAAAGTCGTTTGAGGAGTCAGTGTAGCTATAATCCTCCCCGTCGGTACTGCATTTGATGTACGAGCTGTCCTGGTAGCTTCCTCTTGTTGGCCTGCTACTGTTACAATGGCCCGGGAGATCGTTTTGTTTTTTTCGATACTGTATGACCTTATCTAGGAACTCCATATCGTCTAAAAGTTCCCACTTAGCATCTCCTTCCATGAATTTCGCCTTCTGTCTGATGTATTTCTCCCGTAAAGCCTTCCACCTTAATTGACAGGAATTTATGTCGCGATTTAGTGCGCTTCCTATCTGATCCCAGAGCTGGAACTTGGAAGTTCGGTTGGGATAGGTGTTGGAATTTCGGTCCCAAATGGGAGTCGCCTTTCTGACCATATCGATCAATAGTCTGTCGAAGTCGGTGGGATCTGAATCGGAACTTAGCGACATGTCGTCATCGTAGGGGCAATTGCTCGACCTGGCGGAACGAGGCACGATGTGGGGTTCGAGGAATTTGAGGTCATCGAGTAGGTCCCAGTGCTGGTACGGGTCTGGGTGATGGCTTTTAGCACGTTCTCTCAGGTACTTTTCGCGTAGAGATTTGAAGGTCTCTTTGCAGGTGTAAGCTGAAATAGAGGGTGGTTATAATTGGAATCTCCAAGCAAGGAGTAGGAAGGAGTTGTGACGAGTGCTGTACCAAACAGGCAAAGCCATGGAATCATTGAATTTCACCCGCGCATGCAAAATCTCGCTCAAACTCTGTTACGCGTTATTGAGCATCACCTGGTAGTTTGCAGGAAAATATTCTAAATAAAATATTACAATCGGTTAACGAGGTTCTTAGGGAAGAACCGTATTACAAAAAAAATAGCATCATCTTCGTAAATCTTTAGCTATTTTTCTTGGGATTTCTGAAGGTTTTCTAAAATCATGCTGAAAAGCTTACACCCTGTAGTAACTGTGTGCCGATGCTTAATTAAAATTAAACATCCGACAACACCGCCCTGTAACCCTTCTAATTATTGACACACTAGTTCATATTAATTAAAACTCATTTAATTCAAATCAATTATCTTCCATTGTTTCAACATTCCAATTGAACAATCTGAGTTAATTGCGCCTTCGTGCAACTTAAATCAAGGATTTCTTGGAAGAATATACACTGCGTGACATAGAAAAGAGAACACCCCGTAAAAATGATTTGATTTAAATAATTTTTGGTATGCATGTTGTTTACGCCAAAACAAATACTTCATTAAAAAGTTGAACAAATTTAATTGTTAAAAACTAAAAAAAATTTAATAATTTGTCGGTCCTCCGCGGTGTCTTTTACATTCTTGTACACGTCTAGGCATGGATCTAATGAGGTGATTGATGTCCTCTTGGGGGATCTCATTCCAGGCTAACTGGACAGCATAACACAGCATCGCTAGGGTTTGCGGGGGATGGGGTAAATTATGCAACCTTCTACCTATAATATCCCATACATGTTCGATCGGTGAGAGGTCTGGAGATCGAGGTGGCCAAGGTAGCAAATTGACTGCATTTTGTTGGAAGAAGTCCATAGTCACTCTAGCCACATGTGGTCGTGCATTGTCTTGTTGGAAAACTGGATCAACAAGAGTTTCCAGATAAGGCACAAGATGAGGTTCCAGGACTTCTTGGATGTATCGCTGGGCTGTCATACTGCCTCTGACGAAAACTAAAGGTGACCTGCTACCATATGCAATGGCACCCCAAACCATTACCCCAACAGTCTGATGGACATGCCTCTGTATTGCAAACTGAGGATCCCATCTTTCACCCCGTCTCCTTCGTATTCTTGCCCGACCATCATGCATACCGAAACAGAATCTGGATTCGTCACTAAACACGATGTTATCCCATTCCAGAGTCCCATGTATCCGTTCTTGGCACCACTGTAGTCGATTTTGACGATGATTTAAGGTGAGGGGTAACACGAGATAGGGACGGTAGGAAATCAATCCAAAATTTCTTATGCGGCGATAAATGGTTCGTATCCCAATGGGCCTTCCATACTCAGCGAACCACTGATCCGCCAGCGTCCTCGACGAGACGAACCTATCTCTTAGGGCCATAATTCGGAGTCGGCGATCTTGGCGTTCTGTAGTTCTTCGAGGTCGTCCAGTACCTGTTCTTCTGCCTGTTTGCCCTTCTTCGAACCATCCCTGACAGCATCTCACTATAGTGTTTACACTACGGTTCAATCTAGTGGCGATTTCCCTAAATGACAGACCAGCCTCTCGTAGACCCACTATTCGACCCCTATCAAACTCGCTCAATTGATGAAAATTTCGCTCTATTCTGGTTCTAGGCATATCTCTACGCAGTTTCTAAGCACACTACACTCCAATAAATGTTATTTTCCAGTTGTATTGTTGATATTTTATTGCAATTTTTATATTTAAAAAAAACCTAAAATTCCGAATAACTCGTAAATACGTAGATAAATATGAGTGAAATTTTGATCGTTTCTGCTATACATATAAACAAACATGCATACCAAAAATTATTTAAATTAAACCATTTTTACGGGGTGTTCTCTTTTCTATGTCACGCAGTATAATTTATCTTACCTGGCCGGTCGATTCTCCGTCCTACTTCCTCCCAGGCTCGATCCTTGGCTTCCTTGTCCCTGAACGTCGAACAATTGCGATCCCACAAATGCGGCATTTGTTTTACCACCTCCACCAACTTTTTGTGATCCATCACTGTTTAATAAATAAAGTGAGCTTGGTCCAAATCTTCACGCATTCACAAGACAAACCACGGCAAAATAACAAAAGCAAATTCCCGCTTCGAAACTGCCTCGTACCGGGATATTATATCGTATTGATTCGTGTCTGCTGCTTGCCCCGGTCGAACTGAAAACTAATTAAAGTTAATTGAATTTCGTTCCTCCATGGGCGTGCGCTTATCAGTCGTCTCTCTCGTGCGCATTCTATCGAGCGTTTCGTCCTTGTTTGCTCGTTTTACTTGGTTAATTAACTTGAAGTATGGCCGAATTAGTCGCATAATTATGACGAAAAGCTTTCTGTTTCTAATTAGCCCGAGTATTTTTAGCAAAAATATTCAATGTTGATTAGATTATTGCCGAGGTTTAGAGAGGCGAGGCAGGATGAGAATATGTATGTGAATGCGCTTGTGTTGGAGGATCAGAGCACAGAAAATGTCGGTTAAAAAGTTATTTAATTAGTTTGCAAGTGGCCATAGAAGGTTAATGGCTTGTTTAAAAGCGGAGTGTAAAGCTAAGTGGAGTCTCAGAAGTTTTCAATTTGTTCATAGTTTTAATCTACTCGATGATGTCAGCTTAAATGTTCTTTCATTTTATAGCCTTCGTCAACTGGAAATGCTGCAATACCGACATAAATCTAAGGGACGTAATTTTCCAGAAGTCCGCAAATCGAGCTTATATATGTATGTAAAATTGGCAATTCTAAATGCTAAATTGTCCACTCAAGCCATGTTTTAGAGTTGAAATCGTATTGTCGCATATGGTGGTCAATGCAATTTCTGCAAGGGCGGGCTGGATTCGATACCTTTTATGAGCGAACAGAAAAGTGTATGCAAAAATTTCTAGAGAATGCCGCGTTATTACTTGCGTATAGACGCTTAGCCGTTGCCGAACCATGTTACAATAATATAAATTTTATATTAAAATTCATCAAAGACTTACCTTTTATAATGTGTCATACTTAATTAACACCCTGTATGTGTATAAGTGCCTAACATTAAACAGTAAATTACAATTTCTAATTAATAACCTACGGATATTTATGCCTAAAACCTAAGAAATTTAGAACTATGGACTTAAGCGATTTATGACTATAGCGACAACACTATTTCGCGCGCTTACGTTGCTGGAATTTGAGACTTTAACGGGGCGCAATTCCTAAATCGACATATTTCTTATATTTCATCGGAGGTAAATTAAGTTTTGTAACTCTACCCAAGTTTTTCATTAAATATTTAATTAAGAATTACTGAATTAAAAATTAAAGTCAGATTTATGTAAAGTATTGTGAAAAATTCCATTTTCCATGAGAGGTCAGTCTCTCATTTCTAGCAAAAACGAAAGACGTTTTATCTTTAGCCTCAAGTTCTCAGGTATTTCATTGTGTTGTAGAATTTTCAGTAAATAGTGAGTATACGGAGTTTTCTAGTGAGCTTTAAATGCTGTGAAAATCTGTTTTCTCGATTTTCATTGACTATACATAAGTTTAAATTCTTAAGCGCTCAGCGCTGAGGGATCTAAGAGGTGATTAATAAATATTTCTCAAACGATTTTTTTTCACTAGTGGATTTAAGTAGATTATGTAAAATTATAATAAATTATTCTAAATTAAGCATAAATTAAATCCAAAGCACAAGAAGACAACGCGTCTTGAATTCTAACATCAACGGTCACGTTTCATTTGATATTCATTCTCATGACAAACCATAACTTAAATAACAAACGGATGATTATTATAAGTTTATTGTGTAAGTGTATAGGACTCAATGAACGACAATTCTCTTATATTTTATCGGAATTAAAAGTACTGGTTTAAGAATCAAAGTTAGTTTTATAGATTTATGTAACACATCGTTATAGGTTCAATTTTTCATGAAAGTTCAGTCTCTCATTGCTGGAAAAAAAAAGAAATGACGTCTTGCCTTTATCCTCAAGTTCTCAGTTATTTCATTGCGGTGTGGAGTTTTCAGTGAGTCGTGGTGAGTATATCGAGTTTTATTGTGGGCTTTGAATGCTGTGAGAAGCTGCTTTCTGAATTTTCATTGGTTGTACTTAAGAAACTTACATGTGCTTAAGTGTAAAAGTTAATCATTATGGAACTTTCTTAACGATACGTTACGTGAAGCTATAAGCCAGACTTAATACTGAGTTTGCGCAAAATAATGGTACATTATACACTAAGGTTGTATAGTGCATCAACAAAAACGTCAAGTTTTGGCGCACATATGACTTTTTCCACTACTAAATTTTATAAAATCACATGAAACTTACCTAAATTACTCACAAATTAAATCATACATACAAAAGGACAACGTTTCTGTAATCATAACATCAAAAGTGAAGTTTTTTTTTCGACATTCATTTCCATTGGAACCACCAGTAAAACAACAATGAGGATGATAATGACGTTGTGACCAATTAGTTTGCTAGGTACATAATGAGTTATGTACATCTCATTATTAACTTATTATTGTTTTGCTTCAATAACAAAGCGAGAAAACGTATACTTCATATCGTTGAGTACACCCCAATACTAGTATCTTTTAAAGCTAGTAGTGGAAAAACAATTTAAATTGGCTTCGTTATGATCGTAATCTAGAATTTCTAATATAACATAAGCTAGTGATGGTAACTTTTACGAATTTTTGGAAATATTTTGAAGCTTTAATAAAAATGAGTAAAATCTGTAAATAAGAGAAACAAACTATAATGTCTTAAATAACTCTGTCAAAATGTCTTAAAGCCAGTTCATCAATGTCCTGCTAAATTTAGAGGCTGCATGTGCAGTAATTTACTGTCAAGGGTAACCACTAGTCAAACTGTCCTTTCATCACCTGTTTGTGAAGCTTTAACATGTTAACCGCCACGAAGCCCAAACCATGGGTTTCACTTTTTCTGTCAAATCGGCTCCGAATCCCAAACGTTGGGTTTCATTTTCAAAGTGTGTTTTTACTGATTTTTGGCATTTTTATAATAAAAGTCAAATACAGGGTTGCTCATTAGTGCGTCAAAGTGCGATATCGCAGTAAATATAAGTTTTGGAAGGAAATGTATCTTAGTAAAGTTTTTGGGGAATAAAAGGTACGTATTTTTAAATTATTTTCAAATGTACAGGGTCTGTCATAAAAGTGTGGTAGTACCAAATTATGTTTTTTTAAATGGAACCCCCCAATTTTTTTGCCATTTTCGGATTTATCGTCAAATTTTAAAGCCAGTTTATGAAATAGGTCTTATATAAAAAATTTACCATTTTCGAGTTATTTGTGAAAATTCGAAAATTTTGATGGCTGCAAGGTCTCACGGAAATCAATGCTGTTTCCTAACCGTTGCGAATTTTGGAATCGATCTTATGAGGCTCCAAGGCGACATAATAAGCTACGTTTTGACATGTTTTAGTTTAAAAAAAGTTTTCCATAACCCTCGAAATAGGCCTCCGAAGTTGCATGACTTCAATCCTCAATAACTTGCTTATTTCAAATGGAATGCCCTACTTTTCTCGACGGCATCGTGTTCAGAATCCAAAAACCTACAACTTTTGTTAACATCACCCTATCCCTAAACCCAACCGTTTCTGAGCTGCCGAAAATTGCCCCTTTTTTACATCTAAATTTGTATTTGAAGTCGCATCGGTTTTTTTTTTGTCAGTCGGGGTTAGAAATGGTAAGAACAACACCTAACTTTTTCCTAAAAGTATTATTCTCCGACGAATCAACATTCACTCAGAATGGTAGTCCAAACCGTCATAATCTCCATTATTATTCAATGGAAAATCCAAGAATAGTAAATCAGTGAATACGCAGCGGCAGTGGACTGTAAATGTTTGGGGTGGTATTATAGGCGATTTTATAATTGGGCCACATTTTTTTAACGGACATTTAAACGGTGTTAAATATTTGCGTTTTTTGCAAAATGATTTGCCCCAACTTTTCCAAAAAATTCCTCTAGTTTTGAGGGAAAATATGTGGCTATAACATGACGGTGCTCCAGCGCACTTTGCGGCAGATGTCAGAGAGTACGTAAATCAAGAATTTGAAGGTAGATGGATAGGCCGCGGCGGACCCGTTTTTTGGCCACCAAGATCGCCAGACTTAACAAAAATCAATTTTTTTCTATGGGGACACATAAAAAACGTTGTGTACCAAATTGCTCCGACGACTGCAGAAGATATGAAACAACGCATAATTCATGCGCTTAGAAATACCGTATCCATTGAGATGTTACGAGAAGTAAATAGGTCTTTTCTGGCAAGACTTCAACTGGTTTCTGATCGAAATGGAGGACAATTTGACAATTTATTGTAGATATAAATAATGTTGTGAAAATAAATAATAATAATTAGTTGTAAATAATATAAAAATAATAATACAGTCATCGAAACTCATGGAAAACGTCAAAATGACACTGGACGTCACCGGACATCGCGTAAAATTTGCGTATGGTGACGTAACCGATGCGACTTCAAATACAAATTTAGATGTAAAAAAGGGGCAATTTTCGGCAGCTCAGAAACGGTTGGGTTTAGGGATAGGGTGATGTTAACAAAAGTTGTAGGTTTTTGGATTCTGAACACGATGCCGTCGAGAAAAGTAGGGCATTCCATTTGAAATAAGCAAGTTATTGAGGATTGAAGTCATGCAACTTCGGAGGCCTATTTCGAGGGTTATGGAAAACTTTTTTTAAACTAAAACATGTCAAAACGTAGCTTATTATGTCGCCTTGGAGCCTCATAAGATCGATTCCAAAATTCGCAACGGTTAGGAAACAGCATTGATTTCCGTGAGACCTTGCAGCCATCAAAATTTTCGAATTTTCACAAATAACTCGAAAATGGTAAATTTTTTATATAAGACCTATTTCATAAACTGGCTTTAAAATTTGACGATAAATCCGAAAATGGCAAAAAAATTGGGGGGTTCCATTTAAAAAAACATAATTTGGTACTACCACACTTTTATGACAGACCCTGTACATTTGAAAATAATTTAAAAATACGTACCTTTTATTCCCCAAAAACTTTACTAAGATACATTTCCTTCCAAAACTTATATTTACTGCGATATCGCACTTTGACGCACTAATGAGCAACCCTGTATACACGTTGTTTCCTAAACATGCGGCAAAAATTCAAGGGGTGGTTCCTCAGGTGTTTTTATGAAGAAAAGTTCATATAAACATTTAGGGAAAAATGCTCCCTGAGGGAGCTAGACCCTTTCAAATGGGGCATCCGGAAGACAGTTTTTCGTCAATATTTTCGAAACCATTCACACTGAAATTATGAAATTTGGTATAATGCACAAACTTTTGACGCTGAATCAGAATCTGAGTCCAAAATTGTAAAATTTTAATCAGAAGTATACCATATTGGGGGGGGGTTAAGGGTAATAATTACCCCATTTTTGCTAATAGTAATTTTTTTGTCATTTTCATTTTACAATATGATGTCTGAAGCATGTTTATGTAAAAAAGATACTCTTGGTCGATATCGATAGGACTAATCGTTTTCGAGAAAATTGCAAATTTTACTGTTTTACGTTATTTGTTATGCATGTTCTTCATCATTAATATAGCAGAGATAAAAATATGGCATACCGCACTTCAGCGTCAAAAGTTTATGCAATATACCAAATTTCATAATTTCAGTGTGAACGGTTTGGAAAATGTTGACGAACGTTTTCCGGGTGCCCCATTTGAAAGGGCTTAGCTCCCTTAGGAAGCATTTTTCCCCAAATGTTTATATGAACTTTACTTCATAAAAACACCTGAGAAACCACCCCTTAAATTTTTGCCGCATGTTTAGGAAACACTATATATGACAGTAATGTAGTCAAAAAATCATTTTAAAACAAAGTTTCGTTTTGGGCTCCATCGACTAAAAATTCAAATGTACGGTGGGCGGTTAACGTGTTAACTTCAATTGGAAAAATTGTTAACTGACAACTATTGCTTGCTAACTGGGCATTGAAGAACCAGTTCTTAAAGTCTGTAACTTAACGTAGAGTAATTCCACACAGAATTCCTGTTTTTCAGCATTTTAATGTGTTTTTCCTGACATGTTTGAATCTTAGGAATTCTTCCCAAGTACTTTGGTAATTAATCTATCAGTAAGTAACAGAAGTTATTGAATCTTGGGTTCTCTAGTTTCTCCAACTATCTTGCTATTTAGTCTATCAGTCTATAGGCGTTCTCTTAAAAATTGCTATTTTTTGAATCCAAAAATAAGAATCACTCCATGGTTCTTAGCACGTGTGGTCGAAATTTGTTAACAATTTCTAGTGAAATAGTTTAATTTTGGCCGCACTTCATTTTTGCTATCAATATCATTCAGTCCATAAGCACAGAAGTGGTTCTCTCAAGAATTGTTACCTTTTAAATCCAAAACAGCGAATCATTACATAATTCAACAAAAAAAATTAAAAATGAAATTAAATAATACAAACCCACTAGCATTAGCATTTATGAAAATCGACACTCTAATACAGGATTTGGAATAGTCTTAAAGATAAACTTTTTTCTGAAAAATACCAATTCTTACCGTATACTATACGGCCTCACGCATTAGAATTCATGTAAAGATAATGAAATAATTGCAAATTTTCTCATTTCGTCAAAAAATTCAGCGTTTTTTAAAATAGTTTCCTCTAACACTAGTGAATACTTTGGAAATATTCACGAATTCACGGTTCATATTTTTAATCGAAACCAAACCTATGAATATTTAATCAGCATGAAACGGCGATAAGATAATATGTATTACTTGCCGAAAAATGCTACCATAACTTCCTTCATCTGCTACTTTTTCTTCCTGTTCAGCAAGTGACTTATTTTTTAATTTTTTTTCTCTTAAAGGTACTCTCCAGATGGTCATCGCCTGCGGTCCCTTCACCGGTCAAGACAATCTTGCTTTCGATCCCCTCACAGACCTCCTCCAGTACGTCTCCAAGTGCAAACCCAACGTCCTTCTGCTGGTGGGACCCTTCTACGAGATTACTCACCCTGGAATCTGCAACAATGAGCTGCTACAGACTTTCAATGACCTCTTCGTGGATATCATCAACTCCATAATGAAAGAAGTCCCCGCTGAAACCCAAGTAGTCATCGTGTCATCCTCGCGGGAACCCCATCATTTTCCTGTCTATCCTACACTTCCTTACGAAGTTGTTACACAGTACGATAATTTGACTTTTATGCCGGATCCATGTTTGGTGAAGGTTAATGGAGTAGTGATTGGGGCTACCAGTGCTGACGTGCTCTTCGATCTAGGGAGAGTTGAGCTTCATGTGTAAGTGTTAACACGTGTCGCTCAAAATTGCTCGTTTTATATATTATAAATTCAGTTACTGTACAAGTCAAAAAAATGAATTCAATGTTTAATGTGAACACGTTAGAAATGAATTGCCTTTTGAGTAACTTATTGGAAATTTCGCAAAATAGTTTGGCACAAAGAACATATAAATAGACATATCCACGGTCATACATGCCTTCATGTTTACCTGAACTTAAGGACATCTCTCCAGTCAGTAGCAACATGTGTATGAAAATTGATGGCGTATTTAATTCAGACTTAAAGGCTGTTTGCGAAAATTTTAGCAAAGTCACGTTTCACACCAGTCTAAACGTGGCTTAAATTCATAATTGTACATGTAAAAGTATCAATTTAAGTCAAATTTATATTTAAGTTTAGTTTATGAACTTTCCTCCGTATTCTTAGAAGCAACATAAGTCGTAGTTTGAGTCTAAACGTGGTTTAATGTGATACGTTTAGATGCAAAACTGTCAATTAAAGCCGTGCTTTTAGAGTTAAACAAGTTTGGGAATTTAAGGAGAATATGGAGGCTAGTCGTTGGAACTTTTTTGTTTTTATGCATATTAAATGTAGTATTTTTCATCCCATGGCAGAGATAAGGTAGGTGCGAGTCGTCCAGATAGAATGGGCCGCCTCATTTCCCATCTCCTCAAACAGCAAAGTTTCTACCCGTTGGACCTTCTCGGAGAAGACTTTGTCGTAGATTATAGCCTGATGGAAGAGCACGGAGTTATGACCGTTAAACCTCACGTTATGATTTTGCCATCCAACTTGAAGCATCTTATAAAAGTAAGTGTTGATAGTTTTCCAACAAGGTAATAGCTATATTCAGGCGATCAAAAACATTTATTATTTGAGAACGAAGATTTAACAGAAAAATTTTCCCAGGAAATCGACGGTTGTTTAGTGATAAACCCAGAGAGACTAACTAAAGGCTTCGGAGGTGGCTGCTTCGCCCTCTTAGAAATATCAGCTGGGACCACTGAGACAATTTGCGGACGCAGCGCCTGCCAGGTGTTAAAGATATAGCTAATATTATTTATCTGTTGTTAACCACTATAATCGTTAATATTACACATTTCCAATAATTCACATACTATTTCTGGAGCGCTGCAGCTGCATCAAGGACATTTGACTTTGCCGCATACAATTGATGACATAATTAGTGTCTTTGGCCTCTTGCAAGTCGTTTTCCTTGTACACGTCTATTCGGGGTCCTTTGTCCGATTCCTTTAAATCAATCAGTTAAACCCAGAATCCCTGTATGATACCATATACCTTTCTGTTGAGTTTCCCGTATTTGATAACGTTGACCTCCCGGAAGTGAGCGTCTTCCTCTCCTTTGTAATTACCGATGCAACAGCAAATGGCGCACAATTTTACCATAATAGCCAACGGGTAGGCCAGGAAAAAAATTAAATTCAGGCAGAATTCAGTTTTGCTAAAAAACAGATGTTTAATTGCCAAAAAATAAAGTTTTTTGGCAAATCTACATGGGAAGTATCTGCACAGTGCGTTCTCCAGTATCTGGATGCACAGGCCAGCCCACGACGTCGTAGCATACAGTACGATCTGCCAATTCCGGTTCTTGGTACTTATCCAGAGGTTTTGGAAGGTCAATTAACATCGGCATGCCGTATTTGCCCACTTTTTTCGAGACAAACACTCCGAGCAATCCTTTTATACATCCTAAAAGGTGCAGGAATAGTTTTGTAAGTTGATTTCATTTCAGTGTAGCTACTTGCCCAAGAGCATGAGACCGAAAAGGATTCCAAAAAGTATGATAAACACTAAATACACAGTGTTTTCCAATATACTTTTGCGGTAAAAAGGTTTGAACGCCGAGTTGGGGTGGTGTTTGCATGTGTGGTTGTTTAGGTACTGATTTTTGAATATGCGTTCGCGGTACTTAATTTCATGGCACACACTCAAATGGACGAATAATAAGCAGGAAATGAGCAGTTTTACGTAGAGACTATACATGATAGATGCGAAAAGACAAGATACTTTGTGGCAAAAGTAATGATGAATTTTTCTTTGGCATTTTGTTGAAATTCCTGTCATATAAGCAACGATAAAAGCAATAAAATTGCTTGAGGTAAACTGCACGGAAATACAAAGCTCAAAATCAAACAAGAGCTCAGAAATCTAATACGTATGAAAATAACAGTAAGTAAATTTTCCGCGAATTTACCTCCAAACTTGAGTTAATGTCAAAAATTGCACGTAAAATTTTATTAATAAACCTAGTTTAGAGGTATATACTAAGTTCGTTGGTGCAAGTACTTATAAATTTAACGCGATATCCCATTCGTGTTTTTTAATTATACATTGTTGCCAATATTAATTTCGTAGCTTGACAAATACACATGCTATGTATTTATACTGTCACTGCTATCAGTAGTGTCGCTGAGTGTGAGGTTAGGTAAATAAAAACACATTTAACTTAGGTTTTTTATTTTCTGTTTTCTACGGTGACTTAAAAAATTGCATTTTAAACGGTTATAATGGATGAAGATGGAATCCATCGTCTTGAAGGCACCTCGACCAATGAGAAAGGGGGCCTTATAGTGAAAAAGAAAAAAGAGCCAACGTTCAAAGTTCCCAAACCCTCCCTGCTAGGTCTTGATCGTTTGGCGGCTCAAAAACGCAGAGAAAAGGAAGATGCTGCCCGTAAAATGTCTTTCTCGATGGAGGAGGAGGGCTCCATTGAGCCTGCTTCAGAGCGTTCACACTTGCAATTTGAGAAAACTAAAGATGAACGTAAGTTTCGCTCATCCACAGAGGAAACCCCCACATACACTGGAGGTGTCACTCGAGAAGCCCGGGAACGGTTGCTAGAACGAGAGAAGGATAGATATAAGGAAAAAGGGGTTTATGCTACCACTAAAGATAGACATAGACATGACCATCATAAGGGAGAGTCTCGACACAGACGTGACCGTGACAGGCACCACAGTGAAAGACACAACTCTCATAGACGTGAAACTCCAAGACTCAGAGATGAACCTAGAACTCCAGATTTTAGAGTCAAAGATGCTGTGTCCAAAACTTCATGGGATGAAGATGATGATCATCCTCCTTTGAAAAAGTCAATGTGGGACTACCCCACACCAAATGTGTACAAAAAGGATGATGGCAGCTGGTCAGAGAGAAGCTCAAAAGCCAGAAGTGAAGGTGAATCATCTCAAAGAAGTCACAGACTAAAAGTTTTTGATGAGAGTGAGAGAGCCACACCTGCCCATAAATACAATGTTTGGATGAAAGATCGGAAGAAAACTGGTGCTACACCTGCATTAGACAAAGAGATAAAGTGGGATGGAACTGTAGAAAGGGAGCATTGGGAAGAAGAACAGAAGAGACTGGACAGGGAGTGGTACAATATGGATGAGGGATATGATGACGAAAATAACCCATTTTCCAGTGTCAGTGATGAGTATACTAAAAAAAAGGAGGAACAATTAGAACAAAGAAAAAAGAAACGCCTGAGTGCTCAACAGCGTCAAATCAACAAGGACAATGAGCTGTGGGAACGCAATAGAATGCTCACTTCAGGCGTAGTTCACTCTATAGACTATAATGAAGATTTTGATGAAGAGTCAATAGACCGTGTTCACCTATTAGTGCATAACATTGTGCCTCCCTTTTTGGATGGAAGAATTGTGTTCACTAAACAACCAGAGCCAGTAATTCCAGTCAGAGATCCCACATCTGACATGGCCCTGGTGGCCCGGAAAGGTTCACATTTGGTGCGCGTTTATCGTGAACAAAAGGAGCGTCGAAAGGCACAGAAAAAACACTGGGAATTGGGTGGCACAAAGATTGGGAACATAATGAGAATTAAGAAAAAAGAGGATGAAGAGGATAAAAAGTACAATAAGGAGGATGACAGCACTGACTATAAGGCCGATCACAAGTTTGCTGAGCATATGAAGGGTGAGTGTATTAATTTCTTGTTTATGAGTGCATGATGTGATCATGTTATTTGTTATGACTGGTAGTTGTTAGTTTAACTGTTAGATATGAGCTCTAACTCATTTGCACATACATGGTCATGGCCTGACAGCTGTCATTTGTGTTTTTTAAGGTTCTAGTGAAGCTTCAAGTGAGTTTGCAAAACGGAAATCAATTTCTGAGCAAAGGAGGTATTTGCCAGTTTTTGCTGTCAGGCAGGAGCTGCTGAATGTAATCAGAGAGAATAATATAGTGATTATTGTGGGTAAGTTTATTTGCTTTTTAAGGTATATTATTAAGGTATGACATATTTTAAGTATATGCTTTTTAAAATTTATTAAGAATGAGTAATGGCTAGAAATTTAATTATTTGGTCCCTGTATAAATAACAGACACTGACAGAAGTTGAATTTGATATGTGAATCAATTTAGATAACTAACAATTTTCAAATTTTACTAGGAATGTGGTGAATTTTATACTTTATTGTATCAAAAATTGACAAAAAATTCAGTACATATCAACTAAAATTCAACATTTCTTAAAATTTTAATATCATTAACATATCAAATTCGGCTGTTGTTACTATCCATGATTTAAGTATACAGCGACAAAATAATTGATGTCCATGGCAACAGTCCATTGTTGTTACCATGGTAATTTTTAATGATATTGTCAATCAGTTAAATCTTAATAAAATATAATAATATTACTTGAATTCAAGGTTTATTTTAATAATCTTTCCCATCTACCAAGGCGAAACTGGAAGTGGCAAGACAACTCAACTTACTCAATACCTACACGAGGACGGCTACAGCAAATACGGCATGATCGGTTGCACTCAACCTCGTAGAGTGGCCGCTATGTCAGTAGCTAAAAGAGTGAGCGATGAAATGGGCACTGCTCTGGGCGATGAAGTGGGTTATGCAATTAGATTCGAAGATTGCACCTCTGAAAACACTGTCATAAAGTACATGACCGATGGTATTCTGCTGAGAGAGAGTCTGCGAGAGCCAGACCTGGACCATTATAGTGCCGTCATCATGGATGAGGCGCACGAGCGGTCTCTTAGCACAGATGTTCTCTTCGGTTTACTGAGAGAAATCGTGGCCAGGAGGCACGATTTGAAGTTGATCGTTACATCTGCGACAATGGACAGCAGCAAATTTGCTATGTTTTTCGGAAATGTGCCCACTTTTACCATTCCGGGGCGAACATTTCCGGTGGAGGTATTATTCAGCAAGAATCCGGTAGAGGATTACGTGGACGCGGCAGTTAAGCAGGCCCTGCAGATCCATCTACAACCACCTTCTGGAGATATTCTCATTTTTATGCCGGGACAGGAAGATATTGAGGTATCATGTGAGGTAAGTGGAAATGGTAAAATTGCAACATTGTGGGTTAGTGTAACCAACGAAAAATAAATGAGGAAATCAAAAAGAGTTCTTCGCCTCATACTCATTATTCACCTCTCAAACAGCGCTGCCGTTATCGCAGTTAGCCCACGATTCTTTCTTTCATTAATATGGTGAAGAGTCCAAGTAATTGTGCCATTTTGGTTACCTCGGTTAAAAAAATAATTTGTGGCACTTACTTTGTTCTTTCACTCATCTTTTCATTCACATAATATGACCGAAAATGTTCATTGTCTAATTTCCACGGCATGATGCTTTAGAATAAATGTAATATGAATAAAACTAGGAAAATTCGCACATACTGTACACTAGTGCAGGTATCTGAATACTGTATAAAAGACACCCTATAATTTTGTTATTAAACGGCGAAGATTTGAATGAAATCGCTCTAATAATTTTTTAGAAAATAATAAAAAAACGGATTTTTTTTTTGAATTTGAACAACCTGTATCTTGGAAATGACACAATTTCAGATGTATTTTTACCTTAACTTTTTTTCTTATTTTGATCTAAGGAATGTTCCCTTAAATTTCTGCTGTATCTTTAAAAAAAAAATTGTAGGAACGCAGCAACGAGCAATGCCTTCTAAACAGAGGCATTTTGAAGTTCTAACATCTTACGGATCGTCATCATCTTGCGCGTTTACATACAAATAGATTTTCACATTCACTCAGCTCTACTTCCTTTTGTGCTCAGATGAATACGCACCTTTACTTATCTGGGTGATTAAACCAGTTATGCAACGAAATTCCTTATTTTTATAAGGTAGAGAAAGTATAGTCGATATAGGAATAGTTTTCTCGCACTAGTAAAATCATAGAACTCATCTTAACTTTTCGCTCTTGCATGATACTTCTATTCTTGTAAAATACATTGCACTGCACTTATTAGTGAAATAAGTACATATTATACTTTAATTCAACAGGTGTTAGCCGAACGCCTGACAGAAATCGAAAACGCTCCTGAATTATCCATCCTACCGATATACTCGCAGCTACCGTCCGATCTTCAAGCGAAAATATTCCAGCGCTCGCCCGAGGGCATCAGGAAATGCGTGGTTGCAACTAATATCGCCGAAACCTCCCTAACAGTAGACGGCATCATCTTCGTCATAGACAGTGGTTATTGCAAACTCAAAGTGTATAATCCGCGCATCGGTATGGATGCCCTGCAGGTAACTGTTTTTTTTTGGGATCATCTTAGGGCCGCTTAATTGAGAGATAGATTTATCCTATTTCTCAAGCCAACGCCAATCAGCGATCGGGACGTGCGGGACGTACGGGTCCGGGGCAAGCCTTCCGGCTGTACACGGAACGCCAGTATAAGGACGAATTGTTGGTCACTACTGTTCCTGAAATTCAACGAACCAATCTGGCCAATACGGTACTGCTTTTAAAGTCGCTGGGAGTTCAGGATCTTTTGCAGTTCCATTTCATGGACCCACCACCGCAAGACAATATTTTGAATTCGCTGTATCAGTTGTGGATTTTAGGGGCATTGGATCATACAGGTAGATTAAAGGTATCATTTTTAGCTGGACATCAGACTTAACTTGATGTTTCTTCAGGCGTTTTAACCAAGCTTGGTCGGCAGATGGCCGAATTCCCATTGGACCCACCGCAGTGCCAAATGCTCATAGTGTCTACCCAAATGGGTTGTACCGCGGAAATTTTGATCATTGTATCTATGTTGTCGGTCCCATCAATTTTCTACAGACCGAAGGGACGGGAAGAAGAGGCGGACGGCGTGCGCGAAAAATTCCAAGTACCCGAAAGCGATCATTTAACTCTGTTGAATGTCTACAATCAGTGGAAACAGAATAGTTACTCGGCTCATTGGTGCAATGAGCACTTTATCCACATCAAGGCCATGCGCAAGGTGCGAGAGGTGCGTCAACAGTTGAAGGACATTGTGGTCCAACAGAAGCTGGAGATAAAATCATGCGGCACCGATTGGGACATCGTCAGAAAGTGCATCTGTTCGGCGTACTTTCACCAGGCGGCCCGACTTAAGGGTATTGGGGAATATGTGAACTGTCGTACTGGAATGCCCTGCCATTTACACCCCACTTCAGCACTGTTCGGATTAGGCAGTACTCCGGATTACGTGGTTTACCACGAGTTGGTAATGACTGCTCGTGAGTATATGCAATGCGTCACTGCGGTGGACGGTCATTGGTTGGCCGAATTGGGACCAATGTTCTTCTCTTTAAAAGGTATAGAATCACTCGGGAACGTTTGAGCATTGCTAATGGGTTTGTTTAATTGCAGAAACTGGAAAGTCCGGCAGGGCGAAAAAGAAACTGACTGCAGAACATTTGCTCGAAATGGAAAGTCAGATGCAGCTAGCCCAGGAAGAAATGAAAGCACGGAAAGAGGCGGCGGATAAGAAGGAGGCGGCATTGAATAAGGGGCAGGAAATTATTTCGGCCGGGGCTACCCCTAGACGCACTCCTGCCAGATTTGGGTTCTGAACATGTAAAAACTATGTAAATCACTAGTAATATATTACGATATTTCTATATAAAAAAAATTATTCTAATTGAGAAAAGTCCCTAAATCTCCATGAAGCTGCCTAAATAAAAAATAGCGAAATATACTCCGCTGGACATCCTAGTGGCTGTCATGGTTCCTTAGTGTGTATGTTGTAATAAAATTATTAATTATACATATTTTCATTGTGTTTTAGTAAAAACTGAGTGTAAGTCGCTTTGTGTTTATGGAATATAGAATTTATTAAGTAATTTTATTTAACTTTTTATGCTCTATTTTGTACACACATCTAAACTGGCGGCCATATTGCTTGTTTCATTAACTTGGCTTTGTGAGTTCGCTTTGAATTTTTCAGGACAGGACGTCTGACATTCATGTCATGTTAACATTGACCTCTATTTATTTACTTATTATTTTTTCGAAACTAAATAAATTTTGCAAAGAATTCATTATTAAAAGTAAAATAAAAGACAAATGTAAGACTTCGTGCTATTTTTACTTGTTACTCTACTGCCACTACCACAAATTATTTCTACTATTAGCAGCATTTTACTAGTTGTCACACATCATGGCCGAATTCCTTGGAGAAGATTCACCTCCGCGTTCACTCCACAGCCTCGAAATGTGCTATGTCCGTTTTTTCAACAATACCAAACGTCGTATTGAACTTCGGTGGGTCACTTATTCTGGCGAGAACACAAAATACAGTGACATGATGCCTGGCCAGTACATCGATATAAACACATATAAAACACATCCCTTTATTGCCAAAGACAGTAACACCAAGGATATGATGCATGTTGGGGGCAATTACTTTTACTATCCAAGGACATCTAAGGAGGTACTTAGTGAAAGGTTTCCAAATGTGCCAGTGCCAAAGTACCATGAGGTGCGTGTCAAGGTTTTTATAACACTGCCTTTGTACAGCTTATATTATGGTTGCTTATTATCTTTGAGGAACTGTTTAGATTGTGTGCAGGATGTGGATAAATTGGAGTTGCCCAAAAACTTGATAGAGGATGTAAAAAAAGTTATCATACAAAAAAATAATCGTCATAGCTTGATTTTTTAAATGTCTTTCATGTACATCTTTTTTAAGATTTTTGTATTTATTAAGTTATTAGGCAGAAGGCATGTATATCGCTTTGAATTATTAAAAATCTCTATTCTCTAATTATTAGAGATTATATTATTTAAGGCCAAATTGTTAATGAGCTGTTAACTTTGATTGTTTGTTAATTTTCATAGTTTTGAAAGTGAGCCTTAGTGTTGATGTTAAAATTAATAGCACATTAGTAATTTAGCCTTTAGTGTTTAATAGAAAGTTAAAAAAATTAATATAAAAATGTGTAAGGTAATTATCTGAATGATTATAGTGGCTACAGTGGAGGGAAAAGTAATTTATTATAATGAACCCAATTTAATTCAATTTCAAATATTACAGTGAACAAATTACAAAATTAAAATAATAGTGGAGCTGGCAGTTTACGAATCTGTGGAGTAGGATATTCTCAGATAATGACAACTAAACTTCTAGAATTTTGTTCATAGTGAATTCTGTGTAAAAGTTCCAAATTCAAACTTTGAAAAGGTCCAGATAAACTGTAAATTTCCATTTTATTAATAGGTTTATTATCAATGTAGTTCAATAAAGTCACAAATCCAAAGATATTGAAATCGTAATATGATTTCCTGACACTATTTATTGCATATAATTATTTTCATAACTTCTAATAAAAGCAAACTGCAACTTTTTGAATCTTTTATTATTACATTGTTGACAGTTTATAGGTACAATAATTATCAGACAATTTGCGAATCTCTCAATTAATTAAGAGTCTTGCAGGCAGATATCTAACATCTTAACAAATAATATGTAATACTTTGTCTAATTAAAATAAATCTTAAACCTAACATTTACCTAAAAAATAATAATAAGATTCGTTTATTTGCTGTTTCAGGACCCTAAGAAGGGTTCCTTTTTACACAGTGTAGGAAACATAAAGAGCAATAAAAAATATTTAATAAGTCAATTGCACATTAATTTTAAGTGGAGTTTAAGTTGAGCCACCCTGTATTTCGATACATTAACACACTTGTAGTTTTTGTGGTATATTACAATAATTTTAGTAATATCATTTTCATATATAAATCTCTAAAGGATATTGAGAAAGCAAAGGCGAATTTACACTCTGTTCCTTATACAATAATAATTTCATAAATTCTTTTATTTCCTTTACTTAACATATTTGTATAGATAAGTATCTACAGTTTATTAAAAGGTCACCACATCAAGATTTAAACATGTGCCAGGCGTATGTTGTACTTGGACAAAAATTTTTCTGCGGGCATCATAAAAAGTTCATAATTTCATGTTTGGCAAGATTCGTTATTTTTTGTTATTAGAAACTAATTAATCATTTAAACCATTTTGAGACAAAACAATATTTACTTCAAGTCATCTGACCATTCTTTAGGTTTGAAATAAAATAGTTCCAGTGAAGTCGTGTATCATTGCAATCAACACTAAAAATGCCATATAACGTTTAAGTACGTAATTAAAAATATCTTTTAGGTCGATGACAGATTCAGTCGCTTTTAAACTAACAAAAACCGAAGCTAGAAAATTTAGTGCCGCGACGCATAAAAACACTAAGAAATTCATTTTAAATTTTAAGAAGGGAGGCGCTACTGCCATAAATTGGGCGTGGTCGCAGGGGTGCTATTTAGTGCCAAATTGCCAAACTGCTGCGCTAGCGCTTGGTTGGGCGGAACATAATTAGAATTGGCTGCATTGTTAAACTGCGTGTTAATTTGAGGCGTGGCCGAAAATGGAGCCGCATTGAACTGGTTGGGTAAGAATTGGGACTG
Organism: Euwallacea similis; assembly: GCF_039881205.1. Taxonomy (NCBI): domain Eukaryota; kingdom Metazoa; phylum Arthropoda; class Insecta; order Coleoptera; family Curculionidae; genus Euwallacea; species Euwallacea similis. Next base: position 1,835,307 of record NC_089637.1, on the reverse strand, counting down.
CTGACCAACTTGCGATTGAGGAAATTGCGCCGATGCCGGCGTTTTTGTTAGGGCTGAATACAGACCATTGGGTGTCTGCATGAACTGACTGGAGGCGCCGTTTTGGGCTGGAAAGCTGGGTACCTGCGACTTGGTCATTTTACTTAACTTTAAAACATAAAAAAAAGTTCTTACATGCACAGTCTGTGGAAATCCACCAAAATTTCCAAATCCGCCCTGAGACTGCCCTATTGTCGATTGGAACCCCCCTCGAAAAGGCTGAAACTGAGGAATTGTGGGCCCACTCCCATACAGAGCCAAAATGCTGTCTTTGTCCAATTTAACTTTTTCCTTTTCCACTGGCAAAGTCTGATTGAAAAAGCTCTCTTCTTCACTTTTTGTTGAATCTACCATAATCTCCTTTTTGGCTGAATCTTTAATTGTTGCAGCTGGATTTTGAGCAGGAACGGCTGAGATGAAACTACTAAAACAGTCTTCACCATTGGTACTCAATAAGTCTTTGCTATTGCCATTATTATGCTTCTGCTTCTCTTTAGTTTCAGGAGTGTTTGTGACAGGACGAGATGGCTTGGGACTGGGATTTGCAGGTTTTGGCAGTTGGGGAACTTCCACATTAGTCAGGACCTTCTTTTCGAGAATAGTCTTCTTTTTGCGCTTTTGTTTCTCTATTTCCTCATCAATTTCCTTCTGCCAGTTTACTTTAGGTAGAGGTGGTGGCACCCATTCTCTAGCTATGTACTTTTTATGTTCATATTTAGCTCTTATAAAAGATTCCAAATTTGAATCATTTTGCGGTCTTGGGGGCACAGAAAGGAGCCTCATTAAGGGATATTTTAATTATCAAATTTAGCAAACCTACCGTCTAAAGTTGTCAGGTAGATTGGCCTCATACACTGCCCTTGCACGAGAATTGCCCATGTTTTGCAAGGAGACTACCTGTTCTGGTGTCCAGGAGTCTAAATTTACAGATTTCACTTTGGAAATGTGAACTCCAAGGTTTCTGTGAATTCCCGCACATCGTATGCAGAGGAAAACCCCTATGTTCCATGACGCCCATCTAGGTCCTAAGAAAGGGTTTAAATTACCAACACTACTAGAAACAAATTGACCTTCGCATCAATTTGCTACAAATAAAAAAATTCATTAATACAATTAGTTACTCTTAACACTTCTAATAAACCTTGACATATTTTAAGTCATCTATGAAAGTGACCTAAATATGCTATGTTATAGCTTCTTATCAATGGAGTTCAGCATTACATCTATCTACATTTCGTTTTAATATGAGCAAGCAATGTTATGTTTATCTTCTACTTGGTAGTTAATGGGTAGTAATAAAAGTAATTAAAATTATTTTAACAAAATATGAGGATGAGTACAAGTGTTTGAAAAGAGGACAAGTTGATACTTGCAAGGGCTTAATAAACATTACACAATTATTACTTATGCAAATTTTTTTGTTGTCAGGCAAGTCAAGTGTGAGGGTTTCAGATAAGGAATAACAGAAAATGTGGAAAATTATTTTTTTAATAGCATTGTAAGGTTACATCTATATTGAAAAATCATTTAGGTGACGTGAATGAGAAAAGTAACTACATAAAATCATCGATTTTGTTGAACCTACCTTTGGAGTCGCAATCAACGCAATATTTATTGTCGTCGTCGCGCAACAGGGTGTTAAGGACCGACTGGCACTTGTCCTGTAGCTGCTTTGATTTGTCCTTTTCAGTTTTCAAACTCATTTCTGGACGAATTTATTCACAAAATTTACTAAAATTACAACTTTTTAAAGGATAATAATGGGGTGGTTGCCATTTGTAACATAACAATAAACGTCATAGTCATAAAGTCAAACAATTGGAAGCTCATTTGTCAAAAGTGAGACGTGTCAGAAATTAAATGTAATTCTATCGTAGGTACATAATAAGCTGCTAGAATGAAAATGTGGCAATGTGGCGAATGGACCAAAGTGCATTTGGTGGCTATTTCCTCAGTTGTCCTTATACTTATAGACGTTTCACTGTTACGAAGATCAGAATTTAAATTTACATTTCTCGCAGTTATGTTATTATTATTAATATTGTTATTATATTTGTTATATTATTATATTGCTAATATTATTATTATATTTAGCAGAAGATATTATTTCTTTGAAATCAAAGACCATTTACTACAATGTAGTTAATTTAAATGTTTGATTTTATATTAACATTAACACCTAACAGTGAAATAGATAGTGAGTACTAATAAAATATCACTCAAAATCTATAGTGTTGAACCAAAACTAAGCATAAAATAGAAGTTAAAGACAATAGATCTATATAGGTAATTGCAATTCAATGAATAACCATACAATCTAAAACATTATAATGGTAAACCAATAAATAAACTAAAATAATCACACTACACTAATATCTACAACCGTCCACCATTATTAATAATAGCACACTCCTCTTCACTCAATGGAGCTCGTCTCCAGCGGGCAGGAATTTGAAAGTCCCATATCACTTCTTGATTTGCTTGTGATGTGGATCTTGAAGGGGTCTGGGGGTATCCTGAAGCCTGTCAAAAGATAATTATATAATAATGGACAATTGAATTTCTAACAATAATCTTACCTGAACCCCTGGGGAGGATTGCTGATTTCTCTGAGGGCCGTAGCGAAATTTAATCAGTCTGTGCCCCAATTTGGAAGTGAGAGATATGTTCCTAGTGCAAATGGTTTGAGACATTGTAAGCGTTAGGTTTTGGGAACTCTATAAAAAAAGAGCAAACTATTTGTTTTTAGTTGCAAAGTTATATCACCACGGGCCGGAGAAAGTTTGTTTAGTTCTTTTGTAAAAACCTTGAACTGAAACGTCAAAGACAGCTGATCGATTGATAGGGAATTTCAAATAGGTCAGTATTTGGTGTAATTACATACACTTTATACACTGGATGTACAGTGATTCGGCGTTCATAAGAACTTAGTTAGTTACCATACATAACTCGGGATTGGATAGCAGAGCGAATTAAGAACCGGGAGCCGAAAGTGCTATAAGTACATAAACCTTTTTGCCTCTAAATTGGAACTCAAAAATTGGGGTAAAAAATGGCTGTATGTGCTGCAATAGTAGGAAAAAATGTGAGTAAAATATTCATTTTATTTCAAAAAATTTAATTGCAATTCGCCACTCAAAATCACAACACTCTTTGTTGTTAGTTTCACTTTCCATAACAAAGATTTATTCTTTTTAAAGACCATTGTAACGTTTCCAAATTTCTATTTTAAACTTAAATAAAATCCAAATCTTCATCAAATTTTTGGTTTTACTAATTATTGAATTTTTATTAGAACTCCCCAAAATTCTTCTGTTGCATTAATCCAGATGAAGAATTGAATTTCCAGTACAAAGTTCTCTCGTCCTTGGACATAATTGATGAGAAACTCAACCCCAGTAACAAGTCAGCTAGTGAAAATCGAGAGCTCTATTTGGGACAACTTTATGCCTTAGAAACATGCAAAATGTACCTTTTTCAAAGCCTTTTAGTTCATAAACTGAGTTAATTTTATTTTAGATATGGCTATGTAACTAACACAAAAGTTAAGTTAATTATTGTGGTTGACTCTAGTAATATGATTTTAAGGGACAATGAAATACGATCGGTAAGTTGTACAATTATTTATTAATTGAAAAACACTACTTTACTTTCTTCCCTTCTGGTTGCCACTGTTGCTTAGACTTATTCTCAAGTTCCAAATCTTCATTCAATTTTTTGGCCAAAAAATACAGCTCTGCTATTGCAACTATTAGGCCACAGGCAATGCCAAGCATTAGCCGAAATCCAAAGTCCAATTGACCACTTAATAACTCAATGCCTATAAAGCCAAAGGCAAACCCTGCTATTACAGAGGCTATAAACTGGAACACTGCTATGAGGTGTGAGTTCATCATTTTAAGCTGATAACCAATGGTGTCTTCTGGTAGTCTTTTTCGAAAACCATCCACATTTTTAGTCATGTTCTGGTACTCACGGTTTTGTTGCTCAGCTTTCAGCTTCTGACATCGTTTTTCTAATTCAGGATTACGAGGAATCTCTTCATTTTTAGGCAAAACTACTTTTGAACCTTCCAAAAGCTCATGTAGATATATTCTGTTTACATTGTTCTGGTTTTCAGCTTTAATGTATGTATACAGCCAATGAAGGTCTGCCAAAGATAGCAAAGGATTATCTGCCTTACTACTTTTAGGTTCCTCAGTGGAGTTCTTCAGTTCTGTCTGTATATTTTTCAAGTTTAGGGAAGCAATAAAAGCCTTGTCTTCCTTGGTTACCAAATAGTTGATTTTTGGTAATCTCTTTGATTCAATGTTATCCTTGGGTTTATTTTTAAGAATTAAATTCTTTATTCCACAAGGGGCTTCTTCAATGGTCCTAATTTCTTTAACATATTGCAGGATCTTTTGGGAGGGTTTGACAAATATTTGAGTATGTTTTATCTGGCCTTTGGAAGTCATGGTTTTATTTATGAAGTTAACTTATATTGCATACATTCTTATACTACAAAATGTGAAGATTAATACGCTTAAGTATTCTAGATTTGGGAAATGCAAAACATATTTTAACACTCAATACTAAGGAATTTTACAACGAAAGTTTATTCCTGAGCTTGAACCAAAACAGTTTTAAATCACATGATTCTACTCAATGTCAGCTTTTTAGGCATTGACAGATGACGAATTAAAGAAACAACGTGATGTTTTTCCCAAGTAGCCAACCTAAATATGTGGCAACATTGCGAGTGGGGTTATCAGCAGCTTTTTAGATTAATTTTAAAGAAATTATAAAATGATTACGTTAGATCCATACCAAAACTAAGATATCTTTCACACTATATATTTGCCAATTATTAATTTCAACCAAAAGTAAAGTTCTATAAAAAAAAATTGTCTACAATTCCACGAGTTTTATTTTACAGATGTTTCGGAAAATTCATTCGGAATATGTTGACATGGTTAGTAATCCTTTCTACATTCCTGGAGAGCCCATTACTTCAAAGTAAGTTTTAAATTATTTGTAAATTGAAGCGATATTATTTTTGTTTCTTGGTTAATTTTAGGTCCTTTGATACAAGTATTAAAAGTATTATTACCGGAACTGTTTAATAAGTTAATTTTGATTATATGTCACTTATTTTCACTAGAAAGAACACTCAGAAAATTGTTCTTTATTCAATCTATCCCAGTGTTCCAGGATGTAATAAAACCCTTCCAACACCCACAGTTGTCGCAGTTATTTTTTAAAAGTAACTCAATTACAATTACTAATTATTTAGAGCAAAATAAGTTATTTAAGTATTGAGAGCTGAAAGAAAGTTACCAACGCAGCCGAAGTTTGCTTATTCACGCGTAATCTTTTCTTTTTAAATCTAATACATGAAAATAGAATAATATAGTTAGTGGTGATTCAAGTCATAGGCAATTACAGTAATTCAATTCAACTTAAATCAATTATATTCTTGTAAAAGTAATGTGATGATTAAATTTTTAATTTAATTAGGGCAAAATTGTTAATGTGTTGTTAACTTTAATATCAACCTATTTTGTAAAGAAACTAAGTCTGACCAACAACTAGGCACTATTTCAACCTTTCTATGACAACTAGCTTGCGGGTTAAAGTTGATTATAACTCCTACTAGAAGCTTTATACGATTGGTTACTGAATACTTTTAAGTGGTGTAAAAACTAATTTCAATTATTTGTCTAGCGTTTATACGTCCCATACGATCGTATACACATTCATTATATCTCTACAGGGTGATATAATTGCCTTAGTAGTTCACTAATACCATCTCCTAAATCGTTTAAGTTAGAGAGTCGGTTAGATTATATAAAAGTTGTTAAGTTTAATTTGGTTTTGGAAATGTAGGGAAAAATAAAAGCGTCAAAACATTTTTTTTAAATGCCGATTTGATTTTTGTGGTATTTCTCTATTAATAAAATCAAGTTCATCTCCTAAAATAACGTTTTATTTCAACTAACAAATACATTTTATTTATTAAAAACCAAACGTCCGTCAACAAATTGGACGTCATGCTGAATAATTCAGTAAGCTCCGTATATTGGAAAAACTCTATTTTTTTACTTGTTTTAAGCAGGGTATTTTCAGGAAATTGCACTTTGCCTCAACTAGCAAACGGCAAAATTGTGAAGGCTGGTTTAGAAAAATGCCTTCATTTATTGTAATAGATAGTTATTATTCATTTGAAACCTTTTCACTGGCAAAAATATTTACATGATATTTACAATGAGCGCAATACTGATTTATAATTAACAAACCAAATGGAATTAAAACGGGAATTCAAATATGTCCGCGCATATTTCGCCAAACTGACTCTCCTTGTACTAATTAAACTATGTGTTACGACGTAATTGGAACCTATTAAACGTTCAGAAAAATATCATCAAGTTATAACTTGTTTTGGACCTACACAATTAATACAGCAAATAATAAATCGTCGTCTTATGGTGCACTTGATACATTAAGGAGCATTATAGCTGTTTGGTTTCAATCATATCCACGTTAAGCTTGTAGTAGACGTACGGGTAGTACTCGGACTGGCCGAAACCCAATCCAGGAATGTCAACGTTCTAAAAATGGAAAAAAATGAAACAAATTCTTACAATAATCGCTGTTATATTCTGGGATATTTTGTGTACTGAACTTACCTCAACATGAGAGCCTTGATGACCCACGCTGCCGTCTAAATGACCATACAGCTGGTTTAATACGTCTCGCAGACGTTTCATGGTCTTCTTGTGCGGATGGATCAAAATAGCTTGGAAATTCACCGGTAGACCGTATCTATAGAAATATGGTTAAAAAACAACACGATTTTCATAAACTAATTACCTCAAGACTGATTCGACGAATACTCTAAGTGCTTTCACGTGGATCCAGGCACAGAAGCATTCGCTGAAGTTAACTTTCAACCATCTAACCAACGGACCCTAAAACAAATCAAATACTGTACTCTAACGATATTTTTTTGCAGTATTAGAGGTACTCACAAACTGCTTTTTCTTATCAGTGGCCAGTTTTGTAATCTCATTTTTGCCGGCTGCCAGCTGTTCCTCGTCGTAAGTGAAATCTCTTACGATGAACTTCTTTTCTCTGGCGTGGTGCTTAAACTCATCAATGACTTTCTTGAACAATGTTACAGTGAACAATCCATATTCGTTATCTTGCGTGACCATCTGCGAAGACCGAGGTACGATCATATCGGTGATCTTCTCGTAAGTGGCGTTCCACTCATTGAATTGGGCTCTAAAACACCGAACAACAATCGTAAAAATATCTTCGTAGCATTCTGAAGTGTACTCACTTCGGCACAATCACTAGCAGGGTCTGCAAGTACTCCGAGTCCAAAATGAAGTGCTCCTTTTTTACCAAGTCAGCTAGATTTCTCGTCAGCAGACTTCCGGTTTGCTTCTTTTCCAAGCTTTGCAGGCTGCCCTTCAAGTTGTTGTACGAGGTCGACTTCGTTTTCAAGTCGGCGTCAATCTGGCCGACCTGCTTGCTAATTATATCGGCAATGTTACGCAATGACTGCTTGATCGGGTACTTGGCAATATCCCACTGGAACCTCATCAAGTAGCTGGGAAGATCGGCTATAAGGGAAAGAGTGAGAGACTTCAAGCGTTGGAAGGTTGGATGTAGGTACGTACATGATGCCTCCAATTTGACTCTGAACGTGGAGGTCTTCAAAAACTGTTAGAGATACCAGGTCTGATAATGGAAACAAAATACATATTTTTGTTTAACTAACCTAGTATCTTTAATAGTTTTTGAAATTTCCATGATGAGATTCGAATCAGGGACACCCTGTGTATATGGTCAGTAAGTGTTGGTGGATTACTGCAAGAGTTCATGCGCTTTTGTCAAATATGTGTTAAAAATATTAGTAGCCACATGAACTGCTGTATTGTAATATCATATGGATAAACCATGTTGAACAAGCACTAGACGACAGTTCTCTAGGGTATTGCTTCTCAGGAAACTAGAGCTTTTTGAAAACTCACTCATACCTTTGGTGGCAGATGACTAGTAGGTAGAATCAGAAGGGAGGCATTCATCACTTCAAAAGGCAACGTGCGTCCAATTAACCACTACTTCTACAATTAGGTTTGGAAATGGAACTGCATATTGGGATTAATTCAGGTTGTATGAATGAGAAACATCGAAATTTGAAATTATTTCAGTATCGGATGTTAACTTTAATTAAGGATAACTTTTTATTGAACACTTGTTATAAAGGGTGATCATATTAAAAAATCTCTAGTAGTAGCCACCATCAAGAGTAATTATAAAAAAAAACTCACTACCAGAGGCACATATGTCTTGAATAAATTCATCTTACTTATTCTGCAGTTATTTATTGTTAATGCCAAACATTTGATGGTAATAACAAATAGCTTAATCAACGTCTTACGTTGACGGTTTACAGAGGTTTCTTTAATGATCACCCATTTCTCACGTGTAAGATCATCCTTCTTAACCTCAACGATATAATAGACTTGTTTGTTAAATAACTATTAATGTATATAAAAGCTTTCGTTATGGCATTAAGTCCAAAGCTTCTTACATTCCAAACTATGAAGTAGCATGTAAAATAGAATGGTATGGCCTATTTAGCAATATTAGGGGGAAAGGACCGGATCGAGCGAAAGTTAAGGCAGAACTTATTTAACTTCCTCTCAATACAATCCACCTCCGCTGTGGCCAAATAATTTCAACTTGAACGTGTCGTTAATCGTCATCAATACTATTGTTCGATAAGTAATAGTTGGACCACTAACAAAATGTTATTAAAAATATTAACAACTTAAGCAAAACCCATCGAGAACTATTTATATTATCAGGACTTCATATAATATTTTGTCATGCAGCGTTCATTTAGAAATATTGAACATTACGTGAGTGAGGCCATCAGAAAATCCTCTACAATCGCCAATTTTCCTGCAATGACCACCAACAAGTATTAGACCTAAATATGGGTTTCAACTGTACAGAGAATTTGTCTCCTCCATACAGCTAAGTAAACGCTATGAACACAAAAACTTAGGACATCGCCATCATACTGCAAAAAATCAATAATCGCATAGTGCGCTCAACAGTAACAGACTGGGGGAAAACTTTGCATTACACTGGAAGTCAATAGAATCACCCAAACGGCAAGTATAAGTTCCTGCCAGATGTACCCTTATCATGCACACTAAATATTATGCCTGATACTACTCAGTAAAGCTACACTCTTTTGCCTCCTCCTCGTTTACAGTCAGAGTTATGCCACACAATTGGCGATCCACTGGCAAACGAGGCAAAGCACTTTAGACAAAATAATAGAAGCAAATAATAATACATACATAATTGAATCGGAAATGGACTCTGCATAACATACTCACCTGAAACTGTCCGAAGATCGTCCGCTTATGACCTAAACGAAAAACGCTAAAAACTCATGACAGAACATTCGACGGACCAATGAAAATGCTAGCTAGACAGAGATGGACCTTCGGTCTGACCAAAGGGACAACACGTTCTGGTTGAACCAGGCGAGTGTGATGACTGTGTCATGGACCCAAAACTCATCTTTTTTAATGTGCACTGGGGTTTGGGTGTACGTTTGAACACAAAACGATAAAAAAACAACGGAGTTTAAAGTGGATTCTGAGTTGTAATTTGGATGAATTCGAGAGCCACTTGCCTTAAGATTGTGCTTCAGGCAACCGCCTCTTCTCTACATTCTACGAAATATAAGTAAGTAGCATGGGTAAACAGCCTCCTAAGGATTTTGGACCGTTACTGTAGGAAATTAATCGACTAGCAAATAAGAGTCTAGGAAATAATCATACAGATTTTTCGCCTCTCTTCTTAAGGAGAGTCGATACGTAGGTACACTTTTACCACATGCCAGCGGTCAATCATTAGGAGAACGCTTACATCAAACTAAAGGAACAAAAAATAGTGCTTGATAACGCCTACTACAAGTAAAATAAGCCTCTATAAACAGCCTCTGCGTCACCTAACAGGAACTCTTTGATTGGAGCCGCCCTAGACGGCAAAGATGGACGCGTTGTCCGAATTATCATTGAGTACAACCTGACCGAAGAGCGGGGTTAGCCAAGTTTTTACCACCAGACCATTATTTTTGGCAAGAATAGGCAACAAGCTGACAAGACCTCTCGAACTAAAAATCAGCCTTTAGGGCGCACTGCCAGACAGATGTTGATTAAAATAAACCACTTAAAAGGCTGATTTCGCTCAATTAACGGAAAAATAATAAAAGTCGCATTCAAAGGACCAAACTAAAAAAAAAGGGAAACATGGTAGAAGCTAATACATTAAAGGTGTGGTATGTGTAGGTGTGGATATGTCGGTAAAAAAGTTCTCGCGAATTAAATTATTATACTGTCCGAAAACACTGTCTGGATCGTTGTGAACAATAAGTGAACATCGCCACAGCCTTCAGTCAGTCAGGACAAAACAAAAGGCCATAGATAAGAAACTAATAAATAGGACTTTTTCGGATGGACAACGCAAACACCCTTCCAGCTCACGCACAGTGACGTCTCTACTAATATTTGACTTACACTCAAGACTCGAGAGCATTTGCTTCAAAACAAATAATTAAGAGAGAACTTGTGCTTGTGATTTCAAATCAATATTCCCGTACGTGGAAAGGGTGCCCGGTTCCTCCTCGCACAATAGCGTGAAAAAATAACAAGCCCTACAGGGTGCGCTCAACGCTGAGTAGTCGGTCCTCGACACGGCCACCGACTGACCTGGCCCAACCAGCGGGTGGTTGCGGATTGTTCTGGTGTCCAGATCCTCTTCTACCTCCTCCTCTTCTCCTACATCCTCCTCATCCTTCTCCACCTGGTTGTCATCGTCCTCATCTCCAGAGCTACTGCTGGTCTTTTTATTATCATTGGATGAACAGCGGGAGTTTTTCGGGTCGGGGGGTCGACCTCCGCTGCTCAACAGCCCCAGGCAGCCGTCGCAGGCACCGCCACACCCAAGAACACGCATATGCCGCCGGGTGGCACTGTGCTGCCGCCGTTTCAACGAGAAACGTTTGCGGGGGTGTTGTTTCGGTCGCCGTTGACCGTCTGAGACGATCGAATTAAGTGCATTGTTCTAATGTATTCAAAAATGCGCGCTTTGGCGATATATTTGCTGGTCAGATAATGTTTAATGAATGCGTCGGATTTAGATCCAAATATTGGATTACACTTTCTTTCTTTATCTGTATTTTGCAAAAAAATAAGACTTGGTATATTGCACTAATTTAGACTTAATAGTGAAACACCAGTACTTATTATTTTTTTTTTCTCTAGGACTGACTGGTATAAGTATTAATTACTTAAATTAATATCAGGGGTTGTTGAAAATTGCTTTGTCTCCAAATGTTGGAAACTTTATAAAACGGGGATTTTATCATTTTATGATGTAATGAATATCACAATACTGCATAATGCCTGGTTTTACCGCAAGTGACATTACCTCCACTATTTTAAATAGAAGGTTTCACATATTTGTATATAACATAAATTGTATATTACAAAAGTGTATCACAAAAATTAATGTTAGCATGTCATGACACAACTGAATAGTTCTTCCTTATATGTTCTTTTTAATGAAATATTCAAATATGGACTTAATATCAAACTGATCACATGTAGGGTAGTGGCACCAGTTATGACCATCACTCCACTTGTGGCCATTACATTATTATTCTTACACAGATTTTGTTGTATTATCCTCTCAATTCAAGAGTTATTACTGTTACAGGATCCTGCATATTCTGCCCCTTTCGCATTTAATTATCAGAGGATGCCTTAGGGACATGAAAAAGTTAAAACTGCCATTTTGGAATTTAACTTATTTTGAATTCTCCATCACTGTTCAAAGTGTTGTCAAGAAACAGTGAAAATAAAATCATTTGTTGTTTAAGGTTGTCAGATATCATTTACTTTTAAAAGTAAATATATTAGAATTTTTTGGTCACTAATTTTTTATCGATAAGAGAACAAACCAGTATCTTGACCGTCAGGCATATAAATGACCTCAGAAAATATACTTTAACGATTTTAAGCAAATATTTTTAGCGGCATAGTTCTAGCCAAAAATCCCTTTAAATAAATGGAAAAAAACATTAACACTGAGTGTTGTGAGATCTGACCTATGAATATAGTATTATGATCTCACTGAAAAAGAACAACTGGAGAAAAAACGAAAGATAAAAGCATCGACGAAGTCAGGACAAAACAAGAAGGGCCATTAAGAAAAGAAGCAAAAAACAAACAGACCTAAGAAAGTCAGGGAAGATACCTAAACAGATTTTCATTGCGTCAAGTTCTGAAAAAAGAGAATCAAGGAAAAGAGGAAGTAGCGCTGAAGTTATTGACGATTTTCTTTATGAATGTGAAGAAATACAATTCTGATTCATAAATCAGTTGAAGATAGGAGACATGATTGATTGATATTTTTATTCAACAACTTTTACATTAAATACTTTTTTTTGGGCGGAAGAAATATCCCTTTAATTTTTCCATCATGATTTGGAGACATCTTATACAGAAAAGACTTTTCAATTTTGAATAAATCCGATGTTCTTGGTAAATTGCCAGAACCTCAAAAAGTTCAAGATGGACAAATCCAAAAACGGTTTTTTTCCGCATTTATTAATGCTAATGAAAAATGGTTAGTATGCAGTAATCTAAGTAGTATCTAATTCTAGAAACAGAAATTTGTGAATCTATTCTGCATTAAAAAATTCATTAAAGTTTTTTACATTTTATTTTTTTGTCTTTCATGTTTTTTTAATCAAGTAGTTATACACATAACTACTACTAGAGAAATGTTACAGCCACAAGTCAAAAATATATACTTTTTTCAGCAACATTTTTTTAAAATTTCTGTAATATAGAAAACTTAAAATTTTGTCCAAATACCAGCTAGCAATCTAAAATCTTTCTTAATGTGGCCAAACTATAATAGTACCTCTACCTTATTTGTGGCCGTTTTGATAATTTGATATTTCAAAAAGTGTATTATACTGTCATTTTCCAAACAACAATTTGAGATCATTGCAAAGAAAACTTTCGGATCATTCTTAACAAGAAAAAATAATAAAGTTAATGTAATTTCTGGTTAAATAACAAGTAATAAAAATCATTGAAAATAAAAGATGTCTGATTTCATTAGGCAAATTCAATATCTGAGTGTATCATGAAATAAATGAGGTAAGGAATTTACATGCCTAAAAAAATTAGACATTAGTTAAAATTCTAATATCATTTTTTTTATTAAATAAGTACTTATTCAAAGCACAAACTTAATAAAACTTTTGATAATTTTTAAAAAATGCCTTGAGAAGTCTTTTTTGATTTTCAAAGTTACTAAAGCACTTTACAAAGTACTTCATTTTGTGTTGAAAGGTGTGCATGTCTCATAAGTCAATTATTATTACAAAAAAACCATTCCCATAACATTATTACTCAGTAAAACTGTCTAAAATCCACTTTTGGACATTCTCTAAAAAAACCTAGGACACTTGCCTTTTAAAGTTTTCGTTTTCCCCCAAATTGAAACAAAAAGAAACTAATAAGTTATTGAAAATACATCCTCCAAATTAGTCCATATCAAGCCACCTATCAAATCCTACACTAACTCTCACACACATACTGCTACAAGTCCAGTAGACATGCCTCACTGGGCATAGTTCAAGAACCATTATTCCTGGGCAATTAATAAAAGTAAAAACTTACTGTTGTTTGCCGTCAAGTTTTCCTGCAACTTGTCCCGCTGGTCTTCCAATACTTCACCCAAGTATGAGGCCACTTTACGAGTCACCTGTTCAACAAAAGCATCCAACTTGCCCAAATCATCAGACAGCCCCACCAGCTGATCTAAGGTACCCACCTAAAGTTAGCCACTTGACAAACCTTCAAAATAAAAAACTTTCAATTTAGTACCTTAAGGTCTGGGATTTGGAATTTGTAATTTGTGCACAAGCCATTCTGCTTTGCAGTTACATTATTCATGGTTTCCCATGTCTGCTGGCAAGTTTTGTCACCAGGGGCCGATATCAGCCAATATTCCGTCATGCTGAAGTTGCCTTCAGATCCTGACACTAAGCTGATAGTGTCTCTCCTAAAGAAATATTTATTATATGGGAGCAAAAACAAAGGATACGTACTAAATGAGGCTTACGTTAGGCCTTCAATCACTCCCATATTAATAAAATTAGTCTAAAATGAATGTAAAACATGAACTCATGTAGTCACACTTTTCAGTCACATGACTGCAGAATTTTAAGTTGTTTGGCTAGTTAATTGTAAGGTGTGAAGCAGTTTGCTGAAAGGAAGTTGAAATAATATATTTAAGGCTCTTTAGGCTTTTGGTTTTATATGTGCCAAGGGACTAATACCAACCACCCTACAAAAAAACAAGCACTTAAACATTACACTAATGTTAGAGGCAAATACAAACATATCGAGCTAAAATAAACTGAAATCGTTAATGCAATAGGGTTTTTATTTAACTGTTCCCAATCCCCCAATAATTTAAAGACATATTTAGGTCAAAACGGGGGGTGAAAAGGCCCTTGACGCATCAAAATCGATAAACTCATTAATATGCAAATCTGTACGGTGAATGATTTACACAACATACCATTTTATATTCGGAACGGTTAGAGATCTAGAGGGTTAATTACTTACCTTTTTAGGGGGCGATATTACGAGAAAAACCCCAAATATTCACCACCAAAACCACTCCCGCGGAGACAGCTGATCGTTATTTTCACGTGACTGTCATAATTGACATACAATTATAATCGGTTTCTCGACGATTAATCTCCAGAAGATGGCGCTACACAGTCTTCAACAGTCGCCGCTTTTATCGATACAGATCAAGGCAATTTAATTGAATAAGCCGTAACATTTGAATTGACAACATTGTTGTGATGTTATGTGATCAAATATAAAGTTGCAAATCTAATCATAGGTTAAAAGGTGTTCGATTTGCTAACTACAGCGTTATAAAAGGATTAGGTGCAAACCGAAACGCGAGCGATTTCAAGTCGATGAATGACCTCAAATAGTCCATTTTTGGGTAATTTCAGAGCAATAAGTCGAAAACCCTGAATGACCAAAAATTTGTTCTCCCATTGACAAAAAAAGTGACCCTTTAATTACATAAACTGTGAAATATTAATAGTCTGTAATTGTCCAGGCAATAAAGTAGCACTTTTATTGCCTTGGCTATAAAAGTAACACTTTACCCCCTGATGTTTTGTGTCTTTTTCATTTTTTTACACAATTGTTTGGTCAATTGTAGAACAATTCAATCAGAGAAAAAATTTAATGTTTTACTCGGCAAAAACCTAAATTGACTATGAATTCTTGCTTTACAGTCTTATCATCGACTCGGCTATAAATATCGCTGCGCCAGTAAATTTGCTACTTTTTTACCTTGTAAAACAAATAACTATTTTTAATGCTAAAACCGCAGGTAATTTCAATTAAGCAATTTTTATACCGTTGAGAAAGCTTTGGTTAGATGTTGGTATGATAAGGGAGAAAGATGTTAGTTGTGCACCAAAAGAACTACTGGAGTAGTAAAACTCGTAATAAGAATCTAGATTGAAATAGCTTTAAAAATAATAAAGTACCACCAAATCTCCCATTCCATTAAAATTTTTGCGAATAATAATTATATCACGCTTACCAGGGAGTTCGTAGTTAACATTTAAGAAGGCGAATGTGTAAAAAGATCGTTTCCTCTTCAAATCAAGAATCGTGATGTTCTTCGTACGTTTGCCTTCAGCTACAATTGCAAGTCCAACACAGGGCGCGTTTCTTCCTCAAACTATATATAGAGTGACCAGCAGAAACTACGCAACATATGGGATTTTTAAAATTTAAATTTATCAGAAAATTTTATTCTTGGTAAAAGGTTGTGCAAAAGTTCCTTGTTGGGCTTATTTTTTAATTTTAAACAACTTTTCATAATACATCTTTTCTCTAAAATTATAAAGGTACTTTACTTACGGGCCATTTTCATAATTTTCTAATCTCCCCTATATGAAATGAGATATACAAATATTATAAACTGCGTTTTGAGTTTGCAGGAATGCACAAACTTTTATCTAAAATAAAATTTTCTGATAAATTCAAACAAAGAAAAATCCCATGTGGTGCGTATTTTTTGCCGGTCACTGTATACAGGGTTATTCACGTTAAGTTACACGGAATATTGCGGCCAAAGTATATAATACGTTGAATGTTTTCTCTTTGCATTATGTAGAACTCAAACAGAGGTACATTCTAAAATTATTTTCTTTTTATAAAAGAAGACGTAAATAAGTAAAAAATATTAAAGTTATGTTTTTTTTAAGGGAACGCTTAATATATTAGTACCTTTTTAGATTCCTTGAGAAAAATAAATATAAGTTTGATTAAGGTTTACCTACCTTAAACCTTAAAGATTTTGAAAAAATTTAGTGCAAATTTAAAAATTCTGCTTTAAAGAAAGTTTAAACTGGAAATAACCGAAATTCACACCAGACTTTAGGCACGAGGCATATTACATGCTATAATCATGAAAATTTAGATATCTTATACAGTGCGTCCCAGAAATAAGAAAAATGTATTTACTTTGAAGAGTTTTAACTTGTTTATTTAAATGGAGCATTCTATATTTGGTTATTTGAAGTAACAGATAGAGATATTACCTATTGAAGACTATTACTTTCCTATACCTAAATATGCGAGTTTTTTTCGAAAATTATGATTTAAAAAAAAGTAGAAAATCCTATTATTTTTTGTATCAATTGCCATGATTGGTATTCTAATATTCTTGATATACTCGACTGACTTATGTTGATATTTTGAGAAATCTGGGTTTGGCTATCATAAGGATTAAAAAAATGAATTTGATGTATTTGGTGCTGTCATTAGCTATCTATTACTTCAAATAATTAAATATAGGGTGTTTCATTTAAATTAAGCAAGTTAATACTCGCCAAAGTAAATATATTTTTCAACTTATTTCTTGGACACATTGTATAAGATATCTAAATTTTTACGATTATAACATGTAATATGCCTCGTGTCTGAGGTCTGGTGTGAATTTCGGCTAACTTCAGTTTAAACTTTCTTTAAAGCAGAATTTTTAAATTTGCACTAAATTTTTTCAAAATCCTTAAGGTTTAAGATAGGTAAACCTTAATCAAACTTACATTAATTTTTCTCAAGGAATCTAAAACGGTACTAATATATTGGGTGTTCCATTTAAAAAAACATAACTTTGAGATTTTTTACTTATTTACATCCCCCCGTATAAAAGGAAAATAATTTTAGAACGTATCTCTATCTGAGTTCTATACAGCGCAAAGGGAAACATTCAAAATATTAAATACTTTGGCCGCAATATTCCGTGTAGTATGACGTGAATAACCCTGTACAGGGTGGTCCAAATTCGAGGCGTATCATTGGGATCTCAGAAACTATAAGAGATACGACGTCGCTTAAATTAGGGCAAAGTTGCGCAATTTAGTGCCTAACAAAATGCTACTTCGTATGTGGAAAAATTCCGAATACTTTCGGAGATATCCAGAAAAAATCGAAATTTTGCTATATCAATTTTATTTTTTCCTGACTTTATTTGAAAAAATATTCCAAAACAGATGTTACTTCATTATTGCTACTTTTTCTTCCCTACAAGATGGTGTTGTGAAATTTGAAATCCGACATTTCATCTTTAAGCAACCATCATCAACTTAATTTTTTTAAATACGGACCTGGATTTTTTTATCTTGTCTTTTATTACCTTTTGCCCTTCTTAGAACAATGACATATAACAATCACCAAGAAAATTAGTAGATATGATAAAAATACCCTCTTAAAAGGTGCATATATCTAGCACTCTCCCACATCTTTTTTAACATAGGTTTGTCTTCCTTATGTTCATTGTTTTATTGAGAAATTATATACAATGAAAAATAAAAAATACAAAATAAAACAACATAAGGAAGACAAACCTATGTTAAAAAAGATGTGGGAGAGTGCTAGATATATGCACCTTTTAAGAGGGTATTTTTATCATATCTACTAATTTTCTTGGTGATTGTTATATGTCATTGTTCTAAGAAGGGCAAAAGGTAATAAAAGACAAGATAAAAAAATCCAGGTCCGTATTTAAAAAAATTAAGTTGATGATGGTTGCTTAAAGATGAAATGTCGGATTTCAAATTTCACAACACCATCTTGTAGGGAAGAAAAAGTAGCAATAATGAAGTAACATCTGTTTTGGAATATTTTTTCAAATAAAGTCAGGAAAAAATAAAATTGATATAGCAAAATTTCGATTTTTTCTGGATATCTCCGAAAGTATTCGGAATTTTTCCACATACGAAGTAGCATTTTGTTAGGCACTAAATTGCGCAACTTTGCCCTAATTTAAGCGACGTCGTATCTCTTATAGTTTCTGAAATCCCAGTGATACGCCTCGAATTTGGACTACCTTGTATATGTAATATGTAAAAACAACAAATTTTGCACTAAAACCCGGCAATGTTTTATATTTAGTATTTTCTCGAAACTTCCAAAAGGATGGGGCATCTTACCTCACACGCCCGGTGCAATACTATTTAGATGAGAAAATTTCAGTTTGTACTTACTCATGACTTTTAGTTTTCTTTTTCTGTTCAGATTTTAATCTTAGGGGTTCTGAGGTGGATTGCGTCGTGAGTGATGCATACTCCTGGTTAAAGTCCCTCTCCGAACAACTCATGCCGTATTATTGCCTTTTTAGAGCCGTTAAAATATTTTAAAATTTTTAACATGAATTTTGAATTTGACAATGTTTAACTGAAGTTTCTCCATGTTACACCCATCATTTATGACGCTGTTCGAATATAAGATAATTATTAGGGTCGTGTTTCGGAATTCCTGCTAATTCGGCATCCGAAAATTTTTAAAAATTGCCCGTCGGAGATTTTATTAGTTTATAAATTTTGATATTAGAATTAGCAATTAAAAAAAAATATATATATACAGTATGTCCACAGATAGAGGGCCCAAGAGGACAAATGGACACAAAATGTCGTTTTTCGACAAAAACTCATTCTTGATAAAAATCTATGCTTTTTGAAAAAATGTGATTTATGAAAATAGCTTTGAACTTTTTTATACAGGGTGCCCAAAAACTACGAATACATGAAATACTATAGAGAGAAAACTACCGTTATTTCTCATTTTGAAGCAAAATGGTAAATAAAAAACAGATTTCAAATTCTACCCAAAGTTTACATAAAAAATTTTAACTGAGTATTCCAAGTTTTAGTTTTCTTTTAAAATTCAAGCAATTTCTAATTTTATCTTTATCACCTCATTTCACGTATTCACAACAAGCACAACAACAAATGTCACAATATTAAATTTGAGAAATGCGTCGAATACGTGGGAGGTGTGTTTGAATAAGTAATATCTACTAACTTTTATTTTGAATTATTTGTAAACTATTTTGGAACAGCGGAATTTTGTACGTAAACTTTGGATAAGATTTGAAATCTGTTTTTTATTTACAATTTTGTTCCAAAATGAGAAATAAAGCTAGTTTATTCTTGATAGCATTTCATGTTTTCGTAGTTTTTGGGCACCCTGTCTAAAAAAGTTCAAAATTATCTTCGTAAATCGTATTTTTTCGAGAAGCAGAGATTTTTATCAAGAATGACTTTTTGTCGAAAGACGACATTTTTTGTCCATTTGTCCTCTTGGGCCCTCTATCTGTGGACATACTGTATATACAGGGTGTTAGGAAAGTAACTTTGGTAAATTTAACCAGTGGTTAAGAACATTAATTTAAACAAAAAAGTTCCTTGCAAAAGGGGTCGTAAATACAACATTTCCCCGAAAAATCAAAACATGTTGTAAGAATTGGCAACATCGTGTCGTAGTTATTTCATTTTCATAACTATAGTAAACACCAAACAAAAAGTCTCGCATGTCATATATAACGAAATAACATGGCCACATTATGTTTATCTCGGAAACAATACGCAACATGTGTATCAAACTTATTTAATTATAATTATCATACGAAGGTAAAACGTATTAATTATTAAATAATTATTAAAAATACAATGAATTTGGCCATATAGGTACATAAGATAATAAAATATAAACATAATTATAATAAAATATGGTCAGGAATTTTGGTGTGACGTCATTCGGTAAAAATTCGATAATTCTAATGAGGTAAACATAACCACTGGAAAAATTTTAAACCGACAGGGTTGCCGCTAATCGCAAACCCATGTTTGTTTGTTCTGATTATTTGTGAGGTTATCTTATAATACCGGCGATTTTATCGATTTTTGCTTTTAAATGTTCCTTTCTTTAGAAGCTTTCGTGTTGTAAATTGTATTTAAAAATTGTTTTTTTCAAAACAAATACGTCATACAGCTTTTAAGTAGGGGTATTTCAATTATTCTGAAAATGCTAAAGCAACTGAACACGCAAAGAAATGGTGCTTTCTTTAATCCACTATTCGGAACAGGAACGAGATAATAACGGACCTCTGCTAACGTTAAATGCTGTGCGAGAGGTAATTATAGATAGAATTTAACAATTGTAACATAATTAATGCAGGAGTACTGAAGCAAATTATATCGCTTCAAAGATTTGTTCTGAAGTCTGGCAACAGCGTAGGGTAGTGCAACATAAAACTTTGATGACGTGGAGACTTTTTGTTTGGCGTTTACTATACTTAAGTAACCGCATGAAGTGGGTTGTTTTGGGGTGCTTTTTTACGCGGTTCTTTTGGGTCTGGTAGGTTTTACAGTACATAATTAACAAAATGCACTAAAATTCAGGAAATTTAAAAATTGTGTGATTTTTATTTTATTATTTTGAAAAGCCATTTACCTTTAAACTATTGTTATTATCTTCAATCAGCATAACATAAGTTATGTAGCCCACAATGCCCTATCTAATAACCTTGAAAACATAGACCATTGGACTCTCTGTTGGATCCCATTAAGGACCAGAGATAACCAAAGGAATAAAAACTGTCCTTAGCCTAATTTAAATTATCATTCTTCTCCATAATATTCTGCTAAGCAGTTATCTGTCTGATCCTTTTATTATATGTATTATTTCTGCAAAACAATAAAGTGGATATTTTAAAAACTCTAGTTTTAAGAGAAGTAACATAATTCATGCTACGTTACACATTTACACCACTCACATCACACTCAAAAACACATTAGTGTTTTTGCTACATTAAATGTTCGAAATGTTCACCATTTAAGCCCACATATGCTACTCCGGGTACTCCTTGTTGAACTCTCTTGAACAAAGTTTAAAATTTGTTTTTTGGCTTCACAACCAAATTCTCGTTCTCGACCTCGTCCTTGATATATAAGAATAGCGCTATCTGTATACAGAAGTCTTTGGGAAACTTCTTTCTGGATAACGATTACCGCAAATGCGCCTAACTTCTTCAGAATGTTGTGATGTCTCTCCATGATACTCGCATAAAGAGCACATTGTCGCGTACAGTAGTGGAAAAAAGTATGAAATATTTGGACAAATTTTAATAATTTTTTTTAAGCCCTATATTTTAACAGAATAATATAAATTTTGTTTGTATCTAATGTATTGAAAATATTGATAAGCACATTTAATCCTTTATGGATATAAACAATTTTTTTTAACAAATCTTTATGTTGGCTTGGAAAAAAATACAGAATATTCTATTTTTAATAATTTAATAAGCCAAAAAAGGATTTATTTTGCATGTATAGTTTAATTGATTTGTACAGTTCGACAAATCAACATACTTAGATCAAAATATTTTTTGTCAGACTTGAGAAAAAACATTGTTGAGATAGTGGAAAGTGGCAAAACACGAAGTTTAAGTATCTCCCAAATGGGAATATCCAAAATTATACAAAAATTTAGAACATCTGGAGGTATAGATACCCGCAGGAAAACAGGATGTCTTTCAAAAATAACATCCCGAATTGATAAAACTATGAAAAGGATATCTTTGCGAGATTCCCGTAAAATATCTCGCCAAATAATAGAAGAAATTATGGAGCAATTTGACATTCAAATTACCAGTAGAACTGTTAGAAATAGGCTTATTAATGAAGGATTAATGGAACGTATTGCGTTAAAAAAACCTTTACTCCCCAAAAAAAAACAGGATGTATCGACTAGAATTTGCTAGAAAATACCTATCATGGAATATTGAAAAATGGAATACTGTCCTCTGGAGTGATGAAAGTAAATTTATGCTGTTTGGATCGGATGGTAGATAATATGTATGTAGTCCAGTAGGGAAAAGGTACTGTCTTAAATATCAAATTCCTACTGTAAAACATGGAGGTGGCAATATAATGATTTGGGGATGTTTTTCTCGCTCTGCTGTTGGACTCATCTACCGAATAGAAGGAAAAATTAACCGTTTCCTGTATTTGGACATTTTGAAAAATCAGATGCTACCATTCGATGAAGAATCAATGCCACTAATTTGGAAATTCCAACAGGACAACGATCCAAAACATACCTCGAAGTTAGTTACTGAGTAGTTTGCAACAAACAACATCAGTATAATCCAGTGGCCTGCACAATTTCCGGATCTCAATTCTATAGAGCATCTGTGGGAGATATTATAGATCGCCGGATTAGGCAACGCAGGATTGGAAACAAAGACGAATTACGGCAAATCATCTTGGATGAATGGATTTCTGAATTCGAAGATTTATTAATGGGGGTTCTTCCCAAAATCCTGGGGGAACCTAGCCAGAACCTTGAAATATGAGGGGCCAAAATTTTCTAGCGGCATCAAGATTATATCTGAAAGATGGGGCAAACTGGAAAAACAACTGTGAGGGTTAAAGCAGCATCGAGTCAAGTGAGATGTAAAGATTACACGAGGGATGTGTAGTAACTCAATAGGCGAGAGAAAAAAAATTTGGCTCTGATGGACGGAAGAACTTGCACAAAATAAACAGGGGAAAGTAAAATGAAATCGCTTTTTTTGTTTTTCTGTCCGTCGCACGAAAATCAGTTTTTACAAGCTACCGTGTCGGGAAAAAAACCGTAAAACACCGAAACCTCCGCCATCATCGATGTTTTATCCCTCGGGAAAGTTCCGGGTAGGCGTAGGATACGTGGAATTTCGAGGTTTTTTAGTGGGTAGGCGCAGTAGGCGAATCTCACACTATTCAGCCACCGGAACAACAGGCTAGATGTTTTTTGAAGATTTTTCCTCGATAAAAAAAAAAAAAAGGATGAATAGATTCAAATACCCCGGGAGACATTGGAAACATTAGTCGACTCTATGCCTAAAAGATGTCAAGCAGTAATAGATGCAAATGGTTATGCAATAAAATATTAAGTTATTAATTTGTATTAAAATAACAAATAAAAATATTTCATAGTTTTTTCCAACCACTTATTTGCATTTTGAAATTAATAATTAAATATCTCAGATTTTGACTTACTATGCGCTAGTACAATTAGGTAACAAGTATTGCAAAATAAATTTTACAATTTTAACAACTTTCAATAAAATACAAAGAAAAAATAATATACAGTATGTCCACAGATAGAGGGCCCAAGAGGACAAATGGACAAAAAATGTCGTTTTTCGACAAAAAATCATTCTTGATAAAAGTCTATACTTCCTGAAAAAATGTAATTTATGAAGATAACTTTCAACTTTTTTATACAGGGTGCCCAAAAACTACAAATATTAGGTCGTGTAGTATGAAATGAGTAGATTCTCGAAATGCCACATTCAACTGCGAATAACTTCACTCTAAATCTATATTTGAACTTGACTTTTTTATGTGGAAAAGGCACATTCTTCCTCTTTCGATCAGAGTTTAAAGTGTTAAAAATTATTGAAAACTTTTATTTTTATAAAAATTTTTGTGCAGCCATGCAAAATAGTGAAATTCGTGTGTTAATGAAATATGGGTTCCACCGTGGAACTACAACAGCTCAGACGGCTCGCAATATTAATGATGTGTTTGGTACTGAAGTCACTTCACAGCAAACAGTATCTCGTTGGTTCATGAAATTTCGTTCTGGCAATTTTGACCTGAACTAACCTGAACAAATGAACCACGTGGACGACCTGAAACTCAAGTGGATAACGATTATCTGAAAGCCGTGGTGGAAGCGAATCCACGTCAAAGTGCAAGCGAATTATCGTTAATATTCAGTGTAACCAAAAAAACAATATTGACTCATTTGGCTGAAATTGGTGGACATGTGGTGAAAAAGCTGGACAAGTGGGTACCGCATGAGTTGAGCGACATACAGAAAGAACGACGTCTCGAAGCTTGTGTTTCTTTGTTGTGCCGGTATAATAACGATCCATTTTTCAATCGGATTGTTACTTGTGATGAGAAATGGATCCTATATGACAATACCAGACGTTCATCGCAGTGGTTGGATCAAGATGAACCACCAAAACATTGTGCGAAAAAAAATCTTCATCAAAAGAAGCTTATGGTGTCCGTTTGGTGGTTCAACGCAGGTGTCATCCATCACAGCTTCATGAAACCTGGTGAATCGATTACGGCTGATGTCTACTGCCGACAACTGACCGAAATGATGAGGCAACTGACGGTTAAGCAGCCAAGATTAGTCAATCGAAGCGCACCGCTATTGTTGCACGACAACGCTCGGCCACATACCGCACAAGTCACCTTGGCCAAGCTACAGGAGTTGGAATTGGAAACTCTTCGTCATCCACCGTATTCACCCGACTTAGCACCCACTGATTACCACTTCTTTCAAAATTTGGATAACTTCTTGGTAGGGAAAACATTCAACTTCGACGAGGCTGTCAAAGCTGCCTTCCAAGAGTTTATCGACTTCCGGCCTGCAGGCTTTTACAGCAGGGGAATCAATGAACTTCCCGTTAAATGGCAGAAGTGTATTGATAATGGTGGTGCATATTTCGATTGACAATAAAAACATTTCATATGAAAAAAAAATGACTAAAGTTTCAATTCAATTCTACTCATTTCATACTACACGACCTAATACATGAAATACTATCGAAAGTAAACTACCGTTATTTCTCATTTTGAAGCAAAATGGTAAATAAAAAACAGATTTCAAATTCTACCCAAAGTTTACATAAAAAATTTTAACTGAGTATTCCAAGTTTTAGTTTTCTTTTAAAATTCAAACAATTTCTAATTTTACCTTTTTCACCTCATTTCACGTATTCACAACAAGCACAACAACAAATGTCACAATATTAAATTTGAGAAATGCGTCGAATACGTGGGAGGTGTGTTTGAATAAGTAATATCTACTAACTTTTATTTTGAATTATTTGTAAACTATTTTGGAATAGCGGAATTTTGTACGTGTAAAGCACCCCGGCTTACGCATACGTATTATTATATCATATATGTATTAACCTCTTACATTATTTCTTGTACTATTTTCTCATGGAAACCTAAGGACAATATTAGAACTTAATTAGAATGTATGTCTACGTAGAAACACAATTCCTTTGTCTGATATAAGCAACCCACCAAATTGTAATTAGCTGAGACTCAAAGTCTCAGTACTGTTTAAGGTTCAAACTACCCTTATTAATGTACTTTAGCAAAGTCCATGTAGATATCATGTATATAAATAGGGCAGTCAAGCAGTTAAGAGATAGTCCAGCAGAAACCTTCAGACTCTTCTTCACAAAACACTTACATAAAAAGGGTCTTTACGCCTCGCTCCCGCTCTTGTATTATCGAGAAGTTAATAAAGTGTTATATTTTTGACTCGCGTATAGTTATTCCAACCCGGCACATTACATACGTAAACTTTGGATAAGATTTGAAATCTGTTTTTTATTTACCATTTTGCTCCAAAATGAGAAATAAAGCTAGTTTACTCTTGATAGCATTTCATGTGTTCGTAGTTTTTGGGCACCCTGTCTAAAAAAGTTCAAAATTATCTTCGTAAATCGTATTTTTCGAGAAGCAGAGATTTTTATCAAGAATGACTTTTTGTCGAAAGACGACATTGTTTGTCCATTTGTCCTCTTGGGCCCTCTATCTGTGGACATACTGTATACATATAATAATGTAATATATTTCCATAGCCAACTATGAATTTTTGAAAATAAATAAGTACCTGGTGTGCATTTTTAATTATTCTACAAAATCGTTATTACCTAAAATTTTTCGATGAAATTTTGTACAGGCCCGTTTTGAAGGGTGCTCAATCCAGTGGCGTGCACAGATTTTTTCTAAAAAAATCGCTAATATGATTTATTAAAATTTTGCTTGTAGTAGCTTGCCATAGTAGGCCTTGGATTTTATATCAACCAAGCCAATTTTGCTGAAAATGTGTAGTTCTTCAAGCTCTATAATTAAAAAAAAATCCGGGCTAAATCGCACAATTAATAAACTTTTTACAGACTGACCCCAAAACAAATGGGTCACACTGTATATGGGGTGTCCCATAATTAGGTGCCAACACTGAAACAGCGCAACCTACGTGCAAAAATAATATCAAATTGGTAAATAAACATATGTCCTGGAGCGCCCCCTAACGGAAATACGGCCTCTTGAAGAGGGCCCCAATGAGAGAGTTTTTGCTAAATAACTCCTAAACTACCCAGTATAAATGTATGAAATTTTGGTATTCTCACAATTTTGTCATGCTTAATCCAAATATTTTTTCGAAGTGTATCAATCTGAATCATAGACCTGTCATTAGGAGGATCTGGATTACAAAAGCAATGATATTTTTTTAGTGGATGCAAATATTTCATTTCTTTGCTAAAAATATGTAAACCTAGAGTTTTTTACTCAAAAAAGATACTCTTGAATAATGTCTTTAACTATCACCGTTTTTGAGAAAAATGCAATTTGTTGTGTAATGTTCTTCATACATTTCATATTTTTTTCAGTAAAACACTGAAGTAGGCTTTGACACAAAAGCTAGTTGCTTAATATACTAATCGGTTATTTTTATCAAGTATTTTTATTAAACTGTAGTTATGGAATATAAAATAAAGGTAAACAGAATACTAAGTAAACCACTTATTTAAGTAAATGTTCAAATAAATTCCCATTTTCTTGAATGCAGAATCTGGCTCTTTTTTTTAATGTTTAAAGTCGCACGAAGAATTTCAAACTAAGTACCCTTAGTACTATTAGCAGCATCATTTATTTGCCTTAGAAGTTCTTCTTCGGTGTCTATTTCGGTGGCATAAATAATACTTGGCATTTTACTCCATAGGTAATAATCTAGGGGATTTAAATCAGGTGACCGAGCTGGCCAGTTTATTGGTCCACCTCTTCCTATCTACTTAATCTTATAATTTTGATTTAACCACTCTCGAACGAGTAAACTAAAATAAGCTGGTGCCCCGTCATGCTGAAAGTACATGTTCAATCGCGTTCCAATAGCTACCTCTTCTAACAAATTTGTCAAATCATTCTGAAGAAAATCGATATAATTTTGCGCGTTCAATCTATTTGGGAAAACTATAGGTCCTATTAATGAATCGCCTTAAAATGCCTGTCCATACATTAATAGAACATTTATTTTGAAAGTTGGTCCTTCTAACAACTCTTGGATTTTATATATACAAATCTTTATTTCGCAAGAAACAGGCTATCGACCAATTGGTCTTTCTGCCGAAAAAATAATATTTATTGAAGTATTCCATACTTTTTTCCACTACTGTAGGTACTGTTAATAAGTCGGAATAAAATTATTTAAAGCTCGCTCAAATCAACTTTGCTGATGATCGGTTGCGTGTATCGACAGAAGATGAATTTAGCGAGAAGAAAATCACACTAAAACATAAAAAGCATGAAAGGACATGCAGTCCATGACCAAACTGAAAAATAAGGGTGGTTTTATTTTAGCCCTTCTCGATGATCCCTAATGGACTCCATGGCGCCAGGCGCCTTTGCAGAGGATCATATATCAGATAAGATGGGACGAAATACAGATAACCACAGCATAACACAGATGGCTACATAACTCATACTATTTAGGTACTAGGCCTACCTGTTTACTGCGCATTCCTTCGCCCGCAAGTGCCTTATCGCTTCACCCACAAAGTGAGCGAGCGACCCTCATAAGGGCCATAAAAAACAATCATGACAAAAATAAACTCCTCCTCCTCGGTCACGTTCCGTGCGGCGTTGCCGCTTGCGTTTATTTTCACCGTTTAAGTTATTAATTAAATTTTCAATTGTTTTTAGCAATGTTATTGTTGAATAATTTTTAAGTTTTTTTCTTATACATCAAACAATCAACATCTGTCAAGGACGTTTTTCCACATTTCATTCAAATTTTAAAGCTTATCATAGCTTTTCGTTACTAACTTTGATACATATTTTTTTAAAACTACTAGATTGTCGACCCTTGTTATAAGAAACTTTTTTGTTCGAAATGACGTTCTTAATCATTGGTTAAATCTACGAAAATTATTTCCCTAACACCCTGTATACAGGCTGCCTCGGATAAGAATGAACTTTACAGGTAAACTATAAGAAATAGGGAGATGGTTAAATTAGCGAAAAGTGTTTGTGTTCTGCAAAATCATGTTTTCAAATTTGAAAAATTCCGAATGGATCCGAAGTTATTTAAGAAAAACCGAATGTTTGTGATTCCTTTCTTACCATTTTCTAATTTTGTTTTAAAAGATATTTTAAAATAAATTCAACATTTTCATTGCCACTTTTTCTCTTCAACAAAATGGTATTCTTAGATTTTCGATCCGACGTTTCGTGTCTTAGAAATCATCATCAACTTAGTTTTTTTAAATAGTCAACAAATTTTATTTTATGCTTAGTACATTCTATTTTTTTTCTTAATCTTTGATTTGTATTGTATGTTCGTGCAGTAAAATTTGATGAAATGAAACATTATTCCAACGAAGAGAAATTTGATATACTTTGCTGTTATATTGAAAATCATAAAAATTGTGCTTAAGCCGAAATGCAATTTTTTCAAAGATATCCAGAACGACGTCAACTCAATCAGTCGATTTTTAAGCAATTAGTTACAAATTTAAAAGAATATGGTTTGTTTAATAAGCCAGTGTTGCATCGCCACAAAAAAATTAAACCTGAACAGGAAATTGCTGTTTTGCTTACGGTAGAAGAACATAATAACGTAAGTCTTTGAAGTATTGAAAATTACCATGCTGTTCCTAAAATAATAACACAAAGAATTTTTCGTAAGTAAAGATAAAAGATTCCAACAAGATGGGACTCCTTATAATTGTAGTCATAATATTGAATATTTAAGAGGCCGTTTTCAAAATAATTTAATTTCTACCAAGGGTCCAATAAACTGGCCACCGCGATCTTCCGATATTACACCATTGGACTTTTTTTCTGGTTATTCCTTAAACATAAAATTTACTAAAAAATTTTTCAAAATGATGAATTGAAGGTTACAGTTCGACTTGCAATAAGAAGGATAACTCTAGAGATTTTAAATAGTGTTATGGAGGAAATTGTTAACCGATGTTATTTATGTTTGGAAAATGAGAGTGGAACATTTGAACATAAAAAATAATTTTTAACTATTTTTTTGTGTTTATTTCTTTGTTTACTAAGTGACAGACCTAAACAAATAATTTTCAAAGCCACTAATGATATCTGTCTTGGGGGAATTTTTGTCACTCCCCTGGACAATGTTGTAATTAGTGGGTTCTGCTTCCGCGGCTGGTTCTAAACTTTTCGTTACGGAAGGACCACTCTCGTTTTTGTCAGACCGGGAGAAACTGGATTGAACTAGATGCTTGTTTGATTCTTTGTGAATGTATATTAACAAACTCTTAGCTTAAATTGTGTTTACAAGCGATTGGTGTTTGATGATTTCAAAGGTAACCTTAGAATTTTTTCGAACTTCTGATCTCTGATGAGGTCAAGAGTGAACTCTCTTGAGAAGTGGGGGGAAGACTCCACAGTGAGTTCCCACTACCCTTCTCATGTCGCATCGTAACGGCTCTTTTTAAATTACTGAAATTGGACGTCCTCCGCGGTACCAGGGATTGGTCCTTTGTCTGCCTCTAGTCAGGGTTTTTTTTCCTTCTTTGAAATCACCAGGGTTTATAACTTTCTCTATAACTATGGCCAATTGCAGCCAATATCACAGATGAATTGCAGTGGGATTCTTGGGAAATTTTGGCAGTATATTTTTTATCTATCGGCAATAAACTGCTTCAGGGAACATCATTATGGGAAGGTTCCCAGGTTTATGCTACCCTTTCGCCATAGTTTATTGCCGACATTTGGCATTCCCGAAGAAGTCTGATTGTTTTCAGACAATATCGAAAAAAAGTTATGTTATGTTGGAAAAAGGAGAATGAGATTTTTGGACTAAACCATTTAATAAATCATAAGTGTGATATATCGTTGAATTCAGAAAAAAAAATAGAATTTACTAAGCGTAAAATAAAATTTGTTCACTATTAAAAAAAAATTGATGATGGTTTCCTAGAAACGAAACGTCGGATCAAAAATCTAAGAATATTATCTGATAGAATGGCAAAGAAAATGTTAAATTTATTTTCAAATATCTTTTGAAACAAAGTCAGAAAACAATAAAAAAGGAGTCACGAAAGATCAATTTTTCTCAAATAACTTCGGATCTATTTGGAATTTTGCAAATTTGAAGATATGATTTTACAGAACACAGAAAAGCGCAACTTTTCGCTAATTTAACCACCTCTCTATTTCTTACGGTTAACAAGATCCTTGTAGAGTGTATTCTTTTCCGGGACAGCCTGTATAGCGCAAGAAAACGTATCTTTTTTTAACTTTTGCAAAAATACCGCCATTTTGTTAATTTACGGTGAAATTTGAATATTTTGATACAGACGATAGCAACGGCGATACGGATTAAGAATATCTTTCATCAATAAAAAAAAAATTCTATTGTCCTAAATCATGCCTTACTAGGGAAAAAAGTTTGCTTAATTATATGTAATACTTTTTGAAAAAAAAAAAATTGAAAATGTTCTAATTTTTAGGCGTTCATACTTAATCTACAAAATTGAATTATAATTATTTCTTATTGGAGTTTCTATGTATTTTCTAGACTTTTCAAGTGTTTTTGATTCCATAATATTCAATACCATAAAACGAAAAATCTGATTTTCTGCTGTCATTTGTTTTCTAAAAATACAGGAGTTGTAATACACGAAAAAAAGAACTTCCTTTTCCCTTAAACTAAAATCGCTTAAGAAGGTGGGTTTCTGTCTGGAAAGGCACAAGTCTTGGGTTTGTCAGGTATTTTATGAAGAAAATTAGGAAGTTCAAAGTTGAAATTTCTCTGTATTTTTTGCATTACTCCAGAACTTATCTCTGTAAAGTAATTTTCTTACTGGTCCCTCTTGGTTCAAAAATGAAAATTAAAAAAATACCGGATTCAAGTTCCATGAATGCATGTTGCAAACACAGTAAGTTTCTGATGATTGACGAATAATTTATCCAAATGAATAACTTATTTAGAACCCCTTGACGCAAATTGTTGCTTATTTTTCCCTGAGTGCTAAGTAGAACTTTTCCACATGTGCTTTCATAGGAAATCGCAATTTAATGTGGAGAAGTGCGATAGGATGCAAGAGCTAAGGTCTTCCAGGGTTGGAACTACTCTGAATGAAGAGAGATACCATTGGATGGTTCCACGTGCAGGCTGGAGAAATGGGAGTAGAAGATCTAGGTAAGTTTTTCACAAAATTATTAATCTAACATTGAAAATGGGCAGTGAACAACAATTAAAACCGTCTAATTTATTGGAAAACTATTTTATTATTTACAATATACAAAATTTAAAACTGGAAAACAATAAGTATATTATTTAGTTGCATAATAAATAAATACATAATTTCATCATTATATTGGTTATATTAAGTTAACACCCCCTTAGCAGCAAAACTACAAGCCACATACAATGCCATCGTTTCAGAACTTCCCACTTTCAATATATTTTGCAGCAAAGGAAATTAGTTTTAACCAAAAAATACGTCAACTTAGATATCGAAGGGAACGTTTAAAACCAATGTGCGTTGTATATTAGGCTTCGCCCCCTTGCTCCCAGCTACCCCCACTTGAAATTTTTAAATGGCACCCCCAGTTTGTAGCATATTATTTTAAACGTCTTGAAAACCCCGATTTATTATCGTTTAGATAACTAAAATTGGTTTGTCCATTCTCCTA
The DNA here is from genome assembly GCF_039881205.1 of Euwallacea similis. Taxonomy (NCBI): domain Eukaryota; kingdom Metazoa; phylum Arthropoda; class Insecta; order Coleoptera; family Curculionidae; genus Euwallacea; species Euwallacea similis. Next base: position 1,803,026 of record NC_089637.1, on the reverse strand, counting down.
AAGGGTCAAAAATAGATTTTTAAACATTCTTGTATGTTTCAATGTTTCTTTTCATTTGTTTACTTTACAGATTTTTTTTTTGTCGATAAGAGACATAATAGAATATTGTATCTTAGTTTTTATCAATTTTTGTATTTTAGCGCAAAATGTTTTCCTATTTAGGTAAAATTAAGTTTAATTTGGTAACTACCTATTTACCTGTGAGTTGCAGTGAAAGCGATAGATTTATATATGATATAGATTCATAATGATGTATACTTTAGAAGAAAGGACCGAAATTACTTTTGTGTGTGGTGCTTAAAATAGGAAAGCTCATAGGACAGTCCGGGTTTTTAATGAAAGGCATCCTGAGAAAAATGTAAGCCACCGATGTGTGCTGGACTTTGTTAAGAAATTTCAAGCAATAAATAAGCAACCCAGAAGTCATAATGAAACTGCACAGGTTGAGATTTTTGGCCATTTCGGTATCAGTTCTACCACTTCAATTTCAAAAGTGGTTCAGTTGACAAATATTTCATATATGTAGTTCCATTCATAAAGTTCTAAAACTAAACAAGCCAAATTTTACATTTTACAAAATGAGTATTCTTCAAGAACTGTGAGAAGACAATTCTGATCAAAGAAGTCAATTTTGCGAAAGAGTGATTGCGAGAATTGAAATCGACCCACTCATTACACAGTCCTTAGAAAACTAAATCGATAAAGCGAGAAACTCCTTTTTGGATGAACACCATTTACACTTTCAACATGATGGTGCACCATCACACGACGCATGACGTGTTCGACAATAGTTGAATGAAAGGTTTCCTGGCAAATGGATTGGCAGAAAAGGCGTTGTGAAATGGCCGGTGAGATCGCCAGATTTAGTGCCTCTACATTTCTTCCTCTGGGGTTATTTAAAGACAATTGTATACAAAACTATCCTATGGGATATTCAGAATCTACGAAATAGGATTACCGGCGCATGCAGGTTAATTAATAGAGCCACATTTGAAAATGTCTGACAAGAATTTGAGAACAAGTTGTATTTTTGTTTAGTCAACAATGGTGAGCATTTTGAACACCTAATGAAGTAAAGTTTTGGGGAATAAATTTACTACGTTAGTTGGATTTTGTTTCAATTAATGTCATTTTGACTCTTTAGAAGAACGAATTAACTAATTTTAGTTTTCTAAACGGTTATGAATCGAGGTTTTTAAGGCTTTGAAAATGATGTGTTACAAGCTGAGGGTGCTACTTAAAAATTTTAAGTATTAGTACCTGGGGGCAAAAAAGCGGAACCTAAAATACAACGCACTGATTTTAAACGTTCCCCTCGATATCTAAGTTGATGTGTTTTCTGTTAAACTAATTTCCTTTGTTGCAAAAAAATATTGGGGGTGGGAAGTTTTGAAATGATGGCAGCGTATGTATATACTGTTCTAATATATAAAAAATTTAGTGGTACAATGGAAATGGTTTCGCTTCTATAAATAACGGACAAAGACAAGACTTTATGTCTATGAACATTAGAAAATGAAAAGTTTTTAAATTTTTTTATTATAGGTATTTGAGTTTTCATCACAAAGAATTTGAGCTACACTGCTTTGATGGTTTCGTGTTGGCAAAAACTATCGATATAAATTCCTAAACTTTTTAATGCAAATGTGAATAATGTTCTAATTTCTCCAAAAATCTCAAAACCGAAGAAATTTTCTTGACAAATTTTTGTTTAAGTGTTTTTTCAAATTCTCTGCCATTCAGCAAGTATGTATGTTTGTACTTTCGCTCTGATTTCCATATACTTTAGTGCAATCAGGACCATACAAGAATGATTCTCGCCTATTTCAGGAAATCCGTAATACGTCGATCTCCTGGAAAGCTTACTTGTAATTATAGACAAAGATTACAAGTTAAACAAATGTCAAATTTTAATAGAGATATGCTGAATTTTTGTATTAATATTTGACATAGTGATGTTAGAAATTCAGCACAACTCTACTAAAATTTGACATTTCATAGATGTCAAACCTGATGTATATGTGAAATTCTGCTACTGTCGCTATCTCTTACTAATACAGGGGCAAACAATTGATTTTCATGGCAACGTCTGATTTGTAATACGTTGCAATAACATATATAGAGTGTGTCCGAGAATAATGTGCATTGTAAAAAGATTTCTTAGGTCAATAAAAAAAATCAACTGCGTAATCGCGTTGGTCTATCGGTTTTCGTCAGATCACTGAAGTCAAGCGACGTCGGGCGTGGTTAGTACCTGGACAGGTGATCACCTGGGAACCAGCGTGCAGTTGTGTTATCCCCCCACTGAAGTAATGCCGATAGGCGGTTCCAGTGGGGATCTAGGGTGAAGAGAGGAAAAGGGTTTTAGTGGGTAGTCGGCAATTGCCTGAAACACTGGAGTTCCACGCTACCAGACCGATCGACAACATAACAGCAACGGTCTGGTGTGCGTAAATGTATTTCCCCAACCTCTATAAAAATTTTTTTTTTAATTTCTATATAAACTTGTTCTTATTTGAAATTGTAAATTAGTCGTCAATGGCAAATAATCAAAGGACTTACCTAAAAATTCGCAGTTGTCTTTTGTATGGGAAGTAACGTATATTTTGATACAAAAAAAACAATTGTATGAAAATTTTTACGCAAAAAAAGATAATTTTGCTGATAATAAACAGAATTTTGTATGTTAAAGCACTCTCTATTTTGAATACTGTGCCTGTCACAAATTTTCTAGCACCGATAATGGACTTAAATCGTCTTCTAGTGAAAAATTTGTTCTACGCAGTATTAATTATAATCAGAAATAATCACATGCAACGTAATATGTATATTTAAAATTATCAAAAAATTTTAGGGCAATGAAGTTGGGATGAAAAAAGCATGACTGCACGTAATGCACAAGTGCTTTTTTTGTGATCCAGATTTTATAAATGCATGTTGCTCTAGAATATATGCGCGTGAAATTTTATCACGAAAAATATGATTAATATTGTATAAGAAAAAGTAAGTTCCGTTTTCTAATAGTAGGCCGAACGCATACTGTATATATTATGTGTGAACCGGCTTAATATGTATTTGAAAGATCTTAATGTTAATGTTAAATTGCACTATCTGTCACGCAATGAAAGTATTAAAACATTTAGTATTTCTTCGATTGAAAATGGATCGTTTTGTACCTAGTAAGCGTCATTTGCGGGAAGTTTTATTATATTTTTATAATTTAAAGAAATCTGCTGTTGAAAGTCATCGTCTACTTGTAGAAGCTTACGGTGAACATGCTCTATCTGATAGTATGTGTAGAAGATGGTTCAGATAATTTACAGAAGGTATTTTTGATGTTGAAGACACAGAACGTGAAGGTAGACCAAAAAAGTTTGAAAATGGACAGTTGGAAACATTACTTAATAATGATCCCTGTCAAACTCAAGCAGAATTAAATGTTGAACGATCAACTGTTGAAAAACGTTTACAAGCAACGGGACTTGTTCAAAACACGAAGATTGGGTCCCACAGGAATTAACCGAAAGGCAACAGGAAAATCAGAAAACCATTTGTGAACTGCTGCTTCACAAACAACAAAGGAAGAGTTTGTTACATAGACTAATTACAGGAGATAAAAAATGAATTAATTATGAGAATCCTAAAGGTAAAAGAGTTTGGATAAAGCCTGGTGTGATTGGTTCATCGCAGCCAAAGCGAGATATTCATTGTGATAAGGTTATGCTCTGTATCTGATGGGATATGAAAAGCGCTGTATAACATGAGTTGACGAAGCCTTCCGAAACCATTACTGGTGATGTCTACCGACGACAACTAATTCGTTTAAAGCGAGCTATTGAAGAAAAATGACCTGAATGGGAGAATAGGCACACTAACGTCATTTTTCAACAGGACAACGCTAGACTACACATTGTTCGACCGTTCAAAAACTACTTAGAAGGGCAGAAGTGGGAAATGTTATAGCACCCGCCATATTCATCCGACATTACTCCTTCGGATTACTATTTGTTTCGATCGATACAGCCCTTAGTGGAGAACGATTCCGTTCTTATGAAGGCATCAGAAATTGGCTTATTAATTGAATCGTCTTCAAAGACAAGCACTTCTTCAGAAATAGAATCTGCAAATTGCCTGAAAGATGGGCAAAGCTTGTAGCTTCAGATGGAGCATACTTTGAATAATGTACTATCGGCCACAAAAGTGGTCGACCAGTTTCAAATCAAAATCGCTTGCGGTACTGTGGGTCGGATACCTTTTTTTGTCACACTTGACCTAGATTACTTTTTGTTGGGCTCTCCTTTTTGTGCATATACATCAATATTTTGCACACAAACATGTATTGCTGGCCCAATTTCTGATTGGGCCATTGAGACAATTTTATTTTTTGGTATTTTCTCAGTTCATCGTTCAGCTGCAATGCCACCAAATCTGAGCGATAATATTAAAAATAATATAGTACTTTTGTATGAACAAGGGCGTAATGTTTCCCAAATTAGTCGTGAGTTGAATATTATGGTACGTAATCACATTGTCTTTTTTCAATTAAGGTAACTTTATCACTGGCTTAAATTTGGGGACGTTTTTTTGTTTATATTGTTACTTCTGGCAAGAATTTCATCTCGAGTTGAGCGAAAAGTTTGTGAGACATCGGCTGTGTTATACAGGGCGTTCCAAATTCGATGTGCTATTATTGCTCTCTTAAACGGGAAGAGTTACAGGGTCGGTTAAATTGGAAGATATGTGCCAAATTTAATACTCTTTTAAGAACCGAAAACAATGTTATCGAATGATTTTTAGTTTCTGAGTTACTGTGAAAAAACTAAAATTAGGTCGAATTTAATTTTCTAAATAAATCGATAACTAAAAGTTTTTCATCAAAAGGTTTGATATAAGAACTTCGTAGTTTTCTTATGTCTACAATCCAGTAAATTTCAAAATTTTAAATGTTCCTTAGCTTTTGAGATAATGAGACAACAACTTGAGTTTTTCAAATACGGACCTGTGCATGTTTCGGCGATTTTTAAAAGTTCTTAATAACCCCTTTACAACGATGTATCACAAGATAGAATTTTTTGTCTTAGTGTAAAAGAAGTAATTCTACATTTATCTCTCAATAAGCTAGGCCGGTCTTGGAGTGCCAAGCAAAAAATGTAATTATTATGCCTCAAAAATGTTATGCAGGCAAATTAATTATCAATCAAGCTGTACGATTATAAATTTTTCAACGATAACAAAAATAATAATCCAACTCTTAATTTAAAATAAAACTAAACATCCTTTAATGAACAAATGGAGAACTGAATAACTCTAATACAATCAACAGTCATTGTCAATATTATTTTTTACTGATTATAAGTATTCAAAATGACCTCCGTTATTAAGAACACAGTGTCGAGCATTTTTTATAACTTTTTTTGGATATTTTCTAACATACGAGGAGTTAATTTTTGACAAGCAGTTTGAATTTTTGTATAAGTTCCTCCACATTCTGTGGTGTTGTTTGATAGACCCTATCTTTGATATAACACCATATGGAGAGATCCATAGGGGTTATATCCGGGGACCGTGCTGACCAGTTAATGTTATTATAATACTAATTTATTATTAATTTTCTGGCTTGATTGATAATTAATTTGCCTGCATAACATTTTTGAGGCATAATAATTACATTTTTTGCTTGGCACTCCAAGACCGGCCTAGCTTATTGAGAGATAAATGCAGAATTACTTCTTTTACACTAAGACAAAAAATTCTATCTTGTGATACATCGTTGTAAAGGGGTTATTAAGAACTTTAAAAAATCGCCGAAACATGCACAGGTCCGTATTTGAAAAACTCAAGTTGTTGTCTCATTATCTCAAAAGCTAAGGAACATTTAAAATTTTGAAATTTACTGGATTGTAGACATAAGAAAACTACGAAGTTCTTGTATCAAGCGTTTTGATGAAAAACCTTTAGTTATCGATTCAATTAGAAAATTAAATTCGACCTAATTTTAGTTTTTTTCACAGTAACTCAGGAACTAAAAATCATTCGACAACATTGTTTTCGGTTTTTAGAAGAGTATTAAATTTGGCACATTTCTTTCAATTTAATCGACCCTGTAACTCTTCCCGTTTAAGAGATAGCAATAATAGCACATCGAATTTGGAACACCCTGTATAAGAAGAATTGCTGTTCAGAAACCCAAATTTGAGAGGTTTTTAAAATTGCCCGTGTAGTTTTGATCTCGTTTCAGAGGGAGACCGTCCGTCGCTGGATTACCCGTCATGGGGTCGAGGGTCACGTAGACGAGCGACCCAGACCTGGTAGACCCCCCAAGTTGTCGGACGACCAGCGGCAGGAACTGGTCGCTGATTTTCGGGAGTGTGGTTTCCGACGAACATCCCAGTACACTGTACGTTGAGATGTAAGTATGGAGACCATCCGAAGGACTCTTCATAAAGAGGGTCTTCATAATCGGCGACCAGCAACGAAACTGGCTCTGACAGAGCAACATAAACAGGCCCGCTTAGCATTTGCCCAAGAGTATTTAAATTTCGATTGGGCAAATGCTATTTTTGCTGACGAAAAACCTTTTTTGTCAAGCGAAAACGGCAGGCTACATTTATGGCGACCTCATAATACTCGGTACGATGAATGCTATATTATATCGAACAGAAGGTCCGGCCGAATACGGGTTAACTTCTATGGGTGGATGTCTGGTGATGGTCCCGGCGAACTGGCAAGTTTTGAAACAAGGGAGAATTCTATTTAATACGTTCGGATGCTCGACGAAGTTATGCTTCCTTCTGTTCGTACTTTGTATCCTGTGGCAGAAATGCCCGTCATCAATTATGTTGATGACAACTGTAGGATACATCGCGCAAACATCGTAAAGGATTGGTATCACGAGCATCCAGACATAAATAATCTTCCCTGGCCTGCATATTCACCAGACCTAAATCCCAAAAAAAATGTATGGGGCTTAATGGTTCAAAGGTGGCACAATAACAATGAACGTACTACCGAAGATTTGGTGGCACATTGCAACCAAATCTGGAATACGGTTAGAGGTTCGCCCTTGTGTCAAAACTTTGTGGGTTCAATGGGCCGGAGGCTACAAGACGTCATCGACGCCAATGGGGGAGTAACCCGCTATTAGAATTGTTTATTTTTTAATTTTGTCATTTATTTATATAAGTTTTAAATTTATTTTCTTTTGATCGTACTGTATTTCCGAAAAAAATGTGTCTTGAAATTTTCCCTTTTAACGTATGCATTACGAAAAACGCCGCTTATGTCATCTTTTGTCTAAAGAACTTTTGCGACATAGAAATCACTTGATAGTTAAGTGAGAGGTAGGAAATTACTAGCCGAATTGATTTATTTGAAATTATCAACCTGAAAATATTCCGGCAAACTTGGTATTCGATGTAAAATTCTAAATTTATTCGCTCAACACAACGTGTCTGTTGGACCTGTGGGTCATTTTTTGTGAACAGATAAGGCGCCTTCGTTCGGAATACACGTCAAGCGATTTTGAACCTTAGCGTGGTCGACCACTTTTGTGGCCGATAGTACATATATGATATAAGTGCTAAACACACGTTTGTTTTTACCAAAAAAACAGAACTTACTTTCTCTCATACCCGTAATTTTCAATGCAAGTTATATGCGGAGAAACATTTAATGAACCAAATGCTACGTATTTGTAAAATGTTTGACTCGTAGGCGTTCAGAAAAATTTTGTAGCGATAAAATTTCTACGAGTGTTGATTACTGTAGTTACAGTGGATATTGAATAATGAAACAATTGAAATTTATAGCAGAATAGATGACGAATGAAATTCTCAGAAGAGAAATCGTGGAAAAAACACTTTGAGCGCCATGTCCAAATAGCTTGTTCGGGATACAGTAGTGGAAGAAGAACGAGAAAGAGGAGAGGATACCTGAATGCCAAAGCCCTAGTCATAGGGTCGAACTGTGTGAATGAGAGAGAGAAAGACTCTTAGAGGAATGGATGGCTGGAAATGGGATAGTGGTGATGAATGAGGTGAATATACCTCCCTTCTGTACGTGCAGGAGATCGTCGGTGATTGACTTCGCGTTGGCGATGGAAGACCTGGCCGAAATAGTAAGGGATTGGAGGGTCGACGTCGAGGGGGAGAACAACCTCAGTGACCACATACATATCTATTAGATTTAGCGTGGAGCGTGAAGGAACCCCATCGACAGTTCAGGGGCTGGCAGAAGGACGGAGAGTGAATGAAACGTCGCTGAAGAGAATTAGGAGGGAAGCGAGAGAAATGTTTGGCGAAGTGGGGAGAGAGGGCGAGGCGCCGGAAGTTTTCACGCGAAAGATGCAGTGGATCTGTGACATAACCTATAAGAGAAAAAAGCAGGAGGGAAGTCGCAGACTGATATGGTCCGGTGAAAGCGGAATAGCCGAGTTCAGGAATGCATGTAAAAGGGCTAGGAACGCTCTTACGAGGTTGGAGATGAAGAAAAACTACGAGAATAAGAAGGAGAAGTATGCGAGAAGGTATAAGGAAGCGAAAAACGACCTAAGGAGAATTATTAAGATAATCAAGACGAAGTGTTGGCATGAACTATACGAGGAACTTAATGAGAATCCCTGAGAGACAGTGTATCAAATAGCCGAGAAAAAGCTGAGATCGCAACCCCGTAGGGATCTCTCAGAAGAGGAGACGAGAATGCAGGTGGAGAGGTTGTTTTTGCGGAAAGAGAGAACTAGATGCAAGAAGGTGAAAGTACAGGACCAAGAGTGAGTCAAAGGAGTGCTGGTATTGTAGGGAGAGAGACCCAGTGGAGCACACTTTATTTGACTTCAAGGAGTTTGCAGGTGTGAAGGACGATTTTTTGAAGGGATCATCAGGAGCGTTTGAGAGTGAAAGTGTTGGTAGATTGTTGTTGGAGAGTGAAGAGGAATAGAAGATAGTTTTGAGTGATAATGGGTAGGAAGGTTGCGGAGGAAAATAGGAAGGTGAAAGTTAGAAATGAATGAGGGAGACATGATATTTATAAAACCTTTCTACCGAAATAATGCCTAGCGGCAGTTCCGGGAAGGAAGCATGGCGAAAAGAGGTGGTTTTTAGTGGGTAGGTGCCCCCATCAGGAGTGAATCCCACATAACGACGACGTAAGGTTGACAGACCACAAAGTCGTAATGCCTATGAAGGTTTTCCCCCTCTATAAAAAAAGTTTGTTCAAGAGGTATTGTCGGATCTATGTTGATCGGGACTATTTTTCTTTTTTTGACCTTAGAATCCCTCCCAAAATATTATTCTCGAATACTCTGTATATGTTGCCAAATCTGAGCTTATTAAGAATATACATATTTAATTATGTTACTATGTGAGATAAATGGATGGCTTAGTTTATTGTTAAGAGGGTGGTGACAATGAATTATTCTTATAAACTAGCTTCTAGGTACGTATTTTTGATAGGAAGGGCGCAAATGTTAGAAAAGTAAAAAACAGGCCTTTTTTGCTTTTTTACGTTGAGGCACTTCACCCTTAACAGTATAAAGTCACACATGTGTTTGAAATCGGTCACGTTTACAGGATTAATGTAGGTAGATTACCTTTTGTTGACATTAGCTTTGTATTGTACCTACTATAAGGTGTCCCAACTAACCCTTTAGTGGCGGTAGCACTTTTTGTTTTATAATTTTATCTGTTAATTTTGGTAAATTTGGTACAAATCCATGGGGATAAAATTGAAAAAAATTATGTCTCCATGGCATCTTATAAACATGTACATACACAGGGTGTTTCCTAAACGTACGACACAGATTTAACATATGGCGCAATATTCTAAGTCAAAATAAGAAAAAGCTCCTACAATATCGCTTTATTTCTGAAATATAGGATGTAAAAAAAAACCTTGGTGTTTCTGAAAGAGTTCAGCAGTCACTTAGAAGAAGCATGGATTGATGTATCTTTGGTGGTAGTAGTTATTTTACATCATTTTTGTAGATTTTACTTCGTTAAATCTATTTTTGTCCTGTTTGATAGAACAAATAAACTTTTAATGACACAAAACAGGTGGCACTTTTAATGCTTAATCTGTAACGTAACCCCCTATCACCTAGTTGTTAAACGGTTGTTCAATAACTACAAATTTAATAGATAAACAGCAGTAAAAGTTTTAGTTTTTTACTGCCTAGGCATTAAAAGTAAAAAAATCGAAACATCAGATTTTTTTAAACTTAAATACCTTCTATTTCGAGAATTAAGCGGTTTCAAATATGTTTTTAAGTTTTTTTTTAAATTATTTTAACCCAGGGAATGTTTCCTTAAATTTGCGCCGTATGGTTAGGGAATACCTTGTATATGGGCTGATTGCGTCAGTGTATGAAGCATTTCTGGTGACAAAAAGCGATCATAAGGGTTCTAATACAGGGAGAGTTTCCGTTTAAAAAAATATAAAACTAATTTTAATGGAATGCCGGGACTTGTTTGCTACATTCAGCTCTGCTAAATCGCTAATCTCAACAATGAGTAATCAATTGCTATTACCTTTTAGCATTAGGGTCCCCGCAGACTTTTTTGGCCGACAGTTTAGTCAGTTGCTTTGTTGAAAATTCGCATAAAAACATATGTGAGAGTGCACAGACACATTCACAGATTTTAAAATAGCCGATAAACATGCATATCATTATTCGTTCCGATTCGGCTTAAACTATCAGCTAAGTTACTAGTCCGGAACCCTTCAGATTAGAGCAACGGGACCTATAGAAAAAAATGTTACCTATATTTTAAAATTATATGCAAATATGTATGGGATGTCTCAAAAAATTTTACGTTCGTATTTTTTTTTTTTTTAAGTTAAAATGGCGAATCTGGATAGTGCAACCTGTGCACATTTAGTGTAGTGTTATAGCCGACTTTTTCGACTGGCCTTGTTTCGTTATAACGTTTGTTAACATATTAAAAAGAAGCAGGTATCTTTTACCTGCCATATTACTGCACTTATTTGGCGTTGCGTCAGGTTTCCCAATTCGCTGTAAGACAAGAAAGTGCGAATTGTTATTCTTTACCTCAAATAATTTGCAAATTGTAACTCCCTATACTATAAAAAATGGTAAAATTTTGTAGAGTATAACGAACTTGAGTCTATGTATGGGGATCTCAGAAACGGTAAGAGATATTAAGTCAGTTAAATGGAGGCAAAGTTGCTTATTTGACGCTCAACAATAATTCATTTGCTAATCTTAAAAAATCCGAATACTTTCGAAAATATCCGATAAAAACCGAAAATTTTGATTTCCGTTTTTGCCAAAAAACTCGAAAACCATTATTCAGAGAAAGCTGATAATGAAACATTATTAGAGTACTTTTTGTCTGGCTGTCTACTGGTGTGGTCGGTATTTTTTATTTGACGATTGGTTTTTGAGATATCATGGACTACTTTGGATTTTCTTATGGGTGGCAACTTGGATTTTTACAAATTTGGAATTTACATGAAATTTCTTTTGCAGTGATGTATTATGTTCCAGTATTTTAGTTGATTTTATATGAATGAAAGTTAAAAAAAACGTTTGTTGACTTGACATGACAACACAGTTCAAGGCTCCTTAAATGGAAATGATTTTTTTACTTTTATTCATATAAAATCCACTAAAATACTGGAACATAATACATCACTGGAAAGAAAATTTCACGTAGATTCCAATTTTGTAAAAATCCAAGATAGCACCCATAATAAAATAAAAAGTAGTTTATGATATCCTAAAAACCAATCATCAAGTAAAAATATCGATTATACCAATAGAAAACCAGATAAAAAGTATTCTAATAATGTTTCATTATCAGTTTTCTCTGAATAATGGTTTTCGAGTTTTTTGGCAAATACGAAAAGCAAAATTTTCGGCTTTTATTAGATATTTTCGAAAGTATTCGTATTTTTAAAAATTCACAAATGAATTATTGGTGAGCGTCAAAATACGCAACTTTGCCTCTATTTAACCGACTTAGTATCTCTTATTGTTTCCGAGATCTCCATACATAGACTCGAATTTGCTACACCCTGTATATTCCATCAAGCACATATTTCAAAAACTGTTAAATATAGGTAGATGATCTGATTCATAAGTCGTGCAGAATCACCCATAGAATATAAGGAGATAATAGTATTGAAAGTAATCCTATTTAATATAATAAAACAGAATTTGGCAACGCTAGAGTTTTTGAGACTCCCTGTATATGTCCCTCCAATTATTTAACTTTTTCCTTTACCTTTGATGCTAATAAGATATCGACCGATTGCACACTGTTTCAAGACTGTACATTATAGTCCATTTATGTTTTATTTGCCCTTAAAATTTTATGGCCTACCGCTTTGCAAATAATAACAAAATGAGTTATACATACCATATAAGAAGGTATACGTAACAGTTAGAAGAAACCCAGATTCAACGAAGTCATGTGGCTTTATTGTTAGGGAGGGTGATGGTCAATGGAAGAACTTAGACACTCACAGTTAAAGTGTTACCATTTTGAGGCCGAAACTCGCGCCATATTTACGATCAATTTCACAGCGGATAATCATTTATGCACCCGTTGTCACTTCTTGACTTTTCACACCATTTCTTGATTGACGTTGAATCTATTTGCCTGATTATTGCACTTGAGACGGAGTATTTAAATGTTTAGCGATACAATATTCTTTACCAAAGCTTCCTCTCTTCTTCATCCCATTTCCTTAATAACAATCTAACTCTACGCAGAATTCGATATCAAGAAATGATGCAATTTTTGTCTTTTTCGTCCAGCTGCTGAGATTTGGTAGTCCGATTGGGACTCTTCGGGTTGCCCTGCTGCCTTCGTCGGGCTATAGCAAGGGCGTCGTTTGGCACGTAAGAAATCCGTACTCCGCCATAAGCTCTCCTTGGCGGCAATTGGTAGTCCAAGTCGTCTGAAGAGGAGCTAGAAGAACAGGTTGAACAATGGCTGTCCGAGTCGTCGTCATGATTTAAGCGGCGATGCGAACTTTGGCGGGACCTGAAAACTTGGCTATTTCACTGAGTTTGGTCGTTTCTAATGATTGTCTCACCTAGAAGCTGTCACATGGACGTCAGATGTAGTCTTTTTGGCCATTCGGTTTTTCCTCTGCAGCGTGTCCACGTGCCTCTTCTCTCTCCCACTGCCACTATAACTACGGCTTCTCGGAAATCGCTTTGAGGCCGCTTCCATGCTGGCGTTATCTGCCTCATCGGCTTCAAATGCTTCGTTGTCGCCTTGAAAACGAACGCTGAGCAAACCACGTGACTTTTTGGTGGGCGAATCCGGCGTGCTTCCACTCGCTAGGCTCGATTGGGGTAGCTGCAAGGTATCCATTAAATGCTGACAAAATATCTTTGGGAGTAACTTACCGGCAGTTCCGGCATGCTGTTAGCGTGTAACGTTTCCTGATCTTCCTCTTTAGACAAAACCTCTCCACGTAACTTGTCGGTCCAATCATCCAGACTTAAATCTGCCAGATGCAAAGGCTCCCTACTTCTATCCTTAGCACACAGCAGTTTTTCAAAGTCTGCAGATTGCTGGGGCGAGCTACCTCTCTCGGCCAGGAGCCGGTCCAAGTTTCGTTCTAATAAAACCCGATCCAGTCCTTTCTCCTGTCCACCTATCCTTTCTTCCAATTCCCCGCATTCAGAGGGTGTGGGAGTGCTAGCTAGAGATCCAGCGTCAGGTTTGGGACTGCGTTGCAACGCTCTTCTGCCCATTTTTGGCGATCTAATAGGCGACGGAGTGTGGCTCAGACTATGTAACGATGCCGCTACGTGTCCTGACCCTATGCCATTGGATGTGTTGTACTGGATCGGAGGAGAGGACATTGACCCTATAGGGCTGGAAGGTGTGCTGGTAACGGGAGATCTCTGAGGATGTGTCATGAACGTCGAAGGTGATGCTGGAGGGGTGAGGCTTTCGCTCGGTGAGGCGGCATGGTCTGATCGTTGCCTGATGCTAGTGGTTTGTCGTGGAATTCTGTGTAATAGCAACTCATTAGATAATCAACTTAAAATTTCTCGTCTACGTACCTAGTCCCAGGGCCGCTACTGTCAGATGGTGTGGGTGGTTCTCCCTTGCTGCAGGCAATGGAGCAGTAGATAGCTCCTCTGCGGGGCAAAAATGGCCGGCCCAAAAGAGAGGTGCGGCAAGTATGGCAACAGAAGCACGTCTCAGTGGCGTGCCAGTGCTGACCCTCATGGCTCATCTGACCCTGATCTACACCAATTGGCTCTCCGCAACTGTCACAGTACTCAGCAAACATGGCATCGAAGCAATGCAGACAATAGGGTCGTCCATCGCGCATTATGTATCTCTGACCGCCCAGCTGCCGCTCGCATTCTGAACATGCAAAGTGTTTCATATGCCATGCCCGGCCCTCGGCTTCCGTGCATTCGTCGGCAAGAATAATCTAAGAAGAGCAAATGATGATTATTACCGCAAAAATACGAATTAACTTGATCTAACCTCATCACAGGCACTGCATCTGGGTTTAACCGTTTCGGCGTGATGCCTGCCACAATAAAGCCGCCCCTCCTTGTAGAAATAAATAAGATCGACTAAGAGTTCTCTACACACGCAGCAAGTGAAGCAGGCTGCATGCCACACGATATTTGGGCCAGCTCTAGAGGCGAACACACCAATATCCCCAGAGGACAAGGACTCGGAACACTAAAAAAAATCGACGTTAAGCAAAAACATACACTCGACGTCTTTTTTTATTAAATGTAACAAATCTGAGGATCATATCTCTCGCCCTTTAGGGCACAAGATCTACGGCGCTAATAAATCTGTCTGCACCAAATGGCGAGGAAGGGATGATTTCGTCTAGTCCGGGATTTTATCGGGGTCCCTGTGGGTAACTTTAATGAAATATTACTGCCTCCGATCCTATTGGATGTTCGAAATTTCAAGCTATAGTTTCGGGGTCGCATATAGACAATATTAAATTAAGCAAAATGAGATGTCTAATGAAATAGTTAATTTGTTTTTAAGTAGGTACATACATATGATTGGAATCGTCTAAACCGTTGAATTTGACGCCCCTCGCCGGCGAATTGCGAGAAGTGCGTTACTTGAATTTATAGGATGAGTATTTTTTCATGCACAGTGACGGGATTTTGGAAACTAAAAGAGATAGAGTCGGTTAAATGGGGAAAGGTTTGCAATTTTGTGAGCTGAGTTTAAAGCCACATTTGAAGCTTCAAAAAAGTCGTGGTTTACTAGTTATTAACAAAAAATCAAAATAGGTCAAAAAACTAAAACGTCTGTAGTACCTTTATTATGGATGATATCAAAAGTGTGTAGATGCAAAAGTTTTAGATAATGGTTCTACAAACGTGATAAAATACATATTTTTTTAGAAGATGGTCATTTTCGAGACATAACACAAATTAAAATATTTTTCCTCTTTTTAATGATGTAAGACTTGATATATTTATTTTCAGAAATGCCAAAATTATAGCACTTTTAACTGTTTTATTTAAAATATAATAAATGCATACTTTATCTTAGTTATCAGTAATAAACAACTGAAAACATCTTAAACGCCTGCATGTTATTTGATATTCAAGTTAAAAATATTAACTCGATTACAAAACTAAAAACAATGAAAAATTAGATACCATTAAAACTTCTACATTTACATAATATGTTAAATCAAAGTATCTAAATAAATAGTTAATGATCATCATAAATAATGTTCAAAAAGTCCGCATTGTTTTAACACACATTTGACACTTTTTTAAAATACAATTTGTGGCTTTCCTGATAGAACATCTATTAATATTACGAAATGCCTCATTCACAGTTATGTTCAAGTCACCCATAGTTTTATAGCTTCTTTTGTACACATTATTTTTAACGGTTTTCCATAAATAAAAGTCCAAAACTGATAAGTCAGGTGAATGCACGGGCCACGCGATTGACCCATGTTTCCCAATCCAAGAATTACGAAAAATTTTATCCAAAAGTTTTTATTACCATTAAAAGATTGTGAGGAGGTGCCCCATCATCGTGATACCTATTTAGCATTCTAAATACGTTTAAATTGAACTCTTCTAACATAATATTTAAATCATTTTGTAAAAAATTCAAATTCTTATATCTGTTAAATTATTATTAAAGATATGGGGACCAACTACTGTCGAGCCAGTAACACCGCACCAAACATTAAAGCCAAATTTAATTTATAGTTTCCTTGATTCAACAATGTTAGGCTTCTCTTTTGCCATACATGTTCATTATGTCGATTGAACAAACCAGCTTTTGTAAATTTTTTTCATCTGTCCAACGAATTTTAAATGGAAATTGTGGATCATCCTGACACTTGGTTCTAATGCTTAAAACCACGAGCAAAACTCCGTTCGCTTCATTTCATCATCAGGATGAAGTGTTTGGGAAACAGCTAATCTATAAGGGTGAAATTTATGTTTCTTCAGCACGTTAATAACAGTTCTTTGTGATGTGTTTGCAAGTTTGGCAATCTCTCTTGTCGAAGTAGATTGGTTTTGGTTTACGCAGGCCAAAACTTTTATTTAGGAAACTTCATTAATTTTATTACGATTTTGTATTTTAGGTTTCATAAAGGAACCATACTCTCCTAAGTTATAATAAAACCTTTTAAATGTAGACAAATTGGACTACAGACGATGAAAATATCTCTGAAAATACTGTTCTACAGCCCTAACTGCATTTTTATGACATTGAATTTAACACTACAATATCGCGTTTTTCTAAATTAGAAAAATTCATTTTGAATTAAAGAAGCACATAAATTAGGCACAATAAATTAGATAAAACTGCAAGATGTTAAAATGCTTGGTTAATTGTTAAATTATCACGACACTTAATTGTCAATTTTATTGTTTCCAAAGTCAACTGGAAAAAAAATTAAATAAAACAGGTAAAAATGCTATAACTTTGACACGTTTGAAAATAAGTATATCAAGTCTTATATCTTTAAAAAGGGGAAAAAATATGCTATTTTATAGGTCCACTTTTTAAATGGTTTCTATTTAAAAAAATGTAAGTTTGTGTTATATCTCGAAAACGATCACTTCTTCAAAAAAGTTATGCATTTTATCGCATTTGCCGATCAATTATCTACAACTTTTATATTTACACATTTTTTGATACCATCGACAATAAAAGAACTACAAACGCTTTTGTTTTTTTGACCTATTTTGGTTTTTTGTAAGCAACTAGTAAGACATGACTATTTTTGAAACTTCAAATAGGGCTTTAAACTTAGCTCATAAAACTGCAAACCTCTCTCCATTTAACCGACTATCTTTTTTAGTTTCGAAGATCCCTTCGTTGTGCACGAAAAAATACTCATTCTGTATAGATTTATTAGTTCTCAAAGTAATCCGTATTATTTTCTCTCACTTTGGCTTCCATAGTGGATATAAAGAAAAGTGGTAGAATAATACAGATGATATTTCCCTAGAGAAACAAATAAAAGATGCCTCTCGCAGTTTTCAGAAAATAAACAGCCGTTTAATGCTTTATGTCTCCCCCGGGTGTGCTACAAGAGTTAATTAGAAAAATGTAAATTAGATCGTTTTGACGGTTTTAATTGCTCATACCCAAGATTATTTATTTCTCCGGCAAGACTGATTAAGATTCAAAACTAATTGGAAAATGTCACAACCATCCAGGAACAACAACGGACCTTCGGTTTTTATTCACTTAGCCGAATATATGGTGCTTCATCTTAGTTAGACAGACCATATATCTTGCAAAATCGCACTTAAAAAAGGGCTGCAAGTTGACTTTTTAATATAAGTTACACGTACTCGAGGGTTTGCGCCCTTTATATGGGGAGACATGACTTTCAAACGTGACTTGGAAACTTCTTCGATAACTTTCGAAGGCAAAATGGGGAGCGAAAACGTTATTTTGACGCTTCAGGATGATATATTTATCAATTAGAGAGGTTCTGGAATTGAACTGTAATGTGACCAAAACTATTGAGTTTTTTTTGCAAGTCTGTGTATCATGCGGTTGGAATTGGTCTGTTCTAACAGAGAAAACCTATTTATCGATTAGATAGAGCAAAATTCACTTAGGTATCATGCGTTCGATTTCTGAAAAATGTTTAGTGGTAAAAACTGCCTGACGATATTTTCACTGCTAATCGAAATATAGGGTGTTTCCTAATTTTCTACCATTTTGAAAATTGTCCATAACTTTTTTACTTCAAAGAATATTTCTTTTATTTAATCACGTTCTTAGGACACTTTTTTAAGTGCAATTCAGTGGCTTACCCATTTTATCAGAAATGCATTTTTTTAAATGCAGTTTGCAGTAATTAGACCAGCTGAATTAATAAATAGGTGTAACTCTGTGCGTAAAAGATGTTTACTATGTATTCACCAGGGAGGTGTTCAGTTTGAACACCTTCGTTGGTTATGTCTTTAATTAGATTTTTAATTTGTTAAATGCGTATTTTTAATTGTTGTTTTTCATTCATTTTATTTAATTATAATTCATTTTTGTTAATTGTAGTTCTAAATAATAGTTTAGATAGTTACTTACTTTGTTGGAATAAATATATAACACTAAATTATATTAATAAGTGATTGAGTAAAAAAATTAATACAAATCGAAGGCCCGCTTCGATTAAAGCAGAAACATCTAATATTTCCGCCATTTTTGGAAATAGATACCCACAATTTTGTATTATTGGAAAGAGCTAAACGTGGGCACTTTTTTAAGTTCATAGCTAGCTATGATTTTCATTAAAAATATATATGTATTTCTGATAAAATGGGCAACTATGGAAAAAATCTGAGTAAGCCACTGGATTGATCTTAAAAAAGTGCCTTAAAATGTGTTTACCGAATTGAAATATCCTTTGAAATAAAAAAGTTATGGACAATTTTCAAAATGGCCGGAAATTGAAAAACACTCTTTATTTTGATTGGCAGTGAAAATATCGTCAGGCGATTTTTACCATTAAACATTTCTCAGAAATCGAACCCATGATATCTAAGTGGATTTTGCTCTATATAATCGACAAATAGGTTTTCTCTGTTAGAACAGATCAATTCCGACTACAAACAAAATTATTGAAGTTTAAAATATGCCAGTTTTTATGCAGTGGTGTATGTTTTATATCTTTAGGTGTTGGAATTTTGGGGTCTTGTCATGGTCATGCCAGAGCAAAGTTTTTCGACCGGCTTGTTATGGAATACACCGCTTTTTGAATGGACACCGCATGGTACGTTATGTTTCTAATGTGACAGCTGAAGAATATTGCTAATTTTCTATCCCTCATTTAACACCCACCTGTTATGGATGGTTAATATAGGTGGTCGTGGCAGAAACTTTACGGTAAAGCGCTACTTTCACAAATGCATGCGGTAAAGTGCTACTTTCAGTTTGCAAATGTGTGCAGTAAAGCCGCTTTACCGCATGTGCAGGAACAATAAAATGCAGCATGTTATCCAGATAAGAGGGCGGGGCATTTTATGTTGGAGAGCCTTTACTGCACAGAATCAAAAGGGGGAACCTGAATTTGCCTAAGTAATAGACGGTTTGCAAAATTGTCCTCCAACCAAACTTTAAATTCTCCGTTCGGTCGCTAAATTAAAAACTCCATCCTTAAATTGGATTTAAGCAACGGCTTTCCAAGCCTTATGTTCTTTTACATTAAATAAACTGCCGATTAAATTATCAGAACGCATAAAGGCGGCTTTTCGGTGGCACCGAAGGAAATCTAATTAAAATTTTTCATTAATGAAATTCAGTGATTGCTCCCGCGCGTTTCCCATTAAAAGCTCCGGCATAATTAGAAAACGCAATTGTTCATCAGGCAGGAGAGCGACAGCCGGCTTTTATCGTCGATTCTTCGCGAATTCCTCCCTCGCTGGTTTATGAGGTTTACCCTTTCGCAGAGGTGTTTTGTCTATTCGACCATCAAATCCTAATTAAGCTCAACGACGCTAGTCTTAAATCAAAGTCGGACGTCGAGGCCGAGGCCTTTAATTATCAATAAAAGTACTTTAATAACCGGCACGGCCTTAAAGATCGCAAATATGACGTGTAATGGCCGCGTTTACGACGCATTAATTCTCGGATCATGTTGCTCGGGTCTCCGGAATTAAAAATGTTCAGCTTAGAGTACGAGTACGTTTCGCATAAATACTTTGAACTTGTGCCTACCAGATCGCACCGCATAACTCCGGGAATCTGCCTAACGGCTCCTCGGCCCAGAGCTTCCCTCTTTCTCTGAGCGCTAAAGAGGCGCAATTCCTTTCTCTCTTCATCGCTGAGAGCGTGACAATAGCGAACTTCATTGTCATGCGGAGGAAGCTGCTGCAATAGCTGCCGCACCCTGTATCTCTCTCCTACGCTATTTACATATGGTACTTTGTCTTCTGCGAGGGAGCTAAAGTAGAGGTGAACCTTAAAGTTAGAAAAAACCACTTGTTAAAAAATATCCATTAAACGAAAATACTTTGAGGTCGAGCCACTTTCTGTTTACTTTTTACGTTATAAATTCCTACCTGATCTGGTCTTAAACCCGGAGGTACCCAGGTGTACTCCTCCAACGCACACCCGCTGTCGTCATCGCTTTGTGAGTGACGCTGATGATCGACGCCGCCTGGCAGCCCGAACGGCGAGGCCTTGCCTAGAAATCGGTCTGCATTGGGGTGTTCAGGGGCGATTTTACTGCCCAATGGGGAGGGCAGTGGGGGCAGTCCTTGAGCGGGTGTAGACATCTGGATGTGGTCCGAGTTTTGGAATAACGTCCTGCAAGAAAGAGACCATTCAAAATAAACCACATCCACGCCTGATACGCATTGTGGCGTTGCGGGCAACATCATATATAGTGCAATTTATAAATAAATGGCTTAATCAAAAAGTATTTAATAATGCAACAAGCAATTACCGCTCTCGACTACTGGGCGTCCATATATTTCTGTCAATGTAAATGCAACTTGTCTAGTTTTTTGCGGTCTCGATGAGGAACTGTCGAGTTACGTAACGTTGTTTGCCCGTAGATTTGATTTATATCTGGATTTAATTGAAGCATGTGGAAATCGTTAGCCCAATCTTAATGTATATTTTATTATTCTTTAGAATTCTAGATAGGCGAAGAAAGAATCATCGGTTGGGGAAAAAATACGAGAGAAGCATAAAAATAAAAGCAAAATGCTAGAGATCTTTTTATGATTTTGAAGATTTTCATGATCTTTGTAAGAAAAGTGACACCTAAGATACATTAACACAGGTTTAACAAACTTCCAATATCCCACATTAATAAATTAACATATCTATGCACTAGCCCACAATTTTAACAAGTTAATCAACCATATGTTACTTCACAACAGTAATCTCAAGCCAATAGGTTTTCTATTTTAAAATTCTAATATCTGCCAATAAATTCTTGATTTCGGACAACTTTAATCAGCTTACATAAATATTTTCATGTTAATATCATTATTATTATTACTGTTAGGTATTAAATTGTGCCTCATTTTCGAATATTGAACGATTGCTCTATCGATTCAGCAAGATCGATAATGTCTTAAACTCGAATGAAAAAAAAAACTCCCACTGAAACAGTAACGTCTGTAATAATAATACGAGGGTCATTCGATAAATAACGAGACAAATTGTGGAGCAACTTATCAAAACGCATTTTCCGCTACCCGAGGCGACATTGAGTTTGATGCGGATTTTATATCTTTATAAGTATACTGATGTACTCAGCATTCTGTGCCGTACCGAAGCTCATTATAACCCACTTAAATTATGTGGAAAAGATTTTCCTCCGTATCAAACCGAATTATGTGTCTCGACATGCCCATCTCAAAAAGCATTATTTTGCAATTTTTGGTATAGATGTCGCAGTATAATGAACGTTGTCATAGAAATTCTCCGATAATTAATAGGGGATTCCCACATTTCGATCTAACTTAAAATAAAGAGTGAACAGTTAATTCAATTGTATGAGTTTATATGTGATGAAAACAAAAAGTAATTTTAAGTAATTAATTCACTTCTTAATAAAATGTGTGTTATGTATAACTTTTTTTAATTTTACGACTCTTCAAAGTGCATTATCTACAGTGACATTCAAATGAAAATGCATATTATGCTTTTTCCGCATCAAAACGCATTTTGTTCTTAAAATTTTGTAAAATATTTTTGAATCTTTCATTTCTTTATTTTTATTGAACAACATGACATTAATGTAGACTCAGAAAATTATCGATCTTTAAAATTTCACATTCAAAGAATAAAATGATAACAAGTTATAATTTTTTGCGATTTCCCAAAATTTGCATTTCTGGCTATTTTAATGCGTTTTGATATGTTGCTCCTCAATTGATATAGCTCCAAAACGATTTATCCAATCAATACAAAACTTTAGCTGCTTTTCAACATAATCCCCTCCAACACTAACGCACTTGTCCCATCGTTCCTGACTTTCTAATGTTCCAGGCATAATTTTGTTTATTGCAGTTAGAGCCACATTTACATCTGAATCTTGACTTTTTCGTTGGAGTCGTATTTTTTCCCACGTAAAAATTTCTTAAGGGGACCAAATATATGGAAGTCTATGGGGGCAAGATTTGGGTGGTAAGGAGGGCGCGGAAGAATCTCCCCGCTCAGTTTTTGAATGCATTCTTGAGTTACCTGTGCTGTATACGGCCTTGCATTATTATGAAGTAAAATCGCATCTTTTGTCAAAAGTCCACGACATTTAGTGCGAATGGCAGGCTTTAATTTGTTTTTCAACATATCAGTGTATTATTGGCTGTTGATTGTTCGTTAGTCTTCGAGAAAATCGCATAAAATAGGGCCTTGTGAGTTCCAGAAAAGTGTAAGTATTATTTTAGCCGCTAGTTGCATCTTGAATTTTTTCCGCGTTGAAGAACTTGTGTGCTTCCACTCAACGCTTTGTTTCTTTGACTTCGGTACATAGCGGTGTATCCACGTCTCATCACAGGTTACAATTCTTTCAAAAAAAGCTTCTTCCTCGGTCAAACATCGGGCTTTCAACTGTACACTGATTTGAAGTCTCGTTTCTTTGTGGGTATCCGTAAGTTGTCTTGGCACTCATCTCGCACAGGTTTTCTTGTGTTGCAGTTTATTCTGAATGATGTTATGACAGTTCCAACACTAGCTGACCTTTTTTCAGCAATCATTTCAACAGTGATTTGCCTGTTACTACGTATGATTATGTCAATGCAAAATTCAAGAGAGGCAGTTACAACTTTGACCAGTCATCTACTTCGCTACTCATCAACGACATTTTCGCGGGCATTTCTAAACTGTTCAATCGACTTGTAAATGTCCGAACGGTTTAAACAATTGTTCCTATATACTTTTAACATTCTTACAGGAATTTCACTACCTTTAACACCTTCTGCGGCTAAAAATCTAACAACAGCACGTTGTTCTTCCGCGGTGCAATTCTCAATCGCACTTGGCATCTTGAACTGACTGATTTGTAGATTATGTGTACAAAATCTTATTAATCAGCTAATCAGAAGTAATCACAAGGATGCCCACTTGAAGTCCTAAAACTTTCGTCTTGATTCATGAAACCGTTTTTTAGCTATGTATATCGATTTGTCTCGATACTTAATGAATGGCCCTCGTAACTAAGATAAATATTGCTAGATATTATAGTAAAACTAATACTATATTTTCTATATTGTCGTTTTCGCATGTTTACAAAGCCGCAACTTTATTGATGTTGTTTGTGTTTTGAACATCTGACCGTAATACAGGTTCTAACAAGGTGAAAGCGAAAAAATCGTAGTAATGGCTATGTGGACTGGTTCTGACGCTTTGACTAATGAGCGATCGTGTTTGGTGCAATATTGCCTTTTTCGTTTTACTTTTTTGCTCTATACGCTTTTTCTCAAGCTTGTATCAGGCAACAGATTATTGTCGATTGCTCAAAGACAAATGTATTGCCTCAACAGGTAATGACGAATTGTTGTGTGATTTACTATCAAATTGCAGAAATGTTAAACGGTTTAAATATCGTTTTATTTATTAGATTTTCCACTACTAGCTCTAAAAGACATCACTATTGGGTGTGTTGAATGATTGTGAAGCACGTTTTCCTCGGCTTTTCTTCTAAAATAATTCAATAACACACGAATAATGACAATTATATACTATGGTCCGTTATTTACCTAGCGAAGTCCAACATCTCCCACAATGTCGTCATAACTCCATTGCTGCTATATTTATGGTTGCCATGGAAATAAATGTCAAATGAAACGTCACTATTGATGTTATCATTCAAGATGAGTTGTCATTTTGTGTTTATTGAATTTTTATAAATTCTAGTATACAGAGTGTTCCGTGAAAAATGTGCCAAAAAGGAATCTTGTAATCTAGACATTAAAATAAGATTTAACCCAACTTGCCTTATAAAAATGTTATTCGTTTAGGATATACAGGGAGTTAGAGTTAATTTTTATATTTGAAGTTGTTTAAATAAATCGAGTAGTTTTGAAGATATCTTGTCCAAACGTTGTATCTATGTTTCTTTTTGAGACCGGTGAAAGGAATGCTTCATGACATTTGAATTTAAAAAAAAAGGGCGCTAGTTGCAGCCTATAGGGTGCACATTTATGCCCCCATTCCATGTAATAATTGTGATTTTAAATAGTACTATTGATAGATCTATCATTTCTAAAGATAAAAGGTATAACTCATGTATTTCGTTAATTTAAGCTATTTTCGAAATATGGCGAATTTACATGTCCATAATGTGTCCAAGTAAGCGCATGGCATTTTATTAATACACTCGTAAATAAGCTTTGCAGAATTGTTAACAACAATTGAAAAGATGTCATGTTGTCAATCAACTTAAAATCAACTGCAAGTAGTAAGTAGTATATTTTGATAAGCGGCATACTTTGGCCAGCTTGTAGCCCCGATCTCAACCCAATAGATTTCTCGTTATGGGGATACATGAAGTCCTTAGTTTATGACACAGAGATAAATACTCGTGACCAATTATTTCAACGCATTCAGGATGCAGCCATAGTAATTAAAAATAGTGACGGGTATTTATTTAGAATAAAAGGAGTATGCATTGAAATAAATAGTGGACATTTTGCACACCTGCTAAAATAATAAATACTGTTTCAATAAATTAATAACTGTTATCCTCAAATTGTTTTTATTTAATATAGTGCACTTAGACACGTTATGGACATTTAAATTTGCCATATTTCAAAAATGGCTTGGATTAGCAAAATAAATGAGGTATACCTTTATAATTAGAAATGATAGATCTATTAATAATACTGTTTAAAATCACAATTATTACATGGGATGAGGGCATAAATGTGCATCCTATAGGCTGCAACTAGCACCCACTTTTTCAAAACTCAAATTTTATGGAGTATTCTTTTTACCGATCTTTAAGGAATTTAAATATAAAAATTAACTTTAACCCCCTGTATATCCTAAACGAATAATATTTTTATAAAGCAAGTTGGGTTAAATCTTATTATTTTAATGTCTAGATTATAAGATTCATTTTTGGCACTGTGTAGTTTTCGAAGCGTCATCGTACGTGAGAACTCAAAACTGCTGATAACTCAACTTTGTGCGCGGCGTTTTTAACCAGGAGAGCGACAGACTGTTCCCTTGGTACCACTTTATATACTTATCGTCTTTGTTAAACACATCTTTACCTTTCACAGCGACAACACAGTCGTTTGAATTTATTCATCAATACATATTTCTTTTTGTTTCCCACCAAGTTATTTTAATTACCCAGTACGATCATCCCAAAAAAAAGTTTAACGCGACCAATAGGTCCTACATATTCCAACAGGCACATTTTCCACGGAATACCTTGTATGCATCGCGGTTGTGAAACATACATTTGTGGCCCTTCTTCTTAGAACTTTCAGTGCTGTGGTGCGTTTTGGAATTTAAATTTGACGTTCGGGTTATAAGAATGTACTTCTTAACCTTGGTGTATAATATGTTATTATTCAATTATTTGTGGCACTCAATATTTTAAAGCACGTTAGAAAAAATAGCTACATAAAACTTCTTGTTAAACTTGATTAACTTTTTTTTAGATAAAATTTTACGTCAGATTTCCAAATTAACTGAATTAATCCAAAACCATGAGAAGGTATTTACATAAGTACCTCCTACTAATATGGACAATAATGTATTTTTTGCGAAAATGTTTTTACGGTAATTTCAATGCAACTTCCATCCCAAATTATTTAAGGAACAACTAAATATAGGGTGTTTGTGAATTATAGTGCTAAAATTAAATGAGCCCAAAAATAAGTTCAATCAGTAAACTAACGTCCACAAATCTGCCATTTTTGAGATATGGGACGTTAATGCTTTAGCAGTTTATAATTAAGCTGATAAGGATGTTTGTTTAAGAAATTTTAACCGTTTGTGCCTCTAATTATAATTGTGAGTTGTCTGTCCATGAAGTTATATACGAACATCAATGCAAGCATACTTGGTGTCCTATTGGTATAAGAGGGTTGACAAAAACCAGCGACAAGTTGGTATGCGATTTCGTCTTTTGTTGATCCAATTCTCCAATTATACCAAGCAAACATTTAAACCATTTTAAGGAATCGTTAAGCAGAAAATTGTCACACTTCCAGTTATTTATAAAATGGTTTTATGTATTTTTTCTCAATCAAGCTTAACTTAATTTTCGGCGATCATCAGGCGTTTCACTTTGACACCACAGTTCACGAACACCTTGTATATTCTAATCAATAAATCAATTTAGCGGCTAACAAAATGCAATTCATTTAAGCTAGACACTCAGTCAATAAATGTGTTTTATGTTATGAGTGATTACTATTGATCATTGATTCATGGTTAATAAAATTAGGTCTAAAGTTTTTCTTGTGTCACATACTTCTATTATTATGACTCACACAATGCAATAGTGAGGACTGGACAATCGTAAATTTTGCAGCATGTATACAAGATCATAAATCACAATTTTGCATTATGAAATAATTGTTTTGTAGTTTAACCCAATGACGTAAAAGAAGTAAACGTAGCAAGCAATTGTTGATATACCGGTGAAACTGGTACCATTTTTTGGATGACAGTCAATGTATTAGCGCTCTAGTGACGTCATTTTGTTGTAAGAAGTATGTCATGCGCCGGGGTAATAGGCGCGTAAAACATAAGAGGTCAAACAATGCTACATCCAGCAATTTTAAATCACTGAGTTTAATGGTTTTTCCAATTTTGAAAAATTATGGTTGACTACTTAACCGCATTGTTAGCAGTTTAACTACGAGCTACGTTGCCGTTTTACTAGAGTTACATTTTGTCTGTTGCGTTTGCGACAACTGGTGTATACCATATTCAATATGAGCACTAGGGATATAATTTTTTTCACTCAATGCAAAGAGCGCAATATCTGTTTCGGAATAATAATTTGAGTAATAATGGCCAATCGATCAGACAAATATACAGGGTGACATTTTAAAAACTTACAATGGTCACATTTCAGGAATCAAAAATATTTTAAAAATTCCTCGAAGCCGTTTCTATAATTAGAAGGGGGAACCAAAATTATGTACTTACTAACCCACCTATGTCTACCCTTTAACCTCCAGCCACCCCAAATTTGTAATTTTAATTGGCAACCCCCTATTTGTAATGGCTCATTTTAAAGCTCTTTAAAAATGCTTAACGATCGTATTAATTAACATCACATTTGTTCAACCAGTTATCGAATTATTAAATTAAAAAGGAATATAATGTTTGTATTTACCTTTTATGTAACTAAGTGTTCAAAATGGTTTCCGTTATTTTCTAGGCAATAATAGGTTTCAAATTTTTGACCAATGTTAGCCAAAGTTTACCTTGATATAGTCCGGCATACTTGAATAATTCTTTCTTGTAGTTCCTTATTTGGGTCAGGCTAAGTTTTAAAGACGACAGATTTTAAGTGTGCCCCATAAAAAAATCAAGTGGCGTTAAGTCTGGAGACCTTGGTGGTTACTGTATTACGCCTCGTCTGGCAATCATTTTATTTTAATAATTGTCATCTAACAATTGCTTAACTGGAAACATATAGTAAGGAGGTGCTCCATGGCGTTGAAAATATAGCAAATCCTCGTTTAAAAACATATTTCCTTGTATGTCAGTCCGATTTTCTAATTCGCGAGTAATCAAAAGTTCAATGGCATTTTCAAGCATATTGGCATAAACCGCACCATTTAAGTTTCCCTCTATAAACAACGGACCAAGAATGCATCCCCAATATGCCAGCCCAAACATTAAGCTTTTCAGGTTACTGCGTATAACCTTCTCTAAATATGTGTGGGTTTTGCCCACTCTAATAATGATAGATTTTGCTTATTAACATGCTCGTTTAGTTAAAAAAAACATTCATGACTAAAATAAATGTTTTTCATAAGTCGAGGTTCGGCAACATTTCTCAGAGTTATTAAGTCATAAAATTCAGTTCTCCTGTCCAGATTATCGTCACAAAGTTCTTGAACGATTTGCATTTTGTAAAGATAAAACTTACTCAATTTTAATGTCCTCCTAATTGTTTCCTGTGAAATTCCCGTTGCTGTAGCTGCCTGACGTATCGCTAAAATAGGGTTCATCCCAAACTGACCAAGAACTTCCATTTGAGTTGCTTCATTAAGGATTTTTGGCTCATTTTGTTTTCTTATTAACAACAGAATCTGTTTTTTGAAACTTAATGACTAGCTGTCGAATGTATTCACGTTCCTGCCCTCATATCTGTTATTAAATACAGCAGCTGCTCTGAGGAAATAACGATTCTTCGAATCATAAATGAGTATCATTTCTACACGTTCAGCAATACTGGATACGATTGTGGAAAAAATAAAATGAACACTTTAATCACACTGATGGTTAAAGTTTCAAAGCTTGTTAAATAATATTAGTTAAAACCTTCTTCACTGATCTCAGTACTAAAACGAAGTGAAATAAATCAAGGTCTAAAAGTTGACCTTCGGATAAAAAAAGTGTACTAAGTTTGTTGGACACAATGGCTATAATATAAAAAAAGTAAACAGTTCTAAATTCTTTAAAACCTGCAAATAAGCGATAAAAGTATCATTTGAAATATTAGTTGGCGCTTCGATACGATTCTGAAAATGTATATTCTATTCCTTTTTTATTTAATAATTCGATAATTGCTTGCAACAAATGTTATGTTCGTTAATACGATCGTAAAGTATTTTTAAAGAGCTTTAAAATGAGCCATTACAAATGGGGGGTTACCATTTAAAATTACAAAGTTTGAATGGCTGGGGGTTAAAGGGTAGACGGAAGTAGGTTAGTAAGTACACAATTTTGGTTCCTCCTATATTAATACAAATATAATTATACAGAAATGGTTTCGAAGAATTTTTCAAATCTGTTTTTATTTCTGAGATATAGCCATTGCAAGTTTTTAAAATGTCACCATGTATAGTCTTTTGTATATCTTATGTATAGTAAAATAAAGGAAATTTAAAAAGAATTAGTGAAGATTACACTATTTTTCAAATAAAGGAAAAATGAAAGTTGCTTTCTACTTTTACCGATAATAATAATTTTAGTCAAATTTACGTACTCGTACCACCGAACATATGTATATTTATTATAGAAAAGTCAGTTGGATAAACGCCCAAATGTCCCCTTGAAAACTTAAGCGCATCCACCTCTTGCCCCGCATATCCATTGGAAGTAGTGGAAACAATAATTTTATTTGCTTACACAGGGTATCCCAATTGTGTAGCCAATTATATCACAGATTTTTTATGTAAAAATAATAAGAAATTACCAAATTTGCCTGCTTCGAAAAGTTGGGAATAACCAAGATATAGGATATCAAAGTTCATTATCACTTTTCGAGCTTTTCAGAACTAAAAAATAGGTATATAATTTTGCATAAAATTGTTAAGGAGATTTAGATAATTACTAAATCACGACTTTGACAAAGATGAAAAGTATAAGGTGAATATCATCAACATTTTAATTAAAACGTATGTTTCAAATCATAAATTCAAGAGTGCACCGAATAATTAAAATGTAAATATCTCGAAAACGAATGGTCGGAGCGACATTTATGACATAGTCCTTTTCTACGTAGGAAGAGTGGTAAAATCGATTTTGTTACTCAAAATATCTATACAAACGTAAAGAAATTTTGAGCTTTTAAATCCAAAAAAAGTTCCAGTGACAGCGTTCTCTTTAACCTACATCAAAATTTCAAAAATAGTCGAAATATCCATCCGAAAAAACCTCAGAGACTAAATTATGTGTAATAAATCGGTGTTTTCTAAAAATTATATTAAAAAAGATGAAAAATTATTTTTTAATTCATCACCCTGTATTTCGGTGAATTCCCACAATTGAATATAGATAATTTATAATAGATAATTTTTACATTAGAAATCTGTGGTTCAGCTATGTACCATTAATTATAACATACTGTGCTAGCGAAAGAATTGTCAGTACAGGTTTTTGCGGGGTTACTCGCATTGGGCTTTGACCTGAGACCGACTGAAGACGGGATAAATGATACCATACGATTTTCTGGAGTATTGATGTTTGATCCTTTGATAATCGATATTTTGTACCTAATATATAGGGTGTCCCTGAAATAATTGTACAAAGCTTGACCAAAAATTCCTTAACCAAAAATAAAACGTTTTAGCAAACTTACTTATATCCAATATTGCTTCGTTTTGCTGCTACAGGGCACCAAAATTCTCAAATTAATATCGTCTTTTTGAAATAATTGTTAAACGCTTTTATCGATTTTCACTAGTTTTGGAACTAAGAGTTATTATATAAATTAACGTGTTTTGACGTAAGCAGGATCTTTTTTAATGCGCGGAAACAGTAAAAACGGCGCATAGTTCGTAAATAAAAGTTTATGTTTGTGATACCCCCTGTGTGAATTACTTTAAAATATTAAAAAAAGCCCGACACGATGCCCAAAGTACAAATACATTTTTTTAAAGGAGTTTATTTATGTATTTAGGAAAACGGGCAATATGTTGAACATTTGTTATAAGAATTAAACACGTTGGTAGTTATTTAAAATTATTTTTTTCCTGTTTTCGCGACGACTAAATAACAATGATGAAATGCAATGTATTGCAAATATTTTCTTTGTAGCGAAATTTTATTATATACCTGGTGAAAATCTGACAAAAGACAAAAAAGTTTCAAAATAAAGTCAGCTAGTGACATAGAAAAAATTAAAGTCACTTGTACAGGGGGTCACAAAAATATATAGTTTAATTTGCGAACCATGCGCCATTTTAAATATTTAAATTTATTTAGTAACTCTTAGTTACAACATCAATGAAAATCGATAAAAACTTTAAGCAATTATTTCGAAAAAACGATATTAATTTGAGAACTTGTCGACAAAATTAAGTAAAATTGGATATAAGTAAGTTTGCCAAAAATGCCTTATTTTTGGTTAAGGAATTTTTAGTCAAGCGTACAGTCATTTTAGGGACACCCTGTACATGTATGTATAAGAAGAAGAGAAGAAGCGCAGATTTGTTTGCGCTTCGCAATATAAGTATGCCATTTTGTAGTTGTGCATTATGTCTCTGGACTCACAGAATAAGATGTTGAATCTAAAGGGCATCGATCTGCCGACGACCAATTTTTCACTGAAACGATTGTGAACATATTGATCCGGATCGATGCGAAATATCGATACTATTCTATGGATTGTATGTGTTTAGGATGCATTTTTTACGATAAATATGAAGTTTCAATGATGAATATGATTGAATATGAAATATATGATGAACATGAAATATGAAATGATCATGTGAAATATGATTTTCTATGATAAAAAATGTGTTTCGTGCTCGCACCTAGAGCCTGAATGCAAAGCCAGCAAGGGAGTCAACATTGTTGTTAGCTTTTAATAAGACGACTCACGCCACATCTGTTCAACGTTTATATGTACCGCATTTGCATATGAGAAAAAGAATTTAACTGAAGTGTAAAATCAATATTTGTGTGAACGTGTATCGTGAATAGTGTCTACAAGAGGCTTTTGTTGAAACATTCAGTTACTACATAAACGTGTGTTTCCCGTGGACAAATATAACCATTTTGTTGCATTAGATAGCTGCCAAGACTAATATAAAAAAAATCTAATGAACACGTTCTACATAAATACATCTTATTGCTAATTCAAGATTTATTGTAGCTTGTTCCTCCTCGGCTTACACTTTAAATGCGTTTTAATTTGCCTGAGTAACAAGTGCTGTAGCCATAAAAATGTAAATTAGGTTCGAACGAACATTTTCCGATTGGAATTTAACATCTCTTCTCCTTCCCATAGAAGAGACAGAAGACTTACTCAATCAACATCGCGTGTTGAAATAAGAAATATGAAAAATGGCTGTGCATACGTGGGGACATAACTCGGAGGTATCACACTGCGATTGGTTAAATAACATGTCCTACCGCAGATCGCTGGAGAATATTAATTGTTATTGCCTGAACTTATGACGGAGATCGTTAATTGTTAGCATTATTGTGTTAGCGGAATGTCTAGACGATTATTTTCAATCTTGAGCTGAGATTGGTAAAGAAACGTCAAAAATGTGGAGAAGATTAATTGAAAGGGACGTTCAGGACTACGAGTACATTTTCACAGAAAATTAAAAAGTAGTTAGCTTTAAGGACTGAATGAAGAAGCATCCGGCGACAAAAACCATCAGTAAATATACCGTACTAATTAGCAACAAGATTTGCGCCAATTCCCGCGTGTTTCACGCCCATTAAGGCGGGCACACGTTATGACACCGGCACATTGCGCCGTATTAGCGTGAAAGTAACGGCAATGAACATTCCTTGCGACAATCTTAAAAGAATTTCTTATCGCCAATATTATGATTACCATCAGTTATTGTCGTCGACAATGTAGACTCCAATAATAAACGAGCGTACCTCGTAGTAT
The DNA here is from genome assembly GCF_039881205.1 of Euwallacea similis. Lineage (NCBI taxonomy): Eukaryota > Metazoa > Arthropoda > Insecta > Coleoptera > Curculionidae > Euwallacea > Euwallacea similis. Next base: position 1,770,047 of record NC_089637.1, on the reverse strand, counting down.
ACCGGCTGTCCCGGATAATGATGAACGGCATGGCGACCTCGGAGACGCTAATAGACACAAAATCGCTTAAATTAGAAAAAAAGTTACGCAATTTAAAGCAAATTAATAATTTCTTTTTATGCCGGCTAAGTTCCGAATGGTTGCGAAAATATTCGAAAAAAAAAAACGATTTTGGTTGTTTTCGTTTTTTTGCAAATAACTCGGTTACAGTTAGAGGATTGAAAGTTTCACATTATTAACACTTTTTCAGAATTTTGTAGCAATGTTGCCAGTTTTCCCGTATAATCCTTACTTTCGGAGATAAATTGTTAAACTTTTGATTTTCATATGGGCGCAATAGCGAATAGTTACATTTTTAAAAAGGTTATAAAATTCCCTATTTAGCCGTGTATTGCATTTGGTATTTTTCTCAGAAATTTTATGAGTTATAGCCACTAAAACTTTTTTGGTAAGTCAGCTATGATTTTAACTTATGGCAATAGTATACAATAAATACATACATAAATGCTATGGAAACGGTGAAAAGGACATATTTATGTTTGGACAAAACTGATGGTTTATTTGAACATTTGTTATAATTTGAAACTTCTATTCGATCCAAATTTAACCATATTGTTGCTAATAAGAACATAATTTAATTTAAATTTTTTTTTCTTATTTTATGCTGATTTTAGAACTACGCATAAGTACGAAGATAGTCCCAGAAGTACCCAACCTAACACTTAGAGAAAAAAAAGAAAATATTACAGTATTTCTCAACATAGTCTCCTTTGAGATTGATACACGTTTCCCAGCAATGTTCTGTGGCTTCCATGCCCTGTTTATAATAACAAGTATCCAATAGTTTAAAACAGGCTTCAACCTCAGACTTCACCTCTACATTATTAGTAAATCTATTTCCACCAAGCCGTTTTTTCAAGTTTGGAAATAATAAAAAAATCTGAAGGTGCTAAATTTGGCAAATAGGGCTGGTGAGAAAAAAATTCGAAACCAATTTGATTGATTTTGGCCATCGCGATGACGGAAGTGTGGACTGGTGTGTTGTCTTGATGAAACAAGACTTTCTTTTTCACTAAATGCGGTCGCTTTTTCTTAATTTCTTCGCTCAAAGATGGCAATAAATTTATATAATATTCTCCGTTTATTGCTTTTTCTTTAGGGAGATACTCAATAAAAATTATCCCACGTGCATCCCAGAAAATTGATGTCAACGCCTCTCCAGCAGATGGAACGGTTTTCGCCTTCTTTGGAGCCAATTCTTCCCTTTGAGTCCATTTTTTGACTGCTTCTTCGTCTCAAGTGTGAAATAATGGACCTATGTTTCAGCCATGGTTATAAATCGACGCAAAAACTTGGCTTTATTGCTGTGAAATTTTGCCAAAACTCCCCTTTTTATTCAATTGTGAGTAATCGCGACACCCATTTTGCACGCAGCTTTCTCATATACAATTATTCGGTCAGAATGTACTCTACAGTACTTTTTGAAATACCTGCCATATCTGCTAACTGGCACAATTTTAGATGACGGTCTTCTAGTACAGTTTTGTGGATTTTCAACACAATTTTTGGAGTGGCCACCTCAAACCAGATTCCCCCAGGGTACAATATAACTCCGCTTTGATGTTAGATGGACTACAACCTTTTAAATGAAAGTATTGAATTACATATTGATAACCAATTTTTTCCATGTTCTCAAAATCTCCAAAAGCGTTTACTTAAAACGGTTCCCACATAAACACAAATCAACGTAGCACCCTCAAATTTTAGACACAAACTTTTTAAGCTTAGGTCCTTGTAATAAAGGAAAATTATAAAAAATCACCATATACATGTATATGTATATGTTAGGTCGGGTACTTTTGGGACTATCCTCGTAAATATAATTGTGTACACGTCAAATAAATTAGGCTTTACAACTTTAAAATATTTTTTACACTTCCACGGCATTATATTATACAAAGTATTTCAAATTCGACCCTCACCATTGGGATCTCGGAAACTAGAAGAGATACGAAGAAGGTTAAATGGGGGCAAAGTTGCGTGATCTAGCGCTTGATCGAATACCATTTTCAAAATTTTAATTTTCCGAGTACTTCCGAAGATATCCGAGAAAAACTAAAAATTGGAGAATCCATTTTTTATTTTTTTAGCGTTATTTAACAAAGAAGGTTAAATCCATAAACACATTTTCATTGCCACTTTTTCTCAGCTACACGATGACATATTCAGATTTGCCATCCGACGTTTCGTCTTTCGGCTACCATTATCAACTTAATTTTTTCTTATGGGCGCCATATTGAATTTTTCGACAGAAAAATAGTGCGTTTCATTCTGATTTCATTGATATAAAACTTCTTATAATTAATTTTTTTAAAAGCCGAAATATTTAAATAAAAAGAAATATTACATAGTTGGCCTTGACTCCATCGAAAGACTTTCTTTTGTTCGCGATATATGACAGAACTCCTCCAACGAGATAAGAACGTGTGCAGATTTCTAATGAAAATGAGCTTCAGAAATGAAGAGAAACGAGATATGTTAAGACTTCATTACAAATTTGACAGGAACAGTACGAAAACAGCTCAAATGTATTTTGAGTTATATCCGGGAAGACAACAGCCGCATAGAACATTATTTAAAATTTTGGATGAACATTTCAAAAGCACCAAACTCACCAAACTGACCAAAAACCTAAAATGAAGTATGGAAGCAGAATAGAAGAAGATTTTCAAAGGTACCAAACTCAGCTAAATGTTGATCCAAAGTTTTAAATGTTTTATGCGGCTGTTGTCTTCCCGGATGTAACTCAAAATACATTTGAGCTGTTTTCGTATTGTTCCTGTCAAATTTGTAATAAAGTCTTAACATTTCTCGTTTCTCTTCATTTCTGAAGCTCATTTTCATTAGAAATCTGCACACGTTCTTATCTCGTTGGAGGAGTTCTGTCATATATCGCGAACAAAAGAAAGTCTTTCGATGGAGTCAAGGCCAACTATGTAATATTTCTTTTTATTTAAATATTTCGACTTTTCGGTTTCGGATTCGGTTTCGAATGCATCTCACATTCGATTTCGTAAATGATCAACAGTATTTACTTTTTTTTTTTTAAGTTGAACACCCTGTAGATAGGTAACGAGGCGTTTGCGTACCTATGTTCGAATGAACTTTTAGTCATGAAATTAGCCAAAGAATTACCTCCTTCACTATGTAAATGATATTTAAAAACACCCTGTATACAGCGTGATTTATTAACAATGGGACAACTGAAAACTGAAGATGTTACACGTCAAATGGTGCCGATTGGGAAAAATATGCTTCATCCGAAAACTGATAGTTTCGACTATATGCAGGGCGTTGAAAGTTAAAATTTTAATTCATTTTTTTGCTATTGTTCTGCAAATATTTGGGTTGGATAATTCATTTAAATCATTATTACGTATATCAGCTGTTTAATTTTTATGTGTTCTAGAAAACGAAAGCGTACTTGGTTTGTTTCGATTTTAATTTCTCGTATAGTGTTCGTTAAATAGATTTTTTTCGAACACGGAACGAGATATCGCAATGACCCAAGAATACATCATTAATGGAAAAATGATTGCTCTTTCAGATTTTGGCTCAAATTTCATGTCAGACATACAGAGTAAAAAGTTATTACCCGTAAATTAGGTAAAATTGGCTGTAAGTGGTGCTGTCTATTAACAATGCGGAAATTGCAACACGTATTTTATTCGTTACCTAAAAAAACATGACTTTACAAATTTTCAAGCATTTAACCTATATAATTTTTAATAATAACAAAAAATTAATGAAAATTTTAACTTTCAATACTCTGTGTACCCAAAACTATCAACTTTCGGATAAGGCATATTTTCTCTAATCGTCACCATTTGACGTATAGTATCTCTAGTTTTTGGTTGACCCATTGTTAATGAATCACCCTGTATATATCATTTATAAATTTTGCCAACTCACAACTAGTTTAATGAAGAAAATATGCAAACAACTGTTGACGTGATTAAAACACAAAGTTAAAGGAAAACAAAGTCTTTCAACTGCATGGAAGTAGAGTGAGAAAAAAGAAAAGAAAGAGAGAAGAAGGAAAGAGTATTCGAAGATTATAAATATTTCGTGCAGTGCAAATACTGAATGCAATAATAAAAAAAAAGCAATCTAATGAATAAATTGATGAGGCGCGTACGCAAATCATCGTGTTTAATCATACAAAAACCAATTTACTGAAATGTCGCTCACAAACATGTGATAATTAATTAGTGTCACAAAGCTAATGGACGATATTATTAGATGAGAGCGTTTATCATTCGTCTAATAGCCTTTACGCTCTAATCCTCGAACTGGTAAATGGTCGTCTAATTATGCGTGGATAGGAATCAGAAATTCCTAAACGACTTTGTACATTTGGACTAGCTAGGTGTTTAGATAAGACTAGAAACGAATGGAGAGATGTGACCGTGAACTTGATGGAAAATGAGCTATTTGTGTAACTAATTAGGAAATTCATAGTTTTATGTTTGGGGTGTTTTACCCAACGAGTGGAGCGAGGTCACGCAATATGATACGAAGGATTTACTCTCATTTTAATGAGCGGTTTCCTTTCATTAAATATCTAAATCAACCAGAATCGAAACAAAAGCAACAGGTTCCCATTGAAAACGATAACTTGATTTTAATTTTTCAAGACTAGTTCAAGAAGTTGGTTCCAATTTCCGATTCTATTTTTCAGTGTGAAGACATGCTATGTTAACGCGTTCATTTCGACTTATTCTGGATTCGTTTCACAAAACCGTTGTGCACTTGACCCAAAAACGGTTGAAGAAAATTACCCAAATAAAAATAACCCACCGAAAGAAAACAGTAGAACCAGAACCAGTGGAATTCCCTTCGAATTTATTATGTCGTCACCGACACTTCGAAACCAATTTAGACCGCAGTCAAGATTCTTGTAACATTTTTGTCAACTGTAACCAGAACCACATGCCAAAGAAAAATGCTCGCACGTGAACGTGGAAGTCGGTTCAGCTGAATCAACACTGATACTTGAACTTTTCTATAAGAATAGCGCTTTCCTGTCACATTAATTTCATTTGTGACCTTTGGTGACACTTATTATGGGATGGTTGAATTACCAGTTATGGTTTAGCCGAACCGATTTTCTTACAAGTTAACTAAGTTAGTTAACTTGTTAGCTAAGTTACTTTTTTTACTCGTTTTTACTATGATTTTTTTTTAAATGGGAAGATAAATAAACTGCGTTACATAAGTTAAGGACATTGAGAAAAGTTAGTGAAAAATTAATGTTTTTCAAAATAAAAATAATTATTATAGTATTCAGTCCATTGTGAAAGGGTTTCATAAGCAAATCAGACACATTTCTAATATTTAACTTATGAAAAATGAAGAAACGTAGTTCTGGTCGAAATCGCACAAATGTTTTATTAAAAAGTTGCATAATTTATTGTAAATTTTCTTTCCTAATAGAAAGTAGGACCTCCATGGTTATCAACGACTGCTTGGCACCTTCTACCGATGCTGTTTACTAAATTATCAAATTGTTCTTGAGGTATTTGTCGCCATAGCTGTGGTAGAAGTTGTCGTAATTGTTCCAAGTTTTCTGGTTGAGGATGATGGTTGTCAAGTGTCCTTTGTAGCATGTGCCATGCATGCTCGATACAATTTAAGTCAGGGGACATCAGCGGTAACCATAACTGTTCAATATTCCTATTTTCTATACCAGTTTGCAGCGATGTGGTCGCGCATTATCGTCCATAAAAATTAAATTTCTTCCAATTTCTTCAAAAAAATTTAGCGATACGTTGTTAATTATGTGTCCTTCATATTGGCGACCATTCATGTTTCCTTCACAAACTTACAAATTTGTACGTCCTCCATAACATATTCCTCCCTAGACCATTATTGAGCCATCACCAATGCATGCATTGGTTGGCAATATCGGCGATTTCTCGGTACTTGTGGCATTGTCCAAACACGTATCCATCGACTATCTGAAAATCGTTTGTATCTGGACTCATCAGTGAAGAGAACATTGAGTCATTCGAGGTTCCAGTTTTGGTGTTCTCTTGCTCAGTGCAAACGGTTACGTTTGTGAACCTGAGTAAGTGGTACCCTTCGCAGTGACCTTCTGCTGACAATCGCCTCATTACTGAGGATTGGGTAATATTGATTGCAGAGGCAGCAAACAGCCATGAAGACATTTGACAAAGTGGTATCGAAGTGGTTCTTTGAGCAGTAATGATCAAATAACGATCTTGTTGTAGGGTTGTTCTGCGACTCCTGCCTCTTCTATGCCTTTCGGCAACAGACCCTGTTTCTCTATATCTTTTCACCAGCCGACTAATTACACTTTGTGAAACTTGAAACGATACAGCAATTTCGATTTGTGTTCTTCCAGCTTGAATCATTCCGATAGCTCTATTAGCTTCGTTGGAGTTTAGTTTTCTTCCAGCCATGACACCAAACATTTTTAAGGTAAAACGTTTTAAATTTAAAATTAAATTTTCTTTTCGTTGTCGACTAAATTGTTTTTAACAATAGCGCTATCAAAGAAGGTTCTGGCCATACAAAAAATGTTATCATTTTGTAAACAACCCATACCTAAATTTTGTTTTCGTTTTTTTCAAACTATAATGTATATAAGGTGACGAAGTACAAATATCCTTAACTTATGAAACGCAGTTTATTCTGTAACATTTTATCTCGATAAAATGATTCTAAACATTATGCAAAAAGGAGTTTATACATAAAAAAAAACGTAATTATATAAAAAAAATAAGACAATTTTTACGCAGGGGGTTAAACGAAGGATTTTGTAATATTTATGGTACTGAAAAAAAATGTCGTAGAAAGCTCACCGGAACGTAATAAGATAATATTAGGTTTTTCCATTTAAGCATAGTCCATATAAGAAAGTCTGAGGAAAATTTTGAAAATTTATTGGTAGAAATGAGGGAGAAAAATCCAGAAAAGTTTTTTAACTATTTAAGAATTATATTAGAATGGAAAGAGGCCTGACCATCAAAAGAGCACCACTCTGTACATTTTTACCACAACTCATTCAGTAGTAATATGTGCACGAAATTTTAACGTAATTTGACAAAAATTCAAAGAACTGTGAAGTCAAATCTTGAAAAAATGTGAAAAATTAACCCTCTGTACGTTGATAGCGAAGCGTTTTTGGAATAAAAGTTTTTATTACAAACTACAGAGAGGTCAAACCAAAACGGACGGATTTTAAAATCCTGTTAAAATTTTAATTTTGATCGTACCGGGTTAAACATAAACTTAATGTATAGAGAAACTCAGGAAATTTTATTGCCAAAAGGACAAAATCGAAAACGCATTACGGTTTAAAAATAATCTCATTTAAGAGGCGATCCTCGGTTGCTATGCATTCTTACAGCCGATCGTTGAAATTTCTCATTACTCTTTGCACTATATCATCTGGAATCGCCGTGATTTTATTTTTGATGGCTTCTTTTAATTCTTAGATGGTTCTTGGTTTGTTGACATACACTCTAGACTTCAAGTAGCCCCAAAGAAAGAAATCACAGGGGGTTAAGTCGGAGGAACGCGGAGGCTAAGGAACATGTTAGTTTTAAAGGATGAAGATGCGGTGGTGATATTGCTAGATGAGGCTCACACGGCAAGGATTTCTATGGATTTCCTAAGAGTAGCTTTCCATCGACGCGTGAATTCCCGAAATAGTGATGTAGTATACGTGGAATGTGAATTAAACTGTTCTAACGAAATATTTCCTAAAAAAATGATGAAGCTTTAGAACAAAATTTCGCTGAAAAATGGCAATTCGCAAGTTGTAGTGGCGCTTTGTATTGAAACCATGCTATTATTCAAGTTAATACCTATTCAAGTAATTCCTCATGTATTTACATTTTTATAGCCTTCCTTATGCCGGGTCTGCATATTTTATGCATAATCCTACTCAGTTGTATTGATAAGCTCCTTGTGATGTTAGTTATGATATAACGGTCGACATAGGATCCAAAGGGCTAACAGTGAGAAAGGAATTTTTCAACATTCAAATATGGAAAACTTATTTTAGAATAATGCATTATGTTGTTGTTCCACTTCCATCAGTTATTTCAAATGAGATACCATCATTGCCATATGTTGTCGTGGATACTGCTTTCAGTATGTCATCTTTTTTGTTAAAACCATATTCAGGTAAACGGGAAGTGATCAATGAACGAAAAGTGTTTGCTAATTCCGAGCACATAGATGCATTTAAAAATGCGTTCCGCATTTTATCAACGTGTCGGCGAATTTATCAAAGAATAATCAATTTTTCACTGACCACTATTGGCAGTAACAAGAAAGAACTATTTATCGGTTTAACCTAGAAATCAATTTTTGTTTATTTTTGTAAAAACGCATTTTTAAGAAACGAAAATGTTTGAATTTCGCACAACGCTGCTTCAGCTTCCCTTACCGGATTGACATCAGAGGAAGTGCGATGAAAAATCCAAACCTTCCCCTTTAAACGACCTTCAGTCCCAACGGGTTTATGGACAATCCCGCGTGCTTATGATCCCCAAAGTCCAAAATTCTACACGAAAACTAAGCTGTGCACCTCAAAAAGGACATAATCTTTCCGCGTGATCGTTGTCGGTTAACAACAGAGTTAAACGTCATTTTCGACTTTGCAAAGATGTTGAAAAATTTTAATTTCTTCTGTACATCTTTCTTTCAAGTTGTCAGTTTCATCGCTTTCTGATTTGTTCATGAACTTCTTTAGGTTTTCAAAGAATATATTGTCTCCATTGCTAGCTTAACTGTTTTTCCACTTTTTAAAGACGTTGAAGTTTTACTGTTATTGGTTAGTGGTCGTCTACACAACTCCATTATTAGAAATTCAAAAAGTTTTAATGCTTCCATATTTTGTTTATTTATTCCACTTTTTTATACTAGATGAGTCACTGGGCTTTAATGTAATACAATTATCTCTTAAAATTTTTCATTTTTTACTCAATTTAAATATTATTGTAGTGGTTTTCGTTGTTATTTCTTTCCACACCTGTTCCCTTATGCTTTTGCTACATTCTGAAAAAGATAATTTCAAATTGCAGAGTGGCTCATGTTTAACGGAAAGAAAGATCACCAGCTCTTTATTAATTTTATTAGAATTCCGAGATTCTGCTTATGAACCCTTGTTCTTTTGGGTTCGCTACAAACAGCATCTTAATATTCATTAAATTTCAAGGTAGAATTAGGTAAAATCAGCAAAAAATATTTTTCTTCTGAATAAACCAGAAACTATTTTTTGATTACAACAATTTACTATTTTTTAAGTGGTTGGACAATGGTTGTTCTATCTATAGCTCCAAATATTTTTCGTTAACTAACAACTTGAATAACTTTCACCAAATGCAATGATAATACTGTTGCAATTTCTGAGTTTGAATGATTCCCAGTATATTCGCTTACAGTGTAAATACCATCTATTAATCTGCAAATAAACGTAACTACAATCCGCCAACTAATAGTTCACTAATGAATCTCTCTTCATAATCACAAAACACTTTATATTACTAATTACAATTACTTCGTTTTTGTAGCTATAGTGGTTTTATACTCCCTCACTCTTAACAACGATTTCCTTATATAGTTAAAGATTCTATGACTGGATGATTCTCCAATTTTACAAACATATCAAATACATTATAAACAAACATAACAGAATATTCGACATCTATAAGAAGCAATAAATCACTTCTAAGCGCTCACTATGAACTCTGTTTTTACCTGCAACAGGTGCCCGCCAGCTGTAACAATACTATAAGTAGGCCCAACAAGTCGAATAATAGGTAAGAAATCTTAAAAAACAATAAAATTGCAAGGAATTGCTCATTTTTAACGGATTGAAAAGAAGAAAAAAAGATATGTCGCCTGTCATTAATGTCATGAACGTTACGTGATGACGTTCCAAAAACAACTGAAAATCTTGATAACCTGCTGCATAGAAGCTGGATGTAATAATTAACTCATAATATGTAAGTATTTGGCTCAATATAGTATATGTTGAAGAAGATATGGCTCTTTTGTCAGGAAACGCGCACTTTCGTCTGAGGCACTATTATAGCAATCTGGCTAGTGACAAGCCATGCATATACAGAGTGATTTAAAACTCAAGGCGAAAAATTAAGGAACGTATTCAATTTAGTATTCTGGTTAAAAAATGTAAAATAAAATTTTTGCTGACAGGTCTTTGTTTCCGAGTTATTACACTTTAAAGTTTCTGTATCTCATCATTTTTTATTATTACTAATTAAACAATAAAAATAATAAAATAATTATAACAAGGGTTCAAAAATACTACTATTGGAGCGGATACAAGCTTGGTTGCACGAAATAAGCGAATCGTATGCTGATTGTATATGAGTATTTTGTTTATTTTGTATGTATTTGATGGCATTCATTATTGTATACATTAATTGGTCATGGCCATCAATTTGTACTGCATAAACCAATTCTTTTAAATGTCCCCATAGAAAATAATCCAAAGGATTCAAATCAGGTAATCTTGCAAGCCGTAGCACTTGATCACGCCGATCATCCATCTCCCATTAAGTTTCTTTTAGCCAAATGACAACATTATGTCCAACATGCGGTGGTGCCCCGTCATGCTGATACTACATACGATTATAAACTAGGTCAAGAGGAAAATCTTCGGGCAATTCTGTGAGATTGTTTTCTAAAAAATGTAGATTCGTTTCAGCATCCAAACGATTAGGAAGGACTTGAATTGGAAATAGTTGTCCGTTAAAGGCTCTTCCCCAGACATTAATAGAGAATTTTTTATAAAAATTTCTCTTCTTAATAGCATGTGAATTTTGTATAGATATTGTATAACATTAGGATTGTTATTTATGCCATCCCGAATAAAAGTAGCTTCGTCTGACCAAAGCGTCTTTCTAATGAAATTTTTATTTTGATCATGCTGTTGAAGAAGCGACTGATAAAACGCGAGCTGTTGTGCGTTATCTCCCGGTTACAAATTAAGTACTTTTTTGTTTATCAAATGGATGTAAAACCTCTCGGTTTAAAATTCTCCAAACAAAACTCTGTGCACACAATCTATCACTTCTTCTATTTCGGCATGATTCCGGATAGAATCACTAATAACCAATACGAAAATTATCAATCCCAAATTCTTGCAGTCTTTGAAAGAGCATCTGAAAATATCTGATGAAATGGTTGTAGCCTATTGAGTAATTTTCTCCTGTATTATCTATAGGGTGATTCATTGGGAAGGACATGACGAAACCCAAGATAGAGGACACCAAAATGTGACGATTGGACGCAACATGCCTTATATCAATGTTGCACGTTTCAGAGTTACAGGGTGTTAAAAGTTAAAATTTTATTTTAAAATTCCTTAATAACTTTTTGTGTTTTCATAGCATCAACACCAAAATCAGTGCACTTAGGTTTTGTAAGATGCAAAAATAAGGATTTTGATCTAATTTTTAAGAAATTTCTAGAGGGCGCTAGTTACAACCCACCGCTTCGGTATATTTGGTCATATTTTTTTATGAGTGCAACTAAAGTCAAATTTTATTCAATATATTGAAAGAGCGTCTATTTTTACGTAAAAAAGGTATTCTTGTTCATTCCCAATATCTCTCTTCGTTTACGAGATTTTTACCTATAAGCTAATTCGTGTCGTGCCATTTCAATTCCTCAAAAACGGAGGTGGCTGTGATTCACTTGCATAGCAACGCATTACTTAGCCATTGTTACTTTAGCTTGTCAAAGTAATTAGACTCTTTTCTTGTCATTTGCCCTTTTTAAGTAAAAAATAGTAATTTAAAAGTAAAAATGCCAAGGCATAATGACTTTTCCTTTAGTGAGATGCGCGATGTGATTTGTGTTTTTGCTCAAATACATTTTAACGGTCGTGCTGCAGCGCGTAGTTATTTTGAATTATATCCCAACCGACAACAACCCAATCACAAATTATTCAGAAACCTGTACAATCATTTGGGAGAAACAGGCTCTTTTCGCCCTCAAAGCCAAAACAATGATGCTCGAAGGACTATCCCGGTTGAACAGGAAGAGGAAATTTTAGTACGAATTGCTGAAAATAAAACATTAAGTACACGTCGGTTAAGTGCAACGATGGGAATGAGTCAATCGTCTGTCTGGAGAATTTTACATAAAGAAAAATTCCATCCATATCATTTAACACCTGTTCAAAATTTGCTCGCTGAAGACCGTTCTGCTCGCTTAAGATTTTCTCGATTTTTTCAAGAGAAACAAAACGAAGATCCAAATTTTTTAAACAAAATTTTATTTACTGACGAGGCAACTTTCACACGCCGTGGAATTTTCAACTGGAAAAATAGCCATTTATGGGATTCTGAGAATCCAAATGCTGTACGAGAAACACATTTCCAACACGAATTTAAGATAAACATTTGGTGTGGTGTGATAGGTGACTTTTTTATTGGTCCTTTCGAACTTCCAGCCAATTTAAATGGCCTTCTGTATTTACATTTTTTGCAAGGACAACTTAACGAACTTCTCGAAGATGTTCCATTATATTTACGTCAAAATATGTGGTTCATGCAAGACGGAACGACTCCACATTTTTCTCTCCAAGTGCGCCAACATTTGAACAATGTTTTTCCACATCGATAGATCGGTCGTGGAAGTGAATTTCCGTGGCCTGCGAGAAGTCCAGACCTCAACCCATTGGACTTCTCAATATGGTCAAGTATGAAAGCAATAGTATACAAAGGGACAATTAATACTCGCGAAGAATTATGCCAAAAAATTCCACAAGCAGCTGATGAAATCAAGAATAACGTCGATATGCAATTTAGAATAAAAAGATCTTTGAGAAAAAGGTTAGTAAAGTGCATTGAGGTGGAAGGTGGTCATTTTGAACAGCTGCTTAAATAAAACTTATTTTTCATTTGTTAATGGCTTTTCATTTGTTTAATGCGGCAAAATATTTATTTGAAAATAAAATAAAACCGAGTTGAAATGGAACGACACGAATTAGCTTATAGGTAAAAATCTCGTAAACGAAGAGAGATATCGGGATTGAACTAGAATACCTTTTTTGCGTAAAAATAGACGCTTTTTCAATATATTGAATAAAATTTGACCTTAGTTGCACTCATAAAAAAATACGACCAAATATATCGAAGCGGTGGGTTGTAACTAGCGCCCTCTAGAAATTTCGTAAAAATTAGATCAAAATCCTTATTTGGCATCTTACAAAACCTAAGTGCACCGATTTTGGTGTTGATGCTATGAAAACACAAAAAGTTATTAAGGAATTTTAAAATAAAATTTTAACTTTTAACACCCTGTAACTCTGAAACGTGCAACATTGATATAAGGCTTGTTGCGTCCAATCGTCATATTTTGGTGTCCCCTATCTCGGGTTTCGCCATGTCCCATTCCCAATGAATCACCCTGTATAAGTTTCTAATGCGTTACAGTTAGAAAAGCCTTATATAAAAATAATATCTGCGAATTCCTCTTAAGGAAACTGCATATTTAACAAAATAAACAACAAAGAAACTTTGAAAAGCTCAGAAATAATTTTTATCAGCAAGCAAGAAAACATTCTTATCGTTTGTTTCATGGCTTGCTATTATTTATTAAAATAATAAAAATGATAACATGGAGAAACTTTGAAGTGTAATAACTCGGAAACAAATGCCTGCTAACAAAAATTGTATTTTACATTTTTTAACCAAAATATGAAACTGTACAGGGTGACACAACTTGGAGTCACTCAAACTGGGCCTAATATGATCAAACGGAAGCCAGAATTAAAAATCGAAATAAGACTTCTTAAATGAAGTCCCTTAAGATTTATTTTTAGTTGAAAACTAGAATTTTCCAAATGTGGGAAAATGACGTCCGTGACATAATGAATAGTTTTTTCTCAGAAACATATATGTATGTATGTTTTCTATACCAAGAAACTTTATATTATTCTAAATAATTTTTGTAGGAACAATTTTTTTGTATCACTTTCTGTTTCAAATTTAAAATGTACCATTTTATAAAGTTAATTTGTGAGTAAATACAACTTATAATATTTTGTTTAATTTAAAAAATGACCTTTTAATCAAAGTAGGTAAATATTAAATTTATCATTTAATTCCATTTTAAGTTAAATATAAAGAAATACATAGTTAGTAAAATTTTCATTTTAACTGTTAGTTAAAAAAAAATTATTTTAAGAACCAACAATAAACAAAACTAATATTAAATAACATATAACACACACTTTCTTATTAAAAGTTCTCTATATGCCCTCCTCCAAGTTCTAAGCATTTGACTAAATTTTTCCTGATGTTCCCAGTGGTTTCTCTCAACATTTCTCTGGATATCTACCCACATGCCAGTATAATTTTCTCTTTTAAAAAATTCAATTACTAGAGGAAGTTTTATAGATTTCATTTTTTAGTGTTCCCCAAAGAAAAAATTTAAGTGTGTTAGGTCTGGAGATTTAAGAGGCCATTGTATTTGCCCATTAATTCCTATCTACTTTTTTCCAAACATATTATTTAAATATTCTCGAACAAGTTTTTTTCTTGTGCGGAGGAGCCCCGTCGTGGTGAAACCAAATATTTTCACGAAATTTTAGCTAAATATTTTCGAGAATAAGAGGCAATTCTTCTAGAAATTGCAAATAGGTTTCAGCATTAAGGACTCCTTCGTAAAAGTAGGAATCGACTAAGTGTCTAAAAACAATTCCGCACCATACATTTATTTCAAAGTGTCTTTGATTTCTAATTGAATTAGCATAATGCGGGTTTTCTGTAGACCTGTTAATTTCTACGATTTGATTTGTCATTGCCAATAAAACGGCTTTCGTCTGTCCAAAGAATATGTTGGAAAAGTTGGCGATCATTAATTTCTATATTTATCATTATTTGGCTTATAAAATTAATTCTTTTTTCCATTTGTAATTGATCCACAAATTCTAAATTGTGAAACTTATTATCATGGTATTAATTTATTTTAGAATTCGTTGCACAGATGTATACTTAAAATTTAGTTGGTGAGCTGCTTGTCTTATTGAATTTTTAGGATTTCCTCAAAATATTGCAACACTTGTGCAATCGTGTTATTATGACAAACAGTTTTGGTGAGGTTTTGGTGAGAATGAGGTTTACCTTTTCTGGTAGAAAACGCATGTTGGTTTTGCCCAAAATAGCGTTCTAATATGTATATTATTTGAAACTTCTAAACATAACTACTAACTTTTTAAAATAAACAATTTTTTTTAATAAAAAATGATTTTTTTGCTAAAAATGCAAAATAAGCAAATTTACAAATATATAATAGTTAGGTTCATCGTGAACATACTGTAGATTTGAAACAGAGTGTAATACAAAAAAATTGTTCCTACAAAAATTGTCTAGAATAATATAAATTTTCTTGATTTAGAAAAAAAATATGTTTCTGAGCAAAAAAAACATGGAGATGTCACGGACGCCATTTTCTCATATTTGGAAAAATCAAGTTTTCAACTAAAAATACACCTTAGGGGAACTCATTTAAAAACCTTTATTTTGACTTTTGATTCCGGTTTCCGTTTGTCTATAATAGACCCAGGGCGCCAAATTTGGATCACCCCGTACAGACTCTTTAATTTTTCGCCTCGAGCTTCGATTCACCCTGTATAGTAGACGGTTTCTGCAAATCAAGACAAAGAAGCAGACTGTAGACTAACACAACAGGCATAAAGCCATATTAGCCAAGTCCACGTCCAATTTACGTCATGAAAATTATACAGTCAAGGCAAAAAACGGCAACTATCAACTGGTCATTTGCGTGGAACGAGCCCTGAATTAGCATATGTCCCGCAGCTAAATGGAGGGCGATCCTTAGAGGTTTTTTAACAACTGACCGTGCCAACAAAGGTCTTAAACAACTTTTTAACGTGTCAAACCTGTCACTTCTTCAGTTTGTCAACGTGTGGATGCAGATCATCACAAGTAGCAGTAAATTCCATGCATTTTAATGGGTTATTAGTGCCATTTCAATAAAATCTTGCATCGGATTATCGGTGGAGACAAGAAGTGAGCAAAAACCTCGTAAAGTTATAATGTCTGCTCCATTTGATGCTAGACGCGGAGCGGGTCGACTTCTTTACGGGTATTTTTCTTTAATTAAAATCATAAAACGAGCTTCTTTCTGTCTCTTGCTCCGTCCACATTTATTGAATTAACGAAATGGTCCACAAATTTCCCCTTTTGTTCGGGACGCGAGGAGGACGGAAAAGCGATAGAGTGATGGCGTGCACAAAAGTAAATGTATCAATGAATGCAAATTGAGTTAAAGCGAACAATTGTTAAGATGCGATGCAGAATCCATATTAATTGGATTTCCCCGAGAGTGCTTAAGAAACAAGAACTATCCAGTTGAGGAATTACCTGCAACTACTGTGGACTCTGAGATTAGTTTACGATCTAAGTAGGTACGTACCTACTCATTACATTTCTTGCGTGGTGCCGATCATCGATTGAATTCCGGCTCTTTCAAACGCACTTCGAAACTTAATGAACGAGAGTCCGCTGATTATTTCGACGTTTTCCTTGGACTCGGACCAACTGAAAGTTATCTTGCAAGGATGATATAAGAAAACCTAAATAATTATTCCGACATGACCCGAGAAACGGCAAAATGAGGCAAAACCCATCTTTTGATGTTCCTTTTTATGCCGCTCCCAATTACCGACGTTGCGTGTTCGTATTATTAGACACGAGAGGTTTTTCTGTGGAAAAAATCCGAAAGAAAAAGCGGGAAACTTCCGCGGATTCGCTCAGACAGGTACAGTGGAGATTAGGATTTAACTCAATTTTAAAGACAATTAAATAAGTCGTGCACCGAAAACGTGTTTGAAATTACACGACGGCAATAAAGCGAGAGCGCCAAGTCGCGCAAAGTGAAAGTTGAAAAACTATGCGGTGTTTTGAACTCGATCCGCCCATTCTATTTAAATACCTTGTCTATTTAGTAATTTATATCGGACGAGAATCGACACAAGAGCGCATATGGGCGGCGATTTTTCAATAGCTTAAACCGGGAACTGCGGCCCATGAATTCGATTCTTACAATATCAATAGTCAGGCAGATTATTTCGATACAATTAAACTCAATTTTACTACAGTACCGCTGTAATTAACATTCTTAAATGAACGGGCCTATTATATCAATTTTTCAAATGCGCTCCGCGAAAACGCAATAAATCTACTCCAATCCCGGTAACGATGTTGGTTAATGATTTCTACTTTTCTAATGGCGGGTTATTATTTATCTCCGGTTTATCTTAGTTTGAGAAATGATACTGGTCTGAAGCCACTTATTCACGTTTGACGAGAGTCGAGTAATTTGACTGCCATGATGACTCGAAAACGGTAAACAGTTTCAGTTGGAAGCATGTCTGTCTTTGCAGGTTTCGATGCTTGTAATACTTAAGTTACGTTTCGATGAGGGTACAGCACTAGCGAAGGTTGTGTGGCTATTTTCGAGTTCCATGGACTCGGTGCCCCTCCTATAGCATGTGACAAATATCCTGGTGCGTGAGTATTTCAGCAAGCAAGCGCTTTTTTAGCAGAGTTTTTGTTCTGGTTTTGTTCGGTTTCCTACGAACTTCTTTGGCAAAAAATAAATTTTTCTATAACTCTCCAAGTTTTACGTCGGAACATGCATAGAACGAATTTTAGTTAAAAATACTATTGCGTCCTCAATGTAAAGACTATAGTATGTGCTTAAATTGTGCCAGGGAGGCTAAGCCCCTCCATACATTCGTTTGTTCAATGTACTCACCAACGGCATACTAAAATGTACTTCCTGATAAACTTCCTGTGTAAAGCTCGAGATTCAATTTTCATTAGCATTATCCTCAGTGTCTCTAAAAAAACTGAGCATACTGAATGCTGAGAATCGTTTCATATTATTAGACACATATACATATACAACTATTAGGTATTACACGGAACTGCGTGTGTAATCTACTAGTGGCAGTGCTTGCTAGATCTTCCCACACCGATAAGCACGAGGTATATTAACATCAAGACAAATCTGAAGTTTTAAAAAATTAAAAGCCCGTAGCCTAATAAAGATTTTTATCGAACGAACTGAGCATAACAATTTCGCGTTTCTTGTGGTTCTTTGTTAGAAACTTGAAAAGGAGAGACTTTGTTACTGTACTAATCTCGAATTCAATAATGAGAATACAAAAGAAGGAATTCGAGCACTTGCATTGTCACTGAAATTACCTGAATTTTTTATTTTATTTTATTTAACTTAACATTTTATTTTTTTAACTTGACAAAATTATTATTTTATTATTATTATCATTTTATAATTATTTTATTGTTATTATTATTATTATTTTATAATTCTTTTATTATTATATGTATATGTTATATTAATTTTTAGCAAAAGACGGCACTAAAATATTTGCTCCAAATACACTTCTTAGCATCTCTTCAAGGGCCTTTTTTACCACGCTAGTTGCCATCGACCCTACGAATCTGACCAATATTAAGGATTTTCTATAACATTTGTATGGAAATTAGCTTGCAGTTATAGTTAACAGCACATTAATGGCCCTAAACCGACTAAATCACCCCTGGGGTTCGGCTGTCAGCGCCGACAGCTTTATTGCATTACTGTAAATATACTTATTCAGAACAACCAATTCGTGCATGACAAATATGGCCGTATTCAGAAATTACGCAAATGTAGGTATAGTTTTTTTATAATCCAGAATTGAAACTCCAAATTTCAATAAAAACAAAAAATAATTAATAAACGAAATCCAACGCTTAAAACATTGAAAACCAAATAACAATCAAAGTCTGAATAGATCTTTTCGCCAACGTTATTTAAGCTCGAATTCTTGGTTGTTCCCGGGTTCCGTCTCGCGCTACATTTTTTGGTGGTTCTTCAAGAACCATGATCTTGGAGCTGTAGCATCACGGAAACTTCCTTTCGATAACATTCGGCGATTCCGCGACAATTCGGACATGTTAATGCTTCCTAATGTTCTTACGTTTTAAATGTTTGCTTACCGAACATTTTATGTTTTTCAGATTTGGAACATTTTTATACTGAACTTTTTACATAATCAAAAAATTCATTCTGATGTAGCAATTTCATTATATCTCTATTTGTTAATAACATTTGTATCACTTTTCATGTTGGTCGATATTACCTAGAATTCGAATTATGTATTTTGTCCGTGTACTTCGTACACACTCAATAACGGTTTATTTTCTATTGAAATAAATTTTGTATTCCTTCTAATTTTGTAGATCTATCAACTGTTATCAGGAGTTGAATGTTCAGTTTGTTAGTTTTAACGAAATGGCCCAAATGGTCCAAATGAATTCTATGAAATAGTATTATCACCTTTTTAATAGGGTGTAGAAGGCTTTTTACAATGTAAAAAATTCAAATAAGCCTCAACAAATTTTTTATAAAAATCAAGAATAACAGAACACAAACTATAAAAAACGACAACTTCTACTGTGGTAAATACCTAATAGTAGCACAATCCGGTTTTCAAATGGACGAAGTCCCAAACGATTTACCATACATATCGACAATCTCACATTAAACTCATTACTATCAAGCAGATCAACCACTCCCCCTGAAATTTCTGATGGACACATGCTGCTACCCACAGGATCACAGGTTTTGCCTCTTCATTGCAGAAAAGCAGTTATCTAGAATATGTTCTCCTTTAAACTACATCCATCATTTCTTTGCAATAGCAAGAGCCAAGATCAATAAAAAAATATTAATTTTCAAGGAATTTGAACCACTTTCAGGATATTTGGAATTTGTACTTTTTAACATCCACGATTATTTTGACGGAATAACTAATATTCGAGACTTAAATAACCTCAAGTTAAATATCGACTTTCGTAATACATACAGCCTTGGCCAAAAGTATTTCAACACTGCTACCATTATAAATAAGATTTTAGACATGCAACAGGAGTGTAGATAAATAATGATATACGAAGTAATGAGGATTTTCCACACTCAATTACATTTTAATTTAAAAATCCAAAACATTTTATCCGTAAAACGAAGTGTTTAAAGATTTAATTAAAAAACAAGTAAAAATGATAAAATTTCGGATTTCGATTAGAATTTCCGTTGCTGTGTTTCGTTTAGCATTTTTTGTTATTGTATTTTCAAAATTTGAGTGAGTTAAGAATTTGATTGACTTATGACTAAAACCGCACAGCTCAGCTTTAAGGAACGAGTTGAAATCTCATGTTTACGTGAATAAGGAAAATCTTACCGCGATATTGCGAAGAAGTTGAAATGTTCAATTGGCACTATTTATTATACCCTAAAACGTCTTCAAAAATGTGGTATGCACAAGATCAAATCGAAATCAGGTCGTGGTAGACTTCCTGCTGTTCGGGATAATCGCAATTTGGTTTGGATGTCTTTGAGAAATCGTCAAAAAAATATCTTCAGAGTTAGCGTTCGAAATTTCAGAGCAAGTTGAACGTAGCATATCGGTTCGGACGATAAGAAGAAGGTTAAACCAAGCAGACCTGCGAAGTTGTAAAGCCAGGAAACATCCCTGGCTTTCTGAAAAAATCGGAAAGCAAAGTTGAAAAGGGCTCAAGCACATAAAAATTGGACGGTTGCAGATAGAAAAAATATCCTTTGGTCTAATGAATCAAATTTTGAGACAAATTAAAGAGTTGTTGCATTGTATATTTTGAATCTATCTGAAGTCTTTATGTGCTTGATAAAAAAAGTCACAAGGCATTTTTCTGTAAGGGTGGTTTTCTTATTTTTGAAAATTTTTCTAATTCCGGGTGCTGCGTTTGTCCGTCGACGAGTTCATGAAGAATTCAACCCCAAATGCGTGGTTGGAATTGTTAAACCTTAGGAAGAATTAGAGAGAAATATTATGATTTGGAGATGCATGGCTGCTAGTGACGTCGGCGAAATGAATCTTTCTAAAGGGCATATGAATAGTGCGTCATACGTAAAAACTTTTGAAGCGACTCTTTTACCATTATTCGCAGAAATGTTTGATGGCCTTAACGTGGAAGGTGTCCAATTTCAACAAGATAATGCACCTTGCCATGAATCGAAAGTCACTATGAGGTGCTTAGAAGAAAACAACATCCCATGTTTTCCATGACCCGCTCAGTCGCCTGATCTCAACCATATCGAGTATTTGTGGTCACATTTGAAGAAACAAATACAAACACACAAAACAGTTTTCAAACAAACTCTTTTCGAAGCTATGGAAGTGGAGTGGAAGAAAGTTTCTCTAAAAACATGGCGAAACTTGTGGTGTCAATGCCTCGGGGGGTGTTTGCGGTAATTACTTCTAATGGGAGAGGTAACGAAATATTGATTTTTGTTAATAAAAATGGTCATTCTTTCTCCCTTTTCTTTGGTTTTATTTTAAATTGACAGTTTCTAGTATTTTTAGCATTTCTTGAGGTGTTCAAATACTTTTGGCCAAAGCTGTAGATTATTCTTTAACGATCACATTAGTGTTCCATTTTAATATAGACAAGATTTTCACTTTCAAAAAGATGCCAATAAAAACAGCTGTCTTAAAGAGAATTCAAATTTGTCAGAGAGTGAATTTCTAATGCCTGACCTTACTAATTGAAAAATTTAAATTCTTAAAACCGTACTGAAAGTAGAAGACTTAATGACCACTATTGCAAATAAAAACACTTCACAAAATATGGAACTGCTTCACATACATATAACGACTTTTTATCTCTGCATCTTGAAACCTTCTATCATAATAAATATGAATGTTTTCACATGAAACAATTTCTTAACATAACACTTCAACTTCAACTTCTCACTAATACGAACATATCATTTAAATCTATAATATATCCCCGGATGGGGTTGCTAAGATTTTGTGAACATAGAAATAATTGGTCATCGATACGTGATTCAATAATTTTATTTAAAAGATTTTAGTCCATCTAATACCAAAACAAAGTTAAATTCTACTCCAGAGGAATATAGTCCTTCGTTAACAACCACAAAATATTGGTGGCAGAGTTTAAACGCAATTGTACAAGCTGCCAAGACAAACTCCGCAGTGGTCGACCCAATGAAGGAATTACTCTAGAAGTTGAGGTCAAAATCTACAAAACTGTACTGGAAAACCATCAGTTAAAATTGCGCGAGTTAGCAGACATGATACGCATTTCAAAACTGTAGTACTGTATAAAAGTACTGTACATCGCATTTTGACCCAATAATTGGATATGAGAAAGCTGTGCGTAAGATGGGAGTTGCGTTTACTAAGAATTGGACAAAAGGGGAGGTTTTGGCAAAGTTTCACAGCAATAAAGCCAAGTTTTTGCGTCAATTTATAGCCATAGATGAAACAAGTCCATTATTTCACACCTGAGAAGACAGAGCAGTTAAAACAATGAACTCAAAAGGGAGAATCGGCTCCAAAGAAAGTGAAAACCGTTCCATCTGTAAGAAAGGTGATGGTGTCAGTTTTTATGATCCATGTGGGATAATTTTTATCGACTATCTCCCTAAAGAGAAAGCAATAAACGGAGAATATTATACAAATTTATTGCAGCGTTTGAGCGAAGAAATTAGGAAAAAGCGACCACATCTGGCGGAAAAGAAAGTCTTATTTCATCAAGACAACGCACCAGTCTACACTTCTGTCATCGCGATGGCCAAAATTAATCAACTTAGTTTTAAATTTTTTTCTCGTCCACCCTATTCGCCAGATTTAGTCCCCTCAGATTATTTTCTATTTTCAAACATGAAAAAATAGCTTGATGAAAAGAGATTTGCCAATAATGAAAAGGTGAAGTCCGAGGTTGATGCTTATTTGAAATCATTCGAAGCTTGTTATTATACATAGGGTGTACGAATACAAGCCATAGAACATCCCTGGAAAATGTGCGTTAATCTCAAAGGTGACTATGTTGAGAAATAACGTAATATTTTCCAATTTTTTTTCTTTATGTGTTAGATTAGATACTTCTGGGATATCTAACTTTTCACATATGATTAAATTCTGAAAAATATGTTCTATCAAAAAATTTTAAAAAAATACGGAGTTTTATTTGAAATTCTGAAATTGACACCTGAAGCAGAAGTTAAGTTAAAAAAATCAACTTTGACGTTGTTTAGTAATCTGAAGAATATAATTTTATTTGGTTTTTAGTTAATCAAAATTCGTTTATAAATAACTGAGTTATAGCTTCGCCTGTTTTTTTCTTGAGACAGCCTACATTACTATATGCAAGGACGCCTGGCGCCATGGGCAAGTGGAACCCATTAGGACCCAGGGAGAAAGGACCACATAAAACTGCCCCTAACCATTAAAACTATTATGCTTCCTCATAATTTTCTCTAAGCAATTATGTTGCAAGCCTCATCATTGTAAAGTAGTTTTTTAGTGCAATAAAAATAGCTCATCGAGAAGTCCTGATTTGGTCATGGCAGATGTTTTATTTTTGGGGCCGTTTAAAACAAATAGTTTGTGCGAATGATCTTTCTCCGAATGCAGAACATTCAAACTTATGTTATACTTATGAAAATGAGAATTAATTTTTGAAGAGTTGGAAAAATTTTCAACTAAATGGGCCCATTTTTCAATTTTTTTCTCAATCGAAAAGAAAAATTGAAACGGTGGGAACTGATTTAATCGTTTTGGAATAAGCAAAAACTGCTATAAAGAATATGTTTTTCGCGAAAGTGAAAAATAAGAAACTTTCTCCTCTTGGTAACCCCATTCAGGGACATATTGTAGAAGGATAGGAAGCTATCAAATCACTTAGTAAAATTCAACGAAATTATCCACCTGCCTTGAAAAAATTCACTTTCACAAGTCACATAATAATAAAATATCATGTTAAAATCACGAACGAAATTCCTATGTACACAACATCATATAAAGGACATACATAAACAAAGAAGAGGTGAAGAAGCAGATGACGAAACTGCTCGAAGACCGTATTATCCGATCATCCGGATCATTGACTGGGTGGTCAAATACTTCAGGCCCTATCTTTTCAGTAACAAATTCAGATTAATCAGCGATTACAAGCCGTTCCAACGGTCATTTTTATTAAAACACCGTAACTCTTACTGACCTACCATAACTACCATAATTTAAATTGAGACCGATTATGAGATACTGCACAAGAAAGGAAAAATTTGCATTAACCTGGACGCACTTTCAAGAGTTGAGATAAACCTGTTGCAGACAGACGACACGGACTGTTTGTTAATCACTGCAAATCTCGAAAACTGAAATTCCAAATTTGGACAATAAAGAAACTAGACGTGCTTAATGGAGAGAAGACCCGTACTAAAAAAATAATCATACACATAATGGACAAAGTGAACGTAGCTAACAAACCACCCTCGTGAAGCAGAAGCCCGCAGAAAACTAATGAATCAAAATCAAATTCCAGATAAAGAGAATTCCAATAATGTAACTGTATATACAAGTCATGTAAAACTAATCATAGGGGCACTATACACTGACCAGTGCACCAACTCTTATGAAAATCAGATAATGATCTCAAGCTTCAAGAAACAATCGGGAACGAAAGCTATAAGAACAAAGATGTTGGATAAGAACTGATTGCACCTGATAGGCCTGATAAAGAATACATAATACCCAAAAGCACCTATGGCACCTACATTTCAAAACTAAAGCATTGTAAATTCCATTAACAAGAGTTGTCTAGCAATATTCGGTGAACAAGGCCCTGAACTTATATATACAGGGAGATTCACAACTTATCTATAAAATTTTAGGGGTAGGTATGTCATCAAAAACTAAGTCGATTTTGTAAGAAATTTTTTTGGAAAATCCTTAAAAATTTTTCGGAAAAAATTGTTAAAGTTTAACCATTGTATAACTGGACGACTGTAGTGTTCTGCGACGCGTTTTTCTGCAGAATCCCTTTTAGGTTCATCAACCTTACGTATAATTTATAGTTGGGACTGCCACATGTCAATAGTTGGGAGCTGAAGACATGGGTGATCCAACTTAAGGGTATTTTTGTTTCACCCGGAATAAAAAAAGCGAGCTTACATGTGTAAGCAATTTTGCCATCATAAATTGTATACCTATGTATTTCATAAAATGAAATCTAAACCTCAAAGCACTCAAAACCACACATAATCAAAGGCTTAATAGGAGATCTTCTCGCTAAAGCTGTTCAACCTCGAATCCTCGCGTGCTTCCGTCTCCTGTCTTGTGCTCCTCTTGCACCACAGTTCCCCGAGGACTGCGCTCCTGACATTGCAGCACCAGGGGAATTTTCCGCCGACAAGATTTGTCTGTTTTCATTATTATTACTCACGCACAAAGTGGCATTATGTTCAAGGCCACTCGTTATGGGATTTGAAGGTAGATAGTCTAATCTATAGAGTGTAGAACGACGTAGGCTGATCTATTCTCAAATTCCATTGAAAAATCTTAGGTGGATAGATTGAAGTATTACCAAGCAAGAAATTGCAAGAAAAAACACTTATGAGGTTGTATAATAAGCAATTTATTATTAACGAGCATGAAAAGCAGGAGTTTTATTAACGTTGCGAAAACGGAGGATTTCTACAGAGCGCTCGGCGGGTTCGAGACTCGATACGATGGATAAGATTTCAATTTGCACTTCCATTAAGCAGTGAGCGTGAGAGGTTATCAAGTAACACCATCGTTCTGCGATTGTTTTCTTGCCGATGAAAAATTGTCTCAGTAAAACTGTTTAGTTTTCATTTCCGCAAATTATTAGCTCAATTTTGCAAAACACTCAATTTCAGAATCCAAATGGGTTATTATGGATTTTAATAACTCCAGAAAAGAACTTTTAAAAAAGCGACCTATAGTATTGGCCAAAATACTTGAAACTTAGGATATTGCGCTTTTAACTAGATGGCTCTTTTCTGGTACAAATAAACTTATTAAAGTCAAAAAGTTGTATTATCGTTCGAATATGGTATTAACATTTAGTTGTTTGTATTTTTTATTAAAAAAAAATTCTTTCGTATTGGACAAAATGCTTTTTTCCATTTCGAATTTGTTTTTGTTATAATTAAAACACAGTTTTTTACTTTCATTTATTATTTTCTTGCCATTTCGTTTTAACTTCTTGATACGTACGCTACTACCTATTTTTCAACAATGGCCAGAGGAAATCGCATTCACTCGATTTGAGATGCAGAATTATTCATTTTTACAAGGGAATATTGCAAAAAGATATTTCTATCAGACTAAATATTCCAAAAAAAATACTGTATCGCGTATTATTGAACAGTTTAGAGCGTACGGTCATGTTATCCTGGGAAAAGGTTCAGGCGGGCTTAAAAATTCTACCAGACGAATGGATAAAAAACGATCAGCACTGCCAATAGTGATCCATTTCTGGTACCATCAAAGATCTTGCAGGAAATGCAGAGAGATATTTATTGAGAAATATCATCAAGAGGTACTAGAAGAAGGCTGTTAGAAGGTGGTCTAAAAGTCTACCGTTCAGCAAAAAAAAAACACTGATATAAAAGAAAAACATCAAAACGCGGTTACAATTTGTACTCTATTATATTCACAGGACAGTCCAAGATTGAGCAAAAGTTTTTTTTAGTGATGAATTCAAACACAACTTTAATTCCAGTGATGGTATAATCCACGTAAGACGTTCAAAGGACCAAAGACTGTGTAATTAAAAAATATATAAAAACCTGCCGTTAAGTATGGTGGAGGAAATGTGTTATTATGGGCATGCTTTTCTTAATATGGCATGGACCTCACTTATTGTATTGTTAAAAAAATAGATAGATACATGTATAGGGATATATTAAGAAATATGATGGAACCCTATTTATTCGAAACATTGCCAGTCAACTTGATTTTCTAATACGGTAATGATATCAAAAATTCTGCCCAACTAGTGAAAGTGTTTAGAACAAGAACCAGTGTGTAGCATGAAGTAGCCTGACCAAAGTCGGGATTTAAATCCAATCGAGAATTTATGGGACTTTGTAGATTGTGTGATTCGAACAGGGAACTCCATTAGAAGTAGAAATGAACTGTTTGGAGGGTTCACACAAGTCTAGCCATCAACTTAATTGGCGATTAATTGAAGAATTAATAAAATCAATGCCGGAGAGAATAGCAGAAGTGATTAAGGAACGTCACACCAAATACTAAAGCTTTTTTAGTTCCTATTTTTAACAATGAGATTTTTTATTAAATTAATTAGGTTACAAAAATTTTGTTCAGTTATTATTTAATTTTTTGTCATGAACATAGAGCTTTGTAAGAAACATTTTTTATTTTGTTACAGTTAAAGTGTATCTTTATTAAGAGTAAAGCTACGATAAAAAAACTTGACGATATCGTTCAAATTTTTAATTTATGCGAACTTTGAAAAAGTCTCAAGTATTTTGGCCAATACTGTACGTACCGAAGACCGTTTAATTAGGGACTTTTTAAGAGGATTATAATGAAGAAGTTGCCAGTAACTACGATATAAATTAAGCTGATGTAGCGAATTTGCGTTTTCGTCGAGTAAAACACAATTTTTTTCCGACTGGTACCGATTTAAAATTCTTTTTAATTTGATTTGTGTATATTTCGTATACGTATTTCGGATATTTTCCTTTTATTGCCGCTGATCTATTAAATTTGTAGCGATTACAAAGTTTTAAATGGTTAGACAGCCAAAGGGTTACGTTATAGACTAGGCATTAAAAGTGACACTTTACAGCTTGTTCTGTGTCATTAAAAGTTCACTTTTTCTATCAATCGCAAACAAATCATATCAGTTTTGCGTATTATTTTAAATAACATTTCGGAAAGCTCCAGCACGATTCACATCGCCATTAAATGGCTTCGGCTGAATTCCGCCGATTTCATTTTCAATGATTTTTATATAATCGTCAAACGTATAGTTTTATCACGAGTAACATTTGACATTGTGCCGCTTCGAAAAATGCTCTATATTGCGATTCAGTCACGCAGATCGGCACCCACAACAAATGTTCCGCATGCCCATTTCAATTTGTTTTTATGGGATCGACATGCCATCATATGTTAAATAAACGTCAGTTAACAATCGGGATGGGTGAAAGCATTATGCAGTCGCGATTTGCGAATATTGAATCGGCATTTTCATCAATTTCGTGCCATTCATACACTCGCGAAATTCCCAAAACAATAACGGTAAATTAAAATGATAACATAATAATTTATCGTCGCCATTTTCTACCATTATTTTTGAAGCATTTTAGTGATATCTCTTTTTTCTATTTCCACGAGTAAAAAATTAATTAATTAAAATTTTTTTATAGTAATGCGCACACGAAACAGAAATTCGCAAAAAAGCGTAAAATATTAAACTGACTGATTTCAATTTGTTTTTTATCCCCAAAATCTTTAACCTGACAATTTTGATATTGCGAATTTCACAGCAGTCAAATTAACTTAAAACTGAGTAACAAATAGGGGCAGGACTCGCAATTCGCGAGTAGATGGACCTGGCTGTACATGGTCCGAGATGTTGCGATTTTCTTATGGCGACAGTCGACAGTGTTGTAGTCGCATTCCTGTAGTACTTTATGTCAGCTTAAATGTCAAAGCTTTTTCATCGAGAAGACAATAGATTTGGTCTTTATCGCTGAAATTTTTGCACTATATTGCACTTGCTGCACTGAAGTGGAAGTTATTGCAAAATCGACAGAACTAAATGTGTTTTCTATTGTAGTGAGTTCAAATTTAGTGTAATAGCGCGTGAACTGTTTGGCCTAGTCTTTGGGAGCCAGTTAAGAACATGTTAACATTGTCAAGAATGTACACAAAGGTCGCTTTAATATTTGTTTTGACCGATCAGCTTTTAGTTTTATCTAAATTTGAACTGGTAAAATTCTCATGGAATTAAAAAGTAATGCCTGACACTGTAAGGCAAAGTAAAAACCGGAATTCATAAATCAGATAAGAACAGTGCACTAGTGCACAGCTCAAAAACTCTACGTTTTTGTTGACGTTATTTACATTGTATACCATGTGCAATGGGTGTATGTCAGAACAATGTGGAGCTGTTATCTGTTTCTCCTATGGGAATTATTAGGATTATAATCAGTAATATATTTGAAATTTGTGCCGAAGCCGACCGATAAGGTTCCACCCGTAATCTGATTTTCTTTATGAACTGCAAGTTTGGCGGCAGCCTTATATGATTGCTGGGACAGCATTATGATAATTGATACTCTGCCTATATTTCTTTTAACCCAACACCTTTTTTGTTTTTAATCAGTCGTAATAAAGCTTTGATCCCATAAACTTGGTTTTTGTTAAAACACTTACAACGAAATCGCACGAAGAATTTTGATTTAACAGGAATAAACAAAAATGAGAAAATATGGAGACGAAATGTACCGTAAAATTAATCTGCACTGCTAAATGCCTTTCGTTAAGTATTCTGTTTATTAAATAATAAAACAAACTCGAGAGTTTATTTATTACAATTAAGAAAGTAATCGTCACTTTATAAATCCAGGCCACATTAGAGCTGTGGCCTGAAATGTAAATGGTGAAGGAAACAAGACTTCAGGAATCCTGCGAGGTACAGTAAGACTGTTAAAGACATACGGCGAAGTTTTCCGCAATTGAGTTCGACCAATTTCAATAATTTGAAATTCAGCATTCGAGCTTTGCTCAATTAAAAAACAGATACATGATGGTTTACGGACAGAATTCAGTAGCTTAGCCAGCACTAAAAATCGAAAGGATTTCAAAAGTAGGGATGCAAAAGCCTAATGTGTTATTGTCCAGCATATGAATGAAAGTGTTTTTTTACGAAAATAACACCGAAAAAAAGACTGCTAACTTTGAAATATGGGGACATCAATAAATTGGAGGACCACTTCCTACAATTTGATAGCTTAATGAGAGATTGAGAGAGAACATTGGGGCAAAGGTCGAAGAGCCAGACCCAGAAGTTTTTCCTCTTCTTTTGTCTCTTAATGATAGTTATAGTCTAGTAATTATAGCAATCGAGACTTTAGAAAAGGATATTACTATGGACTTTGTTAAGTCGGGGCTCCTTGATGAAGATTAAATTAAATATTAAGTAGGATGGTTTTACTAAAGGAAACGATTTCACTTTTGCACCAAACCAGTTGCGATGCTACAGATGTGGCAAAGCAGGGCACAAAAAGAAATAAATTGGAAAAGAGGGCTAAACCAGTTATTATGGTTGGTTACTATAGTAGTGGTTATAAGTTGTGGGATTCAAAGTTTAATGAAGTTATATTATCGAGAGATGTTATTTTTAATGAAACCCAAAAAAACTATTAAAAAAATAATGAAAGAAATAAACCATACTGAGATTGAAAATATGTTAGTGAAAGAAAGAGAGAAACAGAAATAGAGGATAATTTAATATATTGCGACATCTCAGGAATAACAAAGGAATAGGAGAAACAAATAAGGAACAATCACATGGGAGAAGCAAGTACGAAGAGTAATAAGAAAGCCAAAATATAAAACTGTATATGAAACATTCAATGTATATTGTTTCATTATGTCACAAGAACTGGAAAGTTACAGAGAGGCTATAAAAAATATCTCATGGTAAAACGTCATATAAAAATAATTAAAATTTTATGAAGAATTGAAAATGTGGACAGAGACAGATTTAGTGGAAGACAAACTTTCAATAGAGCAAAAATGAATATTTAAATAAAAAGAACAAGAAGCAAAAAAACTAGGTTAGTGGCTAAGCTTTTTCACATTCAAAAGGAGAATTATATAAAGCCTGTATACTGTGTGTCAATTTCAAAATTTTGGATTACTTATAATTCCGAAGATTGAAATTTTTTTAGAACGTCGAAAAACCATTTCCCCAGAATAGAGTGGGAACCAGTTTAATAGGGATTAGAAGTTTCTAAGTGTATCCATAAGAGGGGTAGGTACTCCAACTCTATCGATAACGATCTGCAATTAGATGAAAATCTTTTACATCTTCGATTGGATGGTGGTCTACCGCATTTTACTCTACAAACAAAAACAATTATCCAAGAAGATGGATTGATCGCAGGGGAGAAATAGACTGGCCACCGCAATCACCGGATTTAACACCCCTCGATTTTTTTTTAAGGCCACATCAAATAAGTCGTTCACAAAACTAAGCCAGCCGATTTGCAAGATTTACAGCTTCAAATTACCAAAGTCATCCATGTCAATCCATCACCCACGAAAACATTTGAAAAAATGTGAAAAGTTGAGTTTTGACTATTTTTTGTTTAGAAAAAAACAGTGAATATTTTGAGTTGATTTTGTGGATATTTTTTAAATATGATATACATATATGTATTAAAAATACTGTAACTTCTCAAAAGTTAATTTTTTTTAATTGAAATTAATTTTTTATGCGCAATTTATAAAGACCTTTAAAATGGGATATCACATAATAGGTGTTGGAATTTAATATTTGAGAGTTGTGGTAGGTATCCCTCTTAGTGGTACACGTAGAAACGTGCAACCGCTATTAAACTGATTCCCCCTCCATTCTGTCGAAACAGTTTTTTAATGTTCTAACAAAACTTTCAATCTTCAGAGTTATAAGCTGTCCAAAGTTTTGAAATTGACACATTTTATATATGCTCGTGTTGCTGAAGTTTCAACGATGAGACTTTTGTATTATGTTATATTTTAAGGAAACTGTAGTTTGAAATCGCTGGATATTGCAACTACCCTTTCCAATGGAAGATTGCACACTGAAGTATAATATCATATACAGTGGGTGGAAGGTTGACTGGGTAAAATTCGAGAAAAGGACACACAGAAAGATTCCTCTCTCTTGTCATATAATGCGAAATGCGGAGGGGACGATTTAATCAGTAAGATCAGTCCTACTTAGTACTTAGATATCAATTTATAGGGCAGACTGTGCAGATTCACTATATAGTTTGCATCGAAACTCATAAAATTAATAGAAATTGTATTTTTTTCGTCTAACAAATTAGACTGGACCTTGCCGATTAAACCGTCCCTTCTGCATTTCGCATCATATAATGAGAGAAAGAGAGAGAAGTCTGTCTGTGCGTCTTTTTCTCGAAAGTGGCCCAGTCAGCTTACGCATACTGTATATACACATACAGGGTGTACTAAATTAAATGCGTACCATTGTTAACTTTGTTATTAGTAGAGATAGAACCTTAGTTTAAATCGCAAAGAATTGTATTTTCTTGGGCTCGTTTGCGACGGTAATACTAAAAAAACAATTGAACATCGTATTGTCAAGATAATTCTAAAAAAAATATTTTTTTAAATCAAACATTGTCTATATTTATAAACGAAATTAAAACTAGTTTAATTTTATACAAAAAATTTCAGTAACTTTTTTCTAAAATGAATATTTTTTAAGATATTGAGCTATTTTTATTTCTAATTGTACAAGCGGCAATCAATCAAATTAATTTTATCTAGCAAGTGAAGCTGAGTGGCTAAAAGTCAAAAATATCAAATATAATGCATTACTTTGATAAAATGTCAAGTCTAAAATGCACTATTCTTTCAACAAGACGGCGCTTCAGCTTATAGTATGAGAGAAATTTATCCATTAATAAATGAATAATTTGGTGATAGAATTATAGCTACCTACAGTCTTATACGTTTTCCTGCACGATCCCCTGATATTAATCCTTTAGTTTTCTTTTTTGTGGAATACTGTGAAAGATGCGGTGCATTGGGAAAAGTATCAAAACGTTGAAGAACTTACACAGAAAATACATCAAGTCATCCGCAATTTAGATGCTCGACACATTTTTTAAGCTTCTAATATTATAAAAAGACGTGCTTTAAAATGCATACAACAAGAAGGGGGCATTTTGAATATCTGCCTTAAATATTTTGATTTTTTTTTTTGTAATTAATTTGATTGATTGCAGCTTTTATAATTAGAAGTAAAAACAGCTCAATGTCTTAAAAAATATTCATTTTAGAAAAAAGTTACTGAAGTTTTTTTATACAAATTTAAAATAGTTTTAATTTTGTTTATAAATATACACAATATATAAATATAAAGTATATAAAAAATTATTAGCTAATTTTAAAATAGTAAACTACAATCCCAAACCAACACCGATTGAAAGGAGTTTTCAGCTTCAAGAAGATAGGGAAATAATTGACATAACATTTCGACAACTCATAGGAGGACTGTTTTACTTAACTACTGTTATACCTACTACTTAAGTACATGTACGAAACCAGACATCAACTATGCTGTTTCATATTTGAGTAAATTTTTACATAAGTCTATAGCAGAAATTTAGAATGGATGCCATTGTATTCTTCGTTATTTTCAAAAAACTAAAGCCAAAGGTATTATTTTTAAAAACAGCAACTTCTTGAGCATTTCTTTGAGAGTCAGATTCACATTCGGCACCAGATAGACTGGACAGAAAGTGTGTAGCCTCTTTAATTTTAAATCACAACAATCCGATTGTTTGGTTTTCTCAAAAGCAGAGGTGTTGAAGCATTATCGGTAGCTGACATGGGACATGTCGCTGCCGCTACATCTGGGCGAAATCTAATGGACATATAGGGACTGTTGGATGACTTTAGTTTCGACACAAAGTCAGTTTTATGGAAGACTGATGAGGATTTAAAGGGAATGAAACAAATTGACATTAAGAGTCATTTTATTAAAGACTTAATGGCGTTAGAAATAATATTTGTAGCTATTTACCAGTCGAAGAGGATCTGTCTGATATTCTGACAAAGCCATTATGTAACTAATTGTTTGTTAATCTTAGGACAAGGTTGTTTCATAAACTCGACTTGAATTATGACTGTTGATATGATGGTCAATTAATTTTTTTCTCGTTTGATGATGTATTTATTTTGTCATCCCAAATTCCTAATTTCATATTTCATTTTATTTAAATTGTATACTACATGCAGTGAGTGTATGATAAACCAATGTGGAACTGTAGACCTGCGACTACAAAACATAAAAGACAAATCTTATAGCAACCAAAACAAAACTCTACCGGAGTGCGCTCCGAGTTATGATTCTAAGACACAGGTCAAGGATGTGTTCCAATTTGAGTTCCTCCATGCACCTGCTGTTTCAGCAGCCGTAGGCCCTAGTGAAGCGCTGTTTATAAAAGTGATTTAATTTAATTGCGGCCATTTTCCGATAATTTTCACCTGCGCTATAAGCGATAGAGAAACGTGACTTGAGAGCTGTTATTTGGTCGAGTTTATCTTTTCTTTAGGAAAAATGACGCTCTGGTATGTGCTGCCCCAGTGCTTCCTGTGTGTTTAGCTTTGGCCACTAAATTCCTTAACCGGCCTTAATCAACATGCATTTTACTTTATTGTCGTCGACGGAAATCGATCAAACGGAACCACCGTTGTAGAGGAATCGATGGGAACTCAGCGTACGAACCACGCATGGGGGCGCGGAATGTGGTTCTCTCAGTGGATATCTACCCGTCAATTTCACAGCTTAACTAGCGCTTTCCTTGTTTATACTTGGGAAAAGTGGTCATACATTAATTGATCGATCATTAGTACCTCAGTTATTTCCGCAAAGGCCTCGTTGGAGGCTCCTCTGGTGGAAACGAACAGTTATTTGATTTAGGTACCTATTAATTCGATGATCCGTATCGAATTGATTAATCAAAAAATTAACAATATCGCTATTGTGTATCGTTAATCCAATCCAATCTAGATAGCCGCAACCGATAAAACAATGGAGCGTAATTGACTTTTTTTTTGTGCCAGGCCAATTTGATATTACTGGCCTTTACCGATAAGATTATTTTAACAGGAGCGTAAATTAGGTAATTTTTTTGCAGTGATCATAATAGATAATGAGTCTTCAGAGATTATGTCTTGAGCTTTCCCTAGTGCGGGACTCCGCAACAACATACCTGAGACGATTTACATGGCAGTTCAAGCATTTACGGAATGTCGGCTGAGCTTTAAGTAATATTTCATGTAAGTATCCGAAGAATGAGCTAAAATTTAAATGCTTTCAATGTTGAATGGACCGTTAATATTGCGATTAGATCAGCAGCTCGAAGCTGTATAGGTTACAAATATCAGTATGCGCCCTTAATAATTGTTTCTATAGCGTGGTCTAACGGGATACCTGATTGGTTCTTCGCATTCAACATTTTTGCCAAATCGATGATATTGGCGGAAAATTGCCAGTTTGCACACTGTTATTTCTGTATACATGCAGCTTATTGCCTCTATAATATGTATCGTAAAACGCCAAGGAGCGACGATAAAATATCGAGTTAATGGATTTCGATTCGATGTCAGACCCTCCTCAAAAGCAGCTTAAACCAGTGACTGCCTCCCAACAAAATTAATTAAAGAACTTAGGAAAACCTTGATTATTGTTGACTGGGTGCCTATCTCTAAATTACTTAACAAATAGAATTTGATTTTTTTTATCATTACTAACTGACATTTTTTTGTGTGAATCTATATACAGAGTATTCCTTAATGTCATGCTAATGTTTCAGGGTGTGATTCCTCAGGTCATTTTATGAAGAAAAGTTCTTTCGCGCATATGTCTGCTACGGCCCAAATTTTCAGCTACAGGGTGTTGAAATTTTTCTTTTCAAATCGTTATTTTTAATTTCTCAGAAAGTACTTTAGACATCACTTTCAATTTTGACGCGTATTAAAAGGACATAAAACCTCAGGTTTCAATAAGAAAAGTAATTCTATTGCTCAACCACTGGCATCCATGCACACACAGGGCGTTTCATATATATACCGACAAACTTTCATGGGATGTGGAGCTCATAGAAATAAATATTTAGAACAAATAAAGTTAGGTCCGAAATCTCTTCATTTCCAACATACAGAGTGTTTAATTTCTTTTTTTTTTTAATATTTCAAAAACGGTTTAGGATACGGACATGAAACTAGAAACAAACTATGGCGGGATAAATGTGCGTGTTCTGGAGCAGGCAGACCATTTCCACCTACACCAGTGGAATCCGTACGGCCACTTAATGGAATGTTTTTAATGAAAAAAATAGTGCGCCATTAACTTTTTTAATACGAATATTTTTTTAAATATTTGATCAAATCCTAATAAAAAGGCTTTTTAGTGTTTTGTTGCTCAAGTAGCCGTTTTCGAGAAAAAAATAGTTTCTCATTCATATGCCTACCAGAAAATCGATATAGGTTTCCAAGCGCGATTTTTGTTTAATTTGCGGATATATTTTATTAGACAATAAACGTTTGTCTTCATGTTCTCTACCTCTATTAACACAAAAATTCAATTGATTTCTCCTAAAGAATTTTAAAAAAATCGCACTTGGAAATCTATATCGGTTTTTTGGTAGGCACATGAATCAGATTTTTTTTAATCTTGAAAATGGCTACTTATGCAACAAAACACTAAAAAGCCTTTTTTACTAGGAACTGATGGAATATTAATAAAAAAATATTGGTATTAAAGTCGGTGGCATACCATTTTTTTCATTAAAAACATTCCATTGAATAGCCGCACTGACGCCACTGGGGTAGGTGGAAATATTCTACCTTCTCCAGAACATGCACATTTATCTCGCCATAGCGTGTCTCTAGTTTCATGTTCGTATCCCAAACCGTTTTTAAAATATTTTAAAAAATAAGAAATTAAATACCCTATATCTTGGAAACGAAGCGATTTCAGGCTTAACTTCATTCGTTCTAAATATTTGTTTTTATGAGCTCCACACTCCCTAAAAGTTTGTCGGTATGTTTATGAAACACCCTGTATATGCGTTCCCATGTTTTTATGAAAAATGTGGTGCACCACTGACATTTTTTCGTGAGAAAATTTTTTCTGATTAGGCAGGTCAATTCTACTTCTATGAAAGAGGTCTCTTCCGTTTTTCTCGTCAGACGAACTGTTCTTGATTAAAATAATAAAATTGAAATTCCTTTATTTAGCAATATTGACGAATAGTTATTTTTGAACATATAAATCTAATTATCCTGGGGAAAATTCTTGTTGACGTAATGTTATTGTTCGTATTATTTCTTCGATTTACAATATTTTATTGAGTTTTATTATTAATTCGTTACATCGATACGAATGAATCAGTAAGGATGGTGAAATATATGAATGTGGAAATGGCGACAATGCTTTACTTGTATGGTTCTGCAGATGGTACTGCAACAAAGGGCAGACGCATTTATCAGGAGTGATATCCTAACTATGCTTTGCCAGATAGTCGAATCTTTTCTTTACATCGCTGTCTTAGTGTCAGTGGCAGGTTTTATAAAAGTCATTCGGGAGTAGATCTCAATCTATCAGAGCATACCAAATTAAAGAAGTTGTGCTGCAAGAAATAGACCAATATCATGAGACCAGGAAAATCGCTAGAATTCTAAATATTTGTCATCAAATTATTTAGCGAATTTTGGTCGATTTTTTAAAAATTATTTTTATCATATTTTAAGACTACAAGCATTATTTTCTAGGGATCTTCCTGAGCATGTGCTCTTCTGTCCATGGTACGTTCAGAATTTTATGCGAAACCCGCGCTTTGAGCTACAGATTATGTTCAGAGATTTTTCAAGAAAGCAAATTTTTCAAGAAATGCTATTCGAAACTTTCATAATAATCATGTGTGGGCGGACCAAAACCCCTATCCCATAGCTGAAAGCCATTTCGAAGAGCAATTTTCGATTAATATGTGAGCAGGTGTTATTGATAATCATCTTATAGGCCCATATTTCCTGTCAGAACGCCTTGATTGACAGTCTTACTTGAATTTACTTCAAGATGAACTACCTTTGGTGCTTGAAGGTGCAAATCAAATGTGATACATGAACAATGGAGCATCTGCTCATTCCAGTCCCCCTCTTCGCGAATATTTACATGCAGTTTATTCCAAACGTTGGATAAGTCGCTTTGGATCGCAGCAATGACCAGTAAGATCTCCTGATCTCAATAGCCTGGATTTTTTGTGGAATCATCTGAAATCTCTAGTGTATGTAACTCCCCCGTTAATACCCTACAAGATTTAAGAGAGCAAATAGTTACTTCATGCCAAACAATTCGGAATACCTTGGGAATATTTGAACGAGTGCGCAACTCCATGCGCAGACGGGCTGAAGCATACCTACTAAGCGGAGATGGTCATTTCCAACAATATTTATAAAATATGAATTTATCGAAGAAAGAAATTTAAATTAATTTTGAACATAAATAAAATAATTAAGACGATTTTTATTGTTTTAATTAAGAACGGCTTCTGTGTCGAGAAAAGCGTAAGAAACCTTTTTCATGTAGAATTGACCAGCCTAATCAGAAAAAACATTCCTGCGAAAAAATATCAGTAGCATACTACTTTTTTCGTAAATAATATCGGAAGACATGTATGCAGGGATGCCACTGACTGAACAATAGAATTACTTTTTTAATAAAATACTGAATTTTATGTCCTATTAACACACATCATAATTGAAAGTAATATCTAAAGAACTTTCCGAGAAAGTTAAAAACAACAATTTGAAAAGAAAAATTTTAACACCCTGTAACTAAAAATTTGGGTTGTTGTTGTATGTTCATGTTCTGTTTCATCATGTTCATGTTCATGTTCAATGTATGTTCATATGACCTTTTCTTTATAAAAGAACCTGAGGATTCACATCCTGAAATGTTAGTACGACCTTAAGAAACATCTTGTGTAATAACTGCGAACCTCACATCAACTAAATCATCGGTTCTCAAACTTATCATGTATGTAAAGGCGCTCCCTTGGACATGCACCCAGTAAGTAATTAGGGAGACACTACAGATTGAAAAAAAATCTTTATTGAAATTTTACTTAACAGACAAAAAAAGAAACCTACTCTGAACTTCTAAAGACTAATGGTTAACATGCGCTTGTTTTAAGGTACACAATCTTTCTAAATTTGGTTCTATATTAGAGATGGTCTCTCTAGGTTCATTTTCTATTTGAAGTTTATTTCGATGTTTAGATTTAAAAGCAGCAAGTGCAAAAAATTCAGTTTCACAAAGATAAGACGTTAAAAAAGGCAACAGAATCCTAAGCACTTTGGCTTTTATAAAGGAATAGTCACACGGAAGTTCAGTACAGAAATGTATATTAACAAAATTTATTTTTTGTAAGGTGCTTGTTGAAACATCTATCAGTTCTTCATCTTCTTGTAATGATAACCCGACAAGTGTATTGTCAAACGGATTTAAAGCCCAACTTCAGTTGGATAATTTGACATCATGTTTTGTAAAGAAGTATCGTCTGAAATTCGCACTCATATTTGTTTAAATGACCTCTCACGGTTTTTAATAGCATCAAAGCTTTATGATTCTTTTCTAGTGGGAAATCCTGTATAAATTCACACTACAAGAGAAACAGTTCAAAACAGTTTTTTTTTTAATTTGTTATTCCATAACTGCATTTTCTTACAAAAAGAGTCAATCTTTTGGCTCAAATCAATATATTTACATCTTTTCCCTGGAGTTGAAGATTAAGTTTGCAAAAATATCTACTAAATAAAAAAGCTTTAACAAAAATAATCTGTCATAGAACTCTGCTGAATGCTTGTAACCCTCCTCACAACAATATTGTGTTTCCCTTCTTTCCCTTCCACTCTACCACAACCATCTGGACGAAGAATAAAATAATAAAGATTTATGCTCACCTCCCATATTATCACATAGAACAGAGAACATCCTTGATTTCTGGTTTTTATAACGTTAACTACTTCAATAACTATTATCAAAATCATATACAGTGTGTCGGTTTCAAAACTTTGGATTGCTTATAATTCCGAAGATTAAAATTTTTTTAGAACGTTGAAAAACAGTTTCGGCAGAATGGAGGGGAAACCAGTTTAATAGAGGTGGCAAGTTTCTATGTGTAACTGTAAGAGTGGTAGGTACTCCAACTCTATTGATAATGATCTGCAATTAAATGAAACGCTTTTACATCTTTGATTGGATGGTACTCTACCGCATTTTACTCTACAAACAAAACCAACTATCCAGGAAGGAGGATTGATCGCAGGGGAGAAATAGAGTGGCCACCGCGATCACCGGATTTAACACTCCTTGATTTTTTTTTGAGGCCACATCAAATAAGTCCTTCACAAAACCAAACCAACCAATTTGTAAGATTTACAGCTTTGAATTGCCGAAGTCATCCATGTCCATTGATCACCTACGAAAACATTTGAAAAAGTGTGAGAAGTTGAGTTTTGACTATTTTTTTGTAAAAAAAAGACAGTGAACATTTTGAATTCTTTTTGTGGATATTTTTTAAATATGATATATCTGTATTTAAAATACTGTAACTTCTCAAAAGTGAATTTTTTTTTATCGAAACTAGTTTTTTTTGCAGTTTACAAAGACCTTTAAAATGGAATATTTACATGATAGGTGTTGGAATTTAAAATTTGAGAGCTGTGGTAGGTATCCCCTTTAGCGGTACACGTACAAACTACACATACAAATTTGCAAACACTATTAAACTAGTTCCCCCTTCATTCTGCTGGAATAGTTTTTGAACGTCCAAAAAAAATTTCAATCTTCAGAGTTATAGACGGCAATCCAAAGTTTTGAAATTTCCACACCGTATATATTTTAAGATTTAAAAATTTAGACGCTAATGCTTCTCGATGAAGCATGCAGTGCGTCCAGATCATTTCTAAAGATTCTTCTTTTACTCGATTTTGTAAACTATTGTATCTACTGAAAATGGCTTGAGCTCCATCGGTCCAAATCACCATACAATTTTTCTAATGCAAATTCGCCTTAGTATAAGCATCATTTGTAATCTCGAACAATTCAGTGGTTATAGTTCTTCGTTCTATTACTTTACAAAGCAAGAAATCTTCACATATTTTAGAACTTTGACAGAATCTGATATATCAAATTACATGAAAATCATTACTGGAGTCAGTTGCTTCGTCAAATTGTATAGTAAATAATTTTCCAGTAAGCTCAGAATCAAGTCGTTGCTGAATATCAACTTATATGTGTATCGTGAATTCGTCGGCAGGTTGTATCATTTGACAGAGAAATATTGTCAAGTTGTTTAAAAAAGTTTTCACTAAACGTTGTTTCTAGAATGTCCTCGCAATCGGATAAAATAAGTTGCTCTGCAATAGTGGGAGGTTTTTTACATCCAGCTACTTTCTAAGCCACTATATACGATGCTAAGATAACCTTCTCATTTACTGCCAGAACTTTACGAATATTTGGTTTCTTTTTTTTTGAACAATATTAGTTTTCTCTTAAAAAAATCACGCGGTTTATTGATATTCTTTATGCAACGCTTCTAGATGCCTCTTCAATTTATCAGGGTTTATGCTATCTGCAGCCAATATTTTTAAACAAATAACGCATTAAGGTTTTTCTTCGCCAGTTATTTCAAGGCTAATAAAGCCTAAATTTAGGTGCGCTTGGTCATAGTTTTTTGTGCCTGGGACGATATCTACTGGGATTTGTCAATGTACGAGCCTTTTCATCGTCAAGTTTTCGTTTAAAAAAATTATTCATACATACCACTTACTTATAATCCACAATAATTTTTAGCGTTGGAACGTCGAACTTTAAAATTTCTTGTATAACAGAATTACGCATATTGAAATAACTAATAACAACCACAACTGCAATTCTTTATTTATAATCGCGTCGCTTTAATCTAGAAATTTCAGGAGGCTTTAATACCTGACGCGAACTTTTCAGCAGCATCCCCAGTGCCCTAAACTAAAGAGTGTTGCCTAGTTTAGTTTGAATTCCTACGGATTGGGCGGCGCAAAAGTGCTTGAGTTAAAACAGGGGGTGCTAAGAACAAAAGTTTGAGAACCGCTGGATTAAATATAGGCTGTTAAAAAAAAAACGGGCGAAACTCTAACTCAATTAATTTATGAACGGATTTTGATGAACTAAAAATGAAATAAAATGATGTTTTTCAGACTACTAAGTACCGTCAATGTTGATTTTTTTCAACTCAACTTCTGCTTCAGGTACCAACTTCAAAATTTCAGATAGAACTCCGTTTTTTTATAACACTTTTTAATAGAAAATATTTTCCTGAATTTGATGACGTATGACAAGTTAACCTTAAAACAATTTTTAACTGAAAAAAAATTGAAAATTTTGAATAAAAACTCATGGTGCCATAGACAAATGGAGCCCATATGATACCTAGTGAGAAAGTACAAAATAAAACGGCCCTTAACTATTGGAACCACATCCTTCTTCCTCATAATTTTCTGTGTTGAAAAGTAGATCAGCTTTTAGATGATTAAAGAAATGATTGCGGAATTGCATTCGTACATTAGGATCATTGGCTTACAAATGTACTTTTTAGAAATGTAAGGATGGTATTTGTATTTCTTCAAAATTTTTTTAACTTCATCTTTGGACGAGTCGAATGCCTTAGCAATTTCTCTTAGTGATGTTTTTGGATTCTCTTCAACACTAAGCAGCACGTTGAGTTCTACATTTTCATCGACGTCTTTCAGTGATTTTTTCGGCTTTTTGAAGATGCATAGCGCCGTAAATTAGCTTCGAATGTTTAAATTTATTACGATTAGGTACTTCTCTATTAGAAAAACTGGTAGGATAAAGACGTATCGTTTCACCGGAGTTCTTATTGTTTTAGAAATATGTTTCAAGCATATTTGTAATTTTTAAATAATTTCAACTGAAACTGACACTTGCTAATTGTCGCCAATAACAACATTAACAACTATTTTTATTGCACTAAAGAACTAATCTACAGTAATCATACTTGCACAATAACTGCTCACAGAAAATCATAACGAAGGATTATCCGATTCCAATGGTTAAGGGCGGTTTTATGTTATCCCTTCTTGCTGGGTATCATATGGGCTCTACTTGCCCACGGCGTCAGGTGTCGTTGTAAAGGATAATACAATAAGATAAGATGGGATAAAATGCAGATCACTACAGGATAACACAGATTGCCCCAAGACCATACAGATAGCTACCTAACTCATTTATTGTTCAAATTTTTCAATTTTTTTCAATTAAAAAATGTTTTAACATTAACTTGTCATGCATCATTAAAGTCAGAAAATATTTTCTATCAAAAGTGTTAAAAAAAATACGGAGTTCTATTTGAAATTCTTGAGTTGACATCTGAAGCAGAAGAAGTTGAGTTGAAAAAAAATCAACATTGGCGGTGCTTAGTAGGCTGAAAAATATCATTTTATTTGATTTTTAGTTTATTAAAATCCGTTTATAAATAACTGAATTATAGCTTCGCCGGTTATTTTTTTTTTAGACAGCCTGTATATGACATTATTACTGATAGCTGGGAATCAGTTTTCTGCGGAGAATAATCTCGAATATTAATAAATGGTGAAACTTCGGGTCATAATCTACATTGTCTATATTTCGCTATACGAGACGAGACCAAGCCCATTAAAAGCGTGAGATCAGCACAAAATAAACAATACTCAGATGTTCGACGGGCCGAAACAATAAGTGACCTCATGACCTCACTAGGCTCTATCCAACAGAAACTGTCCTCGGGGAGCTAAGAGAAAGTTCAAGTGTATTTGTCAGT
Organism: Euwallacea similis; assembly: GCF_039881205.1. Classification (NCBI taxonomy): domain Eukaryota; kingdom Metazoa; phylum Arthropoda; class Insecta; order Coleoptera; family Curculionidae; genus Euwallacea; species Euwallacea similis. Next base: position 1,726,421 of record NC_089637.1, on the reverse strand, counting down.
TGTATCGGTCGGATTCTGATTGGTTTTTAATGCACTTTTGTGTATTCTCTGCGAGGCTAAGTCAGTTCTATATGAATTGTAGGTACACACTTAACCGTGTCAGGCATTAAGAACCTATATATTTACAGAGCTGCGCTTTAAATATTTATAACTAATAGACATGCACACGTTAATGACACAGTGTAAAGTCTTGTAGCAATCAATCTACAGTTGGGACGTAGTTTTAGCTAATTATTGTGGATCAATCAGAGAAACGTTACCTGTTTTCTCGCGTTGAGTATCGGTATCATCTTGATGGGCGCATGCGAGCATTAAGATTTTTTAAGAGGTAAGTTGGATAACGACGGCTTGGTTGATTTGTGTGGCACATTATGTATTACCCACTTAGATACTTTTGCGACCGCTGACCATTTAGTCGTTGTCATTCAATACGGCGCTGCTTAGCAACCTTGTCCTACCTGGTATATTGCCTACGGCTTTTTAATAATTTATAAGGGGAATTTAGAATTATTTCAAATTCCAGTCGCAATCTTGCGGATGCTCCAAGCAATGTAATTTGTTTGGGCTTTTTTTTTAATGATAAACTGCGCACCTCCACCTTGACCTCTTGGGGCGGATTCGATACGATCGGGTGTCGGAGATTTAGGGCCTCATCAGTCAGAATAGAATTTGTCATCTGGCAGGCTACTATAGGTTTGTCACAATAGACAGGAAAACCGATTCCTGACCACTAAAAACGGTCAGGCCCCAGATGCTTGAGTAGCGATTCGGGCGATTCCGCATCCAAAATATGTAAAAATTTACTTTATTATATTTTATTAAAGGCTCCACCTCAAAATATGTTATTTTGAGATCATTCAACTACGGAATCGCTCAAATCAAATTTCAAGAATAGGCCGCCAGACTCGTATTCAGTGTACACACTCTTTACTCCTAAATCTGGCTGTTTCTGACGATCCGAAATTAGTTTCCTTCATTGAGGAATTTTAAGTTATTTTTTTGAGATAATTTTGAGAATTTTGAATTATTGAGCAAGGCGGTGGTCATTTTAAAAAAAAATTGTAAATAACATTAATTTATTATTAACAATACGTTTTTTTAAGGTTCAGTGGTTCGATAGTTGTCATTTTCATTGTAAAAGTTCAAAATTCAAACTTTCCAGTGCGCAAAATTTGTTAGAATGCTGCGTTATTGTCCAAAAATACAATCATAAAAAGAAAGTTTTATTTTAATTTGTACGCCCTATATCTTTAGAACTTAGTCATTAAGGGTTCGTACTAATATGACTTTTCCACCTTAACATTCTTTACGGACTCTCTCCTTAAAGTTTGTCTACATACTTAATTAACACCCTGTATACCTTTACCAAGTAAAAAAAATCATAACATCCTTTTCCCAATGGAAATGCTATAAGATTATTTAATTTAGTAAAACCAAAGAATAAAAACAAACTAGAAACTTACTCATCAAGCATCCGCTTATTCAAATCCAATCCGTTCGAGGTACTAGACCAGTGGCGCTCCTCTCCAGGAGAGCAAATCCGTAATTCCTCAAAACTGAGACTCCGATTCAATGCACTATCTTTATTAACACTAACGTACTGCACTCCTAAATTGTTACTTGGAACACTAGGAATAGTGTTCGGCAGGGGGGGGGTGTCGTCCAAGAGCCTAGTCGCTTGGTAGTACGATATGGCCCAGTCGCGAGGAGTATTATATTTGGGAGCAGGCTTCGGAGGTATCGGAGGCTTTGGTGAAGTTTTACTAGAGTAACTTGACGTTGGTGGAGTGTGTGAAGTGGGAAAATTGCTACGCGACTTCCCGTATAGTTGTCTGTAGTACTTTTCCTGGTCGCCGTACATCCAACAGACCTTCCACCATTGTTTGCACATGAGCACGTTGGCCGTGGATGGGTTCTCCCTCTTCAGGGGTCGATTGCTGAGAGTTGTGGGAGGCATTGTGCGCCTGTTAAGTGAAAACGTTAAAGAAGCCGCTAGTTTCGATTTCGAAACGGGAACGTAGCAGGTACTCTGTCGGCAGTAGCTATAGCTAATGGAAAACGAATTTAAATGTTGCTGGCCTTAGGCGGGCCTTGCGTTGATGTAGGCCGAAACGAGCCTACGCTGTTGTTGAGGTTCTTTTGTTTTATTTGGAAAGCCAGAGGCGTCCGTAATTAGCGTTAGAGAACTGACCGTTACGGCTTGAGCAAAGGATGGAGGAAGAAGCTGGGTGTCCCTTTGGGTTATTTATAGTTTCAAAATTGATCGTAGTGGGAATTCTGCTTTGTTTCTCATCTATTTTATAATGTGGGATTTATGATGACTGACTTCCATCAATTTTTTTAATTCACCTTTTCAACAAATGCGTATTATGTCGCCTGTTACGCGTTTGCTGGATTGAGGTACATCCTCAGCTTATTATATGCGATTCTTTTCGGTGGTCTGCATTTCAACAGAAGTGGCTACGAGACGTACCTACTTATATATATGTTACCAATACTGTAGAAACAATATGATCATCCACTGAGTTGCATGAGAATAAAATTCGTTTACAAGTCATTCTAGAAGGTTTAATATGCATTTTTTGTTGAAGCTCTAACGGCTCATCTACAATGATACGCGCGCCGCCCGATAAGGTGGGCATTTCGCACTTTTTCCGTTTCTGAGATGCTGCCGATCATTTATTTCCCGGTTTTAATGAGCCCGACATCTTGTTTACGAGGATTCCTTTTGCTTCGTCTGACTGCCAGGAATTTAACAACTATTTCGATATTACGTCCGCTTGCTTCGTCGCAACTAAGAATGTCGACATTTCCAGATACTGTGAAGTTACAACTGGTAAAGTTACGTACTAATCAACAGCATGGGTTGAATTTCAGCGGTTTAAACCCACAGGTACCTCCCGACACCGTTTAAAATTCCTATGGCCGCTTTTTTGCGCGCACCTGTCGCTTCCACGAAATTTACGAGAGAAAACACGAGGTACTCGGCTTGTACCCCGCATCGGGAACCACGCCGCATGGACAAGGCCCGAAGAATGTTTATCGAGTCCGATGCTTATATTTTGTCACCGGATTGTTTTTTCTTGCAAGAAGTGTACCTCTTTCAAGCATCCACGAGACATGCCAATAGACATTGTTTTGATTTTTTACGTTGCTCGTAAATGATGACTTTAAATGGCGATTTTCTAGGGTCCGGCAAAGTGCTTTACCGCACATGCTTGCGAGCAGAAAACTTTACTGCACATTATCGGCACTTTAGCATTTTACCTCACGTATGTGATAAACCGTCTTACCGCACGCAAATCAAAGTGATCCGTGTCAGTGTCAAAACTTCACGGATAGTTGACATTGACGTGTGCTGATAAACTTTTTACTGGTATGAAGAGTCTACCGCACGCTGGTATTTAAGTGAACGTTCAGAAACTATTAAAGTTAACACACATACGCTCGTAAGAAAGATATTATACCAAATACATGCGAAACTATCTTTACCTCATGCGAGTACTAACCGAACGCTGCTTTGCGTTATTTATTCAACGGCAGTCGGCGTGTCGTAAAGTATTACTTTGTACACTTGTTGGGTAAATAACTATTATTGATGATAACTGGGAGCTGCGCTAGTAGTGCTTCAAAGCTATACGTCAGGGAGAGATCTAAGATGTCACAGGGCGGGTCTATATATCTCAAGATGAGTTAGATGGTTTTTTTCTGACTAACGGGCAACATTGTATAGCACACATGATTGACATTTTTTTCTTCCCAGCAAACATTACTTTTACAAACAAAAAAAAACACAAAAAAGAGCACTTAAATCTTAAATTCATCGAGAAACGATCTTATCGATTGCTGGCCAGCTTTTGCATGGAGAGTTCAATTATTATTTGACCGGGTAGGCGGGAACCTTTTAACTTTTTGTTCTTTTGGTGAGCGATCAATGCGTCACTGTTTCACTGATTTCGCAAGGTGAAATGAATCGATCGTTCGAATCATTATTCATAGCCTCCACGGATTCAGTTTTACTTTTATTTATAAGAAGTCCTGCTCGAGCTGTATATAAGTGATTTCTCGTTCGTTCGTTTTCGGCAAACCCTCGTTGTGTATTAAGTCAAACACGCGGTTTTATGGTTTCCATATGGTACCATCGCGGTGTAAAGATTTTTAATTGGAATGCTACGTGATCGCACCGTGCCACTGCAGAATCCCGACTATTTTCATTGCGAATCGCGAGCAACATCGCATGAAATTTACTTTCAATGTCGCGGCTACGATTGCGAAGAAAAAATCGGTAAATCTGTAAACGAGGCGAAGAATACCATAATAATAAATCGTCGACCCGGGGTTCCATAACAATCGATAAACAACTCGTACCTATTTACAAAGCTATTTCCTGATTTAAAATCAAATTGGCTGCTTCATATAACCGCCGGCCGGCCGGTTCGTGGACGTGGGCTATTCCTTCTTGATGAAAGCGTTTAAGCGAAAATAACTATTCTTATAGAAGTTTAAGTAGGAAATTGAGGTTTCAATACTTAAAGTTAGAGTCAGTGACTATTTCCTACGACCATCTTCGAAAATATTCCTAACACGTATTGAGCGAGGGTTACAAAATTGGCAAATCCTTAAGCTGTGCGTTAGAACCAGTGTGCTAGGCGTTGACCAATTTTTGCACGGATTTTGAACTTGCCAAGTTACACATGTAATGTTTATGAAAATTCTCTCCGATATTTAGATTCCAACCTGCATTGCGTGTCTTGAAGCACTTACATTTCCAGAGTGTTTTTTTAGGGCGCGCCGGGTGATACTAAATCAATTAGATTTTGATTTACGATCATTCAGCCATAAGGAACTAATCACCTTCTCGTAAATTAACTTCGTTTATTCTTCAAGAACTACGCTCAAGTCCATTCATTTATCAACTTCAAAATTGATCTTTTTAAAGGGAATTTGTCTGTCAAGCCGCTAATAATTAACAGTATATGTATATATTTTATAGAAAAATTAAAGGTATTAACAAATTAATCTTTTTCACAGCTTCACCTCTTGTGTAAATTTTGCTTTTTTTACTCGATGCAATCGCCTATAATGAAAAATCTACATATTGGTGACATTTCTCCATAAATCTGGTAAATTGCGCTTTTAGCTAGACGTGTGTGGTTGATCAGTTTTCTCAAATGAATGGCCAATTATACGTGGAAATATTGTGCTGTTGCTACAGTTGCTACGAATGGACAGTCCGTTAATTTAAACTTACGCAGATCCATTCGTTTGTTTCAGCCTGATGTTATTTACGCTCGCTGGGCAGGCGGGTAAGTAAACAATATGTTGATGTGTTAAGAGAATATGCCGCTATCAAGATGGTTTTGATCATTAATCAAGAAATCCCTGAATTGAAGTAAAAAGTGTAAGCCATCAGTTCCATGAATATAATGTGCTACTTTGCAGTTGAAGTTAAAAGGGACGCTTCTTTCGGTTTGGTACAGTATTTCGACCAAGTGTCCCGCGGATTAGGTATGGGTTTTAGGAATGATGACAAGTAGTTGTTTGTATCAATGTGGTTAGTTCATGTTTAACACAAATTAAGCACGAATGTTCATCAGTTTAGTGATTCAGCATTTATACTTAAGTGTGGTTGTCAATGGTGACATTGTATTTTGTAAGTGTTGGTTTTCCTGAGATTATTGTTCCAATCTGGAATTAATATTTTTGACTGTGTGTCGCTACCTCGCAATTTGTATTGTTCTATGTGTTTCATTTGCAATTGGCATACCTCAAAAAAAGATTTTTCATTTGTCTTTTTCAAAACTATTCATGTGATGTATCCCCATAGCAAACATAGAGGTACCATGGTTAAGGGGTAGCATACACTCTTCATCGCTTACTTTTAGGGATATGAAATTAGTCTGACTAAAATTATAGATGACCATTACTAGAGGAGTACTACTAATCGATTCAGTGATGACTAGTCAAACAGATTCGTTGACAGGCTGCAGTAACGAGTTTTTCCAGCCTTTGCACCGATTTAAAAACGGCAGGCAGAGCATTAGCTCCAAATAGACTCATTAGAGAAAGGAACTTAATTCCCATCCGATTCTAATTCGACTGCCGAGCCGAAGAAACCGGAGTCGGAAATTTCAATTTCAAATCGATAAATCTGGTTTTTATTGGCTGAAAGATTGGCTTCCTTAGAGAGGCAGAGCAAAAACGGCTGGATTCCCTTCCGTTTGCTCGAACTACGACGTTTATGGGGATTTTTATGAAGGTACGCAGTGTAAACATTTAGTGCGTTGAACTGTTGTTTAGATTTTTCAGAGGGACTTGATTAATGATTGGTATCTTGTCAAAAAAAAAACTCTTCAATACTGCGATTCGTTTCAGGGTAATGGAGAAGGTCGAGTTTCAAGAAACGCGATAACATCTAGGAAGTGCCGCATGCAGTAGCTGTGGTTTCACACAATATTATGTGGTACAAGTTGGAGAATATGTTATGACGGCGAAATTGATATCGACCACGCGTAAAGGCATTTGAATGAATTGTGGTGGCATTTGTAATCAGAGATGTAAGCTGATGCGTGTGCTTTCTATCAGTAAAGATGTGGATTTTTGTGGGACTTTTCTTCACTAGATTAGATTCTAATGAGGGGAGAGGGGGAGATCTTAATCAACATTGGCAAGAATTCTGCCAAGTTGCCTGTAGCTAATGCTCAATGATCTACCAGAAGATATACATCGATCAAAAGTGAAACTTAGTAGATGACATGTTATATAAGGTAATTCAGGTTTTAATCGGAAAAATGTAAAAGACGATAGCTTCGAAAAATAAAGAAGGGAAAAGTTCTCATGAATGTGTAGATAACCAATGTTTTGTTGTGTAAAAAATAGAAGCAGGTGTTATTTGCCTAACCAGTAACGTCAAAGACCAGCGGGGGTAAAGGTGGCACTTTCATTCTTTAGTGTACACGCAATTATTTAGTATTTAGAGTATGTAGGGAGGAAAGTTCTATTATCCATTAAGTTTTTATAGAAAAAAAATTGCATTACTTGTTGTTTCGTGAAATAGTTTGAAAAAGAAATATAATTTGAAATTGAACAAAAATTTGAAGCTGGCTAAAGTCTGTGACCAGTGTTGTACCACAAGAAAAACTGGGGGGGGGGGGTTTAATAGAAAGCCGGACCCCAGAATAACCACACCGGATTTTCGGCAAAATTTGCAAAGCCTAATTAAGTACGTAATAAAGCTACCTAGACGCTCAAAATTTGACTTAAATATCTTCAAAATTATAGAAGCTATAAGTAAAACAACAGAAAAAATATTGAAACTTTTACTTCTTGTATTTGGATAACTTTTTTAAACATTTTTTTGAATTTTATAAGTTATTAAATTTTCACATATCACAGATCTAATCGTTTCAGTTGTGAATTGTGGCGTTAATTTAAGTTTAGTTTGATTCGTAGTGACAGTTCGATCAATAAAAATGCCCCCATTACCCACCTGTCTTCTTTACCAAAATGAACGCCAGTCTATATATTAACCATTTTTAGAAACCAAAAAAAAAAAAAAAAGTTAATTCGTGTACGCGCTGTCTAATAGTACCCTCAGTGCATCTGCTACGTTTCCACCAATGTCAACATTAAGCCCACCTGTTATATCAGTTAGCGCCACCTTTTAAATCCAATTTTTCAGTACATTTTGAAAGTCCGCACTTTATAAAAACGCACCCTTATCACGTAAATATGAACCCGAACGCAAAACAATCGCCCGTCGCGAGGCAATACCATAGGAGCGGTTGGTGGTACCGAATCGACTGACAAGCGAGAGCCATGGCACGCCACGATGGCGATAGCCACCTAAGAGACGCCTCCTTTGACTTTGCCTGCCGATGCCGCGATACGAGTAAATATGTAGTACCAGTACCTTTACGCCAAACAAACAAAAGACTATCCGCATGCATTGTTGCTGGGTTTGGGGCGAAATTGCAGGGTGTCACGAAAATCTGCTCCCGGAAAATTGCCGACCATTGGGTGATCGACGAAGGTTTAACAAGTCAGTCACGATTCCTTGGAGCCTTTATGCGGTAACCCAGAAAAGCAAATGCGATATTGGAGTTACGTCAAGTCGTAGGTATCCTAAACTTTTGTAGGGCTGAAGTGGTACCAGCCAAGAGTGTAAAATTTAGAGACAATCCTGCGAGACTTTTAAGGGTATGGAACACCTCCTAGGTATTGTTTCAGTGAATCGCTGGCTATTGGAATTTTGTGGAACCATGAATCCGATAACCTCCAGATATCAATGAACAACTAGGAACTATCTCCGCTCAATTTTACATTTAAACAGTATTTTAGGATGGAAAGGATGGGAAGGGCAGGACAGGAAGTGTTTAATAATATACTCAAACCCTTGCGTGCCCTCTGCCCCAGTAGAGATGATCGTTACGTAACGATCAGAATTCTTATGAACTAAGAATTCTACGTATTTAACTTAGGACTTTTGTCACGCAATCGTTATCTCTCATGAGTCAAATATTATGTATAATCACTAAATCGAAACATTAAATTTTAACTTAAAAGTTATATCGTCATTAGGGGCTGAGTCAAGCCCACGAGATACAATTCGGTAAAATGAACTGCTCAGGTCGGGTCCCACGACTGGGATTAATCGGCTGCTCTTTTAAAAATCGTCTGTGTTCCTGAGGTACCTCAAGTTCAGAGGCGTGCCAAGCACCGATCATACCTTGGTGTTTTAGTTTCTTCTTTCGTTTGACAAAACTCTAGTTTATGGCTAGAGCTGCTGATAACGCTTAACGACAACAACAAAAATTAAAGCTGTTAATGCACTTTTGACCGCCGCCGCTGCCTTTTATAGCTTGTTAATTTGCCTGTTTACCTGCTTCCAAGTTTGTATAAAAGAAAAGAAAGAACTAATTCGGCTCGAAAATCGCTGTAAAACAATCTGGACGTTTTTTCAAGGTTGCCACATTTAATGACGTTCATTTAGGCGTAATGGAGGTAGAATTCGTCCCCTCTGGCCAGTTCGTTGGTCGCCCGGATTTGAGCCTCGCGATTTTCTCTATATTCACGTAAATCTTAGGTGATCCAGGTGGCACATTACGTTTACGACCAGTAAATGCCAATAAGGGATTGCCCAGATATAGTTGAAAATGATAATAATAATACCGTAAAATAATTATACTGGAATGATGGGGTGATCATACGATCCATAAAGCGAGTTTATAGATGTTGCTGCCTTCATAGACGGTTGTAGAAGGATAAGGCTAGATCTTTAGCAAAATACGAATTAGAGGACATAATACATATAAAAACATCATGTTTCATATTCGCATAAGCAGGACATTAGACTTCGCTTTTTTTAATTGCATTTTGTTCGTATTTCCCATATGGGGCTGCTGTGGGCGTGGCTTGAAAAGTAATCTGGTTTGATAAAACAAAGCCCATAAATAGCAGCAATGAGTACAAATAAAATTGGCAGTGAATTTTTAAAGGTAATCCTCCGGACAACTGGAAATTCTGCCAAAAATACCAGTAATTGTCATCAAATGGAATGTAGTAATGCATGAAAGTTACTCCACAAGCAATTTTCTCAAATTGCATCTCAATTCTATGGATTTAAAACAGTTTCGTAAATTCCCTTTGTCACACCCATGAAAAGTATAAGGATAAGTGCTTAATTGACAATGACGAGCAACTACAAGTGCTTTCAGTGCTGCTTATAATTATCTACCGGCTGCCAATTAACACTGTAATCAAAGCAAAAACTTAAGATCCAATTTACACGTAAATCGATCTGAAATCCTGATAGCAAATCTTTCAATTATCCGTTATCTGGAGACGTCCTAGATGTATTATGTTATTTCATGCTATTTAATTTTTAACTCTTGACCTAATTCTAATTAGCATTGGAGAATTCCATCTCAGTCATCTCCACTACACTAGCTAAACACACATAAAAACTCAATTATGATTTTTTTATCAATTTAATCAGAGTTAATAAGTATTATACCCTTTCAAGGTCTGATGTTGGCAGAATTTAAGCTGTCTATCTAGACTTACGACTTAAGATACATAAAGTGCAAAATCGCGTACTGAGTTAATACCATCCATAAATTCATCTTGGTTGGATATTTTTTCAGTCAGCGTAATTGAGATTTCTCCAATTTATAACAAATTTTGCGCACACATTTTAATATTTCTTAATGCAGGAGCACCAATTTACACGCCTGTTTGCCACGTCCAGCAACTTTTTTGCACGATTTTCGATTAATATTGTCGAGACGATAATTTGCTTTTAAAGCCGGCCATTTTGAATGATTTATCGATGTTTAATTGTTTCAAGATTATACTTCAGGTGCATGGCAGCGTCAAAAAATGACATAGGCAACACTGCGTACAGTAATACAAATTACTGCGGATTTCACTCTAGAATAATAATAATATGTGAAAGCAATTTAATGAAAACTAAGTATACATATATAGACAAATGGAAGATGCAAAATTACTGCATGAACGACAACAGGAAAGAGAAAAAACTACGGGGACTGAATCTACTGCACATAATTCTAATTAAACGTGCAAGAAGCGATCACTGGTTCGTGACAACAGAAATGAAGATATCGATCTTCTCTTCTCAACATTAGAAAAATTTCCTTCGTATTGACCAATATAAGCAATACTTTCAGCCATATTCATCAATTCTTCGTCCATCGTCGTTTATGTACACACTGTAGTTTATTGGCTAACGCTTCGATAAACCTGATCCTTAATCGTCTATTTACGAGGTATTTAAAAAAAATCTATAATTTAGCTGAACTGCCTTCGGAATGTGTGTAACACTAATTTATCTGCTTTTAACCGCAGCATCTCAGAATGAGATGTTAATGCTTAGATTTAACATTTTTACGAGGCGTCGTGATACTAACGGTACGTTAGAAGCGAAACCTTGTAGCAATTGTTTCACGGCCCCCTGCGACCTGCCAATAGTTATTTTCATTTATTTTTTTCTGTCGTTGCCGAAACAATTATTAATCGTACAATATAAACAAAACGCTATCTGCGGACTTGAAACAAACGAGTAGCATCGAGCGGCGCCACTGGACCGTAAAATCAATTCTTTGTCAATAGCACGATGATGGAGAAAAATACTGTTTGGTCATATGAGTTTAAAATTAAGAAATGCTTGTTTTCGGTCCGTCGAACACGGCTTGCATGTCAGTCAGAAAGTGGACTGTTTTTTCTTAATGCAGTTGAGAAGACTTTCCTGTATTTCCAGGGCCCTAAGTTTAAATTGAATTATTCGTGGTCAACATCGGACGCCGTAAATGTAATGTACAGTATTGGCCAAAATATTTGGAACTCAGAATATTGCGCCTGTATCTAAATAGTCCTGTTCTAATATAAACAAACACATTAAAGCCAAAAAGCCCTATTATTGTTCGACAAAAGTATAGTATTAACATTTAGTTGTTTACATTTTTTTATTCAAAAATATATATAATTTTCCTTTCGTGTTGGACCAAATGCTTTTTTCCATTTCGAATTTGTTTTTGTTATAATTTAAAAACAGCTTTTTACTTTAATTTATTATTTTCTTGCCATTTCGTTTTAACTTCTTGATACGTACTCTACTACCTATTTTTCAACAATGACCAGAGGAAATCGCATTCACTCGATTTGAGATGCAGAATTATTCATTTTTACAAGGGAATATTGCAAAAAGATATTTCTATCAGACTAAATATTCCAAAAAAAATACTGTATCGCGTATTATTGAACAGTTTAGAGCGTACGGTCATGTTATCCTGGGAAAAGGTTCAGGCGGGCTTAAAAATTCTACCAGACGAATGGATAAAAAACGATCAGCACTGCCAATAGTGATCCATTTCTGGTACCATCAAAGATCTTGCAGGAAATGCAGAGAGATGGATATTAAGAAATATCATCGTGAGCTATTAGAAAAAGGCTGTTAGAAGGTGGTCTAAGATCATTCAGCAAAAAAAAACACTGTTACGGAAGAACATCAAAGAACGGTTACAATTTGCATTCGATCATAGACGCTGGACAGTGGAAAATTTTTAAAAAGTTCTTTTTAGTAATTATTCCACATACAACCTTATTTTCAGTGACGATATAGTCCACATAAAGCGTACAAAAAGCTAAAAATTAAATAAAAAATATATTAAATCTACCGTTAAGTATGGAGGAGGAAACGTGTTGGTATGGGCATTCTTTTCTTGGTATGGCATGGGTCTCACTCATTGTATTGTTGAAAAAACGGATAGATCCATGTATAGGGATATATTGAGAACTATAATGGAACCCTATTTATTCGAAACATTGCCAGTCAACTTGATTTTCTAATACGGTAATGATATCAAGAATTCTGCCAAACTAATGAAAGTGTTTAGAACAAGAACCAGTGTGTAGCATGAAGTAGCCTGACCAAAGTCCGGATTTAAATCCAATTGAGAATTTATGGGACTTTGTAGATTGTGTGACTCGAACAGGGAACTCCATTAGAAGTAGAAATGAACTGTTTGGAGGGTTGACACAAGTCTAGCCATCAACTTAATTGGCGATTAATTGAAGAATTAATAAAATCAATGCCGGGGAGAATAGCAGATGTGATCAAAGTAAAGGGACATCACACCAAATACTAAAGCATTTTTAGTTCCTATTTTTAACAATGAGATTTTCTATTAAATTGATTAGGTTATAACAATTTTTTACAGTTATTATTGAATTTTTTGCCACAAACATAAAGTTTTGTAGGAAGTATTATTTTATTTAGTTATGGTTAATGTGTATCTTTATTAAGAGTAAAACTACAATAAAAAAACTTTATGATATTTATCAAATTTTCAATTTGTGCAAACTTTGAAAAAGTTCCAAGTATTTTGGCCAATACTCTATGTAAGAATTGACCGAAGTTTACATTCCCTTTTCCCTGAACCACTTGCAGTAGAACCCCATATAAGACCATCGATAACCCTAATGGATTCCTCCAAGAGCATAATTTAAGAGGACTAATATGAGATTTATGGGTCTCAGTGTGAAAGTGAGTTAATAACGAATCTGGAAATAGAGAAAGATAAACTAACAAGGGGTAGATTCATTTATGTTAGGTACCAAGAGTAGGAGATTTTATCGGTCCTAACTCAAATTGACCTAAACTAAGATAATAGTGAAAATACTACTAGATAAATAAAAGGCTGTTTAATAGATTTACTAATTAATGTTTAAATTAATATGTTAATTAGAGTTTACTTGTAAACGTAAACATAGATTTTTTGAATAATAATGAATTTGTGCAGGCAAAGCTCGTACGAGTAGCAACTAGATGACCCACAATATATTATAAAATAATAAATAAAATTAATATTCGGAATAACAACATTAATTAAGATTACTCATCGGGGCTCCCTCCTGCTTTTTGCCACATTTTCGAATCGCCCGTGGCATGTTGGTTAATTATTAATTAATTAACGTAACCAGTACCTATTTCTCTGTCCATGTATGATAAGGATTAAATATACATAAAATGATTAGTGTGCACCGAAGACAAGGACCTCACGGAGTCAGGACCACTCAGGACAAGAACCTTTAAAGTCCAAGTAACGTCACGTCAGCAATCCACTAAGGTAAATAACATATATGACCGCAAAGGTCCAATTGATACAGGTAATATACAGGGTGTACCATTAAAAACTTTGCACCCGACTTATTTTGAACTATGGTAAAAATATTAGAATTTGTTGTCGAAGGGAAAACATTCTAGCGTTAAATGCAAATTCACTAAAACAACCCCCTTCTTTGGGGTGTATTCAACTTAAAATCTCAAACGGCACTATATGTCGAGTGACACCTCATTTGAAAGGGTTTTTAATTCTGATTGTCAGCCTATTATTTTTGGTCTATTTTAGGTCACCTATTAAATAATAAACTAACGTAAACCACAAATTTTAAATTAGGTACAGGCAAATTACAATGCGTTTTGAGGTGTCTATGTATAAAACTTTCTCAACTTTAATTTATCAAATTTGCATCCACAGTCACCTATTTTTTCAAATTTATTTAGCAGGAATTTTATTTGAATGAAAAATTTTAAAAATTTAAATTATTTTTAATGTAAAAATTGCTTGCAAATATTTTGTAAAAAGCTATTTTAAATTTTTAAAAAATCGTACAGCTCGATCAAATTAACTTTGCAGGTGATGTATTGGGCGTAATGACAATGCAAGTATTCGACGAAAACGAGATGATACAAAAATATTAAAAATATGGATTGATATACAGGTCATTACAAAAGTGAAAAGTAATTATTTTATTTTTTTATCTTGTCTCTTCTCGCAATGCCCTAAAAGGTTCTACTTGTCCATAACGCCAGGAATCTTTACACAGAATAATACATTCATTGACAAAGTTATCGAAAATTTGTTATTATCATTATTATTTGAAAACAAATTGAAATTGTCTTAGTAAACTGATATTTTGACAATAGTATTCATCTAGTAGGCGAACAAACCCAATTGTTTTAAAATACTTTGACAATTAAATTATGTTACTACAAGTTTTGACATGCATGTTATGTTAGAAATCTTAAAGATAATTTAAGAATAAACACTGAATTAAGTTATTCGTTGGGAATTTAAGCAATTGATAGTGTATAGCATTAACTACTTAGTGATTTAGAACAAGAGTGTGCCACCAAAGAATCATTGCAGTGACGTTGAAGCTATATAAATTGTAAATCTACATCATGAAGGATACCTATAAGTAAAAAGAAATTGCACGTCTTAGGAAAGGTCAATCTACAATATCGAATATTTTAAAAAGGAGATCAAGAAACTGGAAAATTTGTAAGAAGACCCGGTCAAGGGTGCAAAAGGTGTACAACAGCAATTGATGATTGTTTTTTGAAACTTTAGTTCTTCTCGAAATCACAAATTGACCCCCACGACCGTCAAAAAGGAGCTGTTGAATGTGAGATAAATTAATGTTGGTTCAACAACAGTTAGAAGAAGATTAAAGGAAGCAGGATTAAAAGCAAGATGTTCAGCTAAAGTTTATTGTTTTCTCCAACCACGCTACATGTTGCTGTCATAGTTGCTATCTACCTGGATGCAGTTATAATTTCGTATTGGATTAGCCGTCTTATAGCCCGGATTTAAGTCCGATCGAATAGGTCTGAAAATATGTGTGATGAGCTAAAAAGACGTATAAAGAAAAGGAATCCCATTCCAACTACAACAGAAGAGCTTCGGTTTACAGCCCGTTATAAATGGAACGCTATTCCTCAACAATACATTCAAACCTTACCTAATTGCGTGCCGAGAAGAGTGAATACTGTAATTAGAGCTCGAGGAAGAAATGCTCGATACTAACTAAGCTGTTTTTTAAATCAGAACCCTTACGATTTTGCCACATTGTAATAGTTAAGGGTAATATAAATATTCTCAATTAATGTTAATAAGTAGATTTTTTCCCACATTATTTTTCCTATAAAATTTTAATTAAAATTTGTGAAATGAGCTGATCTTACTACTATAAAGTGTTACATTATCTGATTTCATCGTTTCAATAATAAATTATAAAAATATTCGATAATTTTGTCCATGAGTATATGTGAGACAAGATGGCCACAGGATAACGCAGACAGCTACACAAATCAGACATTATTAAGGTATCTATTTAGATTTTTTTTACTTATAAAATTCTTGAATTTATTTTATTAAAATTAATTAACACACAACAATTTGTATGTTTACAAAGCGATATTCACACACACACGATCACACAGCGATTATTAGCTGTAAAGTTTCAAAAGATGAAATTGTTTCAAATTGAAATTAACATTTCTTTCACTAACATATTGTTTCATTGCTGCCCACACTAGTTCTGTCGGATTAAGATCTGGATGGTATGGGGGTAACCTTAATACTTCATGTCCTTTTGCCGTTAAAAGTCTATTAATTTTATATGTTTTGTAACAAGGTTTATGAAATTTAATCACATTATACAGTTCAATTTTCGTCGTTTTGTCATTACATTTTTTTTCTCTTGCAACCATTTCAACAACTTTCCTCGCACTCATAGTTGGTACTTTATTAGATTGAACATTATGATATGGAGCATTATCCATGATACGAACGCTCTTTGGAAGCAGATTAGGGATAGGCTTTTTTCTAGCTATTTTGTGTAATTATTGTAGTTCATGTCGTCATGATAATCTCCTGATTTCTGATTTAAAATTTTAAATACGCATTTGGCACACAACCATTTTTACCTCCTGTGTTAACAAGAATTAATCGTTCCCCTTTAGAAATTAGTTTATGTAGAGCCCCTCATTAGAATTATCGATCCAAGCTTTACTGGATGGAAAGATGTGCATAAGTTTTTTCCATATAAATAATATGGCAGTTCTCACTACGATACTAAGTTATACTTAACAAATAATAAAATCTCATTGTTTAAACGTCTGGTTTTTCCATTAATATCTTTCTGTTATTTCTCGTCTTTCACAATCTAAATCTCATAGACCGTATAATGTTTCTTAAACTTTCACAACATCCTGAATAATTATAATCTTTTTTAAACTTTTTATGGCTACGGCTCTTTCTTTTCTTGTAATTAGAAATTTATAATGAATCTTCTTAGCACACTGGTATCATAATCGTCTAGAGTCGAATTAGATTTCTTTCGTTCTCGAATGGTTTGAAAACTTACACCAGTAACCATTGCAACTCGTTCTTGAACCTTATCAAATACTTTCAGTGGTTTATTCTGCTCTGCTTCGCGTCTCATAAAATACAACACATTTGGAACAACTTTGCGGGCTTGCCCATGCAATACTTTATGTTGAAGTTTAGATTTATAAATCTCTACATTACCCATTTTTCCGCAAGTTAAGAGCTCTGTAAATCGTCACACGCGCGCACTAAATGAAGTAAAATCGCGTTCAATTTTTTGCTAAGTGTACCGCACCCTTCGAGCCGTCTACCTGTTTACTGCGCATCTAATGCTTTGTCGCTTCACAAGTAAAGTTAACGTAGGCGAGATCTACTGATAATAAATTTGCAAATCAATAACCTTCACTTGCTATTCAATTCTTAAAGAGCAAACGTATTTAGTAATTATTAATTTCAAAAATGGTTTATTCGAGACGCGAGAAGGTTGAAATAAATAAATAATATTTCATTAGGTATAATAAGAGAATAAATTTTAAAAAATAATGATAGTGCACGAATGACGGCAAGAATTTTTAATCTACGCCTACCAAATAAACACACCTCCGATGTTTACGTTACCAATTTGGTTAAAAAGTTTTATGAAACGGAATCAGTGGAACATAAAAAACGTCAACCTCTAAACCCTGTTGAAAGTGAAGCTAACAAAATTGCCGTTCTTATGGCTGGAAGCAGATCATAATTCGACTAATTGTAAGTTTTCTGAAATTTCGGGAGTTTTTAGCACAAAAAAGCCTTCAAATACCATTCGTATAAACTTCAGTTGGTTCAAGAGCTGGATGAAGTCGATCTTGGCCGAGTTTACAATTTGCAAAAGAGATGACTAATCGACAGACAAATGTTCAAAATTTCTTATGTACGATATATTTTTCCGATAAATGCACTTTTTATCTCAATGGATTCGTTAATCGTCAACTACCGTAACTATCGTTGTGACGATACTACCCGAGTGACAGCACTCCAACATTATCTATTATTTAGAGAAGAACACAATCAAAATCCTCAAAAATTGGCAAGAATTCTCGGAAATAAGATTATTGGACCATATTTTCTGCTAGCAAATCTTAATAAGGAAATATAACTTACGCTTCTGAAAAACTATATTTATCTAATTATTGTTGAAACTATAGAAAATACTAACAATATCTTAGAGGATAATGAATGGTTTTAACAAGATGGGATATCTCCACATTTTACAGTGTCAGTTTGTCAATTTTTTAACAAAAATTTTCCAAATTATTGCCGCGGATTTATTGAATCGCCACACAGATCATCTCATATGACACCCCTCGATTTTTTTTTTGTGAGGACATTTAAAGTCGAAAATTTATACCTCTCAGTCGCACTTTTAATTATGAATTTTACGAAAAAAAGTTATTCTTCATAAAAAGTTCTGCACGGTCTTAAACCTAAAATAAAAAAAGTAAACGTAACTTTTTTGAAGTTGTATACAATTTTTCTTAAAAATATAAATTTTGCTCAAGAAAATTTTATTATTATTATTGTCAATAATGCACATTTATGTCTTGTTTATTGAAAACATCACAACTTTTCGTCTCTTAATATATTTTCATAACAATTTCACGATTTAAATATGTAATCAATGCATAACAATAATTTATTTTGCAAATTGGTAAACACGAAAAGTTAATAATTTGTATAACTATGTAGGATGATTTTAGTTTTCAGTCATTCCACTAGTGCTTTAACATAGCCACCTTCTTTTTCAAAACATTTAATCGTTCTTTTGCCAAACTCCTTTAATATATTCATTATCATATTTGGAAGGAAATATGATTCCGAAATTATCCTTTTCAAATGAATAATATTTAGAAATGGCCTATGCTGGTAGATTTTCTGTTTTAAGTAACTCCAAAAGAAATAATCCATAGGGGTTAAGTCAGGAGACCTAACAGGCCAAAAAATATTTGAATGTTTGTGAATTACTTTTTCATTGAAAATATTTTGAAGCAACATATTTTCTAACAGTTAACACACTGTGGCAAGAGGCACCGTCTTATTGGAACCAAATTTGCTGAGGTTCTTGCAAGGGGATATTCCAACACATATCAAACTTCACTGTCAAAAAACGATTATATATTTGTGTTGAAAAAACAAGAGATAAATGTGCTTTGTTGAAACTAACAATAATAAAATTTTCTTGAGCGAAATTCATATTTTTAAGAAAGCTGGTATACGAGTCCAAAAATTTGATATCTGATTATTTCATTTTAAGTTTAAAACTATGGAGAACTTTTGATGAATAAGAACTTTTTTTTTAAGTTGTAAAGTTAATAATAAAAAAGTTTCCCATATAATTTCAACTTAAGTAAACACACTATATACCACAAAACTCTATTCCAATCTCTAAGTAAATGCTGCTTATTCAACGTTCCTCTATCGACCCTCTGTTTTCTTTTATCCCCTTTCTCATTTTTGTCCCCACATAGGCCATGTGTTTCTTATTTCTGTGAAAAATGGGCAGTAGCATTTATTTTATTTTAATTTTGTTTTTAAAATTCATGACGGCATTCTAAATACATTTTACATAATTCTCATTTATTTTTATTACAATCATTTGGGAAAATGGAGGTTTTATGTTAAAATAATTGTCATCTTTATGTCTTATATTTGAAGTGGAATACTACTCGTGATTTTAACTACAAACCGAGCATATCACCAAAAATAGGTTAACAGTCTATAGTTTTTACAAGTTTTACAACTTTTGTGTAAACTTTTTGAACTTGTCATTAGTCTCATAATTATCTATAATAGTTAGGGAAAATTGGGACCAAGTTATTGATAGAAATGAACTAAGAAAAAAGATAGAAAATTATTGAGCATACTTCCAGAAATATATTGTAACTTTAGTTAACATTTGCACATGCGCCGAAGCCAATGAATATGGTAAGGCAAATAGTAGCGTTTTCCGCTATCTAAAGGTGCTACGATGATATAGACAAATTCCTGCGTATACATGTTCTATGTCTTACGATGATATAAGTAGAGCTTTACGCTGAAATATGTAGTGTTCTTCGGTGGGTGTCAAAGGGCGTTCATAAGAGATCTGAGAAACGGGAACTTACGGGGCTTTACCAGCCCTGACATTATATTAGTTTTCGTTCATATTTATTATAATTTTGAGGGTTTAGTATAATTTAAGTGTGATTTGAATATACATAGGCATATAGGCTGCGTCTTAGATCAGTATAGTGCTGCAGCATCCACTGTTGTTTCTAGTCCCATTTGTTAACTAAGCTTTGAAATACTTCCATTTCATTACAGACATTTATTTTAATTTCGAAAACTACCATTTTATTCGTCAAAATTAAAAAATAGTTATTTATGGAACCAGCAAAAAAAGACGAGCCAAGCGAATTCCCGCAATATAACACGAGTTACGTAAAATAGTATTTCCTAATAAGTTTCATAAATGATTTTTTCTAACTTTGCTGTATGGTGAAGAAATCATAAGAAAATGGCAAATACTTCAACATATACAAGTTGCGCCCTGTATTTGTAGAACGGTAGTCATTATTGTTGTTACTGTACCCTTTTGTTCACTGAGTTATGGAATGAAGTGACATGCTTTCATTGTTTAACTAGTTGCGAAATGCAACC
This sequence comes from Euwallacea similis, assembly GCF_039881205.1. Taxonomy (NCBI): domain Eukaryota; kingdom Metazoa; phylum Arthropoda; class Insecta; order Coleoptera; family Curculionidae; genus Euwallacea; species Euwallacea similis. The sequence continues at coordinate 1,706,046 of NC_089637.1, read as the reverse complement.
CGTTTAGTCACCGGTTTTGATCAAGAAAACTGTCATTTTATTTCTCAAAATTAAAAAAAGATTATTTTGACGTACCTACGTTTATGAGTATCGTTAGGTCTGAGCCATTGTTTGTGCTTACCTGTAAAAAAAGAGAGATAAATATTAACAATGCATTTAAGATATAGTATACCACAAAATAGTATTTTGATAGGCAATGTGTCATGCAAGAATAAAAGTTAAAATAATTTCAGTCATGTGGAAATGCATGCAAATGGAAAATAAGGACAACCTAATTTTAAGGGTTATGCTCTTGTAATATTTTAATAATAATCGAGGTAATGACTTATTTATACTTTTTTATTGAGATTTCTAGAGTATACATAAGTCAAGTTTAAAAACCTTCCTCCGGTATATTCAGGGTTTGTAGCTTACAGCTGGTCGTGTCCCCACATTTCAAAAATCAACCACCCACCGACTTCATCGGTTGCACCTTGTCCGTAAATTTTGGCTCACTGGTATAAATTTGATTACGTTCTTCTTCAAACTTGATGAATCTTTCAACATGTCTTTTGTCGATGAAAAGTATTGAGAAATGTGATAAGTTTTTAACTTTGTCCCATAGATTCAATGGTTGCCTTATCTGAATCCAAGCATGGTCAGTGCATGCAACCGTGGCATGGCGGAAGTGACCTCTTTGCCGCTTCAGATGCACCTTGCGCCTGCTGTTCATTTGTTTTAGCTAAATCCAATAGGAGTTATAACGTTCAGATAAACCGTTTTCGCCCCGGCTAATGGGAAATAATAATTATCGATTCACGCCGTTCCATAATGGTGATCACGTTTCGCAGTCGGTAAGGTATCTATAAGGAGTCTCTTAAGAGTTAAAGATAAGGAGAATATCTTTTGTTGTTGCTACTGGTTTTGTAATAGAATTTATCAAAAGGACTCGAATTATACCCCGCGTCTTATGCATAGTATGAACACAGTGAGGTTTCAAGAAGTCATAAAATAGGCTTTGACGCTATAGGGAAAAGGAGGCCCCCAGGGTCGACTCTGCCTTATAAAATCTATTTTACGGTCGCTCGTACAAGACTATTTTATGAGTAGTTTTGATGAATGAAGGAATATTTTACCTTGCACTCTAGGTTGCTTTCACGTTACAATGTAGCAACAGAATCATAATAATATCTTATACACCGAGGATCTGAAGTTCGCTATTACGATCCGAACCTCAAATTTAAACTCAGAACCGTCCCGCGCTGAGCGATCTCAGGCGTGAAGGTCATTAGTATTTCACAACTGCGATGTACTTTCCCACTACTAGACTTCACTTGATTGAGTAAAATTACGATAAACTTGCCTAAATTAGGCATAAATCAAATTTGGAACACAAACAGATACCGCGTCTTGAATCATAACATCAACGGTGACGTTTCATTTGACCTTCATTTCCATGGCAACCATAAATAAAACAGCAAGGGATGGTAACGACATTGTGGCCAATTAGCTTCCTAGGTAAATAATGAGCCATATGCGTGTCATGATTAACCTGTTACTAAATTGTTTGTACAAAAAATGCGAGAAAACGTACTTTATAGTCTTTCAACACACCCAATAACGATGTCTTTTAGCGATAGTAGCAGAAGAGCAATATTATAAATAAATTTGGGTAATAACGTACATTACGTTTAGGTGAAGTAGCAGAAATCTAAACACAATAAAACTAATGATAGGGCTTCTACTTCGGTGGTCTTTTGAAGAAACCGTGGGAATCGACCCTAATTATTAAGAATCTCCTCGTTAGATTGTCGACTATACACCTTGACTTGCGAGAAGGAAGTTGAATTATTTTGGCATTCGTATAGTAATACGCTTGTTAAATTAAAGTGAGACTGGTGCTTACAGATGATGGGTATCGCTAAAAACCTCCACAAGAACATTGTTTTTCAATTTCTTTTTTCCCGGTATTTCCGCGTTGAATAAAATATGTTTTCCTTTCTCTGACAGATTTTTTCATTCAACCAAATGATGATTTAATAAGTCTCCAAAAAACGACTTAAAATGAAAATCGATCTACGTCCTACTTTACAAAATTACGACATAGCATTCCATTCGGCATAGCATGCAAAGGTAGCTGTGAATGGCACCTTGTTGCAGCGTTGGAACGTGTATCATTAGGCGAACATTGGCAAAAACAACCAATTTCGTTATGTAGGACACTATCGCTTGTTAAGACCATTTTTGCTTCGATTTGTTTATGTATAATTTGCTCAGGATATCTAGGGAAAGATAGTGCAATAAAAATCAAATATTAGTAGTAAACTTAATGCACAGTACTATAGAAACAATAATTATTGATAGTAAAGACGTGATCTATTTTTTGCGGCATTGCTAACATTTACGTAAAGTAACTCTAAAACAACGAAATAATTATAATCTCACTTTTAATACACATGTGTCGTACGATTTACATATCGTTTTTTGCATTTCTATTTTTATTGTGAGGCATGAGGCGGAAACGTTTTATTTGATTTCAAAGCTTTTTACTGATTTTTTGTTAATGCTACTACATTTAAAATAGACCGTTATTGGATATGGTGAATGATTGTATTTTTATTTGTCCAACAAATAACATTGACATTGACATGACATTGACAATGACATTTTATCCCTTGCTGATTGGAAAATACCGCGAAATGGAGTTTGGTGATCAATTGAATGTGATAAAGCCACTTAACCGTTCGCTCGTAGGAAATCGTCATTTATCGAAGAAATCCAGAAAGTGAAACGTTACCGCACGCTATTTCAGTTAACCAAACAATGCGAAGCGCAGTTTGGTCAGTGTGGTGAATTGAGTATAGTAAACACACTTTCACACGAAAAAACATGGAGGGCGTTAAGGACGTTTTCGCACTTATTAGACACAATATTTTTCCTTCGAGCTTATACGTGTTAATTTTGTATTACAACCAATCGACCATTTGCCCTCCACCCACAACGCTGCGACGACCATCTTGTTACACAGAAGGATGTTGCTCTAACCATTAGGTTTTCGAGATTATATTAATATATTACGTTCGTTATCACACATTATATTCAATTGCACTATTTTGATTTGCCCTAATATACAGGGTATTTCAAATTCGACCCTCACCATTGGGATCTCGGAAACTAGAGGAGATACGAAAAAGTTTAAATGGGGGCAAAGTTGCGCAATCTAGTGCTTGATCGAATACCGTTTTCAAAATTTTAATTTTCCGAGTACTTCCGAAGATATCCGAGAAAAACTAAAAATTGGAGAATCCATTTTTATTTTTTTTTAGCGTTATTTGACAAGAAAGATTAAATTCGTAAGCACATTTTCATTGTCACTTTTTCTCAGCTACACAATGACATATTCAAATTTGCGATCCGACGTTTCGTCTTTCGGCTACCATCATCAACTTTATTTTTTCTTATGGGCCCCATATTGGATTTTTCGACAAAAAAATAGTGCGTTTCATTCTAAATTCATTGATATAGAACTTCTTATAATTTACTTTTTTAAAAGCCGAAATATTTAAATAAAAAGAAATATTACATAGTTGGCCTTGACTCCATCGAAAGACTTTCTTTTGTTCGCGTTATATGACAGAACTTCTCAAACGAATTTAGAGCGTGTGCAGATTTCCAATGAAAATGAGTTTCCGAAGTGAAGAAAAACGAGATATGTTAAGACTTTATTACAAATTTGATAGGAACAGTACGAAAACAGCTTAAATGTATTTTGAGTTATATCCGGAAAGACAACAGCCGCATAGAACATTATTTAAAACTTTGGACGAACATTTAGCTGAGTTTGGTGCTTTTGAAAAATCTAGGATGAAGTATGGAAGCAGAATGAAAGAAGATACTAGAAATAACCTACTGGCAGAGACAAAACTAAATTATTATTAAATGATACAACAAGTGTTCAGATTGACGACCTTCCTCCTGCATACATAAACGAACACGTCTATTTAAATTAGTGACAGCTCTAATAATATTTCTCCTTCTAATTACTCTACATTGTGTAATGATGTTTTCTCTAAGTTCTTCTATTGTGTTATAATCTCGATTCTCATATATTCTATTTTTCAAAGTGCCCCACAAAAAAGTCGTCAATTTGAGCACTTGTTGTAACATTTAATAATAATTTAGTTTTGTCTCTGCCAGTAGGTTATTTCTAGTATCTTCTTTCATTCTGCTTCCATACTTCATCTTAGGTTTTTCAAAAGCACCAAACTCAGCTAAATGTTCGTTCAAAGTTTTAAATAATGTTCTATGCGGCTGTTATCTTTCCGGATATAATTCAAAATACATTTGAGCTGTTTTCGTACTGTTCCTATCAAATTTGTAATAAAGTCTTAACATATCTCGTTTTTCTTCACTTCGGAAACTCATTTTCATTGGAAATTTGCACACGCTCTAATTTCGTTTGAGAAGTTCTGTCATATAACGCGAACAAAAGAAAGTCTTTCGATGGAGTCAAAGCCAACTATGTAATATTTCTTTTTATTTAAATATTTCGGCTTTTAAAAAAGTAAATTATAAGAAGTTCTATATCAATGAATTCAGAATGAAACGCACTATTTTTTTGTCGAAAAATCCAATATGGGGCCCATAAGAAAAAATAAAGTTGATGATGGTAGCCGAAAGACGAAACGTCGGATCGCAAATTTGAATATGTCATTGTGTAGCTGAGAAAAAGTGACAATGAAAATGTGCTTACGAATTTAATCTTTCTTGTCAAATAACGCTAAAAAAAAATAAAAATGGATTCTCCAATTTTTAGTTTTTCTCGGATATCTTCGGAAGTACTCGGAAAATTAAAATTTTGAAAACGGTATTCGATCAAGCACTAGATTGCGCAACTTTGCCCCCATTTAAACTTTTTCGTATCTCCTCTAGTTTCCGAGATCCCAATGGTGAGGGTCGAATTTGAAATACCCTGTATACATGTATGTATGTGTATAAAGTGGTCCACCTAAGATGGTCCACCACCTCTCAAAACCGTCTCAAAAACCATAAGCTTTAGAGAAAAAAATGTATTTAAAAGTTTTTCAGTTTTTTATGAATTTTTATTTTTAATGTTTTAGAAGTTACAGAGTGATCCAGAAAACTGTAGCATGACAAAAATATGTTTATTTAATAGAATACTCTATATGTTTCTATAGATGCTAGTTCTTTTTGTAACTATAAGTATTTATTTTTATTACAAAATATGAAACATTTTTAGCAGTTTTTGAGTTAATTCAATTTAAAGTAAAAATCAAAGGAAAAATAAGCTTATTAAAATTCTAAATAAATTCACATAGTATTAATTGAATCGTTTGAAAACTTGTTCAGTTAAAAAAAGGGCTATTCTATTATAGGATATTTTTCATTTTCGAAAAGCTTTATACAAGTTGTGAACAAAAATATTCAAACTTTTCGCATTTTAAGTGCATCAAACTCGATTTTTTTACATGAGACACTTTGTATTTTTTAAAAACCGAATTCTTCTTTTAATTCACTTTCAAATGTGATTATATTATATAAGATATACCCTGTATATCTAAACGGAAGAGATCTCACATATTTAGCTGATTAAGCGGTACTATGGTCGACAAGGAAACTAGAGAAAATATGTATATTACTACATGCATAGCAAATAGAGGTAGCCATGTGGAAAATTTGTTATAATAAGCTTTAATTTTAGTTTAGAATAATTTCTATACGTTAAAATGCTGTAATTATAAGTTAATTTAATAATAAATACGTAATTAGTAATTTAAATAGACAAAATGGTGATTAATATTATTAATCTTCTAAACCTTACGGTTTTTGAAATACCACTCTGTACACATCTATAATTAAAATATGGTCCCGTGGTAGTTAGCCAAATTTTTAGATTTTCGTTGTTATATTATCATCATTGCTTATTAATTATCAATTGAATGGAAGTTTATGATTCTTGTAAAATAGTTATCATATGGACAGCATTTATTACAAGACTGGTTCAGTTAATCTCACCACTCCATAAGGCTGTCTGTGTTTATTTCCAGATTACGGTTCTATTCATTTACATATGTATTAAACAGGAGCAAATGAATTTCTAAGCTTTAAGTGTTACCCATAGTAGGTTGCTTTATAATAAGTGTAATTTCAGTTTGACTAAGGCATCTCGGAAAGCTTCAACACAAATATCATAAAGATAAGATTTTCTTGAAAATTCTGGGGTTTATTAAAATAGATGTAGTTTGCAGTCATTTTTCTCAACAGTATAAGTCAATTGCGTGAGCTCCATCAATACTATGCTAAAGGATTATAATTGCATTAAGTATTTTTAATTTTTTTACTGATATATAATATTAATTTTTAGAAAAAAACTCGTCAAGTTAGGATCCGCGCGGTACCATGGTTTTTTCTCTGTATTTTATGCTAAGGATGAACTGTTACTAATATTATGTTCTTCTATTCTTCATCAACTGGTTCAAAGTCGTTCCATATATCTTCGACTACATTTTTCACTTAAAAAATTAAATCCCTACATATAACTAAACATTATAACTAAAGCCTTAAAACAAAGATTATTTCTAAAGAGATTGAGCAGAGATTAGATTATTAAAGTATTATGCTAATTCATGTTTTCAGGTTGACCATCATATGGTACAGTTTCAACAGCGTTATTCATTAATAATTGCCGTCTGTGTTTCTTGTCACCTGTTCCAGTTGGTACTTGCTGTTTTAAAAGACGTCACATTTTCATTAAATATTGTCATAACTCGTAGCAAACAATAATTTAAATATTCATATTTTGACTACGGAACCTCCACATACTTTATGGTCAGATTATGGCCTATTTATACCACTACGGTCCATGATATAATAATTTCAGTCCGACGGACACTTTTATTCTTCGTGACTAGTTTTGAATACATATTGTGTTAATTAGTACATATACTTATTTCAAGGAATGAATCTTTGACTGATTTTGTCACAAAAAATTTCTATGAATGTAGGTTCGGAACGTTTTTGTTTAAGAACTAAAGGATATTGAAGTTTCATTTTTAATTTGTTTTTTTTTTTAAATAATATTATTATTAAAAATTAATTAATTAATTGATTAATATTTTCGGACAGAGATGTAATAATCGGACGAAATTTGGTATATGGGGTTTTTTTATGATGCAAAATCCAAACATTGTCTTAATTTTTTTATTACTGATAGAGGACGCTACATACAGGGTTCCATCGCATTTTAATTGGCCCTAACTTTTTGCGCTACACTGTATGCCACTTTTGTATTAATTGACTTATTATACATTTACTTGTATTAAAAAAAGGTTCTCTTGAAAAATGTCTGTAGAAGTAACCGATTTCAAGATAAACAGGTTTGCAATTAACATGACGGGTAAAATTGATTTAATAACAATTATTGAAATTATGAAAATGTATTTAATATTTAATAGTTGTTGAAAACGGTCACCTCTGATTTCTACGCATGCATAAAAATGAAGTTCAATGTAAGAAAAGAAAAGTTAGGACCAATTAAAGTGTGATGGAACCCTGTATGTGACGTTTTCTATCAATAATCAAAAAATTAAGACAATATTTGGATTTTGTGTCGTAAGAAAAACCCGTATACCAAATTCTATCCGATTATTACACTTTTGTCTAAAAATTCTAAAAAAAAAACAAATAAAAAATGAAATTTCAACATTCTCAATGAAGACATTGCGAACCTACATTCATAGAAACTTTTGTGATAAAATCGGTCAAAGATTCATTCTTTAAAATAAGTACATGTACTTAATTAATATCCTGTACATGTAATTATTTCTGCTGATATTAGCTTCCTTTATATAAAATTAGAAATTTAGTTAAATTCTCAATATATAGTACTAACATGCATATTAAAAGAGTAATTGGTAGTTTGACCTTTAAAACAAAAATTAACAACAGTATTAGAAGAATGGGATCTTCCAATTGTATTTAACTATGAAAAGAACAAAGATTTTTCCCCATTCTGTTTCATCAAGCACGCATACTTTCACGTTACAATGCATACTAATCAATTATTTTATATTTCTCTAATTTTTGATTGTATAACCTTTTCTAGATATCTCTATTCGATTGATTTGTTGACATTTTTAATATTGTATTTTCTGTCTCATTAGAGTATAAAAGTCGCCTGGAAATAGCACACTAGATTTTCTTCATATTACATTAAAATACATAACATAAGTATCAAAATTATAAATAGGTAGCAAAAATTATTTCAACAAATTTTTTAGCCCAAAGTAAATACTAAAATTCCATTTAGATACTTATATTATAGTGTCCCAGGGGCAATGTATCATACCTCTTAGGAACAGCATAACGTTTGCCGTCGTATGCACTAAATGCAAATTTTTCTTGAGTTGTAGAATAAACAGAAGGTTTATTAGGAAATATTAAATTTTCTGCAGGTAATCGTTTTTTTGGTATCAGTTTTGAGGATACTCAACATAATCATTCAGTATGATGTTACCCTTTACAACATATTTCATTACGCCGTTTGCCGTTTATGTAGTACCATAATTTAATATGACCTTAGCAATCTTAACTGCATCATATCCGCTGTTTTTCGTTATGGCATCAGTTTTAACCACTCCGCGTATTGTACAGTTTTGATCTAGAACCAATAAAGCATGGCATAAGTGCATCACTACTCTGATTCTTTATCATTCCAATTTTTTTTAAATTTAGTGTTATAGATATTTATCTTTAGAATGTAATGTAGACATTAATTTACTTGTCCGATATACAAGTTAAAAAAATCCACCTCTACATTACCCAAGTTTAGGTTTAGGCAGTTCAGGTAGTGGGTAGGCTAACTTACGGTATGATAGAAACTAGGACATGCTGCGCTTTGTTACTTACGTCAAAATACATAAGATAGAATGTAGGTTTACTTGGGTCGTGGGCAGACAAATATTTACTTGCTTTTTCCAATACATGTCACCTCTATCAGGTAACCATAAATGAATCGAAATCAGCTTATTTAGTATCTCAGTAGGTACAAAAGTAATATTTAATCATAAAACAAACATGGAAGTTAATACAGACACACGCTAAATATCGAATCCAGACATCACCTGATGAAAAATAAAACGTTTCGTAACTAATTAGTTTGACATCCATTCTTTCTAAAAAATATTTCAACATATACTACATATGTATATAGGTTGTCTCAGAAAAGAATGTACTCTACAGGGATCTTGTAAACAAAAAAAAAAATAGGGAGATGGTTAAATTGACGAAAAGTTGCGTCTTTTTGTGTTCTGCAAAATCATGTCTTCAAATTTGAAAAATTACAAGTAGATCCGAAATTATCTGAGAAAAATCGATTTTTCGTAATTCTTTTTTTACCGTTTTCTGATTTTGTTTAAGATATTTTCAAATAAATTTAACATTTTCATTGTCACTTTTTCTCCCCTACAAGATGGTATTCGGAGATTTTCGATCCGACGTTTCATTTCTTCGAAACCATCATCAACTTTGTTTGTTTAAATAGTCAGCAAATGTTATTTTACGCTCAGTAAATTCTACTTTTTTTCTAAATCCAACAATATATCATACTTATGATTTATTAAATGGTTTGATCCAAAAATCTCATTCTCCTTTTTCCAACATAACATAACTTTTTTTCGACATCATTAGTGGCTTTGAAAATGATTTGTTTAGGTCTGTCACTTAGTAAACAAAGAAATAAACACAAAAAAATAATTTTAAATTATTTTTTATGTTCAAATGTTCCACCCTCATTTTCCAAACGTAAGTAACAGCGGTTAACAATTTTTTCCACAACAGTATTTAAAATCTCTAGAGTTATCCTTCTTATTGCAAGTCGAACTGCAATCTTCAATTGATCATTTTGAAAAATTTTTGAGTAAATTTCACATTTAAGGAATACCTAGAAAAATGTCCCATGGTGTAATATCGGGAGTTCGTGGTAGCCAGTTTATGGGACCCTTGGTAGAAATGAAATTATTTTGAAAATGGCCTCTTAAATATTTAATATTATGTCTAGAATTATGAGGAGGAGTTCATCTTGTTGGAATCACATATTACCAATTAATTAAAGTGAGATTTTTGGACTAAACCACTTAATAAATCATCAGTGTGATATATCGTTGGATTAAGAAAAAAAGTAGAATTTACTAAGCGTAAAATAACATTTGCTGATTATTTAAACAAACAAAGTTGATGATGGTTTCGAAGAAATGAAACGTCGGATCGAAAATCTCCGAACACCATCTTGTAGAGCAGAAAAAGTGGCAATGAAAATGGCATATTTATTTTAAAATATCTTTAGAAACAAAATCAGAAAACGGTAAAAAAGGAATAGCGAAAAATCAAAATTGGTTTTTCTCAAATAACTTCGGATCCATTTGGAATTTTTCAAATTTGAAGACGTGATTTTGCAGAACACAGAAAGGCACAACTTTGCGCCAGTTTAACCGTCTCTCTATTTCTTATGGTTTACAAGATCCCTGTAGAGTGCATTCTTATCCGGGACAACCTGTATACTTACTTTTATTGGCAATAATATTAACATTGTTCTTCAAATTTTGTCCATACAGTCAAGTGTTATTCAATTGACAAAACCCCATATTGGTCATTTCCTACTTTAAATATGCTTTAAAGATAAATCCTCTTACTCCAAAATACCTCCTGATCCAAAATCAGCCTGTCTAAAGGGTTATGAAACAATTATTATTATTAATGTTAATATTATTGTTATTATCATTATTATTATGATTAGTATTATCACTATTACTATTATAATTTATTATTATTATTAAATTGAGGTAGAATAGATATTTCACAGCTTGACGTTGGCCATGATGATTGTAATGCTAATGGACGGGCCAAAGTTCAAGTCCAATAGTAGGTCAAATTGCCCACAGCATGTCAATGTCAAATATTCACAAAAAGTTTTGACACTGACTTATGCCAATTAGATTCACCTACGGTAAAATACTCCGTTCAGCTCGCAAATGCTTATGATAAAGCCACTGTATCGCAGGCTTGTAAAGTACTTTTGTTCGATTTTTCCTAACAGTTGAATGACAAGTTAAAAATGATACGTATATGGCTCGTTATTTACCTAGCGAGCTAATCGGAGATAATATCGTCATCATCCCCATTGTTGTTTTACTTGTGGTTGCCATAGGGATGAATGTTAAGTGAAACGTCATCGTTAATGTTGTGATTCAACGCACGTTGGCTTTTTGTGTTTTCGATTTAATTTATTCCTAACAGAGATTAGTTTATTGTAATTTTGTAAACTCTAGTTAAATTTAAAGGTGCAAAAAGTCGTATATGCCCCGTGGTTGTGAAATACTCACGATCGTTACCTTTTATACGCCTGAGCGCGGCGCGCTTAGGAATTTAAACTTTTTTATATTTTTTTAAACCTTGTATGCCTTTATCAACATATTGATTTATACATTAAGTTGAATTTTTAACTTTTGCGTCTGCTCATTGATACCTCCATGATTACTGTATTTGCGTTTGCTTGATATTTTTAGACAGCGAAGCGAAATTCTCAGCCATACGGTCAATGCATTAGTCTCATTAAAACGAATGAAACGATATTTATATATTTACCGAGCAATTTACCTCTATCATCTGTAAACTCTATGTTCTACATTTCTATATACATACAGAGTGTTCCTTAACGTCGCGCTAATATTTCAGGGCGATTGCTCAGGTCACGTTACGCAGAAAAATTCACGCGAACATATGGCCGCAACGGATTAATTTTTATGATTGTGTATCATATCTAAATCGATTTGTGTTGGAATAAGATCCGTCCTTTGGAATTTCAATTAATACCTGTAAGACAACGAGGCGCCACACCGCGCGAATTAATAATACTAATCGTTTAGGAATGAGGCTCCTTTCGTCACAGTTCATAGCCAGACGGAAAAATGCAACTCGATTTGAAATTCGATTAGTTCGTAATTTACTTTTCGAATGATATCGCGGCGGGGCTCTGTAATTTCGACGTGCCATCATTTCTCGGTTGCCTGCGGTTTCTTCGTCCGATATCTATTTTAAATTTTAGTTTAATAAAAGGCCGCGGCAGTGCCCTGTCGGCTGAATCGTATAATACAATGTAAACTGGAGGCCAATAAAATAAAATTAAAATTCGAAGCAAAAGGCCTGAGTGTTAAATCGTTCGCCGTAGTCGTAGAGGAAGACCCCAGGTAGCGACATCTGCAGTTGACAAATGTTTTTCATTAAATCACGCCGCTCGGTGCTTTATCAGCCAATGAATCAAAAACTTTACGGCTAATTAAAATGCGGACCGAGCAACGCATATTCTACATAAATTAAACACCACTTGTGTACAAACTGCGTCAAATAAAACGAGTTGGACATTGGCGTTTAAAAGACCTTAACTTTAAATAACAGTCAAAGTAGACGGCCCTTCTAATGAAGGTTCCAATAGTCTAACCCCTTGCCACAAATCTCAATCTTAAGGGCTCAATAATCCTCCAGACCCAGATTCCTCAACCCGCCGCTACTACATTTTAATCACACTTGGGGTCCTATTAATTGCTAATAACTCGAAGGGTTTCCTGAAGGTTGCGCGGCACAACTATTCCCGGATTATACGTAATAGTTTTGGTCCAGGAAAATTAATTTTCTTTTACGATGTCGGCTCAAGTCAAGTTTGCCTATAAAAATTAGGAACTTTGCAGGCTCGAGCTGGTAATCCTCGTAAAATTTTCAATTACTTAGGGGGCGCTTTATATGCGAAAGGGCTGTTATTTTTCGCCGAGGTACGAAGTTTTCACGTTTTTCGCTTGTTTTGTGTTAAATGCAAATTGTCGGCCGAAAAAGCTTGTTTACGAGGGACTAAATTATTTTGCTGTTGTTCTCAGCAGGAATTTGGCCCTTTGAATGCGGAATATCGAAGTGGAGTAGTGCCCGGAGGCATCTCTCCAATGAATTTAAATATGTACTCTAAATTTTATAATAAATACTTGTCTAAGTATAATATTAGAACACATAAGATTTGGTGTTCTTTGCGTAAATTGAATTGAAGTGAATCGAATACAGGGTTAGCCGCGCATGTTCATTGGAAAATTTTTGACTTTCCACTATCGTAACCCAAACGAAATTTAGTTTCAGACTAGAATCGACCATTTTGAAGCCAAATAAAATATTTTCAAAATAGCGACACTTCCGGTTATACCGGAAGTAGCTACCAACTTCGTTATTTTAAATGGAACTCGCTAACTTTTTTGTCATTTTTGGATTTATCGTTAAATTTTAAGGTCAGTTTATATAAAGTGTCTTATGTCTAAAATTTACTGTTTATGAGTTATATTGGAAAATATTAAAATTTTAGCAGCTATGTTTCAACGCATTACAGTTTGACAAAAAGTTTTCCACAACCCCCGAAACGTGCCTCAGAAGTTTGATGACTTCAAATTTCAATAACTTGCTTATTTCAAATGGAACACCCTGTCCAACATCACTCTAGGGAACCTTAACAATATTTGATTCAGAATTGAATTCTAGACTCGAAAATGCTCTAAGGTACAGCGTGTCCTATTTGAAATAAGCAAGACATTGAGATTTGAATTCATGCAACTTCGGAGGCATGTTTTAGGGGTTGTGGAAGACTTTTTGTCAAATTGAAATACATCAAAATGTAACTGTTAAAATGTTTATATTTTCCGGTATAACTCGGAAACGATAAATTTTAAACATAAGACACTTTACATAAACTGGCCTTAAAATTTAACGAGAAATCCGAAAATGACAAAAAAATTACAGGTTTCCATTAAAAAAAAAAACGAAGTTGGTAGCTTCTTCCGGTATAAAAGGAAGTGACACTATTTTGAAAATATTTTACTTGAATTCAAAATAGTAAATTCCAGTCTGTAACCAAATTTCACTAGGTTACGACAGTGGGAAGCCAAAAATTCTCTAATGCACAAGTTCTGTAACTCACTCTGTATAAGGTGTTTTTAAAGTCGTGTTAAAAGAGATTTATTGGAACATTTAAAAATAAAGAGTAATTATCCTTATACCTAATCACGTTAATAATTACGGATAGAAAATAGGGTTTTGAAGGTTCGGATCCTTTGGTTCATCAAATTTGGCATTTTTCAGCTTTGACATTTCTTTCGTTTCCATTCTCAATACTTTATATGATTTTTTTTCTTAGCAAACTAGTTATTTAATTTCTAACGGGTCAATTTATATGGGAAGTAAAGGATATAATCACTTAATTACGACAGTGGAAATAAGTACAACGATAATACGTTTGCGTCAAGTAACCACAACGATAACGAAGTTCTCATCTATCCATCCGCAAATCACGGATTCCGTTATCCTTAATAACCAGAAGCGCTCCCAGGGGAAGAACTACGCATGAGCAGAATAGCGATAATCACGACTGAGTGTCATTTTTGAGGATCCCAAACGGCTCTGTCTATTTTTTAAAAATCGTGGAATTTTTGAAAATAGAATATTTCACAAAAAATAGCTAATTACTCATTTATTTACTTAAATGTACATATGCAGTTTTTTTTTCATTTCAAAAGAAAACCAAAGTAAAATTTCTATTTTTAATAAAATATAACAACGAATTACCACCTCCTTAATAAAATTGTAACAGTCATGTTTAATAAATAATATTGCACATGATGCGCATAATTTTTTTGCGTATCTCTGAGTTTTAGAACGCGATTCAAGGAATACATTTTAAAATCTTCAGTTTATACTCGAGGGGCTAGGAAAAAACGGCTTTTATTGCCTTAGCGGCTTTAACACTTCTAAAAGTGTTCAAAGTTTATAGCAAAACCGATATATTCTTTGGGTATTGCTAACTAAATTGACCTGAAGTAATTACAGCATACGGAAAAAACGAAATCATATATAATTAAGATTGAAGAAATTCTCAGGTTTTTTAGAAAAGAAATGTAGCGTTCCGAGTGAAGGAGATTGAATGGATAATAATGCATATCTCAAATGATTACTATAAATTTCTTGAAACATTGTGACAGATTACATTGTAAAGTGCCGTTTTCTTTATCGAACATGAGAGTGCGAAAATGATTTTTTTCACTGCTACTTTTAAAAGACACCATTATTACGTGTGCTAAATGGTGATTAACAGGTTAATAATGACAGGCATATGGCTCAGCATTTTCCTAAGGAGCTAATCGGCCACAATGTTCTTGTCATCCCTTGTTGTTTTATTTATTCTTGCTATGGAAATGAAGGTCAAATGAAACGTTACCGTTGACGTTATAATTCAACGAATCTTTTCGTGTTTCAAATTTAAATTATGCCTAATTTAAGTAAGTTCCTGGTATTTTTTTTTAATCACTTTAAATCTAGTAATGGAAGAAGTTGTATATACAGGGTGTAACATATCTCGAATACTAGACATGCTATAAAGAAACATTTAATATAAAATTTTAATCACTGTGAGGGGGAAATGTGTTAGTGTTAAAGTTTATTCCCTTCCACCCCTAGTGTGAGCGGGGTGAGGGTTAACTTTCTAACTTCAAATGGCAACCCTCATTTCTTTTCCAGATTTGCATAATACGGCTAAAAATTTCAAAAATATGTCCGAAACACTTTTTTCGATTCATACTAGAAAACAACGTAATTGATGAAATTCAATGTCTCTTTCATTTATGATTTATCGAAACGTTTAATGATATTTGTATTAGTATTAATGAAAGCGTGAATTTTTATGTAGCTTTTATTTAAAGTAAATTTAAAGTTCAAAATGGTATCCCCGAATTTCAACGCGCTTATTTATCTGCGTTTTAAAAGACTCTTCACATCTACAAAGTGTCTTCTAAAATACTGGCAGAAGCATTTATAATTTGAAGAATTATATCCTCACACATTCTTTATAAGGCATTTCTTTATAAGCCTGACCTTTGAGATATCCCCACAAAAAAAAATCCGGTGAAGTAAGATCTGGAGGTTTAGGAGGCCAATTCACCGAACCAAATCTGCCGATTCATCGACCGTTAAAATTATGATTAAGAACTTCCCGTGCCATCACAGAATAGTGAGCCGGACAACCATCATGTTGAAATCAGATGTTTCGACGCATTGTTAAGTTTAAGACTTGGAGTAATATGAGCAGTGCATTTTCCAAAATATTCTGGTACATTTCACTATTCAAGTTGCCTTTAATTATGTGGAGATCGATAAGTTTACTGCCAGTGATTCACACCATACGTTGCCAGTCCAACGACGCTGGTGCGCAAATTATTAATGCCAATACGGGTTTTCAATAATCTAGTAGTGCATGTTATGCCTATTAACTATACCATGATTTGTAAACGATGACTCGTTAGAGAATAATAAACAGCGGAAAAAATTGGGATTTCCTTCTATCTGTTCAAATGCCCACTCACAAAAATCTAAACGATTTTAAAAATCTCCTTCAAGGAACTCTTGATGTAAAGAGATATGATAAGGATGGAACTTGTGCATCCTCAGCATTCTCTACACGCTCATATGAGAAATTCCTGATAGTCCTGATATTTCTCTTGTGTTCACTTGGGGATTAAAAAGCCACAGCACCTAGGAATGCAATTTGATTGTCTTCTCCACACACACACACTAGTTGGGCGACTTTTTTTCTTCCGATTTACAGTTCCTTCATTAATAAAACTTTTAATCACACGATAGAAAGAACTCCGAAATCGTGGGCTTTAACGAAAATACCTATAGACAGCATTATCTAAATGCCTCCCAGTTTCTCCATACACCAAAACCATTTCGATTTTCTCTTCTACGGTTATATACTTCATCGTAAAGCATTATTTACAACAGAATGTTTAAAAGTAGATGTTTAATTTGTTTACGTTATTGTTTATTTATCACATTTTATTACCATAGAATTTTTTTTAAACGGAGGTTACGATTTCAAATATTAATTGATTTTCGTTAATTACAGTGTTTTCTAGCATGAATCGAAAAAAATGTTTCGGACAAATATGTTTTTATTTTTAGCCGTATTATCTAAATCTGTAAAAAAATGGGGGTTGCTATTTGGTATTAAAAAGTTAACCCACATGGAGGTGGAGGAGAATCAACTTTAGCACCAATACATTCCCCCCTCAGAGTGACTAAAGTTAGATACTAAACATTTGTTTAAAAGGTATCTAGTATTCAAGATATTTCAATATTCCAGGTTAAATATTACACACTGTATGTATATCGTGGATGTAAAATATTAATGGTCCTCACATCTAAAATCGCTCAATCCGGTGAAGTTCTGGATTTAAACTTCACATCCAGGTTATAAGAATGTACTTCACAACAAGTTTGCTGTATAATGCCATTTTGTACTCCTGTGCCAATAGATTGCATATACTGTCAGAGAGACTTACCTATTGCAGAAAATCAACAACTACAGCAAATGCTACGTCATAAACCTTGATAGAGTTATGTAATATCGTTAAGCACAACTAGCAGCCGATTGGGGATGATGTCTAAGTATTTCCATGACACTCGCGCATATTATTTCATTATTTTGCTATTAAAAAAAATAATTTCCGGCGAAAGGCATAATTAAATTTTCAACAAGTTCATGATGAGACAGCAGTAGGTTTCAGACAACCATTCCATACAACTCGAAGTAATGCATATTAACTCGTTCCTAACTTTGGACTTGCGTTGTGACTTGCTTCTTACTATTCTAGTAATGTAATGTACTGTGTAAGAAACTAATTTACTGGAAAAAAATTTAAATTGTAAATTTTTGTTGCAAGACCCTTCCTGAATTCGAAACATTCAATATACAAAAATAAAAATTAATACATTCCCCAAACCAAAATACTAATATCTTAAAATACTGTGATCCCGATAATACCTAGAATTAAGTTAAGTTAGTTCAAATGTCATGTACGCATGTTTTTCTTTCGAGCAGTGATGACAGAAACCTGAACTCTTCAGGTGGAACCTACTTTTAACACGCAATCTCATGCGGGACTCTACTTTCTTTAAAAACAGGGGACAGTAACTCCATTCATATACATACTTGCGCGTAAATCGCATCGGGACGTTCATATAATTAATATAATTGCTTACATATCCGCTTTGATTGTACTTTGAATGAACACATTATGTCCATGAGAAGAAAAGACAAAGGAATTGAATGTTGCGGTTTCCAGCTTTATTTTCCTATAATAATTCTCTGACCGTCTTGCTAAATTACAGGGATGCATAACTCTTAGAGGATTATTGTTTTATTGAGGATTGTTACTTACCGAGAACCAACTAAACTCAATTGAATCGAATTAAGGCTAGCGAGTGCCCTGTTAAAAACTACGTTCATATAATAGCGAAAGCAAATCGAATATATCGATTAATCGTTAGCTCAGCTAAAAACCAGAAGTAAATTAAATTATTTAAATAAACCGTTTTCGAGATGAATACTCACGTGCATATGCATGTATCGATATCGAACTTTCGTTAACTGTATTTTCTCGGTTTTTAAATTCGTGTTTAAATTCACCGACCGCAACTTATCATTACGCCCTGTGTGCTTGCATATGAAAACCACACAACTTCATTTAATCCATAATAAGCAATTTTGATGTCGAAAACCTGGACGAGCAAATTTTAATGACGGGAGCTGCTGACTACCTATGATCTGTCCATCGATGTGATCTGTCGATAACAGGTTATAGACATAAGTGCAAACTTCATCTCCGGAGCATCGTTTACCTCGATATTATGGTACACTATTATGATTAATTTATTTATCACAAGTTAAAACATCCACACATGTTTTCGATAACTTGCAGCGATCCATTGAGATAGAATAAAAACGGACTACACGAAAAACCCATATGCTCCTATGCATAGTAAACAGCCGAATCGTTTTAAATTATGTTAATGGTAAACAATGGAATTTTTATTAGTGGTGGTATTCTGTGTTCCATGCTATATGTTGCTGATCATCGCACCAAGTACCGCACCGGTTTGTCAAAGAATGGTGTAATCTCGGTCCGTTAATGCGTTTGTATTAGAGGAATGAGCCTCTATTTGATGGAATGTTACATCGGAGAAAGTATACTGGGTGTTTCTGGAAAGTCGTCAAAAAACGTCAACAAATATCAACTTCTAGTACATGCTTGTCAAAGAAATATTACACTCTTTCCGAATATCGTCTATATAGAATTATACTGTCGTATGTACATTTAACCTGTATCAGAAACAATGAGGTCCAAATATTTAACTGTACTATTAGGATTATTATTATTATTTAACGACTACGTAATTCCAAATTTTTTACATTAACAAAGAAAAAACTTATTACATACGATATTTTTTATGAAGCTTTAGTGTTAAACTCTTCAAGAAAAAAAGAAATATCAGTTTTCAAAATTTTGACACTTACGACAGTATAATTCTATATAGACGATATGTAAAAATATCTGGAACCTAACCTTAAAAATTGTAAAATTTACGTCATTTCCGGTTAAATCGGAAATCATCATCATCGGTAAATAACCGTCACCATATGTCAAAGAAAGACAAATTAAATTTGCAATATTAAATTATGAAAAAAATTGATATTACAAATATTTATTAAATTTTTATTTAAAAAATTAAACAAAAATTTGGGGGCCAGGCTGCCACTTTACAGAAACGCCCGGAATAGGAGACTTGAGTATAAGTTATATAGCAGAATATTCTGTAGCAAACAAGATATTTGTAGCTTTTTTGCTGATATTTGTCTGGGATTTTGACATTTTTTTATTACGACAGTACTTGAACCTGTTGTACCGGATTACTGCTGAATGAGAAGCCTATTTACTTTCAAACAAGTATGATTTGATTTAACTTAACGTTATTCGCCTTATTCCACAACAGTTGAGTTTATTTACTAGTATGTTAATATCCATTGCATTATAAACCTTGTTCAAATCTAGAAAAAGCCTTACGGGCATACTGCTTTTCTTCGTTGTTTCCAAGATATTTGTAGAGAATTTAAAGATTGCCGTATTTGTAGACCTACCCAGGGTATGCCCGTATTGATTTTAATTTAGCACAAAGCAAGGACAAGCTTTTACACAACTTTATTAATATTCAAATATTTTGAAAAATGTAGTTAGCAGACTTGAGAATTGATAGTTCCTTTCATAAAATCTCGGAAACTTAATTCCTTTGTTAGTTATATTTTTCATAAAAGAGTCTGATAATTTCTTTT
The DNA here is from genome assembly GCF_039881205.1 of Euwallacea similis. Taxonomy (NCBI): domain Eukaryota; kingdom Metazoa; phylum Arthropoda; class Insecta; order Coleoptera; family Curculionidae; genus Euwallacea; species Euwallacea similis. The sequence continues at coordinate 1,685,801 of NC_089637.1, read as the reverse complement.
TTCCAAATAAATCGTTAAAATATACAATCGTATGATAAATCATTAGATTGGGGATAAAAGGTACTTCTAAAATACGATAAAAGAAATCACATCCATATAAAAAAAATTAAGTTAGGACCAATATCTCAGAAACTAAACCACAAAACGAATAAATAATGTAAAATTGTTTTCATTTTGTCATTCCAAGTACACACCGAAGTTTTTCCCAATTATCTTCGATAATAATCCGATTTTCTTTAATTTGAAAATATAATGTACTACAGATTATTATTACCTTTTTTCTAATTTAATCATTTTTCTATTTCCTAAGGTTTCTGAGATTCCTACGGAATGCATTCTTATTCAGTGCATTCTGTATAGTTTTAAGATTTTTTTTAAAATAAAATTTTTGCATGTGAGAGGAAATTAAAATAACTTACTTCGGTATAGTTTTAGTGTTCCAAGATTTTTAAACAACTCTAGAATTCTTTGGATGGCATTCCGGATTTGGATTTCAGATGGAAAAATCAATGAACATTTAAAAATATTGCCAAACGAATTTAGTTTAAAGGCTAATAATTAAAGATGCCTCTGGAAGGACAAGAAAATATTGCAGTAATGATTTTTAGCGTATATCTTCAGAATTGGAAGGTTTCAGAAAAATTTGGCTTTTTCTTTTGGTACGTCTCTGGACAAAATCCGATTTCAAACTAAAATCTTCATAAACAATCCCGGAAATATGGGAAATTGAATTTCGTTTCAATATCACGAGCCAGTGTGTACCAAAAAAATGGCCAAAAAGAGAAAACTGAAATAGCTCATTTCAGTCTAATTTCAAAATTTAATTTTAACATCTCTCTAAAATAGTGAAACATGTGTTTCGCTTTAATATCACAAGTCAGGAGCGTCTAAAAGGGGGGATAAAGAAAGTTTTTTAGTCTGCTTTTAGTGAAGTAAAATAAGGAAAAATTAATTTAAAGATTTTGATTTTATATTGAAAATATTGAAAAATGTATTTGATCCTCCTTTCCGAAACAGTTTTATAGACCGATGTGGAAGCTGTTTTATTATGGTCGAGATTTGGTAATTTGCCGAGACGTGCATATAATATACAGGTTTAGCCAAAATTATTGCAACTTTTTAAAAATTGATAACAAATGTTAATGAACTAAATAATTAGATACCCTGTATAGTTATTCTATTCATACCGACTGTAAAATATTTACAAACAAAAAATTGTTAAAGAATTGTTTAACACTAATAAAAAAACAATGTTTTTGTGTTAAACATAAAAATAAATATTTAAGTTGTTTCAATATTTAAGTTTAGCTTTTCTTTAAATGTTTTACTGGAGAGTAGTGATTTTGTGGATTAACATGCATTTTCAATAAATGTTTAATAATGGCAAAGGATAAAACATATTCTGCTCGTATTAGAGATTGTATAATTGAAGCATATCGAAAGGGTACCAAAAAGCTATAATTTCGAAAGATTTACAAGTTTCAAAATCTACAATATCAAAGATTCTAAAAAGATTCGTTCTTACTGGGATTAAGGTACCAATAAAAAATTCTGAAAGGTACAGATAATCATCTACAAGAATAGACAGATATATTTTGGATATTTTAAAAAAGAATCCTTTTCTCTCATGTATAAAAATTCTCGGTGAAATCAACAAATCTTAGAATTCTGGTCTTTCTAGTAGGACTATTAGAAGGCGACTTGTTGAAGGAGGACTTAGAAGTTACCGACCAGCTAAGAAATCTTTACTTAGGAAGAAGAATGTTGAGGTAAAATTACAGTTTGCACAACACCATATTAACTGAATACCGGAACAGTGGAAAAGAGTGGTATTTAGCGACGAATCTAAACTTAACTTAGTCAGAAGCGATGGAATGATGCATGTACGACGACCTCCTAACAAAAGAATGGATCCAAAATTTATTTTCCCTACCGTGAAACATGGCGGTGTATCGATCATGGTATGGGACTGTTTTTCATCATGTGATATGGGACTCTTACATAAAGTAAATAGCAAAATTGCCCGATTCATGTACAGAGATATTCTAGAGAGTGTGTTGGAACTATATACAGAAGAAATTGTGCCACTTCGATATGTACTTCAGCACGATAATGATCCCAAACACAATTCAAAATTGGTAAAAAAAATGGCTGAAAGCAAATAAAATTAACATTATGAAGTGGCCACCGCAAAGTCCTGATCTTAACCCAATAAAGAACCTTTGAGAAATCCTGGATAGTAAAATTACCGACAGAAACTTGAAAAACAATGATGAACTTTTTGAAAAGTTGGCGACTGCGTGGAGGGCTATTGATACAGACATCATTACTCGCTTAATAAATTCAATACCAAAAAGAATGGAATATGTTATAAAAGCACGAGGATGTTATACGAAATATTAGTTAATTAATTCAAATATATTAAAGCATATTCTACTCGTATATTCCACAAAAATACTTTGTTGCAATATTTATGTCCAACACAAAACATAGCTCTTTTTATTAGTGTAAAACATTCGTTTAACAATTTTTTGTTTGTAAATACTTTATAGTCGTATGAATAGAATAACTAACAGGATGTCTATTTATTTGGTCCATTAACATTTGTTATTTATCAATTTTTAAAATGTTGCAATAATTTTGGCCAATACTGTAAGTATATATATAATTAGACGAGTTCCATAATAATGGACTAAAACTTAAAAATCGATTTTAGATTTTCGGCTTTACTGTCTTTAATTTTGAATGCGGATCGTAAACTATTTTGAATATGACGTTTGACGATAGGAAGGGTTGTGTGCAGAATCGTAAAATACGAACACCGACACAAAGGGCGTAAATTAGTTGAGTAAATGTTTGCGCTGATAATTTATCCCAATTTAAACGGGCGACGTGTTGAATTTGTCGGAATGTGCCTCTCATCCGTTCACGTCCTGGATATTTGTTTTAACGACATTCCCCACTTTGCCCTACCATTATACCTATATTTATCGAGTACTGTATAATAATTGTTATTGTAAAGTTGTTACAGTTTGCACAAATAGACAATAATTTGTTTTGTTTGCTACAGGTCACGGACAGCTGGGTTTTAGTTGGTAGGCAAAAATACGATGGCTGAAAGTGAAAATGATACACCTCATAAGTTGATAGATTTTTATTCATCAATTTGCATCTGCAACTTAACGAATAATTATTAATGTTTCTATAATATGCTTTGACATCTACTTATACTAAATAATGTGTTAAATGGATAATTAAACGGCTTTTAATAAATAAATAACCACATGAATAAATTGACCGCGCAAATGAACATTAAAGGTTAAATGAGACATACAGATTTGAAAAGTTTATTCCACTGCAGAAAGTACGAAATGTATAAACAGCAATTTTGATATATATCATAGCATTTTTTATTGAAATTTAAACATTTAGTTGATTTAGCAATTATTAAGAATTAATTATTAACACAAAGTAATTATTGTTCTTCACATTTTTTAAATAAGTAAGACTTGTAATAATTATTATAAATTATTTATGTTAAATAAATAAGGTTTAATTAATATTTTGTTACAGAATTATTCGATTCAGTGTGAATGATTCATACGTCAGCAATGATTGTAATAGAAACGGTGAAGCCGGTAACAAAGATTGCTGAAGGTACGACTTCGAAGAATTGAGAAATAGACTGTTAGATTGTTGGGTGAGTAAGTACATAGTATTCTTGATCGTGTATAATACAGTTATTCGTGATACAATTTTAAAGGAACGCGAGTTAATCATTTCCCATCATAAGAAACGAAAATCTATTAGGGCTATCGCCGAAATAATTGAAAAAACTGCAGCGACAGTTCAACACATTATAGAGAAATACAAGAAGGATTGCAGAATCGCAAGCAAGAAAAAAGAAGCCCAACAAAGATATTATTTGATGCTGACGAAGGATGAATTGTAAGGCAAGCAAAAAATACCAGATTAAGCGCCTCTAAACTTGCTTTTGAGTTAAGAAAGATTTAGATACGAAAGTTAACCCGGAAACAACAAGAATAGTTTTGCGAAAGCACAATCTTCATGGTCGAATTGCCAGGAGAAAAACATTTATTAGTGGGAAGAATCAAGAAATTAGAGTAGAGTTTGCAAAGGAACGGTTGAATAAAAATTTGGAATTTTAGAATGCAGTTCTTCTAATATTTACTGATGAAAGCAAATTTAATTTCTTTGGGTTGGATGGGCGTGGATATGTTTGGAGAAAGTTGGGTAAAGAGCTTACAGGACAAAATCTAAAGGCTACTGTGGATACGGCAGAGGGAGCTTAATGGTATGGGGGTGTGTGTCCAGTGCTGGCACAGGAAGCTTCACTTTATTGACGGAATAATGGACAAACACAAGTATATTAACATATTATAACAAAATTTAAAACCTAGCGTGGAAAAAATTAAATATTATAAATACTTTTGTGTTTTATCAAGACAATGATCCGAAACACACAGCCCATGTAGTCAAAGAATGTTTCTTATATAACTGTCCTCTTGTACTGGAGACTCTGCCCCAATCACCAGACGTTAATGTAACAGAAAATCTTTGAGCCAAATTAGAAATAGAAATTAGAACACGTAAGGTTTCAAAGGAAAGGGAAGGAAAACACAAGATTTTGAAGGAAGAACTAAAGGAGCGCTAATGGAAAAGTGGAAAAAAATACTGTACACTCGAAAATTAATGGAATCAGTTCCAAATTGTCTACGGGAAGTAATGTTAAACAAAGGTTTACCGACGAAGCATTAAATTGTATATATACTAAGGAATCATGTGCTCACTTACTGCATGTATCATTTAAACTTTGAAGTTCGTTTGCGCAGTTAATTTGTTCGTGCGGTTAATTATTTATTAAAAGCTGTTTAATTGTTGATTTAACACATTATTTACAACAAGTAGACGTCAGAGCATATTATAGAAATATTTATAATTCTTTGTCAAGTTGAAGGTGCAAATTCATGAGTAAAAATTTATCAAATTATGACGTGTATAATTTCTACTTTGAGCCACTGTATAACGATACTTTCGACTGAAATCATCGGAAACAAATTATGAAATGAAAATTAGATGGTCCCTTGGCAAGATTCTTAAAAATGAGCTCGAGAGACATTAAATTTGTTAAGCCATAATACCCGATAATAACTACTTGACAAAAGTCTAATTAGACTCTCTTAATTGGTCGAAATTAGTGAAGATTGCACTTTGGTACATTATCGGAGTTTTTGCATCACTGGACCTACATATCTTGGCGGCTATTAAATAGCGGAGCTATGTTTAATACCGGGTCTTCACGATTACATTCTAGTACACACACTAATGACAACAAATGGCCGGTAAGCAGAACAGCGATTGTTAACTGTCAAATAAAAAACCAAGGATCGTTCTTAATGACTCTGCCCTAACAAACTTAATTTCCCTTGCAATCAGGCAATTAGCCGTAGATAGCGCAATTAAAGTAAAAAGTAACTTGGCATAACATCCAACGGTCATGATGGGTGCTGGGCTCTGCAAGCCGATTTGATTTAGAAACAATAGACTTGGAAATGTATTGTTACAGATGTTTCACGGAGGTGTGGAACATTGTTAAAATATAGTGTGTTAACATTATTATTGTTGTTAAAGAAACTGACCTCGAAATTTGATATTCTTATTGCTTTGTATGGAAACTGGTTTGATCGGTGTACAGTGTGAATCGTGTCTAGGTGAATAGGATAGCGAAGGTGTCGATTATATGTTTTCTATTAGGCTAGTTCGAACAGTAGTGAGATCAAGAAAACGAGGTCACTTTAGGAATGTTCACGAATTCTTAAGTCTCGAATTTTACTTAGATTTCATTAAAAAATGCCTCCGAAGCAGGACCCCACACGAATCTCCATTTCTATGCTAAAACTGAGTAAGAACTAACATTTTCAGCAATCACAGGTCCGTATAATCCATTTTAACTAATGTTAATGAGTCGACGAACATATTTTATCATTACTTTTATAACATGATAGATGTGAATAATATATCGATGTTTTCGATAGATCGGGTGCATGCCTACCGTCCATAAATTACATGCAGCGGTGCTTATGTACATACGAATGATTTTGAAATGTCTATAGAACAGATAAACTAATTTCGAGTTGTAAATTTAAGACCAATTTTACTCGTTAAGCTTAAACTCCAATTTGAGACTTACGATTCCAATTATCGAAAAAATGCCTCTTAAAACAAATTCCAAAATGAGGTTTAACCGATACTGGGACTTCGAGTACAGTTCAAATTTTAATCCAAAGTTGATAACAAAAAAAAAGAGGTTGTTTTGTGACTGTTTTGAAAATCGAGTTGAAACGCATAGAAACGATTGCAGATTTTTGAGTTGATTTTAATTATCTTTTTCAATAACAGTTCAAATGACAGTTAGTACATGACACAAAACAGTTAACTAATAGTTATATAACGAACAAGTCTATTAATGATGGCGACTAAAAGGTTTACGACATAATAGGTTGAAAAAACTCTATAAGCGGTTTTAAAATAGAAATTCATTTATTTAATTGGTTATTAAACGTTTCCCTGCTGTTCTCCAGATAAACTTTGTTGAAACATCAAAGGTAACCTAAAATAAATGTTTTTATTCCGTTTTGATATATTATACAGGATGTAACATATCATTATGCAGATATTTCAGGAAGCAATAGTACTCTGCAAAATAATAAACAAACGCTAATAGACATGGTTAAAAACGCATCATTTTCGATGTAGTAGATGGCACAGTTTCACATTTTTCTCTTCGTTTTTATAATGTTATTTCCGTTTAGATTTATTTTTATTTTTAGAAATTTGATTAAATTTTACGAATTGCCTCAGATAATTAGTAACTGAGCCACATGATTATTTTTTCTCGTTACTCCCTTTACATTGTCAATTTGCCTCGATAGATATTTTTGCAGATTCGACGAAAGCGGTGAAAGATACGAAAATACCGCAAGAGACCAAAAAGCTAAACTAATGAAGAATAAATTTTAATTTGGCATCAGAATTCATACAGAGTGTTCTACAAAAAAGATACCAAACATGAAATAGTACATGTTCCAAAAAAATATAACACCCTGTATATGGTTACCGACGATTTTGACATTTTGTCATATAGGGCCTTATAGAAAATAGGTATACGAAATTTCAAAAATTTAACTCAAGGTATACATGACGAAAACACCAAATATAAGAGAAAATGGAAAACTATGTTTACCTGTATATCGAAAATGGTTGCGTTTTGAACTATAAGTCTATTAGGATTTTTTTATTATTTTACAAAGGACTGTTACTTCCTGGAATATCTTCCGGTATATTATGAGTAAATTATTCAACGTGTAGTAACGCTCTAAATAACGTTTTATTCACTAGTCATTAAAAAAAATTATTACTTACACATGTGACAGTATATACTGACAGTTAATTATCGACGAACTCTATTAATGAAGGCGATTAATAATGCGCGAAAATCCAAATAGTACAGCATTTTTACTTTAAACGTAAAAGTCACTTTACTTTCTCCGCCTATATGTATAAAATTACACTTTAGTCCGAAATTGAAAACCCCTATGTCAAAAATTGAATCCTTGGTAAGTGACACATTCCTATCACATGTTAAGTACAGGTGTTGTGATTGGTCATATGAAATGTATTAATAAAAAATCATATATTAATAGGGGTTATTAATGAATTATTTTGAAAAAGGAATGTTATTAATAAAAGGAACATTAAAAGGAATTGTTATAGGTATACGTACTCATATATAAACTCAGTCAACAGAAAAACATGTAAAACAAGTATTTTTTCCAATATCTTCAGTTTAAGTTCAATATTTTATCTAAAGTTTTACTGATAATTATAAAAGTGTCTCTTAAAACCACAAACGGATGTAACTATAGCATTTTCTGGTGCAGAATCTTTAGTTTTTACCTATCTTAATACCAATCAATTTGATAAGAAATTTATATGTATAACATTGTGTATGCCGGGTATTAGATTAAATTTGCACTGGATAACAAGGAAATGAAATCAATTACATATTGGCATAGTAAATGTAATAAAATGATGTGTGACGATAAAATGACGTTAATAATACAAGGGGAGAGAGGAAATCTAACGGCGATCGGATCAAGCGTATAGGTGCTAGTACAGTTAAAAATCGTAAAGTACAGGGCCGTAACTAGGTAATATGTAGTAAAATTAAACATTGCCAAGCCACTTGAACCTCAAGAATTGAAAGGTCTGATATCAGATATTGCCGAACTAAACCGATGTTATAATTTTAGATGAATCAAAATGGGTGGTGGAATGAAGAACAACGTCACAAACCTTTAAAGGAATGGAACTAACATTATGAAGGGGGACGCCTCTGCGTGCGCGTTTCGAAACGCACTTAAACGTGTCGGCTCGTTCTCTTTCAATCGACAGGGGTGTTAATTAAGGGCTGATTTTATTGTTGAATTAAATTTTGTTTACGCGTTTACACATCCGTGGACTGCAGGGGATCCGGTTCAGGGCTAGCTTTAACTAGAATAATCATTAACGTAAGGGCCACAGTCGAGTGTGAATTTGTAAAAAATAGTGTTCAATGTTCGACTGATCCTGCAAACTGGACGCGAAGTAATAGATTGACGCACGTTCCCTTTTAAAAACATCGGATGCGCTAATATTCCTACAGTAAAGACGATAAAATTCCGTAAAATATAAAGCGTCAATGGACAGGATAGTTGACATTACGTGGTTATATTATGTTGCATAAGTATTCTTAATACGGCCCTAGTTTTGAACCTCCTTAAGTCGACTCGGGCAGCTCAATGGCCGACGAAAATGAAAGTATTTGCAAAAATACGAACCAGACCAAACAGGACAGTTGGTTGTCACGGGTAGGCAACCATCGTTGCACATTGCTGCTCTGTACACTGTTGCCAAACTTTTCTGATTAAATTCTCTAGAAAACGGCTACTTCAAGTTACTGAGAAACCCTAAAACAAACGCTGCTCAATGTCTGTCTTACTCCGTCATCGTGGTACGCTACTTTTACGAGTTTATAATCAATTAGGTATAAGAATTATTAGTTGCATCAAATTAAATATCTTGGTGATGAACCAAACGCACTCGATGTAGAACAGGTTTATCAGAAACTTGAGCAAGGTCAGTCACTCGGCTTTAGGCCGTTTTGTGTTATGACGAGTTAACAGGAAATTCCACGCAGCGGCGTCGGCGATTTTCAAGAGTTTTCTAAAGTAATTTTCGATTCTTTACCTGAGTAAAGTCAATTTGCATTTGAAATGCCTGCGCTATGAGCAAAAATGAGCCATAGCTGAGGTGTGGCTTTCTAATTTTCGCCCTGTCATTGTTCTTGCGGGTCGCTAATTGCTATTGGTCACCGGTAACGTGCCTTTGTTTACATCTTGGGCACCTCGCGTCTGAATGCACATAGGCGAACATGTCATAAAAATATTATTACAATAGAGTTACTATTCGATGGAATCGCAAAGCTGAAAGTTGTGTTAATATTTAATAATCATCGAAAACCCAAATCCAAGAAATGTCCTACATATTTCGAATTTTGCAATGGCGTCCATACGCTAATTTTCTGATTTTTATATGAACATAGACAACAGTGTTCGTGTCTAAATAAATTTACGACATCAAAGTGACATGTCGAATTGTTCCGCCTATGCCCATTTTCACAAACCACTCAACCTGTTCCTCGCGCCCTCTGACAGCGACACCAGATCTCGCGGTATCACCGGTGCCACCGCGGTCGATACACCTTATTGAAGAATGCGGGTACTGCCGCGTGTTTCCGAGAGAGATGGCGTTACGTAGCACGATGTACCGGGCCATATTGAATTGTAACATGCGTGCTTCCATTTCTAAACCTCAACGGTGGCAAGTGTCGCTTAGCCTTATAAAAATTCTGTTAGGACACGAACTTATCTTCAACATTCAAATTTAACGGAAACTCTTTTGAAAGCGCCAAAAATAGGTAATATATCAAAATGAAACTAAACGATCCTCCCCGGTAGGCAAAGCAGGCGAGCGTATTACTGGTTGTCTATCACTACAGCATGCAGCTTAAATTAAACCGCTGTTGCCATTATGTGTTTTTCATCCGTATTCACAAGTTTTCAGGGACTGAAATTGTCGAAGGAGCGTAAGACAACCCTTTAGACCTGAACAAATGGTAATATGTAAATTTGTGGGCATTTTCATGAGTTGAAGGGTCTCTTTAAGCAGTTATTGGCATGCAGAAGGGTTCTGCGAACGTGGGATGTAACTAAATAATGCTTCGCCAAGCTTTAGGGTGTCGTATGCTAATTAAAATTTGGCGAAAGTTTGACTTTGGATACTTAAAGTTCGGGGTAGGTGGTCCATTAGACAAAGAGTCGTAGGGTTCCAATATATCTAATGGAATACGACATGTCCATATGCATCTACTACATAATTATTTCTACGAGTCTGAAGTTAGATGGCGCTGGTGGTTTTTTTAAGTAGGCTCCTTAAGGCGTTTGTTTCGATGAACCAGCATCATAGTTTTTTACCATGATATTCAAGTCCATATTAAGGACATATTTCGAAAGCTACATTAGCGCGATTTTGATTAAATCATCGACTATCTCTGAAGAAATGATGGAATTTTTCATAACGGTACAGATGCCAAACTAAAATGATAATATGATATATATAAGATGTTATCGATACATGAATTTAATGAGATAATTTCGTGAATTAACTGCTTATTAAATATTAAGATGCTTCGTGAAATGCTTAAGTATTACACAGTTCCTCCGACTTTTCGAATGTGGCCTGGAAATTTGATAGGAACATATACTTAAATGGTATAGTTTCTCTGAAAACAGTATGAAATGTATCTATTAAGTTAACGATCTGCAAAAATTCTAAAGGGGTAACACGTGGTAGGTCGCGCAAATTTAGTGAGCAAATTATAATTGGTCTTTGGGTGTTATCAAAATGAAGGGTCGTAAATTCCCGGCACAGACTCTGTAACTTGATGATGATAATACAGAAGACCATAAAAGGTTTATGACATTGCAGGTTGAAAAAGCTTTAAAAAGCGGTTTTAAAATATAAATTCATTTATGTAATTGGTCATTAAACGTTTCCTAGCCATTCCTCAGACAAACTTCGCTGCATCTAAAAGATATAAGTTTTTTCTTTCGTTTTTATTTAGTCAGAAACTGGAAACTCCCATGACAAAAATGGAAATCTTCATATAAGTGACAGATACCAATCATGTGTCTGGCGTAGGTGTTGTGATCGGTCAGGTGCCAGCAGTCATCGCTGCAGTCGGCCGCATCAAACCAACCACAACGTGCTCAAGAATCATTCATTAATGAAAAATCATACATTAATAGGGATAAATAATAAATGATTTTGTATATATTGGAAGACTTTCTTAATAGTCAGTCGCCGGAAATAGTTATTTAACGAATTAGTGTACTAATTAATGAGGTTAACAATCCAAACGGCTTTTATTATATAATAGAGTTAAGATTATTAATTGCTCATTACTCCAACATGAGTTAGCTACAATATTCTAAAGATAAAAGGAAATAAAGTAATTCATAATTCCAACTTGAAAGAAAAGTTTGACAGTGACGAGGATATTCATGGGAGTATTGTTGGAAGTATGCGAGTTGCCTATTTAAAAAATTTAAATCCGTTGTAACTGACAGCACCATGATATGAAGCGGAAAGGCAAATAACAAAACATAATTTAAAACTTATCCTTGTCTGTTGAGTAAGTGTCAAGTTGGACGAAAATACCCTTTGTTGACAATATATGTATATACTTGGCTGCCTATAATAAAATCGAGCAGTAAAGCCTATAATACAAAAATTGAGCGTTGAAATAGATCATTAGTGAATTTTAAACATATTGTGATTAAAAAATGGATATTAAGTTTTTATGATGTTTAATTCTGGAAACTGTAATGAATTAAATAAAAACTCTACTACATATTGTCACTTTAATCGGCGGAATTTTTTATTTTGACACATTAGACGTCAATTTTTCAACGTGTCGTAATGCTCTTAATAACATTTTATTCACTAGCGATTTAAAAATGTTTTTAGTTTATTGACACACCTGACAACTGACACAACTGACAGTATGTACTAAACCTCATTACGTTTTCCAAAATGTCATAGATACTTAATATCTGTTTTTAATTACAATATATTGAAAATTGAATATAATTTTATATGAAACTTCTGGCTTAAACCCATTTATTCAGCCGGCGAATAAAGAACGGTGCGGTAAGTAGAGTGCACTGCCATACGCCGATTTATTTTTGAAATTCATGTGGTGAGTGCATCAATTTCAGTGGTTCAGTGATTCAGTTATTTCATAAAATTGAATTGATTGTAGGTAAAGTAATGGACATAATACTTGTTATTACCGCCCACGAGTGATTGAAAACCTTACCTGATCGGCTCGGTTCAAATTTCACTCATTTGTGGTACTATTCTATTTACCTTGCTTATTATACATTGTATACTCAGAAATATTTAAATATATGCAAATAACAATAGCGCTGACGTGAATAATAGACTTACATCTTCATCTATTTTTATTATACCGTTATAAATGAGTTCGTTTTTCCCTTTTCCACATAAATTGTAATTTATGCAAGCGCAGATGCTTCACCATTCCAATAAATAAACGTACCCCTTGACTGATTCGATTATTATCTGCCCCGTAGGGTCGCGTTGAATTGTTTGGGGGTGTTGCTGGACCTATTTTTTCTATTACTCACCCCCAAGCTAATTCCAGCGTATATAAACATGGGTGGTATTTACGAGGAAATACACTGGGAAAAACGGCCCCACTCTAAGTCTTAGATAAATTGATTTAACCAGATGTTTAGGGAGAGTTTTAAAAACCGCACTTGCGTGAACATAGAGTACCTGCTACATGTTAAAAATTCAGCCTCCTCTTTTACACCCCTTTCTATGGGTATCTCCAGCACATAGGAGGGTTTTTAAGGAACTGTTAAATATTTTTCATGGCTACTTTTCAACTAAACATAACATATAAACCGTAAAACCTTAAACGTTGCCCTAGCTAACCTTCATCGCCACTGTTATGTTGGAGCATGTCTTAAATCAGTTTAAATAGATACGTGTTTATTGCCAAAAATAATTAATTTTTTGGTTTAATTATAAAAAACTTATTAGTTTTAATTTTTCAATGTCACATTTTTTTTAACGAAAAATCAAATAAAAATTACGCGTCAAATAAAATCAAATTTTTAATTTATCACATTCTCAACATTTATAAAGACTGGCCTACATGAATGTTTTGTCATCAGTCTTGCATGATTTGAGAAAACTACTAAGACTGACACAAATGGTTTGGTTGCACTATTGAAATTTCCGCTTAATTTTTACTGCGTCAACATGTCTGCCGTCTTGATTGTATAAGGTCCAGGACTTTTGCAAGTTCGTTAAACTAAATTTAGTGCATGCAAAACAACAGATTTGGTCATACATTTTGTGTAAGATCAAAACTTTGTTGCTCATTACTAGTCGCCACATGGGAAAAATTATATTATTTCGGTTTCGGCGCTTTGTTTATACGGTATTCCAACGTATTAAAAATCAGACGTTGCTATAAGAATCACTTGTTGTGCCCTTGTCGGACATTAATTATGTAAATAATGGACAAATGTCCAATCTTAGCAAGTATGTTCTAAATTTTTAACCTCACTATGTGAAACATTGATTCAAAAATTTAACGCATGCCTGATACAAATCAAGCATGCGCCTGGCAAGTTAAACATCCTCATTCATTTATCAAATCCGGCTACTGTCATTCTGTTATTTATAAGGGAAAAACAATTGATTTCTAAGCCATTATCTAATTATTAATAACTTGAAATAACATACATACTATATACATATATACAAACATGACACAATCGTAGTGAAATTTGGTCAACCAGTACAGGAAAACTGCTCTAAATTTCTGAAATTTTTGAGAAATGTTGCATTGCCGCTTTTATAGTAAACTAATGCCAACGTTAAATTTTTAAATAGGGCACCCCATATATAATTCTTTTTTTTTTAAATTTTCTTTTTGAAATCTCTCTCACCCTTTGAACTTTCGAGAGTCGTAACAGCAAAATGAATTAAGTTAGAATGAAACAATTTCGATATCCCCAACTTACGTTCAAAATGTATTTAAATATCTTAATTTGGCTCATGTCAAAAATGTCCAAAATTTTGACATATGTCAATCCACAAAAAATATGCCATCAGCCAGATTGTGAAAAGTTAAATTAGAAATATGAAAACCCTTTTTCTCTCACTTAATGCGTTTTAAAGTTACGACTTTGAAAAGTGCAAACATTTCAAACATCAATATTTAGAAAATAGGTTGAAAATCATGGTTGTGTATATGCTACATGAAATATTCCGAGAATTTTGAATAAATTCCGAAAATTCAAAAATATGTCGGGTAATCTATTTAAAAGATTAAACCAGTTGCTACTCCACCCTAGAACTGATAACTCTGCATCTTTCCTGATATTTTAGAAATGTTGAGCAAGTTGGGGGTATTATTAAACACAAAGTAGACTATAAAACAACAAAACACTATAGAACACTTTAATTTACTAGGAAAAACTCAGCTTTTTACAACGAATTTCAAGACACGTGTTTCTTTCAAAATGTAGAATTGGATTACTTAAAACACATATTTTTAAAATAAACTTTTTGATCAGGTGGATTTCTCACTGACATACCTATCTTTGTTTTAAATCTGAAGATTGGTGTACTCTATCTCTTCTGTTTGTAACGAAACGTTATTAACCACACCATTTAAAAATAGGCGTAATTCGGATCTGATAAAAGTACACTTGATGTTATATCACAGCTTCTTAAATGCAACTTAAATAGAGCACTTTTACTTTTCCATACTAACAAATTTTCATAGTGCTTCCCTGAATGATTTTCGAAAAACATCTAATTTCCTTCTTGTTTACGACACCCTGTAGATGTACGTTTAAACGGATTGAACATACTTGATTCGTAATAAACAAGGACAAGCTGATAAAAGGCAAATAAAAATTGCATATCTAAATAGCTTACGAAGGAAGTCTCCACAAAACTAATTTATCATTCAGTTAATAGTATTATGTGGTCAAGATTTTTATTGTGAAATCAGAAAAATAGGGAGAGGCCATGAACCGAAGAGGAAATGCATTGCAAAAGCTTGAAATGGTCGTTCATCAGTCGTAAATGCACTTTAACAACCACGCAAGAAACGAGTGCAGTAATAATTATCGCTGGTGTAGACATGACCTAAAAGCCCGTAAGACACCGTTCGTTAAAATACCGTGTGATATAAGAAAGGCATCTTGGGCCGTTAAATTCGATGACCATTTAGACATTTTTGACTTTCACAAAAGCGTACACATGAAAGGACTCTTTCTGGCAGTCGGATCAAAAAAGTCCTAATGTAATTTTCACTCCCTTCCGGACACAAACTCTATTTTGTGCCTCGAGCTTGTACGTGTCTATTTCAGCATGCCTGGACTTGAAAACTATCATCTTAGCCTCTTTGAGGTGCCGAGTACTCTAATAAAGGCTGGTCCAAGTAAATTATTTCTACTCAAGTCTACAATATCGCAATTCAACTACCTTTCATTGGATAGATGTGTATGACATATTTGAGGAGATTCGACGAAGGAAGAGATGCGTAATAATATACGTAGATCTTTAATTTAGGAAAGCTCTAGATAATTTTAAACCAACAGGAGATCATACAATCTGGATCGGAAGAATTTTTGATTTAAAAGTGCCGAGTTAATTAATTATTTTCAAAGCACTTCTATGAATACTTTTGTGGATTAGAGGCACCTGATCATCGTTAGGATTAATAGGAGAGCAACATAATTTAACTGGTCGAAAATCCGGACTATTCTGCACGGTTGGTGGAAACTGCGACCGGCAAGAGAAAGGAAAATCCGAACTAATAACCTCAGTCTTGCAATTTACATAATAAAACTCTTATACACAAATACTCGTATAAGTAGGTATAGTCGCAAAAATGTCAGTACATAAATTAATTAATCATATAACGTATGTATGTCTGAGCAAAGTAATAACATTATGAGGTCGTATATTTTCCTTTGGATCTCCGCCCTTATCATGCTGCGTACTAAATTCCCCCAGTGATTTAATTCGACTTTCACGCCCTTATCTTGTTTTTGGACTAATAAAGGGCCGTATTGGAACTGCGAACGGTGATCGAACTGTTCGAAGCCACGTGCTCGTTTAAAATAATCCGCAAACCAGCAAAATCACTTTAGCCATTCTTCGAGTAAAAATAACCCGAATATTGTACTTTGCGAGGAAACCACTTTAGCAGCGGCACGACGAACGAACATAACATTTTGCTTTTGGATTCAAGTTCAAGACGAGAACACTTTTGTGTGAAACAATAATGCGATTGCCGTTGTTACGTAATTACACACACATAAATAGATAGTAGGTAGGTCTTTACATTTTATACCCCCAATTCTATCTTGCTAGCGGACAAAAAAGCCAAGAATAAGAGGCGAGTTACCGGTAGAAAATGCGAGTACGACATTGTGTGCAATTACTAAGAGCCGGCAAAAAAAAACGATGTTTTATCTGCCTATATCGGTTCTAATTGGTACTAAGAGGAAATCGCCGTACATAATGGGTCGCATGAGGAAAAAACTTGTAGCTAGGCTTGTTGTGTGTACGAGATCACGTGTAGACAAAAGAATTTGCACTACGTCGAGGTGTTGCTAAGGTTTTCTGGATTTCATATGCGGTATTAACACCCATATTCAAGGTATCTTTCAATGATCTGTACAAAACTACCATAGATTTATGTGGTTAAGAATTGACGATTTAATCCTAGTTATGTTAGTCACAGTTTCATGACAACTTTTGTAACGGTCGACCTAAACGATGGGTTCGGCATTTCGTGATATTTTGTTGATTATTATTATCAAAATTAACATCTTTTAACCATTTTAGATTTTGTACATCTACATCGAGCGAGAATAGTTTATTGTCCTGTGTCCATTATCCGTTTGCTTCTCTTGACGCAAGCGTATGTTAGTATTTATTTTCCCGACCACTATATTTCCATGGGTTAGATTTTCCTCTCCTTTTTTATTTTTTTTCTTTTGTTTTTACTGGATAAGGAGTGGTGAGGATTAGTTATTTACATAACAAGCGAATAAAGTAAATTTTAACGCACGAATGTGGAATGTTACGCACGAATCGTAGGTGAGAGCAGCAATCATGAGAATGTGTTAAGAAGCTTTTTGGAGAATTATGTATCTTATTTCCTCATAACCATGGACCATGCACAAAAAAATAATAGAAACATTTTACCCGCCTGGGAGTGGAATCCAGATCGTCGCAGCGGAAATCCGACGCTGATTCACCGTTATATAGATAGGCGCATGGTCACTTTCATAATGGCCTACTAGGCGATGCTTTTGACATGTAGTGACATTTTGTTGAATATTATTATCGATATTAGATCTCTATATTGTCTTGGAGACACGAAGGATTCTATTGACTAATACTATAGCATATCACTACTTAATCATTCTTTTAGCCAGAATCGTTAATTGGGCTGTATCCATCATTCATTTGTTTTTCCTAACACACGCGTATACCAACATTTGTTCTCAGGACTATTATCTCCATTTGTGATGTTTACTTTCGTCGTATAAAATTATTTTCATTCAAATACTTTGCTCAGTTATTATAAAAGAAAAAATTTTAACTTTGAAGCTCTGTGTTTCGAAAACTGTCAAGTTTTAGACTAACACAAGGTGGTTAAATCGTCGTACTTTGTCTTCTGGTACCTGAGGTGGAGCCTCCTACAGACTATTTAGAGACACCCAGCATACTGCCTAACGTTAGTGTTAATATCTAGACGATCTGTGACTGACAGAAAAATATTGCTGTGCTTGGCACGTGACAGTGAATAATAGCTGAAGCAACTCGAAGGTAAATTGAAAAAACCCGTTGACAGTTATGTTTAAACATCCAGAAATGAAAAACGCCGTCGAGTGGAAAAATTAATGGTTTGGAAATTGAAAAATTTGTAAACACTAAAGACGGTTTCTTTGAAAGGTAAATTTCGTTATGTTAATGTTTACCAAGAGCAAGAAAAACTTACTCCTGGAATATTAAATTATTTAACTAAAATGAAATTAACGCCATCATTTTTTATTGATCAGAAGTTTTCCTGAAGGAAATTCTCCTGAGAGGACCTTGTTCTCGACCTTTCAAGGTTTTTCTTGTTTTTTCAAGCTTCTCTTTTATTCGAGTGCTGTTGCTAGGGCCTCACTACCTGGCGTAATATTTGATTTAAAAAAAATCTGAACGATTACGCATTAAACTACTAAAATAATTAACAAAAGTGACGTATGATGTGCCTAACGAGGTTGTCGGCATTGATGTGAATCTCTCTTTGTTTAATACTTTGTAATTATTTTTCTGTTTTACTTGAAGTAATTATAGCAATTTTTTATATTCACATGACAAGATGATTTTGACGCAATCCTTTGTCTACATAATTTGTAACACGTAAGGTACGCTAAACGAAATCTTCTAAATCCAGAATTTAGATTACCGTCATTACGAGCCGAATTGAAGCTTCCTAAATCCGGATAATCTGAGCGTCAGCAATAATGGGAGTGATAACGCACTTAGAGGAAGGAGAGGCGCGCACATTGCCCTCCCTTGCCGGCTAGTAAGCTCATGGACGAAATATTTATTCATTAACTTGAATGATATTTCTATATGTGTACAAGCAAGTAAGTTGATTTAATAGAAAGCTTAATCAAACGTCTTTTTAAGGAGTAATGCCTTGAACCCGGATTTGTTAACATGGTAGAATGGGCCCGAATCATTAAAGAAATCTAAAAAACATCTCGGCATTGTCAAATTAAGTATTTCGGTACGTACAAATGGGATAATTTTGGATCGTAAGTACTCAATGTTTTTTCCTCACAAAGGAATTGCGTAACGATTGGTCAATGCGGATTTATCTACGGGCTTAAAAACGACCGAAATTAAGGTAATTTCCGACCAAATTGTTTGGATACGTGTCCAATGCGTTAGTTCCGCGGTCCACCGTAGCAGGTAACAACAGTGTAAAATATTTTCAAAATTAGGGGAGATATGCTGTGGTGTAAGGTGTGTGGTCCGTTTTTTAAAGTGTTTCCTATTTCGTAACTCAACATTGATTGATATAAAGTGGTCATTAAATTTTGGTTATGCTATATAATATCCAATAATAACGACAACTTGAAAGGGGATTAGTTTCTACGCCGGGAGGATTCTTGCTTTCAACTTCTCTCTGCGCAGTAATCTCAGAAAATGTTGACTATTTTGTATTCATTCATTACGTCGGATTTAGACTAGCATAGTCTCTTTGCCGCAAAGTTTCCGAAAAGTGACTGGCAGCTTTTTTTGTTGGATATCAGGTGCACGTAAATTTATATAACGTGCTCGGGTTTATTTAACTTTCAAAATCATGTGGAAAAACACTATTTTCCAACCATCGGAGCACGTAATTGCGTAAAAATGGTTTGTAGTGAAAAAACCTACATCACTTAACCGCAAACCTTTTCCTAATAGTGGCTTTTAATTCGAAGTACAAAATCAGGTAGCATTAAGTTAGATGGCCACAAAAATTAATTTTACAATTCAGTGAAGCTCAATGGATCTTCTTCTGTCGGTCCCAATCACGATCGCATAAGGAAGAATGGAAATTTTGTCAGCAGAAATTCTTCGAGTCATCTACGGACAAAAGAATTATTGTAGTGCTTTGTGGGGAATTAATTAGGCGACGTTGCCGCATTTTTGTGCTTAACCATAATACGAAATAAAGGAACTGCAGACAATGTGAAAAAATCGGGAAATGAATGAGAAACGGCTCGGATGATTTAAAAAAATAGGTAACATTTAAATCATTAAATAGAAAACTTAAAATGAAATATTATGCAAAGAAAAAAATTGTGCGATTCTCCTAACCTGGCCCACTGTGGCAACAATGTGCGAGCATTTGTTTGAACATTTCAAGCCGCCGCGCCGATTGTGTAAATATTCTGACAGCCCTTTTCAATCTGTCTTTAACATCTCGGCAGATATAATAATGAAAGACGACTGTTTAATGTACCAAAATGCCTCCAACCGTTGCTGATGAGAGGGAACTGGTCTAGGCTCAAAACTCTCGAGATGCGATTTGAGTGATTCCACATTCCGATGATGCAAAGTGACATGATCTTCATGTTCGCTATTAGGATAGATCTGCCAGACCTCCTGTCCTCCAATTTAGTCGAAAGCCCACCCATTTTTAACATGAAACTCCTACCGCCTGCGGATACCTTATAACCTCCTGTTTTTGATGTTTTCTTTTAGAACGAGGGTAATTTGATGCGCCGGCCAAGATAGATGAGAAATACAACGATGAGCATGTGTTGCTGGTAAAACATCAATTTTGAAAATCGACTTTTGGGGATGGGGAATGGCAGATTGAGGTACCTGTTCTAAACTTAAAGACATAAATTAACCCGAACTACTCCCCCTTTCAATCAAAATCAAACATGTAGCAGCCCTGAATTAGGTATTATCCAACGCTGAATAATTTGGTAATAGTAATGAAATCTTAAAGTGTCAAAATAAGTTTTCTTAAACCAAATTCTTCTAGTTCTGGAACACAATTTTAGACACTTAATTAGTATTTCCGGAACTGTTTATAATAATTAAAAAAAAAACATTATTAACGCGTAATTGGAAAATACCATTATTATTGACTTCTTCAAAATACAAATGGCGGAATCACTTGAATCGCATTTCAACGGACTGGACTGCGTGTATTTGCATTTGAAGTGCACATTTGCCCTTTTGTTATCATTATTCTATTATAGCCCCTCGACGAAATCAAAGCAAGAGGGAATAGAAAAAAGAACCCAATCCTCGATGGTCAACTTGCTTTTTTCCCCAGGGACCCAATATTCCTTTAAAAGATGACAGATAAAATGGAAATAAAACCGAAATCGGAAAAGTATAAATGACGTCGTTATGGAAACGACGTCGATTTTGCACTTTCTGTAGTCCCGACACGTACGAACAGGCGAAGTGGCATAGAAACGGGGGAGAGAAGGAGAAAATAAGAAAAGAAAGTTGTTAAATTGGAAATGCATTGAAATTGAAAGGGATGATTGAGGAGTTGGGAAAAGGGGACATAGGGTGGTCTTCTGTTTTCTAAGTATTTTTCATTCTTTCTTGCACTACAGGAGTTCAAACATCATAAGTAACAGACATTAGATTGCTGTATCTTACATATATATTATTTTAACGTATTAAAAATCTTTTTCCCCCATACAGACTAAGTTTTTTTCGATGATTAGTGATGGAAAATGGAGGATGGAGGCAGTTAAGTGAGAAAAGAATTGTAGTTTTGGGAAACCAATTTAAAAATACTTTTGTTCTTTTGTATAAGTTCATAATTTAAATAGGTAGTTAATAAAAACCAAATTTTGTCCGTTGCTTTAAATTTATCTAGCCGAATTATTATACGGTGCTAAAGAAATATACATATACTATAAATACAATTGTTTTAGAGAACTTTGCCGTCAACATGACATACTAGTCAGATTTGGCCTGATAATTGTCATTTTGTAGAATTGACATAAATTTACTTTTTCTGTTTGTGGCTAAATTTTTTCGTACTTTGCTTTTAAATTTTGCTGAATTACTTTTTAATGAGCAATACAAATTTATTAAAAAAATATATTTTGTTACGAAAGTTTAAAATGTTTAACTCACATAAAGCATTTCAAGGAACAATAAAGTAAACGTTTTTCAATAATACATTAAAAATTCTTATAAGTCGGCCATTTTAGAAAATAGCTATGTGGTAATAGGCATCATTTTAAAACTTGAAAAAAGATCTTTCGAAATAGGGTATGACCTATGCATGCCATTAAAAAAGTTAAATTTATGTCATATCTCAAAAATAATAATTATCTTAACAAATCTGATTAGCGGGTCTTTTTTTCAAGGTAAATTTTTCTACAACTTTTGTATTTAAAATGTTTCTGTAGAGCCAATAAGAACTTAGATGAATCACTTTAAATATATTAAAAATCTTTGATTTTTGTAAAATATGTAGTAGGCCATGAATTTTTTCAAAAAAATAAAAGTAATTTTATATTGGTCTTTGCAAACTACAATTCTTTTTTCAATTTTAACCCGCTCCGCAATTCTGCTAATTTTCGACATCGTGTCAGAAAATAGCTAAATTTGATAAATGATTGTGGTTAGAATTTGAGTAAATTATTTTTAATTATTAAAATTATTTTTATTATTAAGAATGTACCAAGATTTTAACCTCACTCATTTGTCAAACACTCAGAATCTTAGTAACATTTGACATTTGCCAAATTTCACCACTGTCACTTTTCGTTATTTATAAAGAAAAAAACCTTTGCATTCGAATAATATCTGGAAACACCAGTAACTTGGAAATCATGATGCATTGAATATGATTTTTTTATAAATAAGATTGTACGGGAAATACTATAATACTTCGTACTAAATACCCTGATATATAGCATTCTACAATAGATGGCCTGATAAAGGCCAAGTGACTTGAACTGAAGAAATAGATTAACCACTACTAAGCAGCGTTTAAATTGCGAACATACATAATGGACGTTAAAAGTCTTTGCTTCATTATATTTGTAGCGTGTTTTCGAAATATTCACGATCCCCTTTACGCCAACTTTACGAGATACGTCCATTTTATTACATTGCGGTAAAAGTCAACCGGGTTCATATGTGGTTCGCTTTTAATAACCTTTATGGCTTCTTAATGCCCTCTAAGATTTCGCCATTAAGGCCTTATGGCGACGCAGGTCAAATTTACATACCACCAGTTTCGCTTTTAATGGCCACTATGAAGCGTAACACTATAGTTCGATTTGCTATCCTACGTAAGTACGTTTAGATCTTGAACAGTATGGAAATATTAATGTTGATCAGCGGTGCTCATCTGACGTCATCCTGCATCTTTATTAATTAATTATTCGAATAGGAGTTACAATTCACAAAAATTCATTCGAGTTCGAACCAACTCCCAGTTGAATTTGGAGGATTGGGCCTCTGGCCTTTTTTACATAGTTTCTTGTTCTGTATGATAATTTAGATGGATGGCTATTGATTTTTGAACTTTCATCTGTTTGAAGTTGATATGATATTCAGCGTTATTTTACATACACACTAAAATGTACAGGGTAAATATCCAGCAAACCAAACTCAATTATTTATCCGCAAATTTGCCTCTCCTTAAATCACCGATTAATTGATTTATAAAGCCGCGTATTTCAGTACCTACTTCATTAGTAACCTCCATAAATCCAAAGTCATTAACCAGTAATACATATTCATAGTCGCAACCAATACAGTGGAAGATCAATGCATCTCTTTAATTAACCGGTAGTACCCAAACGTCTTTGTTCGATGATGCATTGGTTGTTTTACGGTTTCTGGTTTGTCGATAGATAAATATTAAATGCATACTTGGCAATAATCCTGTAACAGCTGAAGTTATACTTTATCGCTATATAACATCAGATATCTTGAAAATTTACGAAAAGTATAGAACTAAAAAATATAATTCTCACCTTGTGCCTTTAAACAAGCTAAAATGGTCATTCACTATTCCTGTCAAGTTTTTATGCACCACATTTGAAATTTAAAAAATTATGTAGTGAAAATAGAGTGAAAAATATTGAGCCTCTTACTTTGTTGAGTCAGGATTTACTTTACGCCACGAAAAAAATAAATACAAGCTGTTAACCAAGTTAAAATTTTAAAAGTTATCGGTAGGTACTCTAATAAAATACCTAAGTATAAGAGTCCCAAGCCAGATTAGTATTTCACTTAATTTTTACATGTTTCTCTTAATAGCCCGCTACACCATGTTCCAACGGTTATACTATTTCGTGCACCTTCTACAAAATATTGCATGCATTTGTAGTCCTTTTCAAATATTCACGTCAGAAGCACCAACCTTAAACAATAAAAGTACAACCAACCCTAACCAGAATAAGAAGCAAATCACCTAACTAATATTAAAATCCTCGGGTGTTTTGAGCTTAGGTAATAAGTAGGACCATTTTGAAAATGCCCGAGTAAAGAAGGAAGTAACCAGATAGCGGTAAAGCCATCACTTTCATCTAAAAAGTCGCGAAAAGTTTTTCCCTTTTAATTTCACAGCCGAGAAGTCGCACGTATTTCATGCCAAAGTAAATGGCAACGTATAATCCTATCCTGAATGAATGTGTCCATGGAGCCGGAAAAATGAAAGATGGCGGCTTATTTGCTATGGAAAACTCAGGGGAGTCATATTCCTCAACCTAAGTTTCTATTCGACTTTTTTAATTTAGTATTTATTTTCATTTTTTTAAACATATTAAAGGCGCCTGGCTTTAATAACCTATATAAACAACTATCATATTCCTATTATAATGCTAAAAGCTTACAAACTCTGCGTCTGCTTTATATCTGATCATATGCTCTAAATTTAGCCTCTCATAGCTAAATATGGCGTATGTACCTATTAACTTCGTGTTAAACCAATATTGTAAGTGAACATTTGAGGAGTAAATGGTGCGAAGTCTGAGATTTAACTGCTTCCTCTTGTTCGAGAAATTTATCGAGTTGAGAAAAATAAATTCAAATATGGACAAGAATGGTAGATAGAGAGAATAACGTCATCTATAGTACAACAAATCGAATCGATGCCAAGTGTTTGTAAACAAAGTCCCTAACGACAATAAGACGTAAGGCGCTATTACTCAAGCGATTATCTCATGGACGCGTCCTCATCGAGTCATCAAGTACTTGATCGTACTTTTGCTGAATCATATTGCAAACTTGATAAAGGGCGGGGTTCCAATTTTGAATAATCCCAGCTAAATTTAACCTGAAATATTTGGGTCTACATCTCGATAAAATAACCCATTCTAAATGTGCAATCTCATTGGCACGCTTTTTAAAAACGGGATCTGACATATGGAGATAAATCACATAGGAAGAGGCGCTAAAGAGACGAGGATTTCATCTTTGTATTCTTTGGATTAGGGCGAATGGTAATACCTGTGTTGGGCCATCGTTGAATGGTCGAATAAATAATTTAGTTGTAATTCAAAATGCGAACTATAAGTGAACCATTTAAAAATATGCGTGTTTTCGTTTGGCAAATTCGAGAAAAATATAATGAGAAATGACTGACTGAAGCAATTAGCAAATTCCTCTGCCCAGACGCCTGCTGGCAAAATCGGGTTGGTGCTTTAAAATCGCCCATGGTCATGATACTTAACTTACATAATTAACCATTACTGACTTATAATGCTTTAACAAACAAATTATTTACATAATTGTGAAATAGGAGATTTTTTTAAATCATGCGTAAGTATCAATCAAGCTTAAGTATTTTTCCCAAAAATATGATATTCTTGATAATATCTAGAGATATTTGCAACGTACAGGGTGGCCACCGAGAGGTGACCTTGTACCTTATCTCAAAAACTGTAAGAGTTACAAAAAAACTTTAAATATAAAAGTTTCATAGTTTTGTTAATAGTTTTTAAGTATTTTATGTTTATGTATACAGCATGTCTCATTTTCGCGGAATGGAAACCAACTTTCTTATTTTGAATTAGACAGTATACGTTTTATTTTTTTATTTGATTCTACGTAAAAATCAAAGCCTTTTTTGTATTTAGTCATATATACCTATCTCTCATAGTTTTTGAAATAATGAAGTTTTCATTTTTTTTTCAAAAAATCAACTAGCAAAGAAATAGTAATATTTACTTCAATATCTTGTGTTTCAACAAGATAACCCCTTTATCATACGACGAGTCAAGTAATACGTTTTTTGCAAATCAATTTTGAAAAATGGATAGGGAGACATGGTTTTCTTGACTGGTTCGCCAGAAGTCCCAACTTTACCCCTTTAGATTTTTTTTTGTTGGGGACATCTAAAAGGTGTAGTTTATAAATAATAAAATAAGTGATATCGAAATTCTAAAGCAGAGAATTAGCGTTGAAATAATTCGTTTAAATCAAACAGATTTTATCCGCAATTCTATTAATAGATTAGAATTAGTATACACTACTTGTATAGCCAACCGTGAGGGATATATTGAAAATATAATTTAGTTATAATATCATGTCTTTTATGTTTTACTGGTTAGTGTTCTGCTCTTTCTAACGTAAGATAGAAGTAATGAAATATTCACTACTACAAATAATTACCTATAACTCAAAAACCGTTAACTTTTTGTATTGGACATATATATGAAAAAATATAGAGAAAATACAAGTTATTTAAAATATAAGTTAATATATAGGGTGTCCCATTTAAAATATTTGACTTTTTGTGCGTCAAAAATTCAATTTTTTGTTCCAAATTTTTCGGTACTCTGTATATTAATAATGCAAAGTGACCAAATATCAAGTGTTAGTAGACCATCATTCACTTGCTATTTAAAAATTATCGTTTTGATTTGTATATTGAAGTAAATATTATTATTTCTTTGCTAGTTGATTTTTTGAAAAAAAAATGAAAGCTTCATTATTTCAAAAACTATGAGAGATAGGTATATAGGACTAAATCCAAAAAAGGCTTTGATTTTTATGTAGAATCAAATAAACAAATAAAATGTATACTGTCTAATTCAAAATAAGAAAGTTGGTTTCCATTCCGCGAAAATGAGACATGCTGTATATATAAACATAAAGTACTTAAAAACTATTAACAAAACTATGAAACTTTTATATTTAAAGTTTTTTTGTAACTCTTACAGTTTTTGAGATAAGGTACAGGGTCACCTCTCGGTGGCCACCCTGTACACTACATTGGAGTACATTGCGACCGAACAAGTGTTGAAACCACCATGCCAAATATGGTTCATGCAGAATTCGTAAATCCTCGATACATATATTAGGAGCCTGTTTATCATATATATGGCTGACTGATTACTCTTTCAAATCATTGGCAAACATATATACATACATACATACATATATATACAAGGTGACCCATAAAGTCCGCATCATATGGGAAATTTTTTTACTTATGTTTTTATATAAATTTTGACATTGTCTTCAAGTTATGTTTCAGAAATGATGAGAAATGACATACAAAGCGAAAAACAAATGATTATTTATAACTGTTACATTGCAATTTTTTTCAAAACTATGAAAAATCACAAAGGAAGAAAGTTTCTCCGTTTTTTATTTTCTACCCATGTGCCAATATTCAACTTTCTCGAGCGATTTTCATTTTTTTGTATTTCTGCATTTCGGAAGTATTCAAATCGATCAGCTAATTCTGTGTGAATAAACTTTATAAAAATACCGGAATAATGTGACCTGAACATTTTCTTTATAAACTAGAACAACTTTACACCAAAGCATACGTAGGGTCTTTAATAAATTTTACATTTTCTTTAAACAGATGAATTTATTACAACTTTAACTAATGAATACTCATTCAGATAATTACTTTGATATACTGTAATTATTCTTACAAGGTTGTTGACCGATTTGAATACTTTGGAAATGCAAGAATACAAAAAAAAAATGTTTAAATGAAAGTCATTTAAGAAAGTTAAAAATTGGCATATAGTAGATATAAAATAAGAAACTGAGAAACTTTTTCCGCTGTGATTTTTTAAAATTTTGAGAAATAGTGGCTGATTTTGCATATTAAAAAAAAAAATTGCAATGTAACAGTTATAAACAGTCATTTGTTTTTCGATTTGTATGTCATTTCTCATCATTTCTGAAGCACACCCCGAAGGCAAAGACAAAATTTACCCAAATCCATAAATAAAACATATGTATATAGTCGAACATAATAGACACATTAAGTTGCCCAGCAAACTTAAATGTAGTAGTATATTATATAACAAGATTGTAAAGTACATCATGATGATCCGAACGTCAAATTTAAATAATGAAACGCAGTGCTGAGGCATTTAAAACGTGAGAGTCAGAAGTGTTTAAGAATCACGATGTAAATATTATTTTTCTCATTACCTACTAAATTTTATAAAACTACAATAAACTAATCTAATTTAAATATACGTTAAATCCGAAACACAAAAAAAAAACAACGTGCTTAGAGTGATAATATCAACGAGGGAGTTTTATCATTCGTTTCCATGACAACCATAAGTAAAAAAATAATGGAGATTATAACGACATTATGGCCGAGTGCTTCATTAGCTCATTAGGTAAATAGTAAATTATGCAAGGTTAGCTATACAACCCGTTCATTAGAATATTTTTAACTTCCCACTTATCGTAGCCTAATGAAAATTGGTTTAGGCTAGAATTAACCATTTTGAATTCAAGTAAAATATTTTCAAAATGGCAGCATTTCCGGTTATACCGGAAGTATCTACCAATTTCGTTATTTTAAAGGGACCCCCTAATTTTATTTGTAATTTTCGGATTTCTTTTTAAAGTGTCTTGTCTAAAATTTACCGTTTCAGTGTTATACCGGAAAATTTGAAAATTTTGACGGCTGCAATATCCCATGGAAATCGGTATTGTGCGCGAACCGCTGCAAATTTTGCAAGAAAAAATTTTTCACAACTATCGAAACATGCGTCCGAAGTAGCATGACTTCAAATCACAATAACTTGCTTAGTTGAATTGAGATACTCCCTTCCAGAATCGATCCAGGGAATTTTAATAATATTTGACACAGAATTCAATTCTGGGTTCGTAGCTTTTTAACATAGTTATGTACCTAGATCCTCTCTAATTCCCAGAACACTTATTTTGAAAATTAACAGAGGTTAGCGCTGACTTCCATGAAATTTTGCAGCTGTCAAAATTTTCAAATTTTTCAATAGAACTCGGAAACGGTAAATTTTAGAGTTAAGACAGTTTATATAAACTGGCCTTAAAGTTTAACGAGGAAGCCAAAAAATGGCAAAAAAGTTAGGGAGTTCCATTTAAAATAATGAAGTTGGTAGCTACTTCCGGTTATACCGGAAGTACCTTCATTTTGAAGATGTTTTATTTGGATTCAAAATGGTCCATTCTACCCTGAAAGCAAATTTTATCGAGCCACGGAAATCAAAGTTTTTCTAATGAACGGGTTGCATGGCTAATCCTATGTAGGTGTTAACATTAACCAGTTCTTCAACTGTTTTTGAAAAACAACTAAAAACATATTTCACAGCAATTAACCACACCCAATAATGATGTATTTTAAAGCTAGTTGTGTAAAAACCCTATCTCGTATGCTGAGTCCGTGCATTAAGATTACGTTTAACTCTCTACGCAGGAAACGTATGTTGTCTATGCGTATAGGTAAGGGCAAACGTACTCTCTATATTTCTTCAATCTGTGCCGATAAGCTACGAAGAGAAGGGGGGAAAACTTGAGAATAGCTGAGGTCTACCATTTTACCATTTTGCAGTTTGTAATTTACAAATCATTAACTTTGCTTTAAAATATCTAATTTCTTAATTATACAATAATATGAGTCAAATGTGAATTTGAATGAATGTGGAAATATTATGTTTAAATCAAGATTTAGATTTGCCGAGAAGATGGATCTTCATTTAACCTGAGAGGTTGACATTACTGATGTTGATATATAAACAGTTCACGGGTACGCTTCCGCACAGTTTTTATGGTTCACTTCTGGAACTAAAAAGTATATTATTATATTGTGCAAATTTTGGAAGAAACAGTCCATATAACTAAGATGCCGAACATATGCGGCCAAAATACTCGGACACATCGATTTTTATTTTTTCTTGCGGTTTTTTGATGGTAAATTCATGTATACAGGGTAGTCCAAAAGTCAGATACGACCACCAACGTTGTTTTTTTCAAATGAAAACACCAATTTTTTATTTCATTTTTGATTTTCTGCGTAAAATTCTAAGTGTGTTTCATGTACCATGTCTTATCTCTAAACGCAACAGGTCTCGAGAAATTTACGATTGAACAATTATACACATCAAGAAGTACATGTTTTATTTAACAATAAATATCCAAATGATGGTGCTTTAGTGCACTCCACAGTTTCTAAAATTTTAAATGACTTTTCTGAACTGGGACATGTTAGAAACAATTTACAGCATCGGTCTGAAGAACCCGAAGAAGTGCAATTAAACCTTTTATTGCAGCTACAAGAAACTCCGCATAATACCTCGTGAGCAGTGATTGTTAATAATGACATCAGCCACACTTGTGTTCTGAAATATTTGAAAACTTATAAATGGCATTCATACAAATTACCACGAGATGGTTGGTCCGCGAGTTAAATGCAGATGATCCTAATCGTAGAGTTGAATTATGTGCTAACATGATGGAGAGATGCAATACTGATGTTACGATTATATTTTTGTCAACCGTATTATCAGTTCTGATGATATTGGGCGTCTCAGAATCCTCATTGGATAATGAAGGCCGACATTTAATTTCCAAAAAAGGTAAATATTTGGGCAACAGAATTTTAGGACCCTATTTCACTGACAGAACATTAACAGGTGAAAAGTATTTAGAATTGCTCATAGATCTTGTTGCTGCTCTTCTTAAGCTATATCCAAATGAGAATCATCGTGAGGTTCCCAGTGATATTTTATGGTTTCAACATGATGGAGCACTCCCTCATTGCCACGTTGATGTTAGGGCTTATTTAAATGACATTTTTCCTGAACGCTAGATTGGTAGACGAGGAGTGATTGAATGGCCGGCACGATCACCTGACCTCACGCCTTTAGATTACTTTCTATGGGATTATCTTAAGAGTAAGGTATACTTTAACCAACCAGAAACTATCGAAGCCTTAAAAGAAAGAATCCGTAATGAAGTAATAACAATTACTCTAGCAATACTTCAAAATGTCAAACAGGAATTCATTCATCATCTTGCTTATTGTCAAGAAGTAGGTGGAATCCAATTCGAACATTTAATTTAATTGTTGCTTGTTATTTTATTTTGTATTAAATCGGTCCCTTTCAGGACCAAAGAAATTTTAAAAGAAATAAAAAGTTTTAGTTTTTGATATGTTCAATCGTAAATTTCTCGAGACCTGTTGTGTTTAGATATAAGACATGGTACATGAAACACACTTAGAATTTTGCGTAGAATTCACAAATGAAATAAAAAATTGGTGTTTCCATTTGAAAAAACAAAGTTGGTGATTGTACCTAATTTTTGGCCTACCCTGTATACATTAATTTATCATTAAAAAAAAAAAAACAAGAAAAAATAAAAATCTCCATGTCCGAGGATTTTAGTCGCATATGTTCGGCATCTTAGTTATATGGACTGTTCCATCCAAAACTTCCACATTTCATATGCACTAACGTTAAATTGATGGGGGTTTCTCTATTTTATCTCTATGTATATTGGAATACGCCTATAGAATTTCTTTATGGCATTCATTTGTAGTACGATGCGTAATATTTAACCTGGAATATCCATATATCTCGAATACTAGATATCCTTAGAAGAAATGTTTAGTATCAAACTTTAATAACTCTGTGGGGTAAATGTATTGGTGCTAAAGTTGATTCTCCTTCAACCCCGTATGGGTTAACTTTTTAATGTCAAATAGCAACCCCCATTTTTTTACAAATTCGGATAATACGGCTAAAAATAACAAAAATTTGTAAGAAGTAATTTTTTCGATTCATGCTAGAAAAGATTGTAATTAACGAAATTCAATTTATATCTTAAATAGCAACCTCCACTTTTAAAAAATTTCTATGATAATAAAAGGTGATATATAAACAATAATGTAAACAAAACATATACTTTTAAACATTCCGTTGTTAATACTGCTTCACGATGGTTTATTTAACCGTAGAAGAGAAAATCGAAATGATTTTGGTGTATAAAGCTGATAGGCATTTAGATAATGCTGTCTACACTCAGCGTCCTGAAAGATCACGATCCCGAACTTCTTTCTATCATGTGATTAAAAAATTTATTAATGAAGGAACTATAAATCAGAAGAAAAGAAGTCGCCCAACTACTGTGTGTGGAGAAGACAATCAAATTGCAGCTTTAGGAGCTGTAGTTTTTTTTATCCCGAAGTGAGCACAAAAGAAATATCAAGATTATCAGGAATTTCTCATATGGTTGTGCTGAGAATATTGAGGATGCACAAGTTTCATCCTTATCATATTTCTTTACACCAAGAGTTCCATGAAGGGGATTTTTAAAATCGTTTAGATTTTTGTGAGTGAGCATCTGAACAGATAGAATGAAATTCCAATTTTTTCCGCTGCATATTATTCTCTGACGAGTCATCGTATACAAATCATGGTACAGTTAATGGGTGTAACATGCATTACTGGAGTGTTGAAAATCCGCATTGGCTTCAACAAGTTGAGCACCAACGTCCTTGGACTGTCAACGTATAGTGTGGAATCATTGGCAATGAATTCTTATCGGTTCCCACATAATTGAAGGCGACTTGAATGGTGAAATATACCGAAAATATTTTGGAAAATGCACTGCCCATATTACTTCAAATCTTAAACTTAACAATGCGTCAAAACATGTGGTTTCAACATGATAGTTGTCCGGCTCACTATTCTGCGATGGTACGAGAAGTTCTTGATCGTAATTTTAACGTTCAATGGATCGGCAGATCTGGTCTGGTGAATTGGCCTGTTAGATCTCCAGATCTTATTTCACTGGATTTCTTTTTATGGAGATGTCTCAAAGATCAGGTTTATCGAGAAATACCAACGATACCTGATGGTATGATTCTGCGAATTATAAATGCTTCTGCCAGTACTTCAGAAGATACTTTGTAGATGTGAAGAGTGTAGTCTTTTAAAACACAGATAAGTAAGTGCGTTGAAGTTCGGGGATACTATTTTGAACTTTAAATTTACTTTAAATAAAAGCTATACAAAAGTTCACGTTTTTATTAATTCTAAAGCAGATATCATCAAATTTTTCGGTTAGTCATAAGTGAAAAAGAAATTGAATTACGTTAATAACAATATTTTCTAGCATGAATCGAAAGAAATATTTCGAATCTGTAAAAAATATTCCAAATAATTAAAATCTGTAAAAAAGGGGGGTTATCTTTTGAAATTAAAAAGTTAACCCCCACCCCACCTACACGGGGGCTGGATGGAGGGGAATCAACTTTAGCACCAATACATCCCTCTCAGAGTGATTAAAGTTTGGTGCTATGCATTTTTTTATATGATGCCTGGTATTCGAGATATTTTGATATTCCAGATTAAATGTTGCACCCTATATACTACTACACATCCCAATCAAATATTTATTTTTGATTTCACTTACTGTCAAATACCCCTCTTGGCAGCAAGAGGCTACAATGCGAAAATGCACCGCATCTATTTAAGAAATTTCAAATAAAATTCGCTATCGATTCACCGATGTAACTTTTTATCAAATTATACCAACGAGATTCCTTTCGGCTGCTTCTCGGAATCACTCGGGAACACAGCTGAATTGTGAAAACGGTAGACTTGGTTGGTAAAATGGCTAACTGACTATGGTGAACGATTTGTTTTGTTCACTTTCAAAATGTACTTTAAAATGTGCCTAATTAGAGATTACATCCAAGAACATTTTAGATTTCATTACCATATCTTGAAAAGTAATATTTAATACTTAAAAACAACTTTGTGAATCCATTAAGGCGCATTTTCACGAGGCAACCTTAAGTTGACAGTATGCGTAAAAGGCTCATGTGGAAAAATAGGTTCCAACTCTCATTAATGCCTCTAGAGATGATATATGAGAACACATGATTATATATTTTTGTGGCCGCACCTGAGCTCATGCGAGATTGGAATTCTAGACTCAATATCTTGGCAGTAATTTTGGGGCGCCGCGTAGCCCTCAAGGGAACATCAATCATAACACTTTATACAAGATCTGTCAAACTTTTTTTAGCGGACGACAATTTTGGTCTTTCGATTAATGAATATTTTACCTATAAATCATTAATCTTAAGTTCTGAACGTAACGTAATCAGAAATATTTAATTTAATTCGAACAAGTATATTAGTGAACGAATCGAGGAACGAATATTATGTTTAATTAACAATTCACTAGCGACATCAGACTAATTTGCGACTTCTGCAAGTGAAGAGCAATTTCAGGTGCGGAGTCACGTCTCATCGACGCTCCTGTCACGTCCTGCCAAATTAAATTTTGCGGCCTGTCTGCAACTCCTGAAACTTCTAAAGGGTCGCTCCACCCCTGTCGAGACTCATTACGTTCAAGACCTTGCTGGAACTTCGGGAGGATTAATTACGGCTTTACACTGCTAACTTTTCTCAATAAAAACAATTCTGCCTCGTTAATATCGAAACGAACGGCTCTAAAGCCTTAGTGAACTTTATATCGAGTGGAAGTCATAAACTATGCAAATCTACAGCTGCGACATGCAAACGTATGTAACAGTGTCAATTGCAATACATGTATATATATATATATATATATATATATGCATAATAATTACATACTATTAATAATACGTTGCCACACCTTTAAATATTACGATAGCGATGCAAAAAAGTAAATCACGTGCATGATCTTGCGAGAAGCGTTCAGGAATTATCAATAAAATTCAGATCATACACAATTGGCACTATAATTACATGGAAATTAACTTAGGGCCAATTCAGGCAGTAATCGTACAGTGTTTAAGTTAAGTGGATAATAGCATTATACAGCTGTGTAATTAAATCGACAATTTAATATTTTTGTGCCTGAGCAAAATTCTGATGCCCATCGACACTTATGCGAATATGTGCTACCGCTATCAATATTCCGACCACATCTCGAATCTTTAAGCCGCGGATCTTCCTGATCTTTGGAATCTGAATCTATAAATATCAGAGGAGTTATTATACAGCTTGTTCGATATACTTTAATTAGTTTTATGCTGAAAAAAATATATTTAGAGCATGTAGACTGGTTTAGTTCGTGTTAAGCCAAGTTTATACATATGTATATAAGTGACAGCTATTGAATTCGAAATAATCAGGCTTGTGAATTTGTGAATTCACAAGCAAATTGAAATCATTTCAGTGCTTTCCAATTTTTCTTGTGAATTTCAGTTGTATCGGCAATATCCAGAATTTTACATTAATTTCTCTTTTTTTACTTATGGGCATATGAAAGACAGGTGCCGGCCATATACAGGGTGAAGCAAAAGTAAACCGCGATACGTTAATAATGAATTCTACGTTGAAAAAGAACCTTAATTTATTATACAGACTATGGTCCAAAGATGTTTCGTTACAAAAATACAGGGTGTTGAAATAAAATTTTTTAAAAAGCCTGTATCAAAAGTAACGGAGACGATTTTGAGTAATTTTTGTATACCTGTCAGTGTTATTAATTATTTAAAAATAAATGTTTATTTTAAAATTAATTTTAAGTTTTCTAGCCCGTAAAATAATTCTTTATAAGAACACTTTCTTGACAATGTAACGCGGTGCATAACAACAATATTAATTTTTTTTCTCAAAAACGGTGAGCCGTATGATAGAATGTCAAGGAGGCTATTTCCAACGGAATGGAATAAAGAATTAAACGAAGTAATTTATTTATGGAAAAATCAGTGGCGTTGCCCTACGCGCGCCACTAATAGTACTGAAAAATTATTTTGCATTGCAAACTATTCGGCTTACGCTTCCATCGATATCACCCAAAGTTTATTACAATATCTAAAACGGTTTAGAAGATAATTGAGTTTTGGGGCTTTTTTAATTTTATTTAAACACCCTGTATTTCTGTAATGAAACATCTTTGGGCCATACTCTATATAGCAAAGGAGGGTTATTTTTCGACGTAGAATGCATAGTTAACATATAGAAGGCACTTTTAGGACACCCTGTATTGCAATACTGCTATTGTATGAACAGGGAGGAAATTGACAAAAAATGCGAATTCAGTATGAACCCGGCTTTATATTTGTAAGCATCTTGATAGTAGAATTAATGTTGTTTTTTTGTACACACTCAGAATCAGACACTTATCAGGCGCATAAAAATATTATACCATAGGTTTCCATTATGAAACCTCTGAGAAAAAGACTGGCGGGTAAATTCTCCTAGGGAGCTGCAAAGACAAAAATACTAATAGTTTTTCTACCTGCTACGTATGTAGATGAACTCTTGGCGTTAAGTTTGTTATGATTTCTCAGACGGTTTGTATACATACAGGGTGGTTCTATTTTAATCTGCATCTTTTAGGAGGTGGAAGAAAATCGCAAAGTAAAACGACTTTGTAAGCAAACATGATTTGGAAAACGTATATTGGCAAATATAGAGGGAGTTGAATTTTCATATCTTTTTTCGTTTTTGCTTTAGTTTTTACAATTTTTTAGATTTTTGATTCAGATTTGTGACCCATGTTTTTCATAAAACTCCACAGTAACTGATCCTTAAAGCCAATTCGAAAATCTACAGTGTAATATTTTTTTATGTAATTGGTTTGAAGCGGTAAATGGAAATTGGTGTAAAAGCGAGTCATACCTTATTTTAACGCTTCAATCTTTTTTGGGGTACGCCACTAATAATTACTAATCAAAAATTAAAATTCCTTGTTCAATTTAGAAGTATTTTTGGCTTTAAAATTTTTTCATGCGCTACTTGTGTTCCAGCAATTTGCAAGAGTATCTGAAGAAATGCGTCTTTTTAGCTAATTCTCAAGTAAATATTACCAAATATAGAAGACGCTACTAGTTTTTCCTACTACTGTCTTTGAAGGTGTGAAAGAGTTAATAATTAATATTTAGTGACTACCTAGCGAGGGATTCAGTTTCAATGTTTTTGGAGTTACAGGTACCTGTGTGTTCTGAATATTTACTAGAGCTTTTTCTAGTACTTTTGCAAATTGCTGGAAAGTAGGTAATGGATGTGAAAAAATTCAAAAAATTTCTACCTTGAAGGTGCAATTGAAAACTTTAGTTAGCGAATGTCAGTGGCGTACAATACAAACATTTGAAGAGATAAAAGGGGACGTTAAAAATTACCATCCTGTGGATTTTCAAATTGGCTTTAGGGGCCAGTCGAAATAGACTCTTATTATGAAAGATATGCATGTCAAATTGAAGTGAAAAATTGAACCATTTTAACGCTCTTTATGTTTGTTAACACGCGTCACTCAAATAATGTTAATTTACAATATCGTCTTATTTTGCGATTTCCTATCACCACCTGCAAAGGATGCAAGTTGTAACTAATATACACCGTATTACATACGTGGATACCTATTACAGTACTTTTATTTGCGTATTAACTGATTGGACAGCATTGTTATAAGAACTATTAGTTAAAGTGCATTGTTTTCGCGGCACCGCAATCTAAATTTGCCGCTAGACCAAAGCTCGCTGGTAACTGCAACTAAAAAATTAACGATTGAACAATGGCTGCTTCGCCTATATTTGTACATAGAACACAGAGCGTTTTCTCTTCTCTCTTTCTCGAGGTTGGTGCCAAAGTACCGTTAAAGTGCGTTTTGGCGATGCCGTACTTTAAGTTATTAATTCGTTTTCATCTTAAACTATAATAATAATTACGAGTTGACGATGTTTGGCTGGTTAATGTAAAAATATTTTGGTTTAATCGGTTAATTGGTTAACGCAAAAATTGGAACATTTTAGTGCTCATTTACGTTTGTATACAAACGTTATTCACTTTGAAATTTCAAATTTAGTGATTTTATAAAAGATAAATAATAGGAAACTTTAAAATAAAGTTAATGCTTACAAAGCAGTTTTAAGTGTAAAATATAATAAATTGTGTGTATTGGTAAATTGATAAAATTATATTTGCTCAACTTATCTTTTGTGAGTATAAACCAAGGTGTCAATGATTTGGAAATGTTTTACACTGCTAATATTAATTTACCAACTTTCAAATTGTAACGATAATGTGAAAAAGAATTAAAATTCCTCATTTCAATCGCTGAGGAATAAAAACTATCATTCCTCAACGATTGAGACGAGGAAAATGTTCAAAGTGTTTCACATATTTTACATATTCACATCTATACACTTTAGTTCTGTTATTTCCTCGTTTTTTATAATAACTTTTTCCTGAACGTTAATAAAGAGTGAATATTATTCTCAATTAACTTTAACTGAGAACAGTGAGCAATTCCACTGGTCCAACAACCTCTACTTGTGTGTGACGACATTCCTACACTCTGAATATTATTTAAATGTAAAATATGGTTTGAATCTTTTAAGACTAATAATATATGGCGAACCGTAAATTGGAGAAATACCATATCGATACATCATGTAATTATATTATCCCTGAAGTGACCAAAAATTGCTACACTTATAATGTTTGCTCAAGAGAAATTGTTAAAGCTCTAATAAGAAAGTTAAAATACTTCCCGTTCGTCGACCATTTAAATAGCAATGCATATGGAAAGTAAGAATTCACAATTCCGGCAAAACTAAATGCGAATTTTGATGCACGTCATGATCTTCTGTGACATCGGGGGCGGGCGGTGCCTGTTGCCAACTAAAGCTGAAAATTTTATATTTGGGGATAAGGACAACGATAAAATACTTAGATAATACTTTGTTCACGCACACGGCCGTAAATTACCTCACGAATATCACTCGTGCTTTAAGAGGTAAGATTGGTAACCTTTCTTTGTACATGCGCTTTTTTTTAAACGATTTTAGAATATGAATACCTTTTTAACTTTGCAAAACGGCACTAACAGCTCATAGACTGAAATTCGGTACTAAGCTACATGTGAAAAATAGAAGGAATATAGTCGATAACATCTGAATGCTGAAAAAAAAACTGGTAATACTAAATAACTACTTGTTTTTTATTGATTTGTTAACCTGAATTATATTGTATTCAATGTTAACATCATCCACCTAATGAAAATATATTTTATTTACTATAACGGAACAGCGGCAACGCCTTAGGTCTCAATAAATAAATACTTTATTTAAACTTGTTTCCGCTACGAAAACAAATTTATTAACAATTAATTCTTTCTTTTTGTTATACGAGGTTTTAATAAAAATAAATTCCTCAGTGAAATTTCTTTTTTTCTGACAATGCGCGTTAAGGAATCAAAAGATGAGGCGCAGGAAGCTGTCGCTATTCCATTTGTATCGGTTCAGTACGCCTTTCTTGAGCGGATTTTGCTTGTTCAGTAGCATAAAAAAGGCAGAAAAGTTTTTAACATCATTTGTAATATTTCGTATTTGAGTGATGGTGAATGTGATTTTGGAGCCTCAGGAGTCCGATTCTATCCGAACATGTGAGAGTGAGAATAAAAATGTTTATCCAATGAAATTTGAAATTAGCGAAAGATACTTTTTGACAGTTCAACATTGACAAAACTTCAACTCTTACATGTTCTTATAAAATCAAGGCCCTGAAAGATTAGTTAGTTCAAGTCACTACGCAAACTACTGCTGTATTATAAAGATGACAAATATCTATTATCATTTCCTATTTATCTCTGGGCTCAAACATTGCCGAACAAATTGGGCATCTAATCGTTGCTCCATGTCGTGTTGCACAATTGCATTATCCATAAAGGGCCGATACATTATCAAATAAATTGCGCAACACATGCTGTTGCCCAATAACCTGCCAATGTAACAAATTTTGCAATTGCAAATGCAATATGTGCATACACCACACAACGCGGTGTGCAGCTTCCTAGGTGCACAAGATATTTCCAACCTTTTTGAAACCAGTCAAATAATTGCGCAACCCATCAAACACTGCCATACATTGGCAAATTACTGAGCAACAGCATGGATTGCACAATTTGTTTGATAATGTACGGCCCTTTTGAAGTATAACTTCTAATAATAATTTTCTATAATAATGATTTATGTAATAATTTTAAAATTACGTGGCGTCTGCAAATTATGATGGGCTAATTATTAACTAATAACATATTTTAGTCCACATAAATTTGTATTTTTTTATTTATTTAGGTTCCGTAATTATGCAAAGTTTAAAATAAGCCTTTAATCAAAGCTATTTTATATAAGTATTAGTCTTGATAGGAAGAACCTCAAAGAGGTGACATTAGTTTGAACGACTTTTTTCCTTAATTAATATTTCAAAAATGCTGTTGGTCTGTGTGATACTCACGTACCTATCTAATAATTATTTTAATATATTACATTAAGTGTTTATTTTGTGCGCTTTAACTTTTAATGATAGTAAATAGGCGCATTGAACTATTTATTATTAAGGCTCTGTTTGTATAATCGTGGTTTAAAGTAATTTTTTTGTAAAATAAATGGAAACCTAATACACAAGGTGTTTCAGAATAAGTCTGCCAACAGCTAGGTTACTGTAGGTTCCTGTACCCGAAATAAGAATTAAAGTTCACTTGAACAAGGGTCTATTTTCGTTTCCTGTCTGAAATACAGCGGAATAAAAAAATATTATTTAAAAATTTTCCTAATAAGTTCGTTCTTGCATTAAATATTTTAAAAAAAAATTGGACAGCGTAAAATAAGTATAGACACAACATTTTAGAAAAAAGTCTTTAATTTCGCCAATTAATTTCCCCATTGATGTGACCTTGAACATTTTGAACGAAAAATATGATACGCCACTGGTATTTAAAAAAATAATTTTCTGAATGCTTTTTTCTGAATATTTCTGTGAAAAAAAGGTCTCTAATATTTTTCATAATGTTAATCGTTTTCATGGAAAAAATAAAACGTAGCAATCTGTAACTGAGACATCGCATAATTCATTCGTTAATAACGTCGCACAATAAAAAATACACCAGGAATTTTTCAAATAGCACGCGATAACATGTGAAAAAAGGCCGAAGCATGCATTCTTGCAGGTGGAGGGTAGTTTCAATACCTTTGTTAATTGTTCTTTTATAAGTTACGTAATGTACCTAATTTAGTCTTGTGGTTTTAATATTAGTTAGTAAATAATGTTTTTTTCCATGAAAACGGTTAACGTTATGAAAAATATTCAATTCATCAAAATTATCATCATTTTTTTACAGGAATGAAAGAAAACATGTTTTTACTAGTAACGTATTACGTTTTTCGTTGTAAACGTTCATAGTCACATTAATGTAGACGCTACTGGTAAATTTGAAACATTGTTATGCCCTTAAAAGGTATGTGTCTACACATATTTTACGCACCCTAATTTTCATACAAATATTTAAATGCCGAAACGAATTCATTAGGAAAAAATCAGAAAAATAATCATTATTTTATCACCCTATCTTTCAGACAATGTGTTGTGAAATATTTCTTTTCAAGTTAAAAAATGTTTGGGTTAATAAACTAAATTTCAATAACGGAGTGAGTGAAAATAACTGAATAGAATTAAATGTAACTAAATTGTTCTCTCAGTACAAGATGTAAATAAGGAACATTTAAGTACGATTCATATTATCGATCAGATCACGATCCGATCACAGTTCGATTAAATATTGTTACGTTCATTTTGAATTGTTTATCCACATTAGCACTCACAGTTCAGTAACAGTCAAACGATACAAAATGAATGTTACAATATTTGACTAGACCGTGACCAGATCTTGATCGGTTCATGCCCTAATCGTGAAGATGAATCATCATTCGTTCTGTATTGTGAAAAGATGATTCATATTATCGGTCAAGTTACGGTCAAGTCAAATATTGTTAGGCTTATGTTGTATGGTCTATTCATATTAGCATGCACGGTCAAGAAATGAAAATTAATATTACAATATTTGACCTGTCTGTGACCTGACCGATAATATGAATAATCCTTTTACTTCTCTCGCAGCAATAAGTGGCAATACGGTCTCCATTGTTTTCTCGATCTTCTTCAAAGGAGTAGGTCCAATATGCAATTAACTTTTTACAGCGACTGTTTCCTTGACTCTGCATTTTGTATAAATAATGATGATTTATACGCACCCAATAAGGTTGCTCTCAAAAGGACAGTTTTTTAATCAGG
This sequence comes from Euwallacea similis, assembly GCF_039881205.1. Taxonomy (NCBI): domain Eukaryota; kingdom Metazoa; phylum Arthropoda; class Insecta; order Coleoptera; family Curculionidae; genus Euwallacea; species Euwallacea similis. Next base: position 1,643,679 of record NC_089637.1, on the reverse strand, counting down.
AATTAATAACAGCACATATTAATAACAGCCGACAAAGACAAGAAAATATCGAAAATTCCTCTACAAATAGCAAAACGTAGGATAACTTAACGGTCGAAATGTAAACAAGAACGACGGTGCATGAATGCAATATGATGTTCAGTGATTCTAACATAGAGCCGAGGCATCATTGGCAATCTACTTTTTGACCGACGGCTACCTAAATCGAAGTAGACTCACATTATTATATCGACACAGGGGCAATTAGCATCAAATGAAACACCAACATTCCTGCACAAAAAAATAAGAAAAAAGTTTTCTTGCAGATTCGTTCCAGTTGGCACCACCAGTGACGACGCATTATGACCACGAATCGATGGGGTCAATCGAATTTTGTTTTGTCCGAAGTATAGATCGACATGACCTAATCTTTGACTTGGCCTTTAATAACTCAGAGGAAAACTCTCATAGATAGAAATTAGATTTTGTGACAAATTACATAAAAGCTTCCAATGCAAATTATTAATTCAGCTGTTGGGTATGTGCATTTATTACATATTACATACATACTCGACAGTTTCTTACACAGGCCATATTTTTACATCCAACATCAGGTCGGCAATCGGTTGACGACAAACGACAATCGACAGAAGCCGGGGACAAAGCGAAAATTGAGAAGAACGACAGTTATCGGAATATGGAACGAGTCGGATTTCAGGTTTTACGCGAGCTTTTATGGACCGGTTTTGAGACACAATTGGAAATAGGTTAAAAGCCAACCGAGTACTTTACCGAAACTTATTCAATAACAGGAACGCTCATCGTTTACCCAAAACCTTATTTAACGTCAAAAGCATGAGGTTTAAATCTGAAAGAATCGTTAGTTCATGACAGGATTTAAGATTTCGTAGGTATTTTGGTGGGTATTTCACAATCGAGGTGTCAAAACTATCCAAGCAATGCATGAAGCAAATCAAAATGGCGTATAAATACAAATTTATATTTTGTAATTTGCGGGTACATTTTATTGAACAAAAAATGTTTGTCTTCGTTTCCTCTATCTCTACTAAGAGAAAATTAAATGAATTTTTCCTAAAGAATGAAAAAAATCGTACAGGAAAACCTATACCGGTTTTTTGTAGGCACATGCATGAGAAACTATTTTTTATCTCGAAAACGGCTACTTGAGCAACAAAACACTAAGAGACCTTTTTTTATTAAGAATTGATGGAGTGTTAAGAAAAAGATATTCGTTAGTGGCGTATCATTTTTTTCTGTAAAAACATCCAATTTAATGACCGCGCAGACGCCACTAGTGTAGGTGGAAATACTTTGCCTACTCCAGAACATGTACATTATAACGCGTCCTGAATTTCATGTTCGTATCCGAAACCAGTTTTTAAATATTTAAAAAATACCCCTTAAAAATCAGAAATTAAACACCCTGTATCTTGGAAACGAAGCGATTTCGGATCTAACTTTATTCGTTCTACATATTTGTTTTTATGAACTCCACATCCCCTGAAAGTTTATTGGTATGTTTATGAAACACCCTGTATAATAAAAGGTGATCATTGAAAAAAATCTTAAGGAGGCTAAAATATCAGAGGCATGTTTTGGATAAATTAATCTATTAATCTGTTGTTAGTCAGATGTTTGATAGTAAATAGGAAATGGCTCAATCAGGACTTTACGTTTACGGTTCACCGCCTACTGTGAGGTTTCTTTTAATGATCACTAGTTATTTCCAAGATATTAACTGTATGGCCATATAAATTTCATTTAGGAGGCATAATATTTTTTGTGCAACATTCCATATGTTTAAATTTTTGAAATATTGATGACTTTTGAGACATTGAGAAAAAACCTAAACTGCAAACGTAGGACGTTGATTGAGCCATTTACTATTTGTCACCAAGCATCCGATGTTAACAATAGCTAAAACATGAACCTAACCAAAACATGCCTGCGGTAGATATTTCAACGCCTAGCTGAGATTTTTTTAATGATCACCCTTTGCATATGTGAGCTTTCATAAAGAAAATGATAGAAGGTTTGTTAATTAATTCGTTTTAAGGTGCGTGTGGAAAAATATAATGGAAGGTTGTAAGTATGGGAAAAATGATGGAATGTTGTCTATTAATTCTTTTTAATGTAAACATATGCGCTTAGGTGTGTCTACCACGCATTGTGTTGAGGGAACATTCCATTCCCGATTCCTGAAAGTAAAACAGTATTCCAGACACTTACATTTGTTTCATTAAAAAAACCTATTTCACATATATATGTTTGTATAAAAATCTGTCTGTTTGAATGTATCACGTTGTATCAACCAAACAGTTACAGGTCTTACAAAACTGAATACATACTACTTATTTTGATTTGTTTACGGTAGATCGGGCACGGGTACCGCTAGTCGTGGTGAAAGGTACCTGTCATCTGTCAACCTGTCTCCCAATGGGATGGAATGTATCAAATACGTTAATCCCCATCGACCCGGTTGTTCAGAATGAAAAACAAGTCCAATTATTTAAGCTACACTGCAGTTGTCATCCTTTTGTCGTGGCTCATTTACACTAAACAAAGTTTTAATTTAAACTCGCACCTGACACCATTAAAGTTGCGAATGGGTGTGGCGCCCTCTGTCGCCGAAATGAATCACCTCGATTAGTCATTCTGTTAACATGTCAACCCTGCGGCATTAAGTTGTTGGATGGGGAAATGTAACTCCTTTTAGCTATGATGGCCCCCTTGATTGCCATACTTTAGCCAAGGGGGTTTGTTGTGAATGTGCATATACTTTCGTTTTGTTCTTTGTTCTTCCATATGATTTCCCAAACTGTTTCTGAATAGGCTTAATTTTAATGTAGTTATTTCGTTTTTCTGTTAATTATTGCTTTATACCTGGAATTTTCTTTATAATTTAGGCAATTTATCCTTAGAACAAAGTTAGACATATTTCTGTTCAACCTTTTGAATTTCGATGAATGTGGTTGTGGAAATGTAGCAATGTGCAACTTTAAGTATTACTAAAACTAAACCGACTTGAATTTTAAATATCATTTTTATCACACACATAACGCACTGGAGATGATATCAAAAGTATATAAATATTTACCGGCAGCACCGCGAGAATCCGCATCTATAAAAACGCATCTACGAAATGAACTTCCTATGGTGAATTTTTAAAAGCACTCCCCCGAGAACCACATCTGAAATCTTGTCGCATTCAAATATAGAAGTCTGAAAAAAATAACCGCCAAGGTGTTTTGCATAACCGATATACGTTTTGATACGTGCACCGTGATATTACTCATAAATTCTCGTCGATCTTCGCGGTATGGAAATTTTTATGATTTACGTGTTTCGAGACAAAGATATTTTCAGGCATCGAAATAAATATTAAATAGTAAAACACAACGAAAATATTTCAAAGACAAAACTAGACCGGGAACAAAGTTGACTAAAACTTCACAAAAAGAAAGTACAACTCTCAATTCTATATAACCGTTAAAAATACTAATCTGACATACGTCAGAAAAATGCGAGCATATTCTCCACACTCACCTGACTTTAGCTAATTTGACCACTGTCCTGTGTGGACTCTTAATAATCTTCCCAGTCGAATCTCCACTGAATCCCACTTTTTTCCCGATTGACGTAGGTGGCACTAACGAACAATAATCACCTCCGCTAACAGTACTATATGGATTACCCGGAAGTGAAGAGAAATCACTAACTGTCTTTAATAACGATTTCTTGAAAGCCACTTTCTTCGAGCATTTTTTTTTATGATTTGCTGGTAAAGTCATTGTCTGTTCAAAATTGTCATAAAATCCTGATAGATTCTTGTCCGACAAGTTCTTTTGGAGTTCGCGTTCTGATTGGTCGGAGTACCTGGGGTTGAAGAAGAGTTACATAACAACATGTTAAGCAGAAATGGCGCAAGAAAAGTTACCGTCTTTGCGGAGCTTTGTACCCACAGACGAACTCCTTGATCTCCTCATTTTCATCAATATCACTAATATAGTGCTCATTAAAAAACACGCTGTAGTACTCTGGGCTAGTGCTCCCTTCATTTTCCAAAATCCTACTGATATTCTTTTCTGCATCCGCCCCTACGTACTTCTTTTGCAATTCCATGTTCAGTTCCCTAACCTCTTCCAGTTCGTCCAAAACTGAAGAGTTTCTGGACAAATATTTGCTCTTTTGTTCTCTCACTTCTTTAGAACATTCCGTAGGGACCAGATGTGGGTAAGAAGAATAATTGCTTAATTCATGCAGTCTGCCGGATAATTTTTCACAATTTTTGTGGCGAGGAAGAGGGGACAGACCCAGTTGATCAGTCAACAACGCTGCAACTACTAGTTAAGAAAATCACTCAAAACCCATATAGATTGCTACCTTGGTGTAACGAGTTATTTGGTACAAGGCCTTCTCTATGGTACAAGTACGCCCTGGTTAAAATGGGGGACATAAACTCCCTCTCTCTCCTGTCAGTAAAGTCCAGGCTACAACTTCTGCCACTCAAAATGGACGGTCTGGACTCGCCCGTATTCCTATTAGCCAAAATTCTACGGTATCCGATCCGGGAAGTTGTTAATATATTAGCCATGGGTGGAGGTGTCGGTAAAGGCAAGTCAGGCATTCGTAAAGGGGAAATTGATGATGGATCGTGCAGGGTTTTGAATGGGGAATCTACCAAAGATGAGCTAAAAATAAGTTTAGGAAGTTACTGTAAAATGACTACTAGGATCTCGGAAACGGGTATGATTGATTAAAAAATAGGTGTGGGGACATAAATATTTGATTATTACACTCACTTTCACATGAAATGCACCACCCAGTAATAATAATAATTAAGTCTTGTAATTTTGGCAAAATAATGCTTCATAATAGAGTATCAAATGATCAGACTTTCAGTTAAAAGATACAACATTTGATAATGAAAAAATTAATAATAAGTGACATCGCCTCGTACGGCAATGCAAGCACGTACTCTTCGGGGTATGCTTTGCAACAAATGATCAATATCTTCCTGGGGTATTTCATTCCATGCTACCTCAAGATGATGTCGTAGGTCATCCACATTGTTTGGAGGCCTCGGTAAATTTCGAAAACAGCGACTCATCATGTCCCAAAGATGTTCGATGGGCGATAGGTCCGGTGACCGTGCAGGCCAAGGCAGTATTTCCAATTGTGCTTCTTCCAGGTATCTTCGAGTAATGTTCGCACTATGTGGTCTTGCATTATCCTGTTGGAAAATGCCATTTGGTAAAGTTTGCATGAAGGGTACTAATACTGGCCTGAGAACATTGTTAATGTAGTGACGTGCGTTTAAAGTGCCTGGAATGAACACAAGAGAAGATTTTCGACCAACACATATCGCACCCCAGACCATAATATCAGGTGTTAAAACTGTGTGGCGCCTTTCAGAAAATTGCAAATTTCTTCTTTCACCTCGGTATCGTCTGACTCTTCTACGACCATCACTAATCCATAAACAAAATCGCGACTCGTCACTGAAGACGATATTGTTCCACTCATGATTCTAATCAATTCGTTCTTGACACCAGGCCAATCTGGAAGCTTGATGTTGGGCGGTTAGTGGCAGTCGTAGATTTGGGCGGTATGAATGCAGGCCAAAAGACGAAATTCTTCTGTAAACTGTTGCCATCGACACCCGACGATTTAGAGCTCCCATTCAATCTACTGCAACAGATATTGTTGTTTGAAATCGATCACCAATGGCCATCCGTCTAAGAAGTCGATCTTCACGTGCGTTGCTGCTACGGGGAAGACGTCCAGCTGGACGATGTCGCTGAACCCTTTCTTCAGACCACAAAGACCATATTCTCGCAATCGTGGTGTGGTTCCGATTCATTCTTCGGGCAATTTCACGAAAAGAAGTCCACCCTCCTTCATGCCGATAATTCGCCCTCTATCAAAATCCGAAACGTGTGAAAAATTTCGACGCTGTCTCACTGGGGGCATTTTGAGATGTCTTGTTTACAGTTCAACAACAAAATAAACTGATATTTCCATGTAAATATTATTTTATTTATTTACAATTGAATAAAAAATCTACTAAGTCGATGACAAAAAAGCCACTAGCATTCTTTCTTTTTTACTGAAAGTCTGATCATTTGATACTCTAATATGAAGCATTATTTTGCCAAAATTACAAGACTTAATTATTATTATTACTGGGTGGTGCATTTCATGTGAAAGTGAGTGAATTTAAAATTTTAATTTATAAGACTTTAAGGGAAAGGGTGAATGGCAGATCGTAATACCGGAAAAGAAATTACAAGGAAGAAGAATTTTAGAAGAGATTGCATAATTCGGTCATGTTTTCTTTGCGTTGTAAAATGTGGAAAGTTTATTCTTGCATACCATGTTACAATTAGGAATTTCGGAATTTTTAAGACATTTTCGGAGTCACTCGAAACTCGCTATAGGTTTGTTATTTGGAAGCAACATCTTGTTGAGGAAGACTACTTGAATAACATGCTGGCAAATTTTTCAATAAAGATTTAATTAAGCTGTGCCATTTACTTAGGTAATCCCCAGTACAATTTGCCCTTTTTATGTCCGCTTTATCCCCCTGTCACCCACCCCCGCAATGCTTAATCAACCACATCCATCTTTCAAATCGGGATCACGTCGCCCTCTCCTACCTTTTGTGGGACGTCCCACCCTTAACTCTCAGATCCACTCGATCACATAACGATGCGTCATTTTCTTCCATCACGAATATGTTGCATTGTTCCGTAAAAATGATATGCTCTTTGTTTTATAGCAATTTTGATCCATGCTAAAAATTATTGATAGAGAAAGGTGCAGTAATGATGAGTGAAGATACTGTACATTGTGAAAAACAAATAATCATGTCTCCACATTACACCTATAATCATAGCTTTAACGATGCAAAAGTCATTGCGCTTTTGTAGTTCTTGGTCTAATTACAATATTGTAGAAATTTCTTAAACTATCATACATACATATTTCGTTGGACACTTTAGAGGTAGTTTAAATTATCAATGCACATCACACAGGTCAACAAAGAAATCTTTATTTTTGTGTTTGTACTTTAATAGTAACATTTTGATTTTGTATGCTCAAAAACAATCATAAACCCCTTTGTAATTAAATAAGTTTGCTTTTGTTTCTTTTAGAATGACGAACACACAACAATTTCAGTTATTTCAGTTTTTATGGCTATTTAAAATCAAAAGTTTGTTATTTTTTTAAGTATTGGAATTAAGGAGGAAAACACAAGGAAAATTTCGCTTTTTGGTACATAATTACTGAACTTTTGTAGGTTCTTGCCAAAGGACATAGCTATATTACGTACTAAGAATTTTAATTGGCCATTACGCGCTTATGGATTGATTTCCATAAGGGCGGGAAAACCTTAAAACCTCAATTCAATAGTTTTCAAAATACACATTTCAAATTTACCTTTTCGTTCCATTAAACTTTTTAATATTTTGTTTCTTTGAAAATACAAATTTATTACGTACATTTAATAAATTGATTCCATTTTTGCATACAATAATGGCGAGAAACAAGGAACATCTTTATAAAATCAGTATTTCATTTGGTTCTAGCTGCCACAAAAGCGAACTTTTTCAATTTGGACAATTTTTTTCTATAATCAGTTAGGTGAGAAAAGTGAGGATCTAATTAGGAAAACCCCGATACAAAATGTGTGTTGATCCGTGTCATTTATCCAGTGTAAATACAGAATTATTAATTATAATTTTAATAGGAAACTTGTCTGATATTAAAGTCACTCTATAAATCGAGTGTATGCCTTAGACTAATGGCAACACTAAAAAACAGTCGATTAGAAATAGAGAATTATTATAAAAAGGTAGTCGTAAAATTTATGGCGGTCTTTTATTGCTCCACGGAATTACGGGGAAATAATGAGAACCGTCTTTGACTTTATTAATAATAAAAGAGGAGGAATTTATTGTTTTTTTATTTAGGTTCTAAAATGTTTTAGTATGGGTGCTAATTTGCTGTCCAAAAACTGATGGTAAGGAATATCGGTTGGATGTGCTAAAACACATTGATAATAACAACAGCATTGATAAATTAAACCAGTTTCTACGATTTTTATGTCAACGACTTTACTGTTAGCTCATAGGCCTATGCATATATATATGTATATATACAGTGGTGGCCATAAGTATGGAATATTTTTTGAAACTTTATTTAGCTAAAGGGCCTTTACTTTTTTTCTTCAATTCTGGTATATTTAAATTGGGATAGGTCAATTCTACATTTTAAACCATACAGTATTTATAGAATGTTGCTATCAAAAATTCCACCGATAAACAAATTTTTTTAGATGGACAAAAGTATGGAATATCATAGATTTAAATTTATTTTGCATTTAGTATTCAGTATTGAGTGTTACAGTTCGATAAAATTTGAAGCCGAAATGGTTAAAAAAAAATATCTTTCGGAAGATCTTCGATCACGAATAGTGGAGATGTCAAATAACGGAGCCAATCAGAAGGACATCGCAAAGACATTTAATGTGAGCCAGGGGTGTGTATCGAAAATTTTGAGGAAGTTTAGGGTATTCAACGCCGTAAAAAACCATCTGAAAACAGGACGTCCCAGAAAAACAACAGTCCATACAGACCAACCTATTAAAATTATATCCTCCAAAGATCCCGAAAAATCATCGCGCTTAATAAAGGAAGAAATTACAAATAATAGTGGTATTTAAATTAGTGATCGTACTGTGAGGCGTCGTCTATGTGATACTGGATTGTTTGGACGATTGGCAGTGAAGAAACCATTAATTTCCAAAAAAAACCGGAAGGCCAGAATTAAGTTTGCACGCTCACATCTGTTTTGGACACCCGAAAAATGGAATACCGTCCTTTTCAGTGACGAAACCAAAATCAAACTGTTTGATTCGGATGGAAAAACTTATGTTCGGCGACCGATAGAGAAGAGATTTGATCCCAAGTACCAAAAGCCCACTGTTAAACATGGCGGTCAGAGTTTAATGGTGTAGGGATCTTTTTCGAGATCTGGAGTTGGCCTGTTAGTCAAAATTGATGGAATAATGGATCGGTTTTTATACAAAAATATCCTAGAGCAGCATATGCTTCCATTTGCCGAGGAAGAAATGCCACTGGTATGGCGGTTCCAACAGGATAATGATCCTAAACATTCTTCACGGTTGATTAAAAATTAGTTTATTGAAAAGCAGATAGATGTTATAGAATGGCCTTCACAATCTCCTGATTTAAATCCCATCGAACATCTGTGGGACCATTTGAAACGAAAAATTAGACAAAGACACGTGTCAAATACTGAAGAATTGTGGAGGATCATACAAGAAGAATGGAAAAACATTTCTTCCTCAACGTGCCAGAATCTAATTGATTCAATGCAGCGTCGATGTCAGGTTGTCCTAGATGCTAAGGGGTATGCCACAAAATATTGAGTTTACTTAAGATGGCAGACTCCATACCATGATATAAAAATATTCCATATTTTTGTTCAAGTGTAATTTTTCATTTTCATTTTTCTAAAAACTTTTTCAATTAGAAATCTTAATTTTATGTTATAATTATAGGAAATTAAATAAAGTCCTTCAAGCATTTGTGTAATTTTTGTTTAATACTTTTTAATAAATATTTTATCAAATTAAAATAATATTCCATACTTATGGCCACCACTGTATATATATGTATATATGTTATGCATTAATTTTGTATAGGTATATTAGTGAGTTTCAAATTTGTTTTAGTTTTACATCTGTGGGATTTTTTAAGAGAAACTCATATTTTATTCCTTCATAGAAAATGCAAGGAATGCGAAACCATGCATTTTAGATTTTACTCTTCGTCAAAGCTTAAATATCCCTAAATAAATAGCTTAAAGGACTCGTCTCTCTTACAGTTTCCCCTAACCAAAATCCGCATCATACTATGTAACATTAAAAATTTGAAGCACACTAAACCTACGTAGATCTATTCAGCAATGCACTAATGTCCCAAATCATTGTAAGAGGACACGACCTAACCTTTCAGTTCCTGACGTCATTTACATCCATTCACGACCTTGCCCACGTCATTCTGACCTTGCTTGTGCGTGCGCAAATTCACTTTCCACCACATAATCAACATTTCACTTGAGAATTTTCACTAAAACTATCTAAAAACACTGAGAAAAACTGAACGTTAACTTAATGTAACGATTGTGTCCGAGTTGTGATTATACTTTGCCAGTGATGAGGGAGGGATAAACAACCCTCCGTCTGCGACCCCCCGGTCCGACGTCGGCGGGGTAGGAGGAGTGGGAAGTAAAGGGTGACTCACGTTCGGTGGGCAAGCGTGCCCGCATATCGATATATCGCTTGTTCGAATTTCAGTTCGATATCGGCGGGTTACAGGATTAAATTAATGTTATGCTACGCTTGAAAACAATTCACAACTTTGCTTTAAAATTAGATGCGTGAACTGAATGAAAGGATTCCACATATGATTCTAATAATGAAAATAGCACGGAGTTTCGCGCAAAATCGTTCATTTATAAAATCATTTTTCTCTCTAGAGGATTGAACGATATCGACTACCGATACATCATTAATTTGGTATAGTGTTTCTTGATTTAATAGTCATCCAAGTTATAGCTCTAAACATATAAAAAAATATTCATTATTTCTTTTGTTTTCTTTATAACATTAAACATTTAATGATTTTTTACTTTTGTACGTGTTATTATTTCTATGTAATTGGGTCATGACATACTCGGCTTGGTCGCTTTCGCTATTGTATGTCTAAAATAAACAAAAATTTACTTTTTCTCTTCTCATCCTGGAAAACGTTTGGGTAAAAGATTTAATTTTTAATCTCACTAACTCTTCAAATCTTATTGTATATATACATATATAGATATAGATATAGATACATACATATGTACATTAAAAAAGAGGTAAAGCCCACTAAAGCATTTAGAATATTTAACCTGTGATTTGTACATCAATGAATGTAATTGTTAATTATTCCTTCCGTTGCTTATCGAATGTGACATCACAACAAAAATAAATTTCTGGTAAAAAACTCGAAATACATCGCCTAGAATCATTATCATGTAGTCCATTTCTTATCCATAAGCAAGTCAAGGTCATCTCACATAACCATCTCGTACCGAAAAAATGTGCGTCATTATCATTATGCGAATTTGCTCGTTTCAATAATGTAATGAATAAAGCATCTAAAGTTCGCTGTACCAGAGTTCCATTGCATCACATACGAAATCCATAATAAAATATCGCGCCAAAGCATCAATATGTATTATGGAGAAGTAGCAGGCACCCAGGGAACTAAGTACGTTGAGTACCGACCGAGTGCGGGTCGAAGAACCTGTCGGCCGGTACCACAACCAGCGGTGACCTTGAGCAGTCGGACGTGATAGGACGATCGCGTTTAATCGCCATCACTATTAAATTCCCAACTATCGAGTAAAAAGGCTGCCCGTCGGTTAATATCGAAACTTTTTTTGGCATCATACGGACTCGTAAATTAAATTAATAATATAGTCGCGGGCATTCGTCATTTTTAGTTTGATGGTGCATCTACAAAAACGGAAAAATTTGAAACGGACATGCAGTTGTTCTAGAGTGAAGGTTCTATACATATTTGTCGAAATGCGGAATGAAAATGGATGTTACTTTTCCTAACCTATTCATTTTTCAATACTATGCATTAAAATTATTTTTATTTTTTCGCTAGTGAAGGATGTTTTGTAGGAAAGAGTGGAGAGCACTTTTTTCTTTATAATTGAATAGGTAAATGAAAACCAATTTTTATTTTTAGAAAACCTACCTTTTTATGTTTCTTAAGATTAATATACAAAAAATGTTCAATTTTATATAAACTAAACACATTCAGATTATTGATAAAGTATGACTTTCACAAAAATTAAAAATATAAGATAGGGTAGAGCGGGAACTGAGGATTGCACCGAATAATGAAAATATAAATATCTCGAAAACAAGTAATCAATACTTTTTTTACGTGGAAAAATTGGCAGAGACAATTCTGTTATTCAAAAAGTCTATTCAATATGGCACAAAAAATGATTAGCTTTTAAATCTAGGAAAGTTGCCGCCCACGGCATCATCTTTAATCTAAATTAAAATTTCGAAATCTGAATTTCTCACAAATCGAAAGAAAGCGGCTTGTTCGCTCTTCAAAACCAAAGATTCATAAATTAACCAAGCTATGAAGCAGAACAGCAACAACGCCTATCCTTTTAAACCGCCCTACTTGTTTTACCATTGTACTTATAATGGATAAACATCGACTATAATTATTTAGATTTGTAATAATGGAACTCTAAGCATTATCTACAGTAATATTATAGGCATAAACGAAAACAACACCTTAATAAATGTAAGATATCAATTTTAATCGACTTAAAGAACAAATATCACCGCTTCAAACTAGTGCTGTCATACTGTTATTTATAGTGATATACAGCACTTTTAAATCATGTAACGTCTTTAAAATCACTTGCAGGGAGGCGTCGCTTATTTTTTGATCTTCTACTTTTCAAACAGTTTGTCTCAAATACTAGTTTCATAAGTTCTGCTTTAACCTCAATATGGCCAAATTGCCCTTCCGTTTAGCATATTACTTCACACCATTAAATATAGGAAAGGACGCCTCGCCAAAATTTAATTTATTTGAGTTTTCGGTTATCAAGGCAATAATGGATAGTACGGCGCTCCCATTCTTTAGCTATCTTATAATCACTATCCAAATCGGAAAAAGAGTCCATTAAGGCGACGTAAATATCGTGAAAAGGCTCTACAAATGTCCAATTTTTCAACTAACTGTAGGCATTTTTATAATGTTATTGGCCGCAATCACGCTATAATATCAATCCAAGGTTCAGTGGTTCAGTTTCTGCTGTTCACCTCTGCTTAATTTATTTCTGAGTTTTGTTTTGAATGAGCTAGATTTTGAAGACTAAAGTTTGATATCTAATTTATTGATCAAAAGCCATAACATTTATTGTTAAATTTCTATACTGGCTATTATTCAGGGTGGTCCTCTACGAACTACATTGATCGATTATGGAAAAATTATAAATTAGAAAAATCTGAAAATCCGGTACCATATAAAAGTTGATAAGGGCATCCCGCCTAAAATATCAAGCACTTTCAATTATACAGGAATAGTTATCAAGTTGCTTATTATATATATGGATTATACAGTGTGGAAGTTTTGGATGGAACAGTCCATATAACTAAGATGCCGAACATATGCGGCCAAAATCCTCGGATATGGAGATTTTTATTTTTTCTTGTTTTTTTTTTAATGATAAATTAATGTATACAGGGTAGGCCAAAAATTAGGTACAATCATCAACTTTGTTTTTTCAAATGGAAACACCAATTTTTTATTTCATTTTTGAATTCTACGCAAAATTCTAAGTGTGTTTCATGTACCATGTCTTATATATATCTAAACACAACAGGTCTCGAGAAATTTACAATTGAACATATCAAAAACTAAAACTTTTTATTTCTTTTAAAATTTCTTTGGTCCTGAAAGGGACCGATTTAATACAAAATAAAATAACAAGCAACAATTAAATTAAATGTTCGAATTGGATTCCACCTACTTCTTGACAATAAGCAAGATGATGAATGAATTCCTGTTTGACATTTTGAAGTATTGCTAGAGTAATTGTTATTACTTCATTACGGATTCTTTCTTTTAAGGCTTCGATAGTTTCTGGTTGGTTAAAGTATACCTTACTCTTAAGATAACCCCATAGAAAGTAATCTAAAGGCGTGAGGTCAGGTGATCGTGCCGGCCATTCAATCACTCCTCGTCTACCAATCTAGCGTTCAGGAAAAATGTCATTTAAATAAGCCCTAACATCAACGTGACAATTAGGGAGTGCTCCATCATGTTGAAACCATAAAGTATCACTGGAAACCTCACGATGATTCTCATTTGGATATAGCTCAACAAGAGCAGCAACAAGATCTATGAGCAATTCTAAATTCTTTTCACCTGTTAATGTTCCGTCAATAAAATGGGGTCCTAAAATTCTGTTGCCAACTATTCCGGCCCAAACATTTACCTTTTTTGAAAATTAAATGTGGGCCTTCATTATCCAATGAGGATTCTGAGACGCCCAATATCATCAGAACTGATAATACGGTTGACAAAAATATAATCGTAACATCAGTATTGCATCTCTCCATCATGTTAGCACATAATTCAACTCTACGATCAAGATCATTTGCTTTTAACTAGTGGACCTACCAACTCGTGATAATTTCTATGGATGTCATTTATAAGTTTTCAAATATTTCAGAACAGAAGTGTGGGTGATGTCATTATTAACACTCACTGCTCGCAAGGTATTATGCGGATTTTCTTGTAGCTGTAATAAAAGGTTTAATTGCACTTCTTCGGGTACTTCAGACCGGTGTTGTAAATTGTCTCTAACATATCGTAGTTCAAAAAACTTATTTAAAATTTTAGAGACGGTGAAGTGTACTAAAGGACAATCATCTGGATATTTATTGTTAAATAAAACACATACTTCTGGATGTGTACGTTGTCTATTTCCACATCTTTTCATAATCAGAATTTCGATTCTCTTTTTTTCTGTCAAATGCAATAGTCAAAATGCTGCAAATTTTGCAATAAATCAAAAGCAATGAAGAGCACAACTTGGCATAAACAGAAACTGAACAAAATAACCAATATAAAAGATATGCGGGTTCGTACTCAATTAATTCCATGGCCTAATTAATCTGAAATTTTTAGGACACGCGGTAAATAAACAACGTCAACAATGTTCAATCGTACATTTCTCGAGACCTCTTGCGTTTAGGTATAAAACATGGTACATGAAACACACTTAGAACTTTGCGTAGAACTCAAAAATGAAATAAAAAATTGGTGTTTCCATTTGAAAAAAACAACGTTGATGGTCGTACCTGATTTTTGGACTACCCTGTATACATGAATTTATCATCAAAAAACCGCAAGAAAAAATAAAAATCGACGTATCCGAGGATTTTGGCCGCATATGTTCGGCATCTTAGTTATATGGACTGTTCCATCCAAAACTTCCACACTGTATGTATGGAATGTCCTACATATCACTGAATTTTTATTCGTCGACAATTTTCCTACAGTTATAAGAAAAATTTAATAACTAATTGCTTATTCTATTTAAAATAAGAAAGTTTTCATATTGACCTAAATTTTTAGATTTTTGCTATTTATAGTTTTTATAATCGATCGTTGCGGGTCGGGAAACCATCTGATTTTCATGAGGAATTTACAGTATCATGAACTTAAGCCGCCAGATGTAACGTGAAGACGTAAGATAAATAGAAATATGTATATGTAGGTTTCCCAGCTCAGTTCAGGTTAGGCATTGGATCGAGGGATAAGACCCACAAGATGGTTTCTTACCCTTCAATCATACTTTTCGGGAACGAATTTTAATTCATCATTAATAATATTCTTTATAATTTTTACTAATGTTCATTATTACATGATTAATATCCTTTATTAATAAATGCATTGTCGTTTGTAAGCAGGTAATCGGCGTGTTCGTGCTGTTGAACTCATACTTGCCCAAATTTCTATGTAGTATAGTAGATACTGGTTCCCGATAGAACAAGTGCTGAGACTGTCTTTATATGTAATACCATAGATTTGCTTTTGTAAATCTGTTGTAAAGTTAAGTTCTGACTAGACTTCGGAAGCATTGATGTGTAGTATTTCCTTGAACCTGATGGTCGAAACGAGTGACTCGCTAGCCTATTCTGATACAGTATAATACAATCGTATGTTATACCATTTGCGTTAGGATTTTCATGGTTTTTATTGAATTGACTGGAGAACTAAATAAACCTGCTACCTACGTAACTATACTCAAGAGGACTCAAGCACATTTCAACAAAGACGATTGATCAGGCCGTGATAGGTCCTTGACGATGCCAGACACTCGTGTTGGCGAAACGTTAGGAATTATTTGCATTCAATGTCCATGTCAAGGACCAACATTCCTCCTGTGAAGTTCAATTTATATAATAAACGAGAAAAATGCTTTTGAGGTACACATTAACTACATTTTCAAGCATTTTCAGAGGTTGACTCGCTGGATCATGTTTGAAGCATTGAAGTGTTGCAGTGTTCTGGTGGTCACTGATAGCATTTCCGGTAAAGGTGACAAGATAAAAACTTATATAATGTTTTCTGGGCAATTATCAAAGTTTACCAATTTTATTACAGAATTCTAAATCGTTGCTTTAGATTTTACACGTCACAATTACATCAAGATTTCTTTAATTTCTATAGGCATTTTTTTCTCTTGATTTTATACATAATTTAACGACAGTTATTAAAAAACAATTAACGACAAAATCTGTATCAAAGTCTAAAATCGAAAATTCAAGCGGTACTAAAACTTGAAATTTAAGGCCTTTTAAATACCCAAAACCCTTATGCATGTCGGAAATGTATTAGATCTTTTCTTGGGGGAGACATATTTGCAGGAATTTGAGGTATTTTGTGTTAGTCTTAATAGTATTTGTTACACAGTAGATATTAATAGGGCTTATCGTATGTTTACAAACTGCAAAAATTACTATAATAAAACTACATCAATTACTATAATTTTATAGATCCGCAAACGAATTTAGTTAAAAAACATTACAAAGTCGCGTTTCCTCAACTTTCCAACTTTTTTACTAAACGAAACTTTTTTAGAAAATGTCTAAAACTGTCAATACTCGGTAGTGAACTTTTTTAAATATCTGTACCACAGGGGCTAAGTTCAGTAAAGTCAACAGTTATACAACTGTTAAATGACGTCAGCTTCGATTTAAATGTATTTGAAAAATATCTGATCAACTAGGCCAGTGGAAAGAACAATCTTGGCGTTGGAAAATAGAATATAAACAGAATATGAAATAGAAATTTAGCGTAGTTGGAGTTAATAAGGTTACCAAAATGCTTCAGTTTGATTTTATATGTGTTTGATAGATTCTAATTCGAAAAATGTCAATCGCTCGAAATTGTCAATTCAATGTTACTAATTGTTCTTTTTACTATGCACGTAACCTGTAATACCAGCAGGCGACTGTTGCATACATTCCTACACTTTTTAAGAAACTTATAATTTATAAAAGCTTTTAGCCAGTCACGTCGTTGATTTATTGCCAAAATGGCGACCGATAAATCCACACATATGACAAATGGCGCAAACTCTCGATTACTCAAGGCGAACAAAATCATTGGCTAATAAATTACGAGTATTGACTTCTGTGTGGTTCTGCCTATCAGTTTCAGTTTTTCAGGGATATGCCTCTGAATTTTTTATAACTATAAATTGCCTACCCTATAAAATCCCTGAATATCGTTATTTTGAATTAAATTTTTTTCTTTACTCACAACAATCTCTATCTGGCCCTTGTCAACCGTCCAAGTACTTATTTAAATTACTTTATTCAGAGATTCTTATTTTCTTGGCCAACAACAATTTAATATTCAAATGTGTAGTGAGTGTATAAAAATTCCGTCACACGAACACAGAACATTTATGAATAATTTTACATGAAGGCAGCTTTTGGATTAGGGGCACCGATTTCGTGAGCTGATAAAAGGTCAAATGAATGCTTATATTTTATTGAAAACTTTTTTCTCTTACTAACCTAGATTTAATGATCATTACAAAGGGTTCTCAATAGGTAGCTTCAAAAAAAATTAAAATATAGACATTTATTGTGTATCACACGAATGTTTGGAATGATGAAAAGCGGTATAGTTACGCCATAAAAAGCATCATCGTGTAGATTTTAACAACGATTTTAAAAACCTGATTATGTAGTTTCTAAAGACTAGTGTATAAAATTTCAATTTAATATTTAAAGACCTAAAGAAAAATCTTTAAAAAACTGGAATTTTAACACTCTGTATCTCATTAACGAGGGGCTTACGACTATTAACCCAAGGAACGCCTTCCTGCAAAATGTATGCAGATTATTTCTGGGCCGCAAGTACATTCGTGATTCGTGATCGAATGTACATGATCCGATCTCAATTATTATTACAGATAGAACTTTTAGATTTAGAACATCAATATTATGCTATAAAACTAAAATTTTGCTAATGTCAAGTGTTACGTGTCATTTTGCGCTTGCTCAGTAATCACAGCAATTTTAATTTTTTTTTATCGGAATGTATATATTTTAGATCAAAATTGAAATCTACTTAAAATTACCTTTTTAACAACCTATTACAATTGCATGTTTAATAAATCAATTATCTCTTAATCTACATTTTATTTGGATTATCCTCGACAAAATAACGTTGAGCACCTGATAGATGCAGGGATGTCTTGACAGATCTGTCAAAAACAGATCTGTCAGAATGGGAAAAAAACACTATTTTGTTAATGAATGCGCACGGTTTCTTTGATAAAGACAGTCCCAATAAAGCAACATTAATATTTTGTTAAAAGACTTAAATTTTCATTTTTGGTATGTCAAATACCATTAACCAAAGAAGTTTATTGCGGGTTTTGAAAACTCTCTGATAATTGTTAATTAAAAAAAAAAAAAATGTTCGTGCCGGTAGAACGTTAACAGAGTTATATGGAACGAAAAAAGATAAACTAATGTCACGTATAAAGCAATAAAACAGATTTTTATAGACACGACAAGCAAAGGGTAACGCAAAGCAGTGTCGTCCGCACCACAAAATGGAGACCTAAATTAAAAGAAATGAAACATTTTAATTCTTGCAACGTTTATGATATCTAATCGTACATCTCAAACACATGGTTTTTGGTCGTATCTAGAAAACCCTTATCGTTAACGGTAAAGCTGAAGAATATTGATGCAAGCGTACCATCATTATTGTGTCTATCGGGATTGAGATCAGGATGTTGTTTTTGTTAGTTCAACATTGGAGACAGTGAGTTAGTTGTATGTACATATTTTGAATACACGATCTACAGTAAAATCTTGAGTAAAATGTTAAAGAACTGTTGTTTATTTACCTGTCTACAAGATATGTCAAAATGTTGAATTGCGTTTAGTATTATTCGCATAACTATTGGACCTTGTAAAGTCCTTTTAGCAATAATATGTACATCGGATTAAAAAATGCAGACATTAACAAATTATTAAGTAATAACACTAGATGAGAAGAAGTTAAAATTTTTAACTAATAGTAATGATCGACAAATTGGATTGTTGACACCCAACAACCAATTTACAAGTATAAGAGAACAACGTAACGGACGTTAATTACCACCTTTCTCCTAATGTAATTAACGAACTAGTAATTTTCACGAAATAATAGTAATTTATTATGTAGTTGCTCATATAAATCGCATGATATGATTTATTCCCCAGGTTTGGTAGTTTTTAGTTTAAGACAACCCACGTTGCTGAATTCTCGAGTGATATTTCCTGATGGCCAATACTTACTATTCCTCTACAATATGGCATTACCAGTAAGCTTAGACATAGGCTTCTTCATAATCTGTGCTTCTGCCTCGGCTTCTACAATTATCTACGTGGATTAATGTTCAAGCAAAAAAGTTTGATGGTGGTAAATTCTCTTATTTTCATCATTTCTAGCCTCTACACCACGTTGGAAATGAATTTGCCTCGGGCGGTATCCGATCAAAATGGAAGTGTGGACTAAGGGCAAGAGATAACGGGAATAACAGGACGTATCGCCCCATGGCGTGGTAAATCGCAAGATAATGGCCCTAATATCCGCGGCTGCCGTAGTCATGCCTAACCCGCGTAATTCTGGGACAGTGTGGTAGATTTAATAATTACAAAATAAGTACAATGAGTATAGGTATAATGAGCATGTAGGGTGTTCCAACAGCCTGTCAAGGGTTAGTGTTAAGAATTAAGTCAAAAAGTTAAATATAAGATTTGCAGATTGAATTGCTGCGTATATTTTGAAATTATAGAAAAATGTACAGAGTGTCAAAAAAGTGTGGAATTTCTAAGTTTTTTTTTTTTAATGGTATACTAAATATTTTCATCTACATATTTATGTTTTATGGGTGATTCTGCGTAATTCATATCATCTTTGTTCTAAACCTACATATCATCAAAATATTGCAAAATTATGTAGTGTCAATTTCTTTGGAAAATTGGGAACTATTCGAGATAGAGAATAATGATTTACACTTTCACGTGTCAGTTTTTGAACTGTCACGACGTGAAATAAAATCTTCAAAATTTCAAAAATTTTTCAGTTGTCTTTTTTTCTGAAAATTTCAAAAATTTTGCTTGTGAATAGATCTTGTAAAATCAAGACAGTAAAGTGCAGATCGGTATTCTCTATTGACATTGGGCACATAGTTAGGACACCCTGTATATTTTTCACTTTTTTATTATTTTGTAAAGCTGGTAGGCCATGAATATTGGTCTTGTCTATTTCCACCAAAATATAAGCATTTAACGTACATTTTAAAAATTAGGTATCACTCAATCTCTTTGCTTTTTAACAGTTTACAACGCGATGATACATAGAATCACATCGTGTGAACAGTAAACAAATAATAATATAAATTTTGAACAATTTGAGAATTACTCTTTTCGTTAGAGTGATTTACAGTTTAAGACGGCTAAGGTATTAGCAGTCTTCGCAATATTAATGACAAAATAATATTAAAGTAAGATTTTTGCAATGCAACCTGAACACCCTGAATCCCCGCAATATTTGTATTTTTTATTGATTTAATTTTAGAGCTGAAAATAAAGGTAAATAGGCTGTATTAATTACATCAAATACTTATAAAAGGAACGTGTGAATAAATTTGTTTCATACAGGAATGTTAATGGATTTAACATAAAATAATAAAAAAACAATAAAACATCTTTAAAAGCATATTTTCAAATTCGGCGAATACTTCCAACTTTTCGAGATAATATTTTGATGATACTGCAGTGGTTAAAAATAAAGATCTGAAGAATGTCTTAAAATTTCAAATTGAATTTTGGACTTAAAAAGTGAAAGCTGAACAGTGAAATATTCGAAAGAAGTAATGCATTATAATTAAGTCTTCACATTCTGACATACTTCTATAATTTGATTATAGTATTTTGATCTATATTATGTTGCCGCGCCACTGGCAAAATAATATAGATAATTCGCGGTCAGGAAATGTATTGACCATCCGCATCGGCTAACACCGATAACAACTTACCGCTCAGGCCGGACCGCAAAAATAATTAATTCTGAGGGTTATCGGTTTCAGTTAACGCACCAATGGTCATATCCAATTTGTTACAGTGATCCTTAATAACTTAAAGGATCGGGAATATAGTCTAGGAAATAAGATTGACCGTGACGTCACAGGTTTCCTCTCTGTTAACCTATTATTCAATTAAATGGACGTCAAGTCCAATTGATGCAATGTGTCACATGATAGACCATAAGAGAAACAAGGATAAGATGGGCAAAGACGACCAAAAAATGTACAAATGAAAGTGACAGGATTATATCAGATTATATGTCTGTCGCAGACGCACATCGTTGGAATTTTTCATAGTGGCAAAAGTGGCGCTCGCTCCGTTATACTTGGTTATGTCGTTATTTTAATTTTTAATTGTGTGTACTAAAAGTGCATATAAGTATATTTAAGAAGTTATTCGTGTAATTTAAGCAAATAAATTAAGATGTCGATGAATAGATCTTTCATATACTTATACTGAACTTCAACGGCATATTATGAAAAGAACAGAGGAAACTCTAGCCATTTATAACTAATGCAAATATAATTTATGTACGCATATAAGTTTTCACTTAAGTAAGTTTCATTGTGCAGTGATAAAAATGTTTTTTACCTTATATGTAATCTTTAAAACAATACCCGAATAATACATATCAACAACACACAACACAGCATTTTTTCAAAAGTGTATGCCGTGATCAGGATTGCCAACTCCGTGACAGTGGTGCTTTTTTATTGACGCACTGATGACAGCTACCAGCTTAATGGAGGCAAGATAGAAGATACGATTTCCAGTAAGACAGAAATTACTATCTGTTACGCATCTCTCCTTGTTTCTGGCCATAGCTCAAACATAACTATAAACTACAGGCAAAGCACAAGAACTACTAAATCTTCCAATACATTTATTTTGATGAATGTATAAATAGAGCGCAGTGTCTTCATCAACATCCCATACCTATTAAGCATGATGCACTTTAATTGGTGAGAAATTCGTTAAAATGAATTCAAGTTCTCACGCCCCGACAACAATGCGCGTCACGGTTCGCAATTATGGCCGGGAACCCGGACCACTGAAGAAGTGAAGTCCTCAACTCGATATGTTTGGATGACTGCGGGTTGCGGGTATTTGCAATGCGGCTTCGTTTTACTTCATATTGGAAGCTTTCGAATGTTTAATGGAAGGCAAATATTAAGACTAAATCGGGGCCTAAAGGTATCCTTTTTATATCTCCACAAAAGGGCACTTTCGGAAAATGTTGTATTAAAAGCTCACTTCATAATAATCTAACCTGTTCCATATGCACCCAAAAGGACATATTTTTTCCTGTAGCACCTTGTATAGAAATACTCAGGAAATACAGACATATCTGAATTAATCTAACTTTAAACTGAGGTTACAGTAGAGCGAGAACGAAACAACTAAAAGGAATTTTTACTCTTATTTCCTACCGTTTAGGTAGATTTGTTTGCCATGTGCTCTACAGTATGTGACTGATTAACGGCCGGTAAAGCATACAGAATCTGATACAGTAATATTCTTGCTAAGGAACCTTACCGGTCTCTCATTTATTAGGTATCTATAATTTGAAAAATTGTAATAATTGCCATAACTAGGTACATTCTTGCTTAATTTTTTTCTTTTATTAGACTTTTACTAAACTATAGCAGCCATTAATTTAAAATATTTAATATTTTACGTGTAATTAATGTTTATAAAAGAAATGAATAAAAATGTATTTGACAGTGACAGCTTTATACATATAAATTTGCTTTTCACTTTTCACGAACGTAAAAAAAAGAATGAAAATGAACTGCTTTTTGTAGACATCTAGGATCCATGAATGTTCGTGTCAAACTATTATTAGTTTGTAAATTGGGCGACAGTATGAAATACTACTTACTTACATAATAGGTTCGAAATGTAAAATACTACGAGAAGAGTCAATTTAAGACCAAGCGAGCTTGCACGCGAGTCAGTATAAGTCAATGAGTCGGATAAAATCCTATTACTTACTCATCTATCACATATAATGTTTTATTCTGATTTCATGTTAATTTATTAATAATTTAAATTAAAATTATAGTACCTACGAAATGCCTTAATCACCTGTTAAAAAAGAAATTTGTGTCCGAAAGTCGACACTCAAAAGTTAATATTCAGTCATTCTCAGTTTCCCATTAAACACATATGTTATCTGCTTTATTCTATTAGAATTATAAATTCATCTGCTTTATCGCACTAGTATCATAATCAATCACCTTATGGCTGCAAAGCCGTTTCATAAAGAGCCTTTCGTAAATCAAATATAATAGTATATTATACACTAAGGTTGTGAAGTACATTATTGTGACCCGAACCCTAAGTTCAAATACCGACGTGTGTAGCCCTGAGGGATTTAAGAGTTAGGGTTATAAGTATTTTACAGCCCCGCAAACATCCACTTTTACTCCTAGTAACGTAATCTACTATCTCAGTTATTCAACGCACTCAATTATGGTGTTTTTTGATGTTGACAGAGGAAAAATTAATTTTTTGTACACGTCTATTAAGTATTATTAGACTACTTATTGACACTTTATAGACTCAGCTTCTAACGTCGCGCTATCTATAAAGAAGTTGTATTATAATATTATAAGTTACCAATTAGACTTGTAGTGTGTGACGTAAATACCTATAATAAAACTCGAGTTCTTTTAATGAAACTATAACACATTTTAGTACACTTTCAAGTATCAATCGAGAGTAGAAGTAATGAAAACGCGGTCTTAGATGATAATCTACAAAAGTTAAATTTCGAATTCAGTTGGCATATTTTGGTCCCTCTTAGCCTAGACCTAAAAAGATGTGATTGTGCTGAGGTTCAGATAAAAAAAGAAATAAAAACGATATACGATACGTAGGTACACCTAGGCAGGTATGTCGCTTCCTGCCCACTACAGAGGAATTTAAAACCGTTTATACTACTTTACTGGTTGCTTGAAAAATACGCATAAAAGCCTCTTTTATCGTTTCGAGAACGGGAGCCGTTCGTTATTCTTATCTTTACGAGCTTGCCGGACAGAAAATGGCATTACTTTATTGTCCCGGTTTTCCTTACTAAAAAACGTCATATGTAATCGGATAATTGAAAGTTCCTGTTCATTGTTAAATAGTGTTAGACCTAAATATTCTCGTAACATTATTTCAATTTATACCTATTCAAGATATGAATGTACATATCTATATTGCTCTAAAACAATTTTTTTGTCTTATTCGGTCAAGAGAGAAATATTTAGCACATACATGGAGACAGATATGTTACACCAACCGTTGGATATTATAGGAAGATACAAGTATCATATGATCCACATTGGCATACGGCCCGAATCCGAGTATGTAAAACAAAGAGTAAACCCAGGAATTAGCCATGGATTGATGAATGCACTAATGGTCTAATGGAATGTGTATCTTATTTTCTACTAAAGTGGAACAATTATAACACAAATTCAAAAGTAATTATAAATTTTAAGCATTTGGTAATTTTAAGATTGCTGTAAGATAAGTTGATAGTACTACACAAAAATAGTTGACGTTTCTGGATGCCATATTCTTAAGTTTACAATTTAAATTGTCTCTATCAACCCTTTGCCAACACAACAGAGAAAATATAACCTTAGCAGTACGGTAATGCAGCTCATAATCAGATAGTTAGCGACGCGCTTAAGTAGCCACAACTCTTATAAATTAAAAAAATATATTTCTCTAATTATGTATTTAGTACATTGTGTGTAAGATTACAATTACTTTAGTGTACGTTAGGAGTTTCATGTTGATTTAAACTATAGCTATTTTTCTCTGTTGTGGTTGGCTGTTCTTACATCCGATGAAGATAACTTGTATCGATGTACATATGTATGTACACTCGCTTTCACATGAACTGCACCCAGCAATAATAATAATTAAGTCTTGTAATTTTGGCAAAATAATGCTTCATATTAGAGTATCAAATGATCAGACTTTCAGTAAAAAAGAAAGAATGCTAGTGGCTTTTTTGTCATCGACTTAGTAGATTTTTTATTCAATTGTAAATAAATAAAATAATATTTACATGGAAATATCAGTTTATTTTGTTGTTGAACTGTAAACAAGACATCTCAAAATGCCCCCAGTGAGACAGCGTCGAAATTTTTCACACGTTTCGGATTTTGATAGAGGGCGAATTATCGGCATGAAGGAGGGTGGACTTCTTTTCGTGAAATTGCCCGAAGAATGAATCGGAACCACACCACGATTGCGAGAATATGGTCTTTGTGGTCTGAAGAAAGGGTTCAGCGACATCGTCCAGCTGGACGTCCTCCCCGTAGCAGCAACGCACGTGAAGATCGACTTCTTAGACGGATGGCCATTGGTGATCGATTTCAAACAACAATGTCTGTTGCAGTAGATTGAATGGGAGCTCTAAATCGTCGAGTGTCGATGGCAACAGTTTACAGAAGAATTTCGTCCTTTGGCCTGCATTCATACCGCCCAAATCTACGACTGCCACTAACCGCCTAACACCAAACTTCTAGATTAGCCTGGTGTCAAGAACGAGTTGATTGGAATCATGAGTGGAAAAATATTGTCTTTAGTGACGAGTCGCGATTTTGTTTATGGATCAATGATAGTCGTAGAAGAGTTAGACGATACCGAGGTGAAAGAAGAAATTTGCAATTTTGTGAAAGGCGCCACACAGCTTTAACACCTGGTATTATGGTCTGGGGTGCGATATGTGTTGGTCGAAAATCTTCTCTTGTGTTCATTCCAGGCACTTTAAACGCACGTCACTACATTAACAATGTTCTCAGGCCAGTATTAGTACCCTTCATGTAAACTTTACCAAATGGCATTTTCCAACAGGATAATGCAAGACCACATAGTGCGAACATTACTCGACAATACCTGGAAGAAACACAATTGGAAATACTGCCTTGGCCTGCACGGTCACCGGACCTATCGCCCATCGAACATCTTTGGGACATGATGAGTCGCTGTTTTCGAAATTTACCGAGGCCTCCAAACAATGTGGATGACCTACGACATCATCTTGAGGTAGCATGGAATGAAATACCCCAGGAAGATATTGATCATTTGTTGCAAAGCATACCGCGAAGAGTACGTGCTTGCATTGCCGTACGAGGCGATGTCACTCATTATTAATTTTTTAATTAATAAATATTGTATCTTTCTACTGAAAGTCTGATCATTTGATACTCTATTATGAAGCATTATTTTGCCAAAATTACAAGACTTAATTATTATTATTATTGGGTGGTGCGTTTCATGTGAAAGTGTGTGTATAAGGGCAATTTTCATCATTACTGTTAAATATCACTGGTTAGATTTTTTACAGTGGCTTACCCTGCAGTTAATCCATTAATCTTCAACTGGGAAATTGAATATTACGGTACCTATCTGATACTACAATGTTGCGGTAACGTTGCTAACTAACTAAACCCGAACTTGCCGTCGCGTTGACAACTACCCTTTTAGTTAAATTACATTTTATTTTTACTGTAATCATAGTAAGCACTAATTTTAACCTAAATATAATTTGTAACATTGCAATATGTACTTTTTTCGTAAGTAGTTAATATTAATAATTATGATTATATTATGCAGAAACAAGTTTTAAAATTGATGTGTTTAATTAAAGCGGTTGCGGACGTCTTCAAATAATGTTCAAATATACAAACGTGTCTTGCGGTACGACACCTACACAATCGTCAACGTAAAGGGACAACAATATCAAGACGTAAAGCGTGGTGCATGTGCTTCGAAATCAAGTCCGGGCATATGTAAACGCGGCTGTAAATCCGTGTTAAGCCGCATGTTGTCGCCATCGTTAATAGAGAAGAGAAAAAAGCATCCAGAAACAAAAATAGATTGTACTGTATGCAATGCACTCGTTTAGTCTTTGTCGATTGGGAGTAGAAAATAAATATTTAGGGAATCGAGTTACACTATGGATTATTTTTGTCCAGATAATGGTCCTGATTTGAGACTTCACGTTTAAATGAAGAATCCATCTTATAATTACCCACAGGAATTGCCTTTTAAAATATATAATAAGCCCCAAATTTCATGTTCCATGTAGTACATACATATACAGTATTGGGCTATCGCAAACTACAGTATGTATGTACGTACATATGTAATATAAGTCATAAAGTAGTAATTAAATGGAAAAAGTTCTAAACCATTATACTGTGCGGCTCTAAATTCTATCCCCCCTCCCCCTCCTCCTTTAACTTTCTAACAAATTATTTCTTTTAAAAAATTTAAAAGTAGCATTCACTAGGATAAAAAATACTATCTTTTGTCATTTGTTTATTTATTTAAATGTTCCTTATGTCATAAGTAACACAAAATGATCGACTTTTTAAAATTGAAACACGAATTAAGTCAAATTAAAGGTCTTTCAAAACTACATTTAATGGTTGCAATTTAAAATCTATCAATTGGTTAAAAAAAAAACAGATAAATTTGGTAAAAAATGCATTACAAACTCAGTTAAATAGTACGTAAACGATAAAAAAACTTATTTAGTGATAGGAAAATGGTTTGTTTTCGATTTTGAGCTTTGTTTCGATTTTTATTAATTTATTTATTCTTTTTTTATATTTTTTCCAATAAAATACTGTTTGTGAGCACAAAATTGAAAACCAACCAATTTCCTATCAACAAATAAGTTTTTTCTTTATTTACATACTATTTAACTGAGTTTGTATTACATTTTTTACCAAATTTACACTGTTTTTCTCAAAAACAAATCGATAGGTTTTGAATAGCAATACACAATTGAATGTAGTTTTGAAAAACCTTTAATTTCACGGGTCACTTAACCCAAGTTTCAATTTTTTAAAATCGGCTATTTTGCACTAGCGGTGACGTAAGACATATTAAAAAAAATAAACAAACGTTAAAAGATAATATTATTCGTCCTATTTAATGCTGCTTTTGAATTGTTTAAAAATAATAATTTGTTAAAAAGATAAGGGGTTCGCGAGGGCGGGAAAATTTAGAGCCGCACGACATTGTAACGCAATGATGAAAATGTAGTGGGTCTGATAACAATTTCGGTTTTTGCGAAGTTTTGAAAAATAGAAATTGACGCTTTAAGAAGGAAACCATTATACGTACGTTATTTTATGAACCCAATTTTTCATATTTAAATAAAACATTTTGTATTTTTTTACATTTTTCGATTCAAAAGATCATTTTACCTAAGATAATACCATTTTAGAAATTTTGAAATAAAATTAAGTTTTTTATTTTTTATATCTTAATATATTTTAAAATTTTGTGTAATTTGGAATATGTTGCATTGATTTTTGGATCGATTTTGAAATGTATGTTTTCAACTCGATTTTCAATGAGTCAACGAAATCCTTCCTACTTGTGTTTATAAGTCATTTCCGGTCAAGCCGGAAATAACCTAACATTCAACATAATCAAAAATTACTAAACGTAGAGCGAATGAACATAGATCTAGGAAAAGTTAACATGTCCGCAAAAAATAGAGAGTTCAAAAACAAATCGAAAGACGATGTTGGACAACCCTGCGACCGTGTTTCTACTCATGTATTGGCTTCATCAGGCCTGCATGCGTGTAAAGTAAGTACACATATGTACATTATGCTGTGCATGTCCAAAGACATACATACATATGTATACATATTGTATTATTATCGGTTTTCAAAGCATATTACTTTTTTGAGTGATTAGAAATCCTATAATCCCATGACTCATTGAAAAAAGTCATAATCCGATGATAACTTAACAACAGTAGGTAACAATACTATAAAAATTAACTATCAGTTTAATACGGAGATTTATAGCCAATTAGATGCCGAAATATCTCTCCTGCTCTTTCTAATAATTATATTTAATGACCATTTTACGACTTTTAAATGGTCACATGTGATCTTTCACTATTTGAAATTGAAATTTTGTTTCTTATCACTTTTATGGCCTCTTTTGGTCGTGGCAGGATGGATCTTTTAAGCTTTTTACATTCTCAAATTTATTAATAATTGCTTTTGTAGGCTACTACTTTAATTGTTATTATAACTAAAAGCAAATACATATATGTATATAATAGGTATTATATGTATAAGGTACACATAAAAGCTCACTGTTAAAAAAATCTCAAGTAGGTATTAAAATATCAAAGGCATGTCTTGGACATATAATTCATCTGTTATTTATTATCAATGTTCTTAATTGTTACCCAAAGTTTCATGGTCTCGGCAATTACCCCTTTCTAAGAACGAATATCTTATACTAATTTTCCGTCGAGTGAATATTAATGTTAACGTTCCTATAAGGTGCATGTATGAAATAATGATTAATTAAGGACTCCCATAAATGAATTACTTTTTATAAATACATGATTTTGCAAATTCAATAAGTAGGTCGCGTTTGCTATTTGCTTCCAACTAATCACAGTGCGCTATACAGGGTCCATCTTTGGGAGCTGATACCATTCGTATATGGAAAATTATAAGTTTAATGCATTTTTAAAGTTTGTACTTTTGTTTTATGAAGAAAATCCAACATTTTAAAAATATTTTCAACCTGATACGACTTCCGCTTACACCGGAAACTGACCCTTACTTCATTTTTTTAAATGGAACATGGCAATGTTTGCAATGAAAATGGGTTTGTTATCGAAAATAAATATAAGTTTTGCAATACAACAAAGTACCGATTCGCAACTGTTTTTAATTTATTTTGATTTTTACGAGTTTTTCGACACTTGTAAAGATTCCCTAAAACACAATTACCTACAAAACTATTTGACATAAATTGGTGAAAT
Source organism: Euwallacea similis (assembly GCF_039881205.1). Classification (NCBI taxonomy): domain Eukaryota; kingdom Metazoa; phylum Arthropoda; class Insecta; order Coleoptera; family Curculionidae; genus Euwallacea; species Euwallacea similis. The sequence continues at coordinate 1,613,566 of NC_089637.1, read as the reverse complement.
CAACTTTAATTTGCTGGAAAATTAACACATTTTTATTAACAATTAAAATATTAAGAAAAATACTTCAAAAAGTCTTTGAAAAAGAAATATTGGAATTTAAAATTTCTAAATTCAAAAAAGTTATTTTTTCAAATAGCACCGTATAATTATTTTTGCGCCATTAGAATGATAAAAGAAAACGAACAAATGCAATATACATCATAAGTATCAAAAATTAATACTTTTTGAGTAAATCGAATAAAACTATAAACTACTTTATTCTGCGTAGGTAATAAATACCTCATCGTACCTATACACAAACTTGCTACCTTTGCAATATAATCTTCCTTGGTCGTTAATGATTTAGCATAAACAATATTTTTAATTCGACTCAAAAGAGAAAAATGACAAGAATGCCTGAAAACTAGCATCTATATTCACATTGCTTAAAAAATACGTACTTAGAAAGGGTTAACTGCCATGAAACTTTCGACGCTTTAAATATATGTACCGAATGACCTGTTATTCTATTTTAAAAAATATTTCAAAATGACGTCCAGCCGTTATATTGAAATCCAGAGATTTTACCTACATATGTGTCAAAAAGTAGTATTTTATTTCGAATAATATACACCCAAATTTCATACCGCTATATCAATTCGTTTTGAAGTTAGAAGAGGAAACCAGACTTCAGATTAGCACTGTACACAGAGTACGTTAAAATGGACACCTTTAAAGGAAAATTAAGAATCATTGTTTGAGCGTACCACAAAACAATTTTCGATAGCTAAAGGGGGCTTGACCCTAAAAAACCTTGTAAGTTTTAAAATAATTTCGGCATATTAAAATATGTCGACTGTCATAGATAACAAACAGTAAAAATTTTAATAATTTATTCGAGGAATTATTTCCAAAAATATAGAGTTTTGTGAAAAATGTTAAAAAAAATTTTAAACTAGAGTTCTGTTAGTATAAACTGACTCGTCCTGTCCAGAACATATAGTATGATCAATCTAGTATGGCCAAATCCATCTCTTTTACTAGTTTTTAATAGATAATTAAATATAGCAGAAGAAGTTACCTACGAGAGAAGTAATAAATCAGTTATAGATCTTCTCGTTCCGCCGATTTACCGTCACTAGGAATCCTGTCTACCATAAATTTTACAATTTCCTTATTACAGACGACACAAATTACCCAAAAATTTACATATAAATATTAATTCCCAACTAAGGTTTTCAAAAACAAATTCTGAAATTAGCATAATAGGATAATAAAATTAAATAGGTCTGTTTTTTTGTATCACACAATTGGCCACCAAGCATGAGCTAACAACTGTTAAACTCGGGGAGTTAAGCCTCTTATCATAACGTTTTTCGAGATATAGAAAATAGTACTACGTCTTTAATTTCTTAAACACATTAATAAGAACTATCAATCTAACCATTTAGGAAATGCATAATTTCGAATAATGAGTAGAATTCTGAAGAAAAAGCGGTGCGGGCCACCACAATATGACACGGGCTACATAAAATAGCATTTTTTTATAAGTTTCCCATATGGTTTTTTTACTAATTTTGCTGTGCGATGAAGGAATCTAAAAAATAGCATATGTTTTAACGTAATAAAGCTCCGTAGGTTATAGTATCTCTAAGGCTACACTAACCATTGTTATTTAATTATTAGGTGTCATTATGTAACTAGTAGCGAGATAAAACTCATTATACCGGTTTCCATTACAAAAACTGCCACTTTAATTCTCAAAATGATAAAAGTACATTTAGCTATTAAATAATTGATATTACTTATATGATGTTTCAGAATCGATTCGGACTCCCGAAGAGCAAATCAAAATTGGTTTAATTGATTTTGATTTCTATATTTCAATTTCAGAATTTAAAAGACAAGTAAAATCACGTGATAGAGCAAAGGTGCCACTCCGTTACACAAGGTGGACGAATCAAAAAGAGAGCAAAAGTAATCAAAATTCAACGAAATCTCGTCAGTCGAGTTGGAGTTAGAGCTGGAATAATGGGCGAGTTGGTTTTTGCGGCTTTTCAGTCGGATCGCGAACGAACGAATTGCAGTCCAAAGAAACGTCTTTCGCAAATAGCCCGAGACAGTGATGGATCTTGTCTGAGACGGCTGATGCTTTTAAAGTGGAACGGGACATGCAATACATCGTGACGATAAAAAAAGGAGCATTGTGGAATGTTATCTCCAAGACCATCTATGTTCCAAGAAGAACATATTCACTAAGTATAAAATTTTATAGCTACAATACGTACTGTCAATTCGTCAAAGCGATAACTGCTCTTCAGACGCCGTTAATTCCTATACTAATTTGCTTACCTATTATTTTGGTAACAGTAATTTCATTGCGTGTAACGGTGTGATCTTTAAAAAATCTCAAGTAGGCGTTGAAATATGAGAGATATATCTTGGATAAATTTATTTATATGTTTGATGTTAATGTCAATTTTTTTATGATAAATAATAAATGGCCTAATAAACACCCTAAGTTTAGGGTTAAGGGCATACTGAGATTTTTTCAACTTTCAGGTCAAAGATTGCAAGTGCAATCATTTATTACCACAACTGCTCTGAATAAATCGCCTTTGATTTAACTGGAGACTTATAAAAATATTCTATTCATTAATTTAAAAAAAATTAAACCTTGCATATGTATATGCAATGCCATGCACATGTATAAAAAGCAGTGACACTTCGTCTTACAGGGAAAAATTAAATTTTCTTAAAAAAAAAATACAAGTTCGTAATTTGAAGATTTTTTATATACAATATTATTTTAACTTTAAGGAATAGGTTTTTGGGATTAATTTGCGAATAATTTATTTCTCCTTTACGTGCAATCGCTAATTTACTGAAAACCATATCAAAATTAACGAAACTCAGAATGAAAACCGACCCATGATGAATTCTCACGCCAATATAAAAGTGACCATAAAAATAAAAGTGGCCGATGGACGGCACGAAAGGTAGATAGGAGCTTGCAAAGGTGAAGTCTCGAGTACTTTACTGGTTTTTCAAAATAATTGACCGGTTTTTTTATTATCTCTGGTTCTTGTTTGTCTTCTACGTCTTGCGTAAAGCCAGTGTTACCGTCGTCGTGATTCGGATATAATACAATGTTATTTAAATTTTACAACAGGTCAGGGTGGCAACATTATTGTACTGTAGGTAACTGCGAAAATCCAGACTTGTGAGAAACTATATTTGGTAATACTTTATTTTATACTGTCGGAAAATTGGCACTTTAGCTTATAAAATTGAGTCAAGAAAATGGAACTTATATTTACCAGTGCTCCGTAAATTTTATGTCGGTATATTTTATATGATGACCAACGAAAATGACAAAATATTAAAAATATATATAAACTATGATATGTATCAACAAAATATGAAATAAAATATTTTTCAATACATGGCCGATCTGTCATACTTATTATACAGGGCGTTTTTGAATAGATGGTAAACATTTTAATGGGTGAATTCTGAACAAAATTTAGAAAGTTCATATAAACACATGTCCAAAAATGCTTCATCTTCGATTTACAGGACGTTAAAAAACTTTTTTTTTTCGTTTTTTTTTAATTACTTGTTTATTTTTTTATCGAAACTTGCTGAAAATTTGTACATATCATACGCCGAGTGTTTCCTACAAACGAAAATTTTCAGAATTGATTTCATATACGGGATGATGCGGATTGATTGATGGGTCTTGAATTCTCATTTATCACATATTTTTTTTGTAAATATTTTGATTCTTTTAGGCAAATTTCTAAAATCCACATTGAGTTTTCTCACTTTTCAGTTCCTTGCAAAATTTCGCTTAAATCGATGGTTTAGGTAATATTCGCGATAATAAGCAACTGCTTCCTGCAGACGCAATTATGAACATCAATGTTAATCAACCAAGCTTAAACGAGAGCTTAACTTTATTTAATATTATAATGTTTTAATTTTATAGCAGCTGCTGAAAATGATTCCCACCTACTAATATAACGAAAAAAAAATGTGATAAATGAGAGCTTAAGACCCATCAATCAATTCGCATCACCCCGGATATGAAATCAAAGTCTGAAAATTTCCGTTTGTAGGAAACACTCGGCGTATGATATGTATAAATTTTCAGCAAGTTCAAATAAAAAATAAACAAGTAATTTTAAAAAAAACGAAAAATAAAAGTGTTTTTAACACCCTGTAGATTGAAGACGAAGCATTTTTGGACACGTCTTGATATAAACTTTTCGCTTTAAATTTAGTTCATGGCTCATCTATTAAAATAATTACTATCTATTCAGAAACACCCTGTATTGCAGAATCAGTAATCGGTTTCTGGGTCGATCCGTTATAATGCACTTTCTGAAGACATATGTTAATACAATACATGCACCTCCTCTAATCCACAACTGCCAAATCTCATAATGTCGGGCCACGGAAGTTTGTTAAAAAATAAACATATGCATGAATTCAATTATATATATTATGGCCGAGGCTATGGCACAGTTTTAACAAATGATTGAAGAAATGGCCCTCTCATGATCTTCAATCAACGCATAGCACTAATTATTCTTCCTGGTAGTTCAAGTTAGTTAAGTGTCACTTTATTTGTCAAGATTAGAAAATACCTATTTATATAGCCAATTAGAAGAAACATAGTTCTATGTAACGAGGAGGATTTTGCGGGACGAGAGAAGCGAGTTACTCATGATTTTTTCTAATTTTGCTGTACGATAAAAACAAGTAAAAAAAACTTAACAAATGGTGGAAGACTCGGCCTCTCTCAGAATCTTCAATCAATGCAGGGCACTAATTATTTTCCCAGGTAGTGGTAGTGTCACGCGGGCGGGAAACAAAAAGGTGTCTCGACAGCCGAAATGAATACGTTTTTAATCGGCGGCGTCCTTACGTTATTAAATCAAGTAAATATATCTTCTGTCATTTTTTTTTATCCAACTGTACATGACAACATATAACAACCTGTATATGTCTGCTTATTCTGGTTAATTCAAGATGGCTATCTTTCATATTCCATCTTTGCCTAGCTTACAAAGTCATTAAGGACTATTAAAGTCCATAGAACCGGGAACAAATCAACTAGAAATCGTTTACTGCAAACTTTGGAGTCTTTAGATTTTTGCCTCCCGACTAATTTAGTAAGTGCGAATATACTTGTTTGCGCCTGAATGTGAATGCTAAATAACATGAAAGTTATTGGCTAGTAAAATGACTATGAACTACGGTATGATACGTTACTAGTCTATAACGTTCTATATACAGCGCAACCTTATCTGAATAAAACGTATTCCGGAGATATATTCTTTAATCCTTTTCATCCTTTTTTTAGTTCTTGCATGGAAGAAATGAAATAAACACTCTGAAAACAAGTTCTCCTATCCATACTAATTAAAAATTTGATTCTCGATAAAGCTACGCAATACACGAGTAGATTTTATAGCTTCATCTTTTACACAATAATGCATGTGGGTGTCAGGATAACGGCCGCCGGCTGTATTGTGGAATTTTTTGACACTTGGCATCTGTAGGAATGTGAAGCTCCTTTCGTTCTAATTTAAATTATTTGGAAGCTACCGCAGATCGAAAAAGCGCAAAAAGCGGGGATGGGCAAAATACGATTTTTTTAGATAAAAAAATCACTGATCTAAATAAAAAATAATGTTTTTTCTTTGGTTGTTTGTATAATGTAGCAGTTTTATTTCAAATGTTCCATTTCAAAAAAGGAAATGCCTAATGGACGTTTTTTTTCAACAATTTCTTATCTTCAATAATTACTTGTTCTTTGTTTAGTGGATCTTTGCGCAAGTGCAGACAGATTTAGTAAACGAACTGGGAAATGATAAGACCGGAAAATTCGTTTTTTTCACAAAACATCACAATGAAAATTGTAAAAGTTTAATTTGAAATATCATGAGGGTTTTACGCTTTACAAGTAATTTTATCAGTCACATTAAAAGAGAATTTTTATATTTTCTCTTAGTTTATTGTAGGTTGCTTTTTCTTTTTTTGGTTTGTCAAGAGAGAAAATCCAAGAATTCTCCAATGTAGACCATTATTTAAATTTAAAAAAACTTGATTTAAATCATGATGTAAAATTGTTACATGAATTATAAAACTTAATTTCCATGGTGGTTAACGTTTAACTGTTCTTGTTTTAACTGAATTAACGCGAAAACTCTTTAGTGAGGTACTTCTCAGTATCTACTGCCGCAAAAGGTATAATTTGGCGGATCCCTCGGCTTCGCTATTCACAATTTACATAGCCAATATCGGGATAATTATGGGAACGGTAAGTTTCGTGTTTTCAGCATTATACCTACTTATTTTTAAATTTTTTTTTTCTTGAAAACTTTAATAGGTAACACGTCAAAAAGAGTTTAGAACTGGTACAGAGTACTACATTACTCATTACATCAATACACAGTAAGCCTAAGATAAGGAAGACCAGCATGGGATCTCGCAAATGGTAATAGATGCAGTCCTGGTTTAATAGGAGTTTAAAAAGTTGTGTATTCAAAGAGAGAAGGCTGAATATGCAAACATCTAGAAACCAAATTCTTTTTAGATTTTAAGTTAATTGGAATTTTCGAATTTAATTTTTATTTTTAGTTGGAGTTAAGTATGGTGAAAAGAATACATTCAAAGACTAAAATAATGTTTCTGGTGTACTTTTTCATGCTTCAGCATGACAGTCTCGGTTTCATTCGAGGTTTAATTCTATGACATTTGGTTTGTTAAGAATCATTATCAACATTTTTTATTAAACATGGCCCTGGTAAGTTTTTTGTATATTTGTATCACAAAATTAATTAAGTTTTAAATTTTTCATTACAAATTTATTGAAAACAAAAAAAAACGTACAAAATTCATTATTGAATTTTTTAAATATTACCACCGAATATTTCTCTAAAAACCACAGAAGTAGCTAAAATCTAGGATAGATCATGCAAGTCGTTTTATTTTAAGGTGAATCGTTTCCGTTTTATAGTCTTCTAAAAACTCACAATTTTTAATCGTAAGCTTAGTTCCACTTATTTGAAAATTGATAATTTTAGAAAGAAACTTAATGAGATAAAAATTGTTTGAGTTATATAGCTGTAACCAAAAAACTCTACCTATGCCGCGGATACAGGAATCATTCTTGATTAAAAAAAATTGAAGAATCCTATAATATCACTGGTTTGGAGTAGAATTGGTAACGCTGCAATAACGAAAATATTTATTCCGTCGGGAGACTACTAACATTTTTGTTTAATGCATACAAAATCAATCATTAATGATCCAGTTTAACGCGCAATTTTTCAATTATTTTACTTTAATGCTCAATTTTATTCTGAGCAGCCAAGAATACACGAAATGAACACATATCGTATTGTCGTCTTATTTGACGCTTACTCAACAGACAGAGATAGGCTGTAAAATATTCAGTGTTTGTTATCTAACTTCCTGATTTATGTCACGGTTCTGTCACTGTCATTGCGTTTGAATATTTAAAATAAGCAATTCGTATACGTCCAACAATTCTCCCATAAATATTGGGGTACAATCAGGATTCACTGTCAAACTTTTGCTTCAAATTAGAATTAGGAATTATTTTATTTATGTTATAACCAAAGTTAGATTGTCTTTAAGAACCATGATCAGCACCTGCAGAAAAAATAATGGGCGATCAGTAATCTCAACGGCGATCTCAACTCTATTATCGCGCTAGCTTCGCTCACGTGTTATAATGTTTTGATTATTAATCTCCTCTATTAATACACCTATGATTAAACAACTATTAACATGTTTTTCTTGATAATATTCTTTAATAATAATACTTTTGTTCTAATTTGTAATTGTAAATTTTGAATTAAATCAGAATAACAGGGTAAAAAGCTCAAAGAAAATATAGCATAAAGTCAACGTGTAATATGAAAATCCCCATACTGCATTTTCCTGGGATAGTGCTACCCAAGGTTCTACCAGGTAGGTATAGATAGGTATAGATACCAAAAAATGTTTTCCCCAATATCGTCTCTACAAATATTCCCAAGGGTTCAGGAGGCTCATTTTGTGAAACAAGCTATCCCAATAAGAATAGCTTACTCAATTACCATGGCCTCGCTGAAAAATAGCATGACAAAATCCCTTTAAAAACATTTCAATTTCATTTAAAGAAATGCACCGTAGTTTTAGAAATAATACGTTGAATTCACATCCATGATATCGTTAGAAAAGCTTTCAGCTGGTTTCAGCTTCACAAAAGTGCATCCCCCCCCCCCTCAAATATTTCTGCACAAAAAAATGTGCATGATGGTCACAGTACTATACACGCTGAATTCACCGTCGTATTGTTTCTCCATAGATTTCATGTAAACGAAAGTTGATCAGAGGGCCCTTTTAAATCGATTTGATTCAGTACAAGCAATAGTTGAATATTTTGAAAGTCGTACAATCTACTGTAAATCTATGCTTAATAATGTTAAGCTTCATTTAAATCCTACAACCTTTGAAGTTATCCGGTTTTCGTAATGACAATTGTTGATATGGGGGCAGGCCGGGACAAAAGATATCTTGCCGAACGCACATCTCGGACATTCTGTCCTATGTAAGCGAATTTCACTCTTAGATATTCATGACACTTCTTGAGAAACATTCTACATTAGTCTAGCAAGCAAATTACCATAAAATAAGCTCGGAAATATGCATTGACCATCACGTGACACATTACGTCTCACTTATCCGCCTATTTGATTGAGCACTTGAACAGGGATTAAAACCTGTGACGTCATGATCTATACTTATTTCGCAGACTTTAACAGTTGATCTTACCTTTAATTTATATCCGACCATATAAGCAAGTTATTTGGAACCATTTTCGTTAAGGCTTCATCCAATTTTTATCCAAAATTGCATTAACTAGCACTGCATGCACTATCACATCGAACAAGTAAATTCAAAATGGAATCACTGTATGTACATACACCTGTCACCTGTTCCACTTCTTTTTAATCAGCACTGAAAGTTCTGTAATTGAGACAAAATATTGGCCCACCAAGTGTAACGCTTTAGTTTCCGGAAGGGACGCTTTTTTTACATTGTTTACTTATTTTTTTTTACTTAAAAGATATCTGAATTTTTTCCGACACTGCAACGTTTTTAAATTCCGGCGCGAAATCAGGTCGGACGATATTGAAACTCCAAACGCAATGACACCTTCCACTTTGAAATCGGAACGCGCACTGGAACTGGAACCGGTTGTCCGTTGTTGGCCATAGCAGATTGCCGAAGAAATATCGGTGAGGCTGCGTCTCTCGACGCGCAACACGTGGTATTTTAGAGTCTGAAAATGAAAACTAAAGTTTACTTTCTTATGTTTTGACTCTTACAAATATTTTTCATATTCCTGTACATAATCTTCATTTAAAGACGAAGTCGTCAGTGCTTCGTCATTGAGATGCGGGATGTTCAAATTTCAAGTTGCTTAAAGATTTTACCTCGGAGCCACAAGAGCTTTTGATGAGTGGGGCCAGTGACCATAAAAATGTATATGTGTCGGGAAATTTTGAGATATATGGTGTCAATTTCCGATCTTTTTTTGTTTTCCACATTGCTCCAATGTACATACAGCAGACGCTCGATAACGTAAATATGGGATAACTAAAACTTGCGCTAATGTAAACACATACTTCGTTCTATAGCATCAAACGGAACACGCGATAATGTAAACAATGTATACGTTCGATGACGTAAACAACTGTTTGCGACGGTGAATCCCCGATTTATGTTGGGGATTCACCTTTGCAAGAAAGTACGACAAACCTGGCAAACCAAGCCAGTCGTAGATGGTGTTTAGAACACGTTTATACATACGTTATAACAACCAATACATTGCATGCGTTAATACATTTTTACGATCATGGCATCCATGTCGTATAAAAGAAAATGTTTAAAATTAAGTGAGAAAGTGAAAATTATAGAAGAAGTTTCATTAGGCGCTGGAGTAACACAATTAGCAAAAAAATATGGTGTATCAAAAGCAACAATTTGCAAAATTAAGCGCATGAAAAGACAACTTTTACAAAGAACGTGCAATACATTTGGAGGACCGGGAAATAGAAGAACTTTAAAAAATGCAAAGGCACCCAAAATGGAAAATTCTCTGTATAAGTGGTTTTTACAACAGCGGGAAAATCATGTTCCAATTAGTGGCGAAATACTTAAAGAGAGAGCTAAATTGTTAAATCAAAAACTGAAAGAAACTGAAAATTTCGTTGCTAGTGATGGCTGGCTGCAACGATTCAAAGGAAGATATGGAATTCGACTGTTATCTATATCTGGTGAAAAATTATCAGCACAACCACAATTAGTACAACCATTTAAAGAAAAATTGATAAAAATCATTAAAGAGTTAGATTTAAGAATGGAACAAATTTACAACGCAGATGAAAGTGGTCTTTATTGGAAAATGTTACCAGAGAAAACTTACGCTGCATCATATGAAAAATCTGCTCCGGGTATAAAAACAGAAAAACAACGAATAACGTTTTTGGCCTGTACTAATGCTAATGGTTCACACAAGATAAAACCATTGGTAATAGGAAAAGCACAAAATCCACGATCATTTAAAAATTTTAAAGTTCCTGTTGATTATGACTGTTCAAAAACCGCCTGGATGACTAGCGGTATATTCCTGAAATGGTTTCATAAGCGCTTTGTTCCTCAGGTATAACAATAAACAAACACAAATGATCTGTGCATAATTTAAAGATGTTTTTCAATTTGTAGGTAAAAAATTTCCTAAAAGAACAGAAGCTTCCAATAAAAGCGTTATTACTATTGGATAATGCACCATGTCATCCTCCAGAACAACAACTGAGGAGCAGAGATGGGTCAATTTTTGTTATGTACATGCCTCCTAACGTAACATCAATAATTCAACCAATGGACCAGAATATAATAAGACTAACAAAACTGTACTATCGAAAGTTTTTACTTTCATCTGTTTTGTCAAAGAATCCTCAAAACATATCTGATGCTTTAAAAAAAGTAACATTAAGAGAAGCTGTCACAGATTTACATATGGCCTGGAGTGAACTTAATCAGGAAACTATTGCAAAATGTTGGAATAAGCTGTTTAGTACCAATGATGAAGATAATGAAGAAGAGAATGTTCCCTTAAGTGTAATTAGAGAACGTTTGCTATCCAGCGTTGACTCTATTGTCAATAGTGCATCATTGGATGTTGTTAATTTATTGAAAGTAGTGAATCCTAACACTGTTTGTACCTCAGCTGATATTAATATTTGGAACGAGGACAAACTAACGAATGATGCTACTAAAGATGAGAACAGTGAGAATGATGAAGACGATTCCATTGAAGCAAAAAGTTTGGTGACTGATGCCCAAGCTGTACATATATTTAATGAAGCTTTAGATTGGGCTGAAAGAAAAGAAGTGTCATACGCGGATATTTTAGTTCTTCGTAAATTACGGGCTCAGGCATTGGAAGATAATGCTAATCGCAAATTTACGCAGACTAAAATTGCTGATTATTTTTCTTCTAATTGATAACTACTTATTATTACAATAATAGAATATTTGTTAATTTTTTATAGGTATGTTAGTATTAAACGTTTCTTTCAATAAATCTTTGAATTTTTAAATTACGTTCGCTAATGGAAACATTTCGATAATGTGAACCACACTTGGTTTTAATTAGTTCACATTATCGAACGTCTGCTGTATTTGAGGTAATTTACTAAACTTTTTATTGCAGGTTACTTACTTTCAATGGACTACACGTTTCGCTATGTCAAATGATTTTAGTATATACAGGGTGATATTTTTTCTACTGCCAAGCCCCTTTTTACCGTTTAGAACTTTTTTTGTATTACGCCCCTAACTACTTGTTTTCCAAAAAGCCGGATTCCTTGTTGAGCTTAGAAATTTTTTGTTGCTTCTATTTTTTCGTATATATAACAATTTTTAACGTATTTGGGAAAAAAGATAGGAAACACTCCGTTTTTATCCTAATTTAACAATATGCATTTAGAGACCGACGTGAATACATATTGACATCGAGTGAAATGTACAAAATATTTCGTGCACGGACTATTAAAGATAAAATAATAGAATAAATTAAAGTTCTCTGTTATTATTTAGTAAGTATTCTTATTAAAAACCATATAAAAATAATAACGCAACAAATGATTTTGAAAGTTTCACCAAGATATAATGTGTTAGACAAAAACAGATTTATGTAAGAATTAGTGGGCAAAAGAGATACGACCATGTATTGTTATTTAAATGACATTTTTCATAGATATGTTGATCTCCGCGCCATGCGTGGTAGCACATTGGCTCCATAAGACCCAACAGAGTTCAAACCCCTGACTAGGTCCAATGGTAAAAAATACGCGTTCGTATTAAAAACCCAAGTTGGTGATGGTGGCGTGCAGTCGAAACGTCGGACAAAAATTCTATCAATGCCATTTTGTAAGTTAAGCTAATTGCAGAGTCCTTATTTTAAATATACCTTATTACATAAGGCCGGGACAGAGACCCGACCTTATAACAGAGACTTATAACAGAGAACCTTTTTTGCAAATTTTTTCCCGCAATCACTCGGAATTTTCAATCGCCCAAAAAGGCATTCTGATCTGCGATCGGACAACTTTGCCACAATTTAACTGACCCTATTTCCAAGATCCCGAAAGGCACCCGCGAACTTAGGTACCCAGTGCGTTTTAAAAATAGAAAAAATAATGTGAAACGTTACTAGAGAAACTTTAAATCACCATAAAATCTACGCGGTCGTATCATTCTGGGTAGTTTAATTTCAAACCTTCAAGACCAACCTGAGTTTAAAACTTATTTTAATTTCCTTCTTTCACGGGTTTAGTTGAGATGAACTATTCGACCGGTTTTTAGTATCGGCAGTCCTTACCAATCGACCGACGTCGAGCATAACTTAAAAGTTTGTTAAAACGCTTATATCCGAGCTTAATCGGTCGATTTACATATAAGACCTTTATTGGCTTTTTATTGGCCAATTTCGATGGTGGGAAAGGCTATTAACCATCAACAGTGTGCAAAAGAGTAGGTATCTATTTCATTTATTCGTTTTAAGGTTTCTATGTTGCGTCAAGTTTAGTGTCTATCTAGAACTAGAACAGGCGACGCATTCGAACTCAAACTCGCAATTAGTTTCGCTACTAGTAATTTGAAGCAACAACGTATGGGCTGTTGTTGATTTCCAATACATACCTGGGTATTCAGAACAATTCTAACCCGTCCTTCCCACGGTGGCGGTCCAATCAGATTAATGTAAATACCCACTGTAACGGCCGACGTAGCGGTCCTCCTTTTGTTTTTATGATTCGATGGTTTACTAATCTATGGTTGGCATGCCAACTCAATTAAAACCCATTCTTATCTTAATTGTCCTTCCGAGAGGCAAATCACGTTCGACTCGCTTTTTTGGAATATCGATGTGACCACTTTGGTAAAAGGGTTTTCCAATTTATAGATTTAATTTGTGGTAGGTTGTTCTGCGCAATACTTGATTTATTTCCGTCTCAGTAAGTGATGTACAGGGCGTTTCAATTTGGAGTGTTTTGACAGGAAAAACCTATTTCCTGACTAGGTAGAAGAAAACTGATTTAGGCGTCGCGGGATCGATTTTTGAGAAATGTTTAATGTCAAAAACCGTTTTCCGATATCGTCACAGCCCACTAAGATGTAGAAGATTTTTCGATTTTTCCTCATTTTGAAAATCGCCAATAACTTTTTTATTCATTAAAATATCGAATTTACGAAAAAACAATATTATACTACTTTTTGAGAAAATTCTCGTGCAGTGCTCAAATTTTTTCTGCTGTTCACCGTTTTCCTACAAATTGCTACAACTTCATTTTTTCAAATATAAGGCAAGCGTCAGAATAGCTTAATAAAATAGACAATTTTAAAGCCTTTTCAACGATAAACATACATATGTATATAACTTTAATATTTAGTATCGAAAATGACGGAAATAGAACATATAAAAGTGTTTTAACATAGGTTGGCTATGAAAATTGACAATGAGGCAGCTATTCAGTCTTTGGTTTTACAATGACTACTATTTTACTAAAGTTTATTTTGAATTTTTTCTTGATATATTGATTCTTAGAATTTGGCATTTACTAGTTAGAATGTATGAAAATGTTGAAAAATATGACGTGTTAAAATATTATATATATTATTTTACATATTTATATATTATATATTATTATATACATTTTTATATATGATCTCAACGCCTTTGACAGCAATTTTCATAGACAACTTATGTCAAAAAAATGCATATGTCCTATTTCCGTCATTTTCGATAATAAATATTAAAGTTACACATATTGTTGAAAAGGGTTTAAAATTGTCTATTTTGTTAAGCTATGGCCACGTAAGATTTATATTTGCAAAAATGAAGTTGTAGCAATTTGTAAGAAAACGGTGTACAGCAGAAAAAATTTTGGCACTTCACCAGATTCCTCTCAAAAAAGTGTTATAATAATATTTTTGCACAATTCCAATATTTTAATAAATAAGAAAGTTATTGGCGATTTTCAAAATGGTCAAAAATCAAAAAACCTTCTAAAAAAATCTTAGTGGGCTGTGACAATATCAGGTAACGACATTTGACATTAAACATTTCTTCAAAAATCGAGACCATGACACCTAAATCAGCCTTCTTCTATCTAATCAGGAAATAAGTCTTTCCGATCAAAACACTTCAAATTGAAACACCCTGTACACTGTGGTCCAAACTGGTGATATATAGTATATGCGTCATAGAGATCTCGGAAACTGTAGGAGATAAAGAAGCAGGTAATGATTCAGAGAATTTTATAAGAAGTCCATACCGGGTTTAAAAATTGCTTTAGGTTTTGCCGCTTTCACGAGAAATGGGAAAATGAAAAACACTGTATGTTAACTATTGCTTAATAGTTTGTATACCAAATCGAAAATGACTTTACAATTAAGTCCTTATAAGGACACTTTCTTGACGAATCTATCCTCACTTGTGTCTGAACTATATACAGGGTATTTCAAATTCGACCCTCACCATTGGGATCTCAGAAACTAGAGGAGATACGAAGAAGTTTAAATAGGAGCAAAGTTGCATAATCTAGCGTTTGATCGAATACCATTTTCAAAATTTTAATTTTCCGAGTGCTTCCGAAGATATCCGAGAAAAACTAAAAATTGGAGAATCCATTTTTATTTTTTTTTAGTGTTATTTGACAACGAAGATTAAATCCGTAAGCACATTTTCATTGCCACTTTTTCTCAGCTACACGATGACATATTCAGATTTGCCATCCGACGTTTCGCCTTTCGGCTACCATTATCAACTTAATTTTTTTTTATGGGTGCCATATTGGATTTTTCGACAGAACGATAGTACATTTAATTCTCATTTCATTGATATAAAATTTCTTATAATTTACTTTTTTAAAAGTCGAAATATTTAAATAAAAAGAAATATTACATAGTTGGCCTTGACTCCATCGAAAGACTTTCGTTTGTTCGCGCTATATGACAGAACTCCTCAAACGAGATTAGAGCGTGCGCAGATTTCCAATGAAAATGAGCTTTAGAAATGAAGAGAAACGAGATATGTTAAGATTTTATTACAAATTTGATAGGAACAGTACGAAAACAGCTCAAATGTATTTTGAGTTATATCCGGAAAGACAACGGACGCATAAAACATTATTTAAAACTTTGGATGAACATTTTGAAAGCACCAAACTGAACAAAAACCTAAAATGAAGTATGGAAGCAGAATGGAAGAAGATTTTCAAAGGTACGAAACTCAGCTAAATGTTGATCCAAAGTTTTAAATAATGTTTTATACGGCTATTGTCTTTCCGGATATAACTCAAAATACATTTGAGCTGTTTTCGTACTGTTCCTATCAAATTTTTAGTAAAATCTTAACATATCTCGTTTCTCTTCATTTCTAAAGCTCATTTTCATTGAAAATCTGTGCACGCTCTAATCTCGTTTGAGGAGTTCTGTCCTATAATGCGAACAAAAGAAAGTTTTTCGATGGAGTCAAGGCCAACTATGTAATATTTCTTTTTATTTAAATATTTCGACTTTTAAAAAAGTAAATTATAAGAAGTTTTATATCAATGAAATGAGAATTAAACGTACTATCTTTCTGTCGAAAAATCCAATATGGCGCCCATAAGAAAAAATTAAGTTGATAATGGTAGTCGAAAGACGAAACGTCGGATGGCAAATCTGAATATGTCATCGTGTAGCTGAGAAAAAGTGGCAATGAAAATGTGCTTACGGATTTAATCTTTCTTGTCAAATAACACTAAAAAAAATTAAAATGGATTCACCAATTTTTAGTTTTTCTCGGATATCTTCGGAAGTACTTGGAAAATTAAAATTTTGAAAATGGTATTCGATCAAGCGCTAGATTACGCAACTTTACCCCTATTTAAACTTCTTCGTATCTCCTCTATTTTCTGAGATCCCAATGGTGAGGGTCGAATTTGAAATACCCTGTATACGTGGTAAGTTGTTTTGACATCATGCTGTTTTTTGAATAAAAACGTTATTTTACTTTAATCAACAGCTCCATTTTAGACTTTAACACGACAATGATAATGATATTAACAAGTATGTACAGGATTATTCGTTATAAATCGACCCTCCTTTTAACATTTTTATTACAAAAGTTGTAGACAGAAACGTAAATTTCGTCAAGAGCTTAATAGAAAATACAATTGAGAGCTAATAAGTTTTCCATACCCACTGTATATATGTCTTGATCTTAATTTTTGCTCATGTTTCATAAAATTGGCATATGATTATTGCGTTACTAAGAAAATCTTTTGTCTGGTTGACACAACATTAGAACTTTTCTTTGTCTACAAAGTGATCCATCTCCATCTGAAATATCTGATTCAGATATAACCTGCTCATTTCTGGAAAATACTAGTCATTTGGCCAACCGTAAATTGAAATATACAGGGCTGGATGAAAGTCTGGAATAAAATTAAAATCTTTTCAAAGAGCAACTAAGAAAAAATGCTTAAACACGTGAATTGACTTTGAATTGTACGTATTTTTTAACGATAAAATTAAATACTCTCCTTCAACCCCTTAGCTGTAACCCTATTTAACTTTTTTTAAATGAAAACATACATATGTCGTATGTGGGCTCGTTGAAAAGATCGTGACAAATGGAATCTTACCATACCTTTTTTTTAGTTATATCATTATTAGGAAATAAAAAAACTCTATTAAAAAACAAAAAAAAAACGAATACCTTCTTAATCCTATCTAGAGATTATTTAACGTAGCAGATGCTGAAAATGTCCTCCGCCCTCTACTTGGCATGCTCCCAGGCGATAATAAAATCCGTCGATGGAATTCCGAATGGCCTCAACCGGTATGTTATTTGACTCTACTCTAATTTCGGTTTTTAGATCTTCAATATCAGCCGGCTTTTTTAATAAATCTTATCTTTAGGTATCCTAAAAAAAAGTAATCTAATGGCGTTAAGTCTGGGCATCTAGGTGGCCATTCAATTGTGCCACATCGTCCAATCTAGTGACCCGCAAATATTTTATCAAGATATCTTCTGACATTAACACCAAAATGTGAGGGAGTGTCGTCCTGTTGAAACCAAATTGTTTCAGATATATCTAGATTTACTTCATTGGGAAATATAATAGCTAGCGCAAGCACCAATTCAAAATTTAAAACGTCTAAGTAGCGTTCAGCTATAAGGTTTTCTTCAAAAAAGAATGGCCTTAAAATTCGGTTGTTAATGATACCTGTCCATACATTTACATACAGCTTTGCATACCCATTGTGGACTTTTCTGACTCCAGAAACGATAATTATGCCTATTAATCACTTCATTTAAATAAAAGGTAACTTCATCCGAAAAAAGTATGTTCAGTGGAAGCCCATTGTTTTCGGTACACCGTCTCATTTCCTCACAAAATTGCAACCGCCTGTCACAGTCATCTTCTAAAAGCTCTTGGATAAAATATATCTTATGTGGTTACTATTTTTCTGTTTTCAAAAACCTCCCAGTCGTACGTCTAGATACAGCATGGTTTTGAACTAATAAAATGTTGATACATACGAATCTTCCTGCATGGATAACGCAGTGCTCAATTTTTTTATCGTCATCTAAAATACGTAGCCGACCACTTTTGAACAAGTCCTTTGTTGTATCATATTCCTCAAATGTGTGAAATATCTTACTAACAGTAGCCTGAAAAATTTCTTTTTCCATATATTTTGTATTAAAAAACGCTTCACTTTGACTTTGCATTCTATCCCCTCATCTGAGTGATATTAAGTCTTTGATGCGCTGCCTTTCCGACAATACCACTTTTGTTTAATAAATTCAAAGAGAACACCTTGAGAGTACAAAAATTAATAAACTGGATGTTTCAATTTTACAAAAAAATATTACATTTAAAAAAAATGCATTATTTATCAAGGCAATAAACTTCGCACTAAAAAGGCAGCAATTTTTTCGCCTTTTGAAATACATTTTGATGTGCTGAATACCATTTTGCTTGTTTATTTTATGGATGTAAAATAAAAACTCATATCAATCATATAATCAAAACATATCAATATTAGGTTTTATTGGGTTTTGTCATTGCCTGGGAGCATGCCAACTAGAAGGTTTTTAGCATCTGCCACGTTAAAAATCCTATAGATAAGACTAAGAAGGTATTCGTATTTTTTTTGTGTTTAAAAGGGTTTTTGTTCCTAATACCCGCATATCCAGAAGAAGAAAAGGGTGTAGTAAGATTCCATTTTTCACGAACCTTTCAACGAGTCCACACACGACATACATATATTTCAATGAAAAAAGTGGGATAGGGTTGTAGCCAAGGGGTTGGAGGAGAATATTTCATTTTATTGCCAAAAAATACCAACAATTCAAAATCAATTTACGTGTCTCAGCGTTTTTTTTTAATATTTGTTGAAAAGATATTCATTTTATTCCGGCCTTTCACGCAACACTGTATATAGTCTATGATATCTTTTTAAGCAATATTTGCCAAGATAACACGTTCTTATTATTCCAGCATTGGTACCCCTCTCTAAGAGTTTTGCACCCGTGTTGGCATTGTAGACAGCTGTCACAATATGGTGTTTGACAGTAATCTACTTTGTGTCAGTCATGTACCTTCTGGTTCCACGTCACATTGTAAGTCATACAATTTAACCGAAACAATTTTTCCATCTTGCTAATTCACGAGATGTCTTAATTTCTTCGACTCATTATTTTTCAACAAAACTATATTCTTCGGAATTCGGTTATCCATTATTGTACCAGCCAAGGAAATATCTCTGGAATGTAATTTATCAATTAAAGGAATTGATGCATAAAATTTATCTATGTAAACAGAAATTCCTATCGACAATTATCAGCAACATATAAGTAGGCTTTTAAATCATTCTATCGTTTACATCAATTTTTTTCAGATGTGGGAATAAAGACTGATTTGAGAAATGTTCCTTTTCCTTCAAAGAGGCAAAAATTCAATGAAAAACTCTCTGGACTACTAACCACGAAGCTCTTCAAACCCATTGGGTTAAGTGTTCTCTGAACATATTATCTTATGTGTGCTTTTCAGTGAAACAGAATCATTTACTTATTTATTGAGATTGCTTTGATCCGTTGATTTTTATGGCAAAGATGTTACACCATATTGAGCACGGTTCGAACTTTCAAAAATCAAATTCCTAAATACAAGTTTTGATCATAAATACAGCAAGAAAATATGATTTCCAGAAATATTGTCAAGAATGATTAGTACTTTAATTTCTCGTGCCAAAAGCATCCAGATTCTCGACAATTCGTATATAATACGTTCATTAACATAAAAGCACCAAAAAAATTATTTCGCACAATCTCAACAAAGTCAAAAAATCTCGAAAACTATTAGAGATACATCTAAAACATGCTTAATGTTTTATGTGTAATGTTTAAATGCTTTATCATTAAGGGAAGCATATTGAGTAATAAAATAGGGGGTTCCATTTGAAGTAAGAAAGTTATGAGGGTTTAAAGTCATGCAATTTCAGAGGCATATTTCGAAGGTTGTGGAAGAGTTTTTCTAAAATTAAGATGCGACAAAACGTAGCTTGTTGGGTCCCCTTGAAGCTCCAGAAAATCGATTGTGAAATTCGGAACAGTAAGGGCACAATATCGATTTCCATGGAACTATGCAGCTGTCAAAATTTTTAAACTTTCCGGTATAACTTGAAAGTGGTAAATTTTAGACATAAGAGACCTTACATAAACTGCCCTTAAAATTCAACGAGAAATTCGAACATGGTAAAAAAATTAGGGTGTTCCATTTAAAATAACGAAGTTTCACATAGTAGAAGCTTTATGCTGTACCCTGTATGAACGAAATTTTTAGTTGATAGTATTCGAAAAATAAAGTCAATTTTATCTTTGCACTTTTTTTCTAAGACTTAGTTATTGAGTTATCCTCCGCGAACACCTCAGTGGAACACTGTATATTCTCAAGTAAATATACAGGTTGTCTTAAAAAAATCAGGCAAGCTATAACTGAGTTATTTATAAACAGATTTTGATTCACGAAAAACCAAATAAAATGATATTTTTTAAACTAATGAGTAACGTCAAAATTGATTTTTTTAACTTAACTTCTTTTGCTTCAGGTCTGAACTTTGCAATTTCAAATAGAACTCCGTATTTTTTTAAATTTTTTGATAGAGAATATTTTTCTGAATTTGATGATGTATGACAAATTAATGTCAAATCAATTTTGAGCTGGAAAAAATTGAAAAATTTGAACAATATGAATTATGTATCGTATCGAGTCGAGTCGAGTATCCGTATCATGATGGAGCCATCTGCATTATCCTATAGTAATCTGCATTTCATTCTATCTCATCCTGTTGTATTATCATGTACAAAGATGCCTGGCGCCATGGACAAGTGGAGCCCATATGATACCCAGTGAAAAGGGACAAGATAAAACCGCCCTTAATAATTGGAACCACATTATTCTTGCTCGTAATTTTATATGAGTAGGTATGCTGCAAGTCTGATTGTTATAAATTAGTTCTTTAGTGTAACAAAAATAGCTATGAGTGTTGTTATAAGCGACAATTATCAAGTGTCAATTTCAGTTGAAATTGTATATTTAAAAATGAACTTGGGAATTTACATATATGCTTGAAGCATATTTCCAAAGCAATAAAAATTCCAGTCAAGCAGGACGTCTTTATTCTATCCGTTTTCCTAATAGAGAAGTACCTAATCGTAATAAATTTAAACTTTTAGAAGATAACTTACAACGTTATGGATCTTTTAAAAAGCCGAAAAATTCACTGAAAGACTTCGATGAAAATATAGAACTCAAGTGTTGAAGAGAACATTAACTTCTCATACATCATCAGATTCAGAAAAATACTTTGTACAGAACTGATTTATAATAATCACACTTGCAGCATAACTGCTCACAGAAAATTATGAAGAAAAATGATATGGTTCCAATGGTTTAAGGAAGTTTTATCTTCTCCCTTCTCTCTGGATATCATACGAGCTCCACTTGTCCATGGCGGCAAGCGTATATATTCAAATTTTTCAATTTTTTTTTAGTTAAAAATTGTTTTAACATTAACTTGTCATCATCAAATTTAGAAAAATATTTTCTATAAAAAAAATGTTAAAAAAGAATTCGAGGTTCTATTTGACATTCTGAATTTGACACTTGAGACAGAAAAAGTTGAGTTAAAAAAAAATCAACTTTGGCGTTTCTTGGTAGTCTGAAAAATATCATTTTATTTGATTTTTAGTTCATCAAAATTCGTTCATAAATAACTGACTTATAGTTTCGCCTGTTTTTTTTGAGACACCCTGTACGATAGCCCAAATCCCTGTAAATTTAATTTCCCGGGATAGAAGTTACATTCCATTGGCGTGAACGCACATGACTTGACCAATCATTTTATAGATAATGTGCTTATAGCTCATCCTCTAATGAAGAATCGTTATTCTCATCTTAAGCTTCTCCTTCGTCATGGTGGTTAAAAAAAGATGAACATCTGCATCATTAACCAGAAAGTTGCTCAATATCTGAATTGTCAATATTCGAGATATCACCGATATCATGCAGTTCCTTCTGCATCAAAGATTTTTTTGCCTGAAAACGTTGCAGTTGCCAAGACTTGATGTATCTCCAGCGATGCGTTAATAAATATCCCGTTCCAGACGAAATTTTATTCCTTTCGACAAAACCAGAAGGTACTGTGCGTTGTCCAGTGTTAGGTCAATATTTTTTACGTAAAACAACAATAAAATCCAAATAACGAAAATCTGAAAATAATAAAACCTTGAATTTAATCTCAAAACTCCTTCTCAAAAGAAGGCATCCGTAAAAATTACAACGGTAATTTCTAAGGCATCTTATGCACATCTTTTCTAAGTTATCCCAGTGCGTTAAAATAAATTTTAATCACATGTATCACGCATTATACGTTGGGCCTGAAGATATTAAGACAGGGTAGATATACAGGGTGGGTTTTTTAAACATATAAATGCTAATGTCTTGAAAATTATACCAGCAATGAAGAAATCCAAGAATACGTCTACCAAAATACGATGGGGAAAATGATTGAGAGTATGATTCACTCACCGCTCTCTACCAAATACACCCCAGTCACCCCAAACCATTTTTCTTAGTAATATGGGCATGGTTGCGTCATACTGTCGGAAAGCATTTTCAATAAGCTTTTCAATGGTACCGAAGTTTCAGGAATTTCACTCCCCAAATGTATCCGATAATACCTCAAATGGAAAATTCATGAGTAAGGCACCTAATCGTTGAATTTAATGGTTTTCAATGACTAATAAGTAATAGAAGTGATAATTAATTCAAAGTTTTATTGTAATTAAATCAAAACGTAAGATTTGCTGTTCAATATTAATCATTTTTTATAATAGGTGTTCGAAATGTCTGTTGGCAATATTGACAAATGTTTCCTTAGAAGTTGCACGACAATCCGTGATAATTTGTTCTCTTTACTCTCCAATTGTTTCTGGTTAGATTTTGAACACTGCAAATTTCAAGTGTCACCACAAAAAGAAATCCAACGGCGTGAGATCGGGAGACCTAGGGGGCCATTCTATCGCTATTCTTCTTTCAATTCATCTTGCAGGGTAATTATTGTCCACCCATTACCTGACGGGTAAAACAAAATGTGGCGGTGCCCCATCGTGTTAAAATCTTAATACACTTTCACCCAATTGTAATTCGCTGCTTTCGTCCTGCTGATTCTGTGGATCATAAATTATTAATGGTTTTATAGTATTTTCTAAAAGGTCCCGGGCAGATTTCACCATTCAGATTACCATCAATATACGAAGGTCCTGTGATAGCATCTTCAGGGATCCCAACACAAACATTCAATTTTTATGGATATTGGGTGCTTTGGGCACTTCCTTCTCTCAGAACATGAAGGTTTGAATCCCTTCAGATTCTACAATTTTGCCTATTGAAAGTATTTTTCAAGTGAAATGTGCTCTCATCATTGAAATAAACGTTTAACAGTAGTGAGGGCTGGTTGGTCGTTGAAGCTTGCATCACCTTGCAATATTCAGTTCGTCGGTCTGGATCATCTTCATTTAATTTTTGATGAAGTTGAATTTTGTATGGGTGAAATTTGTGTAATTTTAGAACTTTTCGGTTTGATGCTGTTGATAGTTTAGTTAAAAGTTAAAAGTGGGTGCTTGAAGAATAGGCAATGATGGATTTTGGGAAAATTGCCCGAGAACTTTGATTTGCGCAAGCTAGTCTAATATCCTAGATTGATTGGTTTTTTTTTATTGCCCACAGAACCAGTTTTTTGAATTTTCTGTATTAATTTAATAACGTAGGAAGGATTAATGTTCGTTCCAGGATGTAGCTCGCGAAATATTTTTGTGGTTTGTGAAAGATAACGTTTCTCAGCACTATAAATAAAAACGATTTCAATCCGTTCCGCATTGAATAAACCATGTTTCGATTGAAAAGTTGAGAGAAGAAGCACGAAGTAAAACTCAGATAATAAACAGGATTCAACGATTCACTGGGTAGAAAAACGTTCATAAATACCGATAAAAGGAAAATACCTCATTTTTTGCATTTTACATTATTATTAATTCTTTGATAACCATGTACGTTAAAACTGTGAATATCGTTTGTACGCTTGCACGGAAAATAACGGACAACGTTTCGAATGTCTATTATAAGAAATTGTTTAATTACAATAAAACTTTGCATTAATTATCGCTTCTATTACTTCTTCCTGATTGAAAATCATTTAATTCCACGCCTATGGTGCAAATCATGCAATTTTTAATTCACGTCACAAAATCTAACGATTGAGAGTCGCTTTATGTAAAACGACAACTCATATAAATTTAATATGCTAAAAAAGGATAAAGCTATACTTGAATGTCTAAACATAACCCTATTTTTTACACGGTTGCCGCTTAATTTGTTAACATTTTGGTTTAATTTGGTGTTTTAAACTGTCGTGTTCGTTGTTCGGCAGCTTTGGCGGTAAAAAATTGTTCTTTTGAGAACTAAAACTGTGCTCTTGGTTATTTATTATCGGTGTTATTATTATTATTGTTGGTATAATGCTCAAGTTCTTAAACAGTCGGCGTATCGCCTATTCTAAAAGAGAATTGGAAAATAACGGGCCCTTGTTGCCATTGAATTCAGTTAGAGAGGTAAATTGAATTTAAATTTTTAGGAATTGAGTATTATATAAACTCTTCTTTATTTAGTGTGCTTCGAATGCATTGAACTTGAGTTTGCCTACTGTAAGTAAGGTATCAACGAGTGCAATGAAAGGCAATGTGATGCTACATTCCCCCAAGAATAACCGAAGGAGAAAGAAACCAGTGACTGACATATCATTGCTACATGTTAGTGCTAACCGTAACGAACATTATGATATGTATAAAAATCGTAAGTATTTAATGGGCGCTTGTTTTTATGAATGAGTACAGAAAATACTGATTTTAGAAAATCATGTAAATCTGCAGATGTTAGGAGAAAAGCTAAAAGCAAAGGAAGTATTTTTTATTTTATTATACTGTTAAATACTGCTAAATACTAATGGTGTTGCGCTAATACCTGACAAATTCCTACTACATATTAATTTTGAAAATATGTGACATCACTGCCGACAAAAGCCTGTGACGAGCATAAAGAGTTACATGATTTGAACCATAGGTGTCTCTCTCATAGATTTTGCATTTTAGGCGTTATTGGGCACATTTGGGAGCAGAATTCCAGAAACTTCGGCACCATTGAAAATGATTTCCGACGGTATGGCGCAACCATGCCCATATTGCTAAGAAAAATGGATTGGTGTGACTGGGGTGCATTTGGTAGAGAGCGGTGAGTGAATCATACCCTCAATCATTTTCCCCATCGTATTTTGGTAGACGTGTTCTTAGATTTCTCCATTGCCGGTCTAATTTTCAAGATATTGGCATTTATACTTTTAAAAAACCCACCTTGTATACAGATATTAGCTAAATCAAATTAGCTATCAAGCATTTTAAGATTGAGAAGTTAATTGCGAACTGTGACGGTTATCTTTTATTTTATTTACCTTTTACTCATATTACTTAACAATACTTCAATAGAATTCTCATGCAGATCAAACAGGAATTGCCGTAATTTTGTGATCACTGCGTTAAAAATCGAAAGATCTAATTGAGGAAAGCGAACCCAAACTGAAATATATTCATGAAATTCGCTTAAATTTCCACTTTCGCGTTATGATTGCAATATCCGTTATGAAAAGCGACTTTATGAAAATTGCTTAGAGGGCTTGCTTTTTGTTTGCCAGGACGTCATTTCTCGTGTTATTAAAATATCTCTTACTTTAGAGAGGGAAACAGACAATAGAAAACGACCACCAGTGGTTTCTTCGTATGCTAATTGTGGTGCGTTAATTGACCGTTAGAAGAAAATTCGGTTGGTAACGCAGAAATAACTGATTCCACAGGCAAAAACTTTTTTTTCTATTCTGTATAGTATAATAGCTATTTCCCCAGCAACTGTTTAAAATTCGTTCGGTGATCGCGCCCATAATGAGGTGGGTGTTTTCCTCCCTCGCTTTTCCCGAAAACTTCTTAATCGAACTCGAAATGACGTTCAATCCGGTTACATCGGCATTCCGACAACGGATTCAGGCATAGAACGACATCTGTAATCCACAGCTTCCACGTGATCCACATCATAATAAGCAAATTTATCTTGAAACGTGTGGGATCATTTCATATATATTGTATAATACAGGGTGATTTTTAAGCAGATTTTCTTCCACCAGGAATCAAACACGAAAAAAAGCATTTTTTTCCCTTGACACTTTTCCCAAACATTAAAGCTAATGGAAATACAGAATTGTGGCCCGAAAATGCATCTGTTTAACTTTTGAGGTTTAATTTTGTTTGTAAAAAATGTTTATATTTCAACTTTATTTCCCAGTAAAAGGAAATAATTACATTAAAAAAGTAATATTTCCAATGAGACCTAACTATGGCGGCTGTTTAAAATGGTTAATTTTAATTATTCCGAAAATAATTAGTATATTAATTTAGGTTAATTTAGCGGTGTGCATTAAAATGGTTTTTATTTTTTACTAAAGAACAGCTTGTGGTGCGAAAGAAAGTCGAGAGTGGTTAGCTCGGTTTAATTCATTTTTTTTCTTCAGAATTGATCAGATAATTCAAAATTAATTTTTATACGAGGTGTCCGGAAATAACTTGCCCATATATTTGAAGGCTATTCCTTAGGTTAATGTAACATAATTTCATTATAACATAAAGTCACAAGCGCTTTGTTATTAACATACCAGTGCTGTAGTTTTCAGGACATTAAGTTGAAATTGTGTACACGCGCTACTGTTTAGAATCACATCTAGCGTTTATCATAAACAGAATTACAACACAACTTTTTTTTGTGGTATGTCACCATTGGCGGCTCAGTTTTTTCATGCTACTTTTTTTGTCTTGAATTATTTCCATTTCCTTAACTGTAACTTTTTTCAACCTATTTGTGAAAATAACATATAAAATACACCAATTATACCCTAATTTACAAGCATTCGAAAACTTACGTAGTAAGATCCAAAAGTTTCAGTTTTATCTAGGAAATAACAAAACTTTGTACAGGGCGTACATAAAGTATGGAACAAATTAATTTTCCTGGTCTGGAACTAAAATAATTAAAAAGGCTTGGACACATCGATTTTAGTTTATAATTCCACATATTTTAGTTGGATAATGTTAGCCACAACTTCATTTCTGTTCAATATATGACATTAGTGTTAATTTTTTTTATGGTAGTAGTATTACAATAAGTAGTGCAGCAAATAGGAACAATAAATATTTACTCAATTGAATGTTCAAATTAAAACCCTTCTTGTGCCTAACAGTATTCCAAACGGTGAATAAATTCATGCTGAACCATATTTATTGTTTCTTGACTAATATTAGCGCATTCTTTTTTGATCCTAGTTTTTAAGTCGTCGATTGTTTCAGGTCTAGTTTTTCTACATAACATTTTTCAAATGACCCCACAAAAAATAGTTTATAGGATTAAGATTCGGAGACTTTGGTGGCCATTTAATAAATCAACGTCTTCCAATCTATCTATCGGGAAATGCTACATCATCGAGATATTGCCTAATCTGACCTGCATAATGCCGTGGTGCACCATCTTCCTGGAACCATATATTTTCGTAATGTGTTATTGAGTTATTAGGGCTGAGAAATAAAGTTCTTAAAGTGGGGAATAAATGTAAAAATTTAAGGTATCTGGAACCATTCAAAGTTTCTTCAAGTAAGTAGGGCCCAATAATCTACTTTTTGGCAATCCCTGCCCAAACATTAATTTTTCCAGCATATTAGGTATAGTATTCTGTTATACATCTGGGATTTTCCTTTGTCTAAGAGCGGCAGCTTTGTCTATTAACTTCCCCGGCTAAAGTAAAAGTTTATTCATCTGAAAATATAATATTTTCAACTTGGCGAGAATAATTATGACACATATCCATTAGGGTTTGGCAGAATTGCGTTCGTCAGTCTGGATCGTCGTCATTTAACTCATGTATAAGATATATTTTATAGGAATGTCGCTATTCAGATTTTAAAACTTTATATACAGACGAAGTAGGAAAATTATAATCGCGACTTGTTATAGTGTGTAGTTGCCGATGCTACTATATGGATTTTCTTGTACAGCCGGTAAAACATTAAATTTTTTATCTTCATTAATCGCAGAACATTCAGCCTTCGGCTTATCTTCCACAGAACCAGTATCTCAAAACTTTCTCTCAATTTTGTTAACTACTGATTGGTTTATTGGTCTATCCGGATATTTATTGTTAAATAAAACATACACCTCCTGTTGTGTTTACACTCTATCACCATAGCCAATCATCATAAGAATTTTAATTCTTTGTGTTATGGATAAACGTATTGTAATACAACTTTTATTTGAAATTAAATCTTCACGAAATCAAACTAAAACTAATAAACGTGAAAATGTTATGTATTAAAATGAATAAAAATACCTTTTCTATGGAAATAAATGAACAAACCACCAAATAAATTAACAAAAGACTACTTTGATTCGGTTAGTGGATGTCTATCTTTTATCGTTAGATTCTGTACAAAAAATATGTTTTTGAGAGTTTATCAAAAAATGTGTTATGTAACACAGTAAAAAAGTTTATGTCCTGTATATAAAAAAGTATGCCCTTTCACATAAAATGATCAAAAAGAGGGGTTACTATTAAAAAAAATTACATTGACGTCATATCTGGAAGAATGATAACGTCACCGCTAATATTGTCCAAAGGATATGAAATTGTAAATTAAAGTGGACGTGTCCAAAAATTTTTTATTATTTTAATTCCATACGAAGAAAATAGATTTATTCCATACTTTATATACACCCTGTATATTTTAATCCTTTATCTTCCTAAGGGTAAAAATAAACCAAATCAAGAAGTTTTTATTTAGTTAAAAATTTTTGAAGTCCAAGTGCTGTTTAAATTTTACAAATGTTGAAAATTGAGTATTGTGCGGTGATAAAGTTACGCTGATGTCCTAGAAGGAAAATCGACAAAATAAATAAAGGAACGAATGGACGTTGTATACGGTAATTTGTTTTCATTCTATTCCACCGTGAAAGACTGGGCTGTTAAAGTGTCGACACCGGGAATCAATAATTACTGTAGAAAAGGAAGTAATTTCAGACAAACTTTTGAACGCAAAAGAAATTGCAACAAGATTAGAGCTTTCTGAAATCACAGTTCTCAGAATTCTACATGAACATCTTCATATAAATAAAGTTAATGCAAGATGGGTATTCAAACTTCTTTGGACAATCCAGATCCAGACAACGTGCAGAAAGCTGTAGACAATTTTTAGAACTTTGTAGGGAAAATCCAAACGAGTTTTTAAAGACTATTGTGACAGGGGATAAAACCATCGTTTTTTATTATGAACCTCTCTCTAAAAGAGCATCAATGGAACGGCGACGTCCCAGTGATACACAGCCTAAAGAAGCCAAAGTCTAGCAGTAAACAAAAAATGTGATGACTACGGTTTCTTTTGAGGTCAGTTAATCAAAAGAATTTCCTCGCATTCTTTTGATTAACTTCAAAGAGAAAAATACCACGATAACCGGAATTTATTATACCTTCTTTTCACACAACTTACGAGCGAGATGCAATCAAAGAAAAGCAGCGTGGAAAGCTTAGTCGAAGTATGCGACTATTGCATGACAATGTTCCAGTGTATACGGCTGGGATTGTAAAAGCTGCAGTGTTCGAATGCAGCTTCCAGAAACTGGACCATTCACTCTACAGTGTTGACCTGGCCTCCGATGTTTTTTTCTCAAATTTAAAATCTGACCTACGCGGTAGGAAATTTTTCAATGATGAAGTAGTCAACAGTTTTCGAACATTTTAACACAAAAACTTCTGATTATTTTTTAAAGGCTTATAAATTTTAATTAGTCATTCTGAAAAATGCATTAAGACAAAAAAGGAGATTATATGGAAAAATTTTTAAAAATGTTTTATTCTACCACCGTTAAAAATATATTACGGCGGAAACTTTTGGATCCTACTATGTATGTGAAAACTTATGGACTGGTTTTAAGGAAAACATTAATATGTGCACAACACTTCTATTTACTATTTCAAAGTTGAAACAGTTCTAAAGCAAAATTTTGCAACTTTAATAGCCTCTATATGGATAACGAACTTCATATTTAAGTGAAGAACGATTTTAATTTCACCTAAGTAGTCACTTTCCAAAACATTTGCACGCCATTTTCGAATATCGTGTATACGAGAAAACAGTGGTGTATTTTTTTCTTTAAATATTCAATGATCTGACCTGTACAAGCGTGCACCACTTGTGAAACTGAATATACAGAGTGTTTCATTTGAAGAGACTCGAGCGATTATCTCCGAAACCAGATTTAAATTCAAAAAAAAGTTTTAAATAAATATTGTTTGTTATGAAAGAGAACGTCTATCGCCCATAAGTAAATTTTTACTCAAGATCATTTAAAGGACATTTCAAAACCAACTTTATTTGTTTTAATGGAACACTAATTTTTTTAAAATAAACTTGCAAAGAACTTAAAAAAATTAGTGTTTTCTGCTGGAAAAGTTTTTTCTAAAACTTTTCGTTTTCCAGATATCAACAAAAATTGAAGTGGCATATTTAAAATAACACATGACTTAAATTACGAAAATATTTTCATTAATGGACAATAAAAATTCACAGATTCTAAAAATTAATTCAAAATCATAGTAAAAATTATTTTTAAACATTTATCAATGGAACAATTACTCAAAATGTTGACTTTCCGGATCGAAATATCGAAAAAAAATTTACGGCTACATTCTAGTGAAAACGTGGCTTTTTTATTCACCACAGTAAAACGGCTACTAACAGAAAGTAACGTTAATCGAAAAATCGTTGCCAAAAAACCATTCTTAAGAAAATCAAATAAGCAGAAAAGATTGACGTGGGCAAAGTTGTATAAAGATTAGACTATTGAAGGTTGGAAAAAAGCATTTTGGAGCAAACAAGCTAAATTCAAAGTATTTGCGTCAAAGCGTCGGGTATTTGTTTGCAAAAAACCTGGCGAACTTTTTACTGGACAATGGTTGGTGTCATCAGTGAAACATAGGGAAGGTTCAGTGATAGTCCGAGAGATACTTTAGAAGAGTTTCCGTTAGGTACCTTTACAGGATGGAAGGAATAATAAGGAAAGAACAATATTTAAGTATTTTGTAATAAGAAATGTCACCTGAGAGCGAAATTTTTTATCGAAATTTATTTTCCAACATAACGACCCGAAACATTCCTAAAAAATTTTCCGTGAATATTTGGAGTCACATAAGAAGGAAAATAAGATTGATGTGATGGGCGATTTGATGATCTAGCAACCACAATCGTCTGATCTCAACCCAGTAGCATTACTGTGAGTTGAACTAAATCGGAAGGTTAAAACAATGTGCCCAAAGCAACAAAAATGCTTTGAAACTTGCTGAGAGCAGCGTAGTCTTAAATCACCAGCAATCTGAAATCACCAATACTTTTAAAATTACTAAATAAAGTGACAAGATTGTACGCCGTTGTGATTTAACATAAAGGCCATATCGATGATTCTAAAATTTAACATGAAAATATCTAATTCTCGAGTTTTGTTCTAAAAATATAATTCTTCATGTTTTTAAATCAAAAATTAATATTTCATAGCAATCCTTTAATTTAAACTGAAGTTAAGCATATTTTTGGACGTGGGTAAATATTTATGGATTATAGTGAAAGTCGAATATAACAAGGGGACTAAGTAAAAAGGATCGTCATATCCGATCGTCGTTACATCAATACTTGTTTTTTTTTATAATTAAAGAAACATAAAAAAAACACAACATTAAAAAAATTAAAAACTGTAACATACAAATAATAAAATGTAAATAATTTAATAAAACTTCTAACTTATTTTTACCTATATATGTGGTAAAAACACATTATTACGTACATTGGTAAAATATATATTGAAATATTTTATAATTTTTGTTTGCTTTTTGCAACGTAAGTTAAAATAAATCAATTAATTTTTTTTCTCTATGGAACTAATTTCATTAGGAAGCCTTTTGTTACTGAAATAACTGTATAGAGCAAAACTGTTCAGGTTTTTTTACTGCTTCTTGGGCTTATAGTTTTTACCACCCTCAGAGTATTCATCAGTTTCAACTTGGATTTCTTGAATGGTGAGTACTTCGTTTGCAACTTGTTCGTCAGATAAAGCACCGTTTGTTTCCAAGTGAAGGTCAACATTTACAAAATCAGTCCATAATTCATCTGACGACATAAGGTTTTCTTTTATCACAGCAAGAGGCACACCATCTTCTTTTGTAAAATCATTATTTATCCTTTTTGCCACTTCAGCTAAAGGAAAATCGCCCTCTTCTTCAAAGTCGTCAACTACTGGTGCTAGTTGTAAATCTGCATGTCTAAAACAATTCGTGATAGTTTGGAATGATGCTTTGTTGCATGTTTTAGAAATCATTGATATTGCATCCAACAGATTAATAGCATGCTCTTTGTTTTGCTGATTGTTTTCAATAATATTCATTAACTGGAGGTTTCTAAAATTAACTTTCATTGATCTTATGATACCCTGGTCAACCCGCTGCAGAACTGATGTGGTATTTGATGGGAGATATTGAATAATTAATATTCTCTAAATTTTAAATTTTTGATTGCGCTGAACAATTATTTATCAAAATCAAAATTTGTTCTTTTTTTTTCTTTAATTTGGTGTCCGAGTCTTGCCAAATGTTTAGAAACAGGTCTGACGTTATCCAGTCCTTTTTATTAAACTTGTAGGACACATGTAAGGACTTAATATATTCTTCAAGCAGTGATGGTTTTTTTTATTTTCCAATAACAGTCAACTTACGTTTTTCTGAACCTGTCACATTAGTAGCAACAAAAAGAGGAATTCTTTTCTCGGACATTTTTCCGCCTGTGCACTTCTCTCCTTTCATCATAAATTTCAGTGTTTTGTATAGAGTCATTTTAAAGAAAAGACCTGTTTCATCTGCGTTAAAAATCTCGTCATTCTATTAGTTTTTGCGAATCTCTGGCCACACAGTTGTGAGCCAGTTTTCTGTCACTGCAACTCGTACATTCTCAACTTCACCATTAATTTTTCCATAGAGAATGTTATGTCTTTTCCGAAAGCGTTTAATCCATCTTGCTGAGCATTTCTATTCCCGACCTTTATTTATTGTTTTTGGCAAACTGTTCCGCTTTTGCCTGTAATATTGGGTCACTGATTGCTGATCCTTTACTTCTTTCCTTTTTAAACTACTTAAATAATGCCTGATCAATATCCCCATGATAGATAACTTATATTAAGTTTTTTCTTTGACAACAAATTTTCATTAAACGCATTCTTGATATTTTTTTGATTTTTCCAAATTTTAGAAACAGTCATGTGTGATAAGTGCAACTCATTTACAATAATATTGTTACTTTCGTTTGTTTCAAGTTTAGAAGTTATTATATCTTTCTCCGAAGTGGATAATACTTTTCTTTTTCTTGAGGTTATTTTTTTAAAACACAATAAAATTAAAATAACACAAACAAGCTGAACCATACAACCAACACAGCCCCTAATTTATACAATCCCCGTTCATAATTTAGGAATTTTCCCAATAATTCCTATTCTCTCTATATTCTTCTACAAAAAATTAAATTCTTTGAGCTCCTTACCGACACAAAACATAAATGAAAATATAGACTCAAAAAACTCAAATTCTATGGCTTAAATCGACAAACCCCTTTCTGACAGTTTTAATTGCTCAGTATCGGTAAATTGCTCAAAGAAATTTGTTTTTTGCGTCTTTATATTAATTGCAAAGTAAAGTCGACACTGCCAGCATTCAATTAGAAATTTCCCAAAAAGAGACCGAAATTTATAAAAAAGGCTGTGTTTTAGCAGCTTTATATAGAAATTGCAGAAAAACCACAACCATACATAGGTGTGGCAAATATATATATTAAAAACACATTTTCTGGGATTTGTCTATAAAGCCGCTAAAGATACTACTTTTTAAAAACCGTTGGTCACTCTTCGAATGATTTTCCAAAGAGTGTGGCAGTGTCAACTTTATACTACGATTACTATATTATGTCCCATAGCGTCGTTATACCCGGCTAGCAAACCACCAAAAATGTTTTTCTTGCGGACATTAAAAACAACTTCGTAATTGGCAGACTTTCTTGCAATGGAGTAAATGCAAATCTAACCAAAAGTCTGAATTTCTGTAGCTATGTGTGACTTATCGTTACAATTGACGTCGTTAGACGCGATTTTCACTGTACTATGAAGGGTACAGAATGTTAAACATTTTAAACATAGTTTTATGATATTTAACTATTATAAAAGAGGAACATAGGGCTCGTACTTTAAAATGTTGGTCATCAGACCAGCAGCTGAGGCTAGTTTTTGAATCTGAGGAGTAGAAAATTACTTAGGAATGACATCAAAATGGTTCAATCAATACAGTCCAGCCCTGTGTAATGTCAACAAATACACATTATTTTAAGATCATTTTTAGGAGGGAATTTACTCCCCATATTCAGGAATCTGGCCCCTGATTGTTCTACGACCAACATGGTACTGCCTTATGCTTATTCAAGCTTGGCTTATACATATACACAGTGTTTATGTCTTTTTCAACAAATTCTAAAAATATTCTATACAACGATCAACTCACTTCTAATATACAGGATCCTGCAATAGTGCGTCGGCCTTCAATGACTCGAAATCTATTAGGGTAAGGAATTTCGTTTGAGTATCGCCTATACTGTATTGCAGAAAGACATATTTTAGGAAAATATTTCTAGATATACAGGGTGTTTCTAAAAATGTGGGCAATATTCGGAAAATGAAAAACTCTTGTCAAAAGATGATAATATACTTATACCTACTAATTATTTTTTAAAAACTTATCCTTACGGAAATACAGCTCTTCAAAATTTGATAGCGAAAATTATATTTTCTAAATAACTTTTCTTCCAGTTGATAATATTTAATGAATTTATTTCAAATTAATGAATTCATTTTTAACAATTTTAGTATCCAGGTGATCGAGCAAAAAATACATGCAAAATTCTGTTAC
Organism: Euwallacea similis; assembly: GCF_039881205.1. Classification (NCBI taxonomy): domain Eukaryota; kingdom Metazoa; phylum Arthropoda; class Insecta; order Coleoptera; family Curculionidae; genus Euwallacea; species Euwallacea similis. The sequence goes on along the minus strand of NC_089637.1, from coordinate 1,578,250 downwards.
TTTTGTAAAATATGTCCTTTGACAAAATGGTGTTTTTCTGGAAAATGATTCGGTTTTACGTACATCTATCAAGAGTATCTTTTTTTTCTTAGGTATAGCGGGAGTCTAATACACTCCCTAACGGTTAAAAAAACCCAAGACCTTAAAAGTTTAGAGATAAAGAAGTTGAGGGTAGCCTCCCCTCCGCCTCCTTGACGATGTAGAAAGAAGTGTTAGATCCGATCTTATTAACTTTGCTGCGATACATGAATGGTGCAAAATTTATTAAATTGTATCAACTGGAAAGAAAGTTATTTAGAAAATACTATTTTTGCTATAAAATTTAAAAAAGCTATATTTCCGTAAGGATTAATTTTTGGAAAATAATTTATAAGCATAAATACAATCTTTTGACAAGAAATTTTTATTTCCGGAATAGTGCTCACATTTTTAAAAACACTGTACAGGGTAGTCCAAAGAAGTGTAGCAACGAGTTGAAGATAAGTATAAAACATGATTTATCGGACTTGTGCAGAATTACTCACAGCAAGCAAGTTGAAATATTGAGGGAATGTCTCTTTAAAATCCGATAGGACTGCAAATTTTCTACTCTTTTGGACGACCCTGTATATGTAAGAATATTTTCTTAAAATATATTATTCTATACAAGTGTACGATACTCAAACGAAATTCCTAACAATAGTAGTTTTCCAAACAAAATGTTTACTTACACGGTAAACAAAAAGCCTAAACAAATAACAGTATACAGAATAAACGAAAGTACTGAACTGCACAATAAATAGTAGATATGTCTAGGGCATTTGAAGGTCAAACCTGCTCGATATGCACTAAAAATACTTAAATTAAAGCAAGCTTTTTACTGCATGTGAAAAAATCGTATCATGTAAGCTAATAATTACCTATCTCATAATTAATAATAATCTATTAAACCTGTTTTTCACCAGAACACAAGAATTTGCCTGTGAAAGAATGTGAACTCTCCTGCCTTAAGACCAACATCGTCTAAACTGGAAAACCTTTTCTAAACTGATAAGATCTTAACGACAAGAATTTCTGTTCCGAAAAATCCGGGAGCGAGTCCCTAAATCCAGGAAAAAGTCGTTAAGTAGGAAAAACAGGGAGAAGTGAACGATATGTCATGCTTATGGAGGATTAGTGGCCTGAAACGGATTTCAGTTTTAAAATATCTCTCCGATAAGTCGTCCAAGTTGAGCGCCGTCCAAGTGTTCGTTAATCTGCTTTGCATAGGGAAACGTCAACAGATTTACAGTTGGATAATGTTACACTTCTTGTAGATTCAATGAAAACTGAGACTTTTCAAACTTCTCAAACTTTGTGTGACCCAACAGACTTTATTTAAATAAAAATACAATGATAAACAGCACCCGAATTACTTAAACAACACATCAAATTATTTATAATAGAACAATAGAACCCTTTTACTTGTTTTAAGTCTATTCACGACAACATTTAATGCTTAGTTACAATTTAGGAGAAATCTGTCAATGTTTGAACATTTTTGTCAAATTTTTAATACGGTGTGACCTTTTTAAAATACTATAACTTTTTTTTATTTTGCTAATTTTTGAAAAATTCTACAAAGGTGTTAGAAGTATGTGCCATTTGGTTGTCATATCCCGAACACTTCAAGTTTCATCAAATAAAATTTGGATGGGTTCGCTTTGAAAACTTTTGCTTGCAAACTAATTGAGACTAAACATCCACTTTTTTGCATACGGTGCACGCATAAAGAATAAAATATTTTTATTAGAAATGGCTTAGAAATAATGACATTATTTTAAAAATTTAAAGGAATATAGAGAACTTAAAAAATATAATTTTTCGACGGAAAAACATGAACTATCTACACCAAAAAATGGTATTTTCTTAAGTAAACGGGGGGGAATAGTGTAGGAAAATGCACTGAGCTCTCTTTCCTAAACGTTTCGGCCCAACCTGGGATTGTTTAGGAAAGTGTTCTTGAGGCTGATGAGAACAGAATATTCGTTTGAAAAGTTGTGGTCCCCTATCAAAACCGAAGAACTCTTAAAGGACAGGAAATTAACTATATTTGTCGCTTAACAAGTTATAAACTTCATAAGGTTAGAAGCAAAAGTTGTACAAAATCTTGACGAAGGTTACAATAGCCTTATGAAGGCTTATAATAGTAATTATGAAACTCGAACCTTCAAAACTAAGTCAGTTTAACTATTTCAACCCTGATGTAATCGAGAAATTAAGAAATTTCCTGATTCTAATAATAACACATCTTACAAAGAAATTTTCCAATAATCTAGTTGGTTTTATCCCTAATATAGTTGCTATACAGGGTGTCCCAACTTTTAGGGGTCAAACTTTAATTGTGATTTCTATACAGAAAAGTAATCGTAGTTTGTTATACAAGTTATATCCTAAAAACGTTTCTTAACACAGATTCAGCGTGTTAAACTTTTCGTAGAAAATTAAAAATTTATTAATTTCTCATAAACCGCTTGATATATTTTATTTCAATTTTGTAGGCGATACTCATATCAAACAATTAATTTTTTGAAGTAAAATATAATGTTTGATTTCAACAGTAGCGTGCGCACGGGCACAACCTTGAATATATACAGGGTATTTCAAATTCGACCCTCACCATTGGGATCTCGGAAACTAGAGGAGATACGAAAAAGTTTAAATGGGGGCAAAGTTGCGCAATCTAGTGCTTGATCGAATACCGTTTTCAAAATTTTAATTTTCCGAGTACTTCCGGAGATATCCGAGAAAAACTAAAAATTGGAGAATCCATTTTTTTTTTTTTTAGCGTTATTTGACAAGAAAGGTTAAATCCGTAAGCACATTTTCATTGTCACTTTTTCTCAGCTACACAATGACATATTCAAATTTGCGATCCGACGTTTCGTCTTTCGGCTACCATCATCAACTTTATTTTTTCTTATGGGCCCCATATTGGATTTTTCGACAAAAAAATAGTGCGTTTCATTCTGAATTCATTGATATAGAACTTCTTATAATTTACTTTTTTAAAAGCCGAAATATTTAAATAAAAAGAAATATTACATAGTTGGCTTTGACTCCATCGAAAGACTTTCTTTTGTTCGCGTTATATGACAGAACTTCTCAAACGAAATTAGAGCGTGTGCAAATTTCCAATGAAAATGAGTTTCCGAAGTGAAGAAAAACGAGATATGTTAAGACTTTATTACAAATTTGATAGGAACAGTACGAAAACAGCTCAAATGTATTTTGAATTATATCCGGAAAGATAACAGCCGCATAGAACATTATTTAAAACTTTGAACGAACATTTAGCTGAGTTTGGTGCTTTTGAAAAACCTAAGATGAAGTATGGAAGCAGAATGAAAGAAGATACTAGAAATAACCTACTGGCAGAGACAAAACTAAATTATTATTAAATGTTACAACAAGTGCTCAAATTGACGACTTTTTTGTGGGGCACTTTGAAAAATAGAATATATGAGAATCGAGATTATAACACAATAGAAGAACTTAGAGAAAACATCATTACACAATGTAGAGTAATTAGAAGGAGAAATATTATTAGAGCTGTCACTAATTTAAATAGACGTGTTCGTTTATGTATGCAGGAGGAAGGTCGTCAATCTGAACACTTGTTGTATCATTTAATAATAATTTAGTTTTGTCTCTGCCAGTAGGTTATTTCTAGTATCTTCTTTCATTCTGCTTCCATACTTCATCCTAGATTTTTCAAAAGCACCAAACTCAGCTAAATGTTCGTCCAAAGTTTTAAATAATGTTCTATGCGGCTGTTGTCTTTCCGGATATAACTCAAAATACATTTAAGCTGTTTTCGTACTGTTCCTATCAAATTTGTAATAAAGTCTTAACATATCTCGTTTTTCTTCACTTCGGAAACTCATTTTCATTGGAAATCTGCACACGCTCTAAATTCGTTTGAGAAGTTCTGTCATATAACGCGAACAAAAGAAAGTCTTTCGATGGAGTCAAGGCCAACTATGTAATATTTCTTTTTATTTAAATATTTCGGCTTTTAAAAAAGTAAATTATAAGAAGTTCTATATCAATGAATTCAGAATGAAACGCACTATTTTTTTGTCGAAAAATCCAATATGGGGCCCATAAGAAAAAATAAAGTTGATGATGGTAGCCGAAAGACGAAACGTCGGATCGCAAATTTGAATATGTCATTGTGTAGCTGAGAAAAAGTGACAATGAAAATGTGCTTACGGATTTAATCTTTCTTGTCAAATAACGCTAAAAAAAAATAAAAATGGATTCTCCAATTTTTAGTTTTTCTCGGATATCTTCGGAAGTACTCGGAAAATTAAAATTTTGAAAACGGTATTCGATCATGCACTAGATTGCGCAACTTTGCCCCCATTTAAACTTTTTCGTATCTCCTCTAGTTTCCGAGATCCCAATGGTGAGGGTCGAATTTGAAATACCCTGTATATCTAAAAAAAAACGTATAGTACTAATTTTTCTTGAAATGAAAATAACATTTGTAGTGTGCATTCATTTTTAAATAAATAAATAAAGTATCTAATCTTTTTTGGGGAAATGCATCGTTTCAGAGTAAAAAATTTAATCCGATTTTTTTAAATTGTTGTCTTAAAAATAATGTTAAGGTAATCTTCATTTTTTAAATTAAATTAAAAAATTCATAATTAAAGAAATGTTAAACATTATTGAATTTTATAGTCACTGCTCGGATTGTAATCCATCGAGTGCAATGCATTTTTGATTTCAACGAAGTGAATAAAAGTTGGCGTTGGAAAAAACTGCAATTATTGTGAGCAGTGACTATAAAATTCAATAATGTTTAACAACTTGTAAATCATTAATTTTTTTATTTAATATATTTAAAACAAAATGAAAATTAATTCAACTTTATTTTTAAGGTAACAATTGAAAAAATTAACTGCTGTTGCATTAAGACGATTTTAATTTTTTTATTCTAAAACGGTGCGTTTCCCAAAAAAGAAGATTAGATATCTTTTTTAACCAAATATTAATGCAGACTGTAAATATGATTTTTATTTCGAGACAAACCAGTACCGTACGTTTTTTATCTTTAAATATATTCAAGGCGTACTGTGTGTACACTACTGTTGAAATTAAATATTATATTTAACTTCAAAAAATTAATTGTTTGATATAAGTAGCGCCGACAAAATTACAATAAAATGCATATATCAAGCGATTTATGAGAAATTAACAAATTATGAATTTTCTACGGAAACGTTATGCGCACTGTATTTGTGTTTGGGATATAACCTATATAACAAATTATGATTATTTTTCTATGTAGAGATCGTGGTTAAAGTTTGATCCCTAAAAGTCTAAACACCATGTAAAATTCATTTACTTTTTTTAATTCTTTGATTTCAACCTGGCAAGGTAGAAGGATGTTATAATCCCAGAATATTTATTGTTTTTAATACTGTATGTACTGGGAAACGATATATATTTTTTTAAATTATAGTAGTGAACAGATTTCATTATAGATACGACAAACTCACTTGACACACTTGATACAATGGCGAACGTAATATTTCGGGTCGCCTATACTATATCCAAATAATAAAGACACTAGTGATCGCGATTTAAATCTTTCATATTAATCTAAAATTTCAATAATATATTTTTCTTATGCAGTGTTTTTATTCAAGTGGTATTTGTAAGTAAGGCAGTTGCTATTATCACCGAACACTTTAAAGTTTGGGATAAAATGGAATTTTAAAATATTTTCGAAGTTGAAAAAACTGTATCTGGCAAAAGTAGCAAGGAAAAGTAGAAAATCGTTCCTGAAAAAAACAGTAAATAGTGTTTTCAGCTTTTAGCTACTTTAAAAGAACTTTTTCACAAACGGAAGCTATCAGCCGCAGCGATCATATGACGGGGATATCATCTTCCTGCATTTATAGCATTGTTTCTGATCGTAGAATAGAAGGCGCGGTTGATTTTCCAAAATAGTTTGCAAGGAAGAAAGCTGATAAAACTTGATGATGATAGCAAAACAGCTTTAAGACGTGCTGTGCATACATTTTATTTTGCCAATGAAATTCCGACTTTGGATAAAATTCAAAGCAAATCTTGAAAAAACAATACCGCAAATTGCAAAAAACTCTATGAAGACAACTACGACTACTTGGTTTTTTCCTTGCTAAATGTAATAGAAAATCAGCATTAATAGAAAAACTAGAAATAGTTATTTGACGTTTACATACTTTCGAAGAATGAGAGAGTTCTGCATTCAAAATAGAAAAATAATACCACTTTGATGAAACATGACTAAATGCAAGCAAAAAGTGTGGCAGGACACAACTGTGACTAGCAACAAATAAACAGCATTGAAAGGATAGTCCACAGGCATAAACTTTCCTTCAAGTAAGAAGATGTGACTTATAATTACCCATATAAGTAGTGATATTGGAATTTTGGTAGATAGATGACTATTTTTTGCCCAAACACAACGGGAAATTACCACTAGGGAATGAATTTTACCCGTTTTGAGCAATAGTTTAATCTTGTGCTTCAACGAGTTGATGCCAATTCGGTTAGTTGTGGATACTATCATAGTTGTCACAGTGAAAGACTCCCCACTATATCGAGCCAGAAATGTGACATGCAATAATGGTTACGAGAAGAAGGAATTCCTTTCCATAGAAATGTAATTAAAGCAGAACTTATGACCGTATTACGACAACATAAACCACATTATACCTACATATATGTATAAGTAAACCACATCATACATATACATTATACAAGTATAAGTTATGTTGTAAATGAATTATGCAGCTCGAAATCGCAGCATTACCGTAATACAACTACTATCTCACCACTGCAAACTAAACCCAATTGAACTAATTTGGGTTCAATTAAAAAGCTAAGGGGCGCGTCATCATATGACTTTCAAACTTGCGGATGTTCAACATTTATTCAACAAAGCTATAAAGGAAGTTACACCTTTGACATGGCAAAATGTAATTAGACATGTGTTGAAAGAAGAAGAATGAATGTAGAGTCTAGATAATTTTATTAACACAGTAACAGATCCCTTAATAAGGCAGCAATAATACCAGCAGCGATACTCTTAATGTTATTTCTGAATCAGATACGGTGGTGATTCTGATCAAGTTTAAATGATTAGATTGACATGGAGTACTTTAGAAACTACAATTTAATTGTCATTTGATAAGTCTACTACTGTTTGTAAAAAAAATGTAAAAAAAATTTCGAAATTTTATTTATTTATTTATTATATTAGGTGTACAACTTTGCTTCCGCCGTTTTTGAATAGATGTATGTAGCGGTAAGTAATGATCGAAATAAATAACCCCATGTGGGCATGCAGGAGCCTTGGGCACCTGTTAACATAACCTCATAAAAATATTAGTCTATTTGTGTCTTCATCATAAAGTTATTCGTAATTGAAAATGTCAGTGTACGAGCCAAATTCTCGTCATTTGCGGGAGGTTTTACTTTTCTGCTTCAATATGAAGAAATCTGCTGCTGAGGCTCATCGAATGCTCTCAGATACTTATGGGGAAGCCACTATTAGTGAAAGGACATGTCGTGAGTGGTTTCAGCGCTTCAAGAACGGTGATTTTCACGTCGAAGACCAACATAGCGGTGGAAGAAAGAAGGTTTTCCAAGATGCGAACTTGGAAGCATTACTTGACGAAGACTCGTGTCAAAGTCAACAAGAATTGGCACAATCATTGGGAGTGACTCAACAAACAATCTCAAAACGCCTCAAAGACATGGGAATGATTCAGAAGCAAGGATATTGGGTGCCGTACGAGTTGAAACCAAGAGATATTGACAGGCGTCTGTTCGCTTGTGAACAGTTGCTTGCAAGGCAAAGACGGAAGGGATTTCTGCATCGTATTGTGACTGGGGACGAGAAATGGGTTCATTACGATAATCCCAAACGCAAAAAGACTTGGGGATATCCCGGCCATGCTTCCACGTCGACGGCCAAACCGTCTATTCATGGTTCCAAAATCATGCTCTGTATTTGGTGGGATCAACTCGGCGTAATATATTATGAGCTGTTACAACCAACTGAAACAATCACAGGTGCTCTTTATCGAACCCAATTAATGCGTTTGAGCCGAGCATTGAAAAAGAAACGGCTGCAATACAACGAGAGACATGATAAAGTGATTTTGCAGCACGATAATGCTCGACCCCATGTTGCGCAAGTGGTCAAGAAATACTTGGAAACATTGAAATGGGAAGTCCTACCCCACCCGCCATATTCTCCTGACCTAGCTCCTTCTGATTATCACTTGTTTCGATCCATGGCACATGGGCTAGCTGACCAACACTTCCGGTCTTATGAAGAAGTAAGAAATTGGATAGAATCGTGGATCGCTTCAAAAGATGTCCAATTTTTTCAACACGGGATTCGTATGCTGCCCGAAAGATGGGAGAAAGTAGTGGCCAGCGATGGACAATACTTTGGATCCTAAAGGTATAATTAGTTTTTTACAATAAAATCGCGAAATTCGGAAAAAAAACGGCGGAAGCAAAGTTGTACACCTAATAATAATAACTTTTACCATTCAACGACAGTTTTGGCCCACTGTAATGGGAACAATCAAATCAGATCCTACAAATATTTTTTGTGTGACTTATCCTGATGATTAACTTCATCATTATTTAGGTATAGTATACATACAGGGTGTCCCAGGGAAAAGTGTCCACCCTGAGTATCTTCCTTGTTGTTCGTTAAAAAAAAACGTTAAAACACGTCAACTTTGATAGGGAGGGGGACATCATCTGGTGAAAAAGTTGTTTTCGAAATGTCATTCCTCTACCCCTGGAAACTACCCCTTTGAAATTTTCAAATTGGAAGAAAGGTAGCGTTATAACTCATTTGAAAGATAATTTTATTCTCTACATGGTCAAGCTTCTATTTTTTATGCTTGTACGTCGGTCTTGTAGAAATTAAACAAAAACCAAATAACTTTGATGGATTGGGGTATTTTATTAGAAGAGCAGCCGCCTCCGTCTACACTTCACACGTATCAATATCGTACTGATTTATTTACGGTATTAACTGGGCACTTGTCCTTGTGCGAGTGTGAGGGGGGAACAGATATGGACATGGTTTGAATAGTAGTCAATTCGACTGGTTTTTTTCGTGTTCGATTGGCCCGGAACAGTACTGTATAATTCCAGATCTCGAGATCTAAGGCACTCGAATATTCCTGAACACAGTCGTGGAACACCTAAACGTCCAGATTACGATTGGGGAGTTTTCGCACGACCATTGGCTATTATTTATATGTAATAGTTTTGAAACACCCTGTACAATAAGTTATTTTACTTACATGACTACAATCTATTTTATGTTTTTCCCGCCTTATTAAAATTACATAGGGAGGTATAAGGTATGTTGTCGATGCTTAGAGTAAAGTCAACTTCTGCTGATCTTCGTGCTCATTTATTATCTTATCCTTTGATAGTACATCTATTAGCACTATTACAATTGAGTGACATCTAATGCATGGTATGCATGCATTTATTTTTTATTTGAAAATTCATGTAAGTAACGTATTTATCATGTATTAGAGATGATCTGTCCTGTCTCAACATATACCTACCCCTACTGCCTTATCTATTATGTCATAATGAGCATCACGTATGAATATGTACCCTTAAGTATCTAAAAATGAGTGAGTTCCACGGGGATCGTAGTTACATCAATGAGATCAGTAGACGCAAACTTACAAAGATAAAGGACTGTATCGACATCACACCAAATGGACCAATCGTGAAGGCAAGAGGTTTCTGAACTCTCGTGATAAACATCAAAATCATGAATTTGATTTTAGGAGTTTCGTCTGGCCAATTACTTTCCCAGATTGAATGGGTCAGTTTCTGACTCTAAAATCGAATAAAAGCGGAGGCTTTATGAATTCCTGATAACAGGTACTTACCAGAATCAAAAGTTCATCGGCATGGTAATAATATAAACAAAGCCTTAGCAGCATGCTTATCGAGAACATAGTTATAAATGTGATTAACAGTAATATGATTTCGTTCTAATTAAAAGATAAAATTAAAGAATATTTCGACTAGAAGAAAAATTACCAACCCTTGCGACTTGCGTTAAGACCGTAGCAATTTGAATTGAGTTCTGAATAAAATCCAACATCATAGGATAGGCCATGTTCTTGTTGTAGATGTTAACATATCTGAAAATGTGGAAATCACCTGAAAGTGGGTTATAGCACGTGTTTGTGACTCACTGAATAATATTCTCGTGTCTGACAATGAGGTGTTTAAAAAATAAAAAAGCACCCGCTTCCTCGTCCTCAATGGCATTCAAAGTTTGATATTTCCGTTTCAAATCCTGAAAATTCCTGAGCAAATGGTCTAGCTTTTTTAGCTGCCTGGAAGGATAGAGAATTAAACTGATCACGAGGATATCGATGACTACCAGAGAAGTAGCCACTGTTATATCGTCTATAACCTGATAAATATACGCCGTCTAAAACTGATAATATTTTATTTGTCCATAGGGCATGTAACTTATTAGACCTTATAGTACTCTTGTACATTAAAAGGAAACCAAATGGATAGAGGCAATTCTTTTACAATCTTAGTCGCATTGCCATATGTTTCTTCAACGGGTCCAACCATAATAGGTTTTATGAAGAATAACACATTCACGATGGTTACGAAGTAAATGTAGATCTTACATTTCCAATTGACGTTTTCAATGTTCTCTCTATCGAGTTTTTGAATCTTGAATTTTGGAATATTATATGATGAAAACTAAACCATTGCTAACTCTACCAATCCATTATGAATAAGGTCTCCCTTTATTTCATTTTCAATAATTGTCTTTATCATTTTCTTGAAGCTGGGACTTATTCGTGTTATCAATCGCCTACAGAAAGTAACGGTTTGTAACAAGGTAACACATAGATTCGAAGACATCAAATCTTTTTAATGGGATTTTCGTTCAAGATCAAGTATAATTCTATGTATGCCGTGACTATGAATAGGGCCCAAAAAACAAGTATTATGTTGGAATATACGTCATAAGCGCTTTGCATCTTCTTGTTTTCTGGAAACACGAACTCCGACGGCAAAATTCCAAACATAAAGCACCCTTTTACGGCTATTCTCAAGTTTTCACATTTGGGGTATATTTAGAAAAAGTCTTTAGGATAGGGAACTAATATCCAAAGAGATGTTTTATACTTAACGGGATTTTGAAGGTTGACTTACGATCATGTTGCCCGGTAACTGTAGCTGTAGCTATCACTTGGCAGATGCAAATATATAGTTGCCAACAAAGTGCGGCACTGAAGTAACTAAACTGATAGGAATATTGGCAAATGCTGCAATGAAACGACAATTTCATTTGCAACAAAAACCAAAACTTTCCCGAGCAATTTATGCATTTTACCTTTATTTCAACTTATGCGTTTGCATAATGTGGGTTTCTTTCCGGAGAAAAGATCCTCACTCAAAGGGCGCCTCCAACTGGCGCCTACCTACGAGACTGTGCATCAAGTCCTACAGCTATAAAAGTTCCGGAGAACTCCTAAATACCCCTCCTTTCACCAATTATCTTTTGGGGGATACTAAAGTGGTAGCTTTTTCCCAACTTGTTTAGGAGAAGGGCTTCTTTGTGGTCATTGGATTATATTGTGTTCCTCCAACTTTTTGGGGAAATTACTTGAAATAAAAAAAATCCATTTACCCTAACATTCATCGCAAGAGATTACTCAGTATCTCAGACTAGGCACTTTCCGGCTTCTTGTTGGATTTGTGTCCTTTTAAAAATTTCGGAACTAGAGAAAATTATTCATTGTGAAGCCGACAGTTATTTGCGACATACTGTATAATAATCTGACCATGGTACATTGGAGTATTGTTCTCTTATTTAGTTATCATTTTAATCCTTACGTATGTACAATTATAAACCAATTATATTAGTATTTAAGTGTCTAGTTACTATTTCATGACTCTATTATAACTTTAGTCTATAATTACTATTAATTTAGCCGCATTGCAAGAACGGGTTTTCATTATTGATAAAGAAGTCTTTCCGACTTTTGTATCCACACATTTTATAATTTAATTTGCATATTTATTGGCGGACCTCGGGACTCTGATGGCAACTCGAGACACAACTCTTTCCTGAAATCGAAAGATACTTGACGGTAAGACAAAATCAGGTTGTGACAACACGAAATTATCTAAAACTGGTCATTCGGAACGCAACAGTGATGAATGATGAATGCAGATATAGATGTAATGCACCTGAAACCATTCAACACATCACCGAAGGCTATCAAGTGGTTGCAGGGATGGAGTATGAGGAGCAACACGACTTGCACACATTGAATTGGGAACTGCCTAGTAAGCTGGGGCTCCTACAAGCGAACAGGATCCCCTATGAGTACGCATTGAAGCCTATTTTGGAGAGGGAAAGAAATTTTTTGTATTGGGAGCGTACAGTTTCGATAAACCGTACAATAGATCACAATAGATCAGACATAATACGGACCGTAACACCTAAATGTTTGGAAAAATAAAAATTAACCGAAAAACAATAATAACTTTTTTCTATTAATACGGAAACATCTATAATTAATTTAATAGCGCAATTTGCTCGTTAAAATAGGTTTTCCGTACAATGCCAGTATCGAATTCAAAGAAATACTACAACAACAATAACAAAGTAATGAAGAATTATGGAAAAAAGATGACAACAAAATATTCGAAATTATTTTAAAAAGACAGATTAATAATGTGTCACATCTCCTTTGACTTGAGAAATTGTTTGAATGACAACTTTCCCAATCGTTGGATAGGGCTAAATAGTCCTCTAATATTTTGGCCGCCAAGATCCCCAGGCATTACGCCTATGGACTTTTTCCTTTGGGGAACAATTGAAAATAAAGTGTATGGCACAAAATCTCGAACCCGATAAGAGCTTTACAATCGCATTAGAGAAGCATGTCAAAGTATAACTTAGCAGCAGTTAACAAAAGTAGTTCATAATAATCATCGACGGATTGAAAAGTGTATTAGTGAATTTGGTGGATTAATTGAAATGGATAATATTTAGGTTAAAGAGAATATTTTTTGTTAAGTATTCAATATTCGTATAAAATTCATATACATTTATTCACATTAATTTGCCACATTGTTGTAAAAAAATAATAAAACTGTAAAATATTTTTTGCACACCCTGTAGTTCTAGAACAGTGAAATTCGACACAGATAAGTTTTAGGCGATCCTAAAAAATAATCCGTCGTTATTTTTTTTTCTAAAAAAATCCCTAATATAATTTTTTGGAATTTGAGACCCTACAATTGAATATACTTGGCGTAGCTTAAAACCGAAGAATGCAAGTAACTCGATTCTGAATGCGTATTTTGAAGACCTTTCGACCAAAAAAAAATTACTTAAATCCGTCAATAAATAAAGATTTTATAAGGGTGGTAAGTCCTTATGGTGGACACCGTGCAGAGAATATTTTTGGATGCAAATAGCTTATCCTGCCTTCAATAGATATGTAATTTTTTTTAGTAATGTATCTTAATAAGGTTATTTATATCGCTATGTCAAAGTGTATAAATCCATCATGTTTGCGATTTCTTTTTTGAAATAGATCAACATATTTGTTTAAAACGGTTTAGCTTTTACCTTATGTCGTGTAAAACTAACAGGATAGAAATTCTTGAAACATTGTGCGATCTCAAGTTGGAATATCATTAACCACTAAATTCACAATGTCAATTAAGTGAGAAAGAGGTCAGATAATTTTATCCTTACAAAGTATCTATTTAACACTCATCACTAACAAGTCTTTAAGAGTTCAATTTTAATATTGTATAATACAAAAATCGATTTTTTTTAAGGAAACTTTTCAAGCTAGCAAAAATATCGGCATTTTAAAAATAGTAAATAATATACAGGCTGTGCCAAAAAAGTGCGACTACATAAAAAAAAATTTCCTTAAACAGAACAACTGTAGCATTTTTCTCATATACTTGAGTTCTATGTAAGACATCTGTCGGATTCTGGATTTTGCACTGGATATATCATTTTCAAGATATGCGTTCGTATAAAAATTTTAAATAAATACCGGATGATTTTAAGTAAAGAGTAAAGTACGATACATCCTAATTCACAAATTTTTTCGAAAATTAAATTTTATTATTTTTTATTTTTGTATACCTACCGACATCCGTTAGCAATTATAATAAATCAAGAAAAAAATTGCTCTACGTTTTAAAAGATGATTAATATAGCCCTGCCAATTCTAAAGGCCCAACCCTGTACTCTATAGTAAAACAACGTCAACCTGTTCGCACCTACCATTAAAACCTATTTACATGTGTTAAAGCTAATGATTATTGCAATTTATTTTTCCAATAGATAATAAAGTTTTCAACGTATTTTTCTACTTCATTCAACTAAGTTTATTTTCTTTCGTATAAAATTTACATTTTATGACATACGAAACATTGTACTTTAGACCTCGATTTGATAAAAGTGAATCATGTTCGAGGTGAAATATCATATACAAAATGTCCCAGCTAAAACTTGACACCCTGAACAATTTGTTTATTATGCAATTTCTGGAAGTTCGATAAGACTCGTTGATTATAGTTTCAAGGGGGGACTTTAATGTACATGATAGCTACTCTCTTTCATCTTTCCCCTTCCAGACTCACCCCCTTAAAAAACTTAAGTGGGAAGTAGGGCCAAGTGATACATTGTTTGAAAGGGTATTCAATAGTCTAAATAACGATGATTATAGATTTTGATTTTCATGGCTCTATCTGCCAAAGCGGCTTTTTTTTATTATTTATAGTATGTACTAGAAGGTGAAATTAAAGTACAAAATTTATTTTGTTTTATGTATTGTTCAAAATGACCCCCTTTAACTTCTTGACCATAATACAGTCTATTTTAAAATTCTTCCCTAACATTTGAAAACATATAGGTAGTAAGAGCTAGACATTCTAACACAATTCTTTGACGTAAAATTTCGATTGATTCAGGTTTGGTCCTATAAGATTTCAAATGCCCCCATGGAGAAAATGCAAAGGGAGGTTAAGAGATCTTAACTGCCATTCAGTAAGACCTCTTATGTCAATCTAGCGATTGGAAAAAGTAGTATTTACAAGGTTGTGAACTTCTACATGAAAATGAGGCGGTGCTCCGTCTTTCTGAAATACTAATTCACTTTTCAGAATATTTTGATCTCCCTGAAGCATTTCAGTTATAGCGGGATAAATGGTTTCTTGTAAAAGTTGTAAGTAACCTGTTCCATTTAAAGTTTGATTAATAAAAAACTGTCCAACAATGCGATTGTCTAGGATTCCAGCCCAAGCATTTCTTTTGACTAAATTCTTAGACTGTACTTCTCTTACCAAATGTGGATTGTTACCGCTTCAATGTCTGCAGTTGTTCCTCTTGAGTTGTCCATTGAAGAAAAATGTACATTCATCGGAAAAACATGTATTGTAAAATAAGATAAATTTATTTAACATCTATTTACTGAATTTTTCACATAATTGAAGACGTCGATTAAAATCAAGATTGTTTAATTTCTGAACTAATTAGATTATACAGGGTGTCCCAGATAAGGATGAACAGCATGGGGATCTTGGAAACGGTAATAGATACAAAATGGTTTAAATTGGGAAAAAGTTGGGCAATTTAAAGCAAATTAATAATCTGTTTTTATATCGACGAAATTCCGAATGGTTACGAAGATATCCGGAAAAAAACGAATTTGGCGGTTTTCGTTTTTTGCAAATAACTCTTATACGGTTATAGTTAGAGGAATAAAAGTTTTACATTATTAAAGCACTTTTTTGAGAACTGTTTAGCAGTGTTGCCAGTTTTCTTGTTACATCCTTACTTTCGGAGAAAAATGAGTAAACTTTTGATTTTCATATGGGCGTGATATCAATTATTTATATTTTCAAAATCGTCATAAAATTCCCTTTTCAGCCATGCATTACATTTAATATTTTTCTCAGAAACTCTATGAGTTATAGCCATTAAAGCATTTTTTGATAAGTAGGCCATGATTTTGACTTATAGTAATGGTGCACATTAAATAAATGAATGCTGTGGAAACGTCAACATTATTTAAAAGTATAAATATATTACTGGTATCACCCTAAAATTAAAAAAATAATTGTTTCAAATTATGTATTTAATAACAACAATGCGGCTAAACTTGGATCGAATCAAATGTTGACGTTTCCACAGCATTCATTTATTTAATGTGCACCATTACTATAAGTCAAAATCATGGCCTACTTATCAAAAAATGCTTTAATGGCTATAACTCATAGAGTTTCTGAGAAAAATATTAAATGTAATGCATGGCTGAAAAGGGAATTTTATGACGATTTTGAAAATATAAATAATTGATATCACGCCCATATGAAAATCAAAAGTTTACTCATTTTTCTCCGAAAGTAAGGATGTAACAAGAAAACTGGCAACACTGCTAAACAGTTCTCAAAAAAGTGCTTTAATAATGTAAAACTTTTATTCCTCTAACTATAACCGTATAAGAGTTATTTGCAAAAAACGAAAACCGCCAAATTCGTTTTTTTCCGGATATCTTCGTAACCATTCGGAATTTCGTCGATATAAAAACAGATTATTAATTTGCTTTAAATTGCCTAACTTTTTCCCAATTTAAACCATTTTGTATCTATTACCGTTTCCGAGATCCCCATGCTGTTCATCCTTATCTGGGACACCCTGTATAGCGGAAAAATTTATGATTTCTTATGATACAATGGACCCTAGTCCTTGATATTCCAATGTTTTTTACTACCTTTCTTACTGACGGAGTATTATTCTTTAATAATTGCCCCCCAAACACCGCCACTTCCGCCACATCGTTCCTGGTCTTTGACGCTTAGATTGTTTATTATCCACAGATCCAGTTTCCATAAATTTTTTCATTAGCTGTAAAATATATTGATTTTTCATTGCTTTTCTTTCTGGGTATCTTGCATTAAATATTCGCGCTACAGATCTTGTTGAACTATCGTTGTTTTGGTAAATTTGAACTGCTCAAATTTCAAATCCTTCTTAAAGCAAAAACACTATTTTGAAAAATTACTTTACGTATGAAATTCGGCTTGAATAAAATTGGAACTAATGAAAATAAAATGTTAAAAGTATTTAATGACAAAAAAATACTAATACACTTTTAACTTCTTATCAACACAATCTCACAACAAATAAGTTCGTTTTTTATCGTTCACTTACTAGTATTCTAAATAATAAAGAAGGCTGCTTTGATAGACAGTCATCAAAATCAAAAATTATGATCATAGTTATTTAGGCTATTGAATACTCTTAAATAATGTATCACTTGGCCCTACTTTCCATTTAAGTTTTTTGAGGGCTCTGCAGGAGGGAGGGATGAAAGTGGGCAGCCATCATGTACGTTAAAATGAGTCCTCTTTAAAATTATAATTAATGTATCTTACCCAATTTTCATAAATTGTATAATAAACAAGTTATTCAGGGTGTCTAGTTTTTGCTGGGATGCCGTATATGTATGATCCCCTACGTCTCTACACAGAAATACAGTACTTTCATTTCAAAACGAACCACCCTAAACAACTCTTGAATTATCTATTGTTTTAAAATTTCCAAAAACACGTCAATTGAGATGTCGACGGGGAAACTTTTTGAGCTTATGTCCAAACCCCTATCTTCATCCCCTGAGCAGGGGGCGACTCACCCCTAAAATCTTAAATGGAATGGGGGCTTGAGTGATACCTCATTTTAAAGGGCACGTAAAGACCTTTTCATCTACGAAGTTTCGGCTCATTCCATTTAGCCATTCCAAAATGGCAGCCACTTGAATTTTGCGATTTTTACAACGAAAAAATTATTTTATCAAATGTTCAAAATGCGACCCGTTATTTTCGAGACAAATGACATACCCTAATGAATAAGAAAATCTGAAACTCCATATTTCCTGAAATCGCTCAATGATAGCTTGCGCAATGAATTTCCCAGCTTTGGGGATTTCATCAAAGTTGCCCTATTTGATATACACTATCGCTTATATGTAAAGTAACTTTTTAAATTCGATTTTTTTCTTTAACAACTTACATTTAATATAATCTATTATATTAACTATTCGTTAAAGATAAATATATTAATGTTAATATTTATTTATTAAATGTTTTTAAACTGTAATTAAAAAAAGGACATTCTAAAACATGTGAATAAAAAGTAGAACAATTAAAATATTTCTTATATTTTCCCATACAATTAAATTTTTTATTTAGTATCCGGTAGCATATCGCTTATTTTTAATTACTACCCAACATATATAGGTATATATATATATGTATTGTTAATAGATTTTAATAATTGTTCAATATAATCTTCAGATATTGAGCTCCAAGTATTTTGAACTTATTTGAACGAATCTGCTATATTTGTTATTCTTTTCTTAAGAATTTTTCTGTCAATTTCATCCCAAAGGTTCTTTATGTGGTTCAGATTGGGACTTTCAGCCGGCCAGATCATCACATTAACATTATGTACAGTTAACCACTCTTTAATTATTTGGAGGTATGCTTCGGGTCATTGTCATGTTGGAACATTCACCGAAGGCTCATATTTTCTTTTACCCAAGGAAGCATATGATTTTCTAGAATATTTTTATAAAAATATTAATCCATAATACCATCAAATTTTACTAATGGACCCACTCCAAACCCTCCGAAGCACCCCCAAACTATAATACCGTCGTTTTCATGTTTAACCATCGATTTAGTGTATTTCGGATTAAACCGTTCATTCATTTGTTAATTAATTAATTTAAAAAATTCGTCTGATTTGAACACTTTAAATGGACTTTTATCTGAGAAAAGGACAGTTTTCCATTTTTCATATGACCAGTTTACACGCTCTTTGGCAAAACCTAATCTAGCCTCTATTATTCTTTAAAATGAAAGGCCCCTTGCTGATTTCTTGCCATATAAATCAGCGCTTGTTAATCTTCATTTTATGATACTCATTGATACAGAAACGCGTAACTCTTGTTGTATACAACTTGCACTCTTGAATTAATCCTGGATGGATAAAATGTTAATTCTTCTGTCCATCACTTTATCAGTTCTTCGTTTTCGGTCGCACTTCGGAAGTTCATCTAAGGTTCCTCTATTTTTAAAGTTAAAAATAACCTTTAATATTATTGATTTATTTAAATTTAAATATTTTACAATTTTACACTGCTTTTCACCACTTTCAAATTTTTCTAAGATTTTTTCTTTTAACTGTTGTGATAAACGAACATTTCTTGGCATCATGAAATAATTTCAATCAATACTGTGAGTAGTAAAGCCAATATTACACAATAATATAAATAAAGAAATTGGTTGCTTTAAATATGAACTATGCGAAAAACAAAACAATTTGAAAAAAGTACATAAACAAAATATATTAGAAGTACAAGGTGTTTGAAAGTTAAAGTGAGAAAAGTCTAAGAGAGATTCAGGTGGACACATGATTGTGCGGATTTTTATTTATCAAAATAACCCCCTTTGTGGAGATGCAATCAGCTTTGGAATTTCAAACGGGACCACGGGTCAAGTGACCCTTCATTTGAAAGGTAATAAAATTCTCTTTAACGTGATACCCAATTTTTTAACTTTTGACCACCATTTGTGTCCAAAGTATGCAGAAAATACGGCGAAATATTCACAAAATCCATTTGACGAACTCGAATAAACAAATTTTTTTCTTCACCATGACAGCAATTTTTACTTAACTAAAGGAATTCACCCAAAAATTTGTTTGA
This sequence comes from Euwallacea similis, assembly GCF_039881205.1. Taxonomy (NCBI): domain Eukaryota; kingdom Metazoa; phylum Arthropoda; class Insecta; order Coleoptera; family Curculionidae; genus Euwallacea; species Euwallacea similis. The sequence continues at coordinate 1,558,391 of NC_089637.1, read as the reverse complement.
AATGGTATTTACATTTCGCTCAGCGGTTTAAAACTATTTAGTGCATGTTCCTTCCTTTAAGCTTTGCTTTACGGCGGAAAGGGCCAATTAATTTCGCTACATTTCAAGCACAACGATTGAGCTCGAGTAACAACACAAATTTTCAATGAAAGACACTCGACGAAGACTACTTTTCATGTTTATATAGTTTCCTTGGCACAAAAATTTCGAGGAACAGGGTCTATACATAATAAAAAGCGGCAATCTGAAAAACTGGTCAGACATGAAGCCACCGAAATCATTGTAATTGGCCAAATTAAAACAGACCATGTCTTGAGCATACACAAACTATCAGAAGTTTCAGGTGTCTCTACGACAAATTGCTGGCATACTTTGAATGGTTACAAGTACAAGCCCCATAAAATTGAATTTGTCCATGAACTCAACTCGGACAATCCCAAAGTTTTGTGAGGCGTTGACTGATAGATTTAGACCTAAGACTGATAGACCTAATTCCAATTTATTTTATTCGATTTGCTTTTCGGACAAATGTACCTTTTTCATAAATATATTGATTAAACACCATAACTGTCGATGCTGGAACGATTCCAGTCTAAGGCTTTTCCGAAGGCAACACACTTAATACCCTCAAAGCTGAACGTTTGGGCTGGAATTCTCGGGGACCAAGTAATCGCACTACTTTTTCTCCCGGGAAATCTCAATGGTGAATTGCACTTGAATTTTCTGAAACCTCACTTCTACCCGGTAATTATAGAGGCCATCGAAAATGATGAAACCATACTTCGTTTTCTGAAGTGTTTTCATCAAGATAAAGCGCTTCCGCATTTTACAACGGCAGTATGCCAATTTTTGGATGCAAATTTTCCTAATCACTGGATAGGTCGTCAAACGTCGATTAAGTAGCCGCCCTGATCATCTGATTTAACACTCCTAGATTTTGTTTTGTGGGGCCACTTAAAATAAAAAATTATCTAACCAAACTGGATTCCATGGAAGAATTAATAAGAAGGAAAGTTAAGAAGTGTCACCTAATCCTGTAGTCCTTGAAAACGTTCGAAGAAATATGGAGTAACGTTCATTTTATTGCATAGAGGTGTAGGAAAATAATTTTCAACAGTTAATTACTTAATTTTATTTAATTGTTTGGATAAGTACTAGGGACGTTATTTTTCTCAGAACTGGTGGTCAATGCTAAACAAATTGGGTATAACGGTAAAGTGAATTTTATTACCTTTAAAATAAGGGGTCACTCGACCCATGGCTCCGTTTGAAATTCCAAAGCTGCTTGAACTCCCACAGAGAAGGTTATTTCAAGGAATTTAAAATCTGCTCCATCATGTGTCCCCCTCGAAAACAGAATCGACGTGTTTTGGCGTTTTACGATATTTTTGCAGTTATCTAAAATAACCGTGGTGGAAAGTTTTCGTTGCAACAACCTGTAGAATCTGGAAGACAGGCCAGGGTTGCGGAAACTGCGAGTCCTCAACACCACAGAGCACTGTATTTTTGAATGTCCGTCATTTCAAAATCAAAGAGACATCGTACTAGAATGCGTGGATAATTTGACGCCAACATCCCTCATCAACGGGATGTTGGAATGCAAAATAAAGTAAGACCGCTGCAAACAATGCTATTTCTACGATAGTCAAAAAGTAATAACGTATGCTGCGTGCTATACATGAGGGACAACCCCGGCCTTAATAAAAGAACGGAATGTGCCACAAACTAATCTTTTGGTGGTGGATGACTATGTTAATTAAATGCTTGCAAGAAAATGAAAAATGTATGACCACAACAAATAATTTGGATCAAAGCAATGCAACGGCTAAATTTCTAAGCCTCTTCGGCACTGACGCGTTATCTTCCAGGAACAGTTCCTGATCATTGCAGGCTGAACATCATATTGATTGTATTTAGAAAATTTTCCCCAAGACCAAAAAAATTGGAGTAAATCACAAAGACACTCTCCAGCTTTGTCATTTGGATTAACCTCACTGCAATATTTGAAAAATATTTGATAATTAAAGACATAACGAGACATTTTACTAAGCTTGGAACCTTATTAATGATCGATAACAAATTTGGCTTGTGAACGTAAAAATCGGAATACATACAGATTGGAGCATGAGGTGCTCAAGGAAGCCCACGAATCCAGTCGATGGTATTACCAACGTCAAAATAAAATATTTTAATATGAAAATGATCAAAAATCGAATTCACTCAACCAGTACAATACATTGCCATAATACATATAATAAACAAAACGTATGGGGTGTCTCAAGCTCAACGCCCCTATACCTCTTTTATGGAAACAGAAAGTAATATGAAAAAATTAAACTATAGATCTTCAATAGGATTGGATGACTTCCATTTTGATCTTAAGAAGTTCGTTTCTAAAATGTTGAAGTAACGAGCTATAGCGTCATCAATAATATTTTTCACAAAAACATACCCCAATCCTGACAAAATTATATTAATCCTGTTTTTGCACAGAACTGTTGATAAAGACATTTTTTCTTATGTATGTATTATCATTTAAAATGTATAAGCAAAAATGTTTTTAATTTTTCGTATTATCAAATTGAAACATAATTTTCCTTAAATAGATTTTTCTCGAAAATGGATCAAAATATCGAAATGAAACAAGAATACGTAATTAATAGAAAAATTATTGCTTTTTCAAATTTTGAATCAAATTTTATATTAGATATACAGGGTAAAAAGTTATTAACTGTAAATTCTGTAAAATATGCCATAAGTGGCGATCTCTATTAACAGTTGAGGAATTGTAAAACGTATCTTATTCTTCATCTAAAAAAATATCACTTTACAAATTTTCAAAAATTTAACCTAGATATTTTCAGAATAACGGCAAAAAGATGAATTTTAACTCTGAACACCCTGTATATAGAATGTTGCAAATTAGTAGGCCAATCCACTAACCACAGATTTTTTGAGCGAAAATAATTAGGCTTTCCTTATGCGACTTTTTTCTTTAGCGCTTTATACTCACTATACAGTGAAAAAGTTATTTAAAAAAATAATTTTGTTAAGAACCGGTGTTTCTTGACATATTTAAATGAAATTTTTCAGTGTTACACAATTCGATGAGGCGCGTTTTTCTTATAGTTTGAGTAAAACAATTTGAAACCAAAGTGTAGAAAGTAGGAGGTCATGGACAAGACCCCCCTCCCCTCCTTCAAATCTTTTTGCGCATGCCAATGGTGAACATATTTAATTTTTTTAAATAACTGTTGCTTTATTTTGATTTTTTTATTCTTGTAAAATTTTAATTTACTGCTTGCTTTAGAAGATATTCCAACATATCCAGCTTAATACATGGTACCCATTTTTCGTTTATATCAGGAGCGTATCTATAATTTTTTTTCTGTCCAAAATGTACGTTGCATTATTATTGAAAAATCTAGTAAACATGTATGATGATGAGACATAGTTGTCAAGGTAATGATTAGCTTTTGTTTATTAAACAATATCCAAAGTAACTTGTAATCTTACTTGTAAATAAATTTATAGTCTTACATTTATACTAATTTTACAAACTGAAATGGCTAATAGGGAAAATTTTTTATCATTTTCGGAAATTACTGATATGGTCTTAATGATGAGTATGTAGCTAACACAATAAAATGAACAATAGTAATCATTTTTGATACCGTGATAAATTATTTTTACCATTTATAGGAAAATGCAGTTCTAAATGTTAATTTAGTGGCTAGATATTATGCAGAAACATTTCCTAATCGCTACCATCCAAAAAGAAAATTTGTATCCATTTTAGCTAGTCATTTTGAGGGAATCGAGATAATTTAGGCAGCAGAATGCAAGGCAATGTGGATGACCTTGCAAGCTACAACCAAATCAAGTAGAGCATATTCTTCAAGTAGCGGAAGTAAACCCGGGCATAAGTACTAGATTAATCGCTATAGAAATAAATGGGATTAACGAAGATACATATGTTAACTATAGTGATGTCCATAACGTCTTACGACAAAATTTATTATACCCATATCACATTCAGAAAGTTCGTGCGCTTCTACTACTAGACTTTCTAGCAAGAGTTACTTTTTGTAAATAGCTTGGTCAGCAGAATAATCATGATGTTAGATTTATTTCATTTTCAAATGAAACCCCGTTTACGCGTGATGGATTTACGAATATGAACAATACTTATATATGAGCAGAAGATCATCTAAAAATTGCTGTAGAAAGAGATCGAGTAAATTTTTGTTTAAACATCTGGGCAGAAATAATTGACAATTTTCTCTTAGGTCTGGTTTTCATGCCTCCGCGACTAAATGCTGAACCATTTTTATTTGTTTTAAGAAATGTGTTCATAGATTTACTTGATGATTTACTTTTAAATCTGCGTCAAAATATTTGGTTTCAGTTAGATGGTGCTCCTCTTCATTACGGTCGAAATGTTAAGAATTATCTAAACGTGGTCTTTAATAATAGTTGGATTAGCCGGAGGCAAGCACCTATTCAATGGCCAGTTCGTTCTTCCGATCTTAATCCACTAGATTTTTGTTTTTGAGAATTTATGGAAGATTTCATTTATATGGTTCCGATACTAAATGAACAACATTTGCGAGAAATAATTATAGAAGGTGCAGAACAATTTAAGTGTAAACCACAAATGTTTCACAATATTCGTGTCTCTGAAATAAAAAGGGTTCGGGCATGCATTCAAGAAGGGGGCAGTTATATTAAACATTTTATTTAGAATCATTTAGCTGTATTATTATTATTTATCTTTGACTTTCCAAAATCGTTGTCCATTTACTGAAATAACTTAATTTGCATAAAATTGATTGAAATCTAAAAGAAATATTAAGACAAAGATTTGTTTTACTCATAACATGATATTTAAGATAGTCACGCGATAATAGTAGATCATGTTTTTAAAGACACATTTCCGATATAAACGAAAAATGGGTACCATGTATTGAGGTGGATATGCTGGAATATCTTCTAAAGTAAGCGTTAAATTAAAATTTTACAAGAATTAAAAAGTCAAAATAAAGCAACAGTTAGTAAAAAAAAATTAAATACGTTCACCATTGGCGTGCACAGAAAAAGATGAAGGAAGGGGGGGAGTCTTGTATATGACCTCCCATTTTCTCCAATCTGGTTTTAAATTTTTTTACCCAAATTATAAGAAAAGTGCGCCTCATCGGACTGTGCAACCCTGCAAAATTTCATTAAAATATGTCAAGAAATACCAAAGTTATTAATAAAAATTTTTTTCAAACAATTTCAACACAAACACAAAGCGGCAAAAAAAGTTGCATGAAGAAAGTCTAATTATTTTCGTTCAAGGAATCTGTGGTTGACGGATTAGCCTATTAATTTGCAACATCCTGTATACCCGAAACTATGAACTTTCGGATACGCATATTTACTCCAATCATCACCATTTGACGTGTAGTATTTCCAGTTTTCGATTATCCCATTATTAATGAATCACCCTGTATTTTTGTAATTCTCCAGTTCAGTACTAAACTTGCATATAGAATACACTATTAGTTCCATACACAGCGCGTACTCACTGACTACTCACATTTCCGTATGTCTTAAATTTATAATTTACAGTTCCAGAAAGAAAGGAAAAGTGCTAAATTCCGTCGCAATGCAGTATAACCCATTGGCCTCAGTCGGTACCTTAGATTTTTGGCAACACTAAGACTTTTTGACTCATTAATACAATCAGTGCCAACATTACATTCGAGCCAAAAGCCCGGATAACTCTTGTACATGAAAAGAGAGTAACGATTTCCCAGACAAAGCCGGCTACCCTATTTAAGTGGTCATCCTGAATAATAAGATGCAAATATAAGTACAGTATGAGTAGCTATTAATATTACACCACTATAAAGCTGTATTTAATTTTAACAACGTATTTCATAATGTAGAGGAATTTTTTAGCCAAACATACCTATAAAGGGTGATCATTACAAAAAACCTAAAGAGGGCGTTAAAATATCAAAGGCATGTCCTGGATAAATAGATTTAATATTTCATCTCCTACTGCCAACTTTTTTTAATGATAACTCGTAGCCGCTTCCCGTGACGTATCTTATATCATGTACAGGGTTACCCACGCAATTCGTTCTTTGTAAAATGTTTAACTTCCCACTATCGTAGCCGAATAAAATTTAGTTTCAGGCTAGAATCGACCATTTTGAATCCAAGCACAATATTTTCTAAATGGCTGTACTTCCGTAAATAGCTACCAATTTCGTTAAGTTAAATGGAACCCCCTAATTTTTTGTCATTTTCGGATCTCTCGTTAAATTTTAAGGTCAGTTTAGGTAAATTTTGTTATGTCTAAAATTTACCGTTTTTGAATTATACCGAAAAATATGCAAATTTCTACAGTGACATATTTCAGTGTTTTGACATATTTCAATTTTGTCCTGTTGTCGATGTATGGAATCACTAGGCGTTTTCCGTTGGGTGTCAGAAATGGGATTGCCACACAGAATTCGTAAAACAGGAACGGTATATGTTTTGTTACTAAACTTAGAATAAACTTATATCTACTGTGTACAGAATATGATTGTTACCAGTTGGAGTACATGTGGAGGAGACGAGGCCCAAAAGAGGAAAGAGGCCGTTGGTGGTGTGATCAACGGTTTTATATGGTTTTTGATCGAACTATCCAGAATGTATTCCCGGAAACCGTTACGGAAAATGTTTTCCCGCCGTTGTTTTAGTTCTCTACAGAACCGAGATGTTGCTCTGGTTCGCAGTGCACTGTCACTGTCATTAACAGACGGTTGACACTGCACCGCGCTGCTGGCTCCGCCACAATTTGATAAAAAGTCTTTTACAACCTCCGAAACATAGCTCCGAAGTTGCATAACTTCAAATCTTAATAACTTGGTTATTTCAAATTAGACACTGTCCAGAATCGATCTAAAGAACCTTAATAATATTTGGTACAAAATTAAATTCCAGACTCGAAAATGCTTTAAGGTATAATTTGCCAAATTGAAACATGCCAAGACGTAGTTTATTAAGTTCTTTTTGAGTCCCAGAAAATCAATTCCAAAATTCGCATTGGTACCGATTTCCGTGGGATCTTGCTGCTATTAAAATTTTCAAATTTTTCGGTATAACTTGAAAACGATTTTTAGAGATAAGACACTTTACATAAACTTGCCTTAAAGTTTAACAAAAAATCCGAAAATTACAAAAAAATTAGGAGGTTCAATTTAAAATAACGAAGTAGGTAGATACTTCCGGTCAACCGGAAAGGGCCATTTTGAAAATGTTGTACTTAGATTCAAAATGGACAATTCTAGCCTGAATCCAAATTTCATTAGGCTACGATAATGGGAAGTCAAAAATATTCTAATGAACGGGTTGCGTAGCTAACCCTGTATAATGGGATTAGAACAGTAAGACATGTGCCTATCTAACTCTAGGTAAATTTTAACATATTGTAATCCTTAGAGGAAAATTGAGTTATATTACATATACAAGGTATTCCAAAATAACAAAGACAACAGGATGTTTCTAATTTCTGAAGTTAAAGTAAACCGATTTAGCTGAATTATTTACCTTGATAAGAATTTTTTTCTTTTTCGCAATAAATCAATACCTTTGTTTAAAGTTGAATTAGAAAATGCGTTTTTCCACAATAATTTTGAAACGCCTTGAACCATTTTGATCAAACTTGGTAAACTAATCTACATCAAAGAGTGCTACAATAATACGGTACTACGAAAATTCCCCTATCGACCGGGTGTACAAAAAAGTATTTAAACTCGATTACCGAACCTAAGCTCGATTAAATTTAGTAGTAACTTTTTGATGAGTAAGGATTTTGTTGTTTTTCTTTTCTTAGTTTATAGATTCTATTTTTCTAAAGTGTTTTTACCTTTCCTTTATAGTCAATTCCCAAACGTTTTGGAGCAATTCAAATTTTTATATACTAGAATTGAGTTGTCTTCTTTTTTAAGTATTTTTACTTAATTTTTGTAGGTAATTTCATTTTTTCTTAGATACATGTGGAAATTACATGACTTCCTTATTACATCGCATGTTGAAAGCCTCCAATATTGAAAACTATTCAATCAAAAAAACTTGGCTAGCCAATTTTTTTATTTTTAGCAGGTACATACATTCATAAACAAATTAGAATTCATGGCCTTCGTTTAAAAATAGTTCAAAATTCAAAAGTATTTTAATTTTGAATATAAGTTAAATAAAATTAAAAATGAGAATATGATTCTAATTTTAAAAAATGTCGAATTGCTATAAAATTATACAGAACTAAAAGGAGAAAATAAAGGAAGAGGTAAAAAAATTGGAGGAATGTTGACTATGAGCTAAAATTTTTAAAAGAAATTAAATTGCTACTCATCAAAAAGTTTCACCGGATAGACAGGTTTCATAGTATTATATTTTTGTAGTATTCGTTAGTCAATGTAAACTGGCGTACCGATTTTGATAAAAATGCTACAAGGTATTTCAAAAATATAGAAGAAAAACGCATTATTTAGTTAAGTCTAAAAGAAAAGTTTTCTTCTACTATGAAAAGGAATCAGTTTCGCACTATGGTGGTGCACAATTGATGATATCCTGTCGTCTATGTTATTCTGGGACACCCTGTATGTTACATGACTATAAAAGTTATTTACGTGTAGAAAGCTGAAAGAAGAAAATTACGCCCATGATCGAAGTTTAAGACCCGGTACGAAGCAGAAGGCCTTTATTTGGTCAATGGCGTAATCCACCTTTCAGCCCATGGTATGTACAATATTTTAAGCGCAAATTATGCTTTTTTAATCTTTTACATGCAATCAAAATAATATCAGATCTAGATATTTAATTAAAGATGATCAGAAAATTAACAGGTATTCATTTTACTTTACGACCCGATGCTGTGGGGGACGGGCCGTAAAAATGTTGCAACGCCTGCTGATCACAAACTTATTGCTTTTACTAAACTAAGATGTAAATAAACAATTTAGATTCATTTGTGCGTAAATTAAGATAATTTTACATAAGTATTGAATAGTCGAATTATGATATTCTCTCGATGAACTTTCGTGCTGCGGCCTCCGGAATAATTTTCTGAAAAAAAACGATAAAATGATTACTATTTTATACAATATTTATGAAATAGTTTATAATGTGTTGACGGTGAAGATTTACAGGGTCATTGGTTATATTTTCACCACCCACCTAGAGGTTTTTCTTTTACTCTGAGAAGAAAAAGTTAAATACAAAAGTTGTAGATAATCATATGTAGTTTATTTCTATATATATGTCAGGGTAATATTAGAAACGTTTTCCATGTTTAACGTTATAATAATTTTTGGAAAGAAAAAATAGAAAGGCAAACTAACGAATTCACTACTACTCGACCGCCCTTCTGCCCTTCTATCTCTTAACTGCTTGTTCTTTTTCCCCTCTTAACTTTCCCCGATCGGGTGGTCCTTAAGACCCAAGGGGAGTACCTGCTAGTCCCTGTTTCTCGTGGACAAATCCCACACGTGGGCACTGAATTATGTCGGTAGTAGTGACCTCGTTTGACAATGCTTTATCTTTAAGATGGCTTTGTCAGCCTGCCCCTCATCTATTATCGGTTCTAATGGTACAATTCTAACTTAAGAACTAATAAATCTCCGACATATACATATATACATTATATAGAATGTTCGAGAAATGCGTGGCATGCCAAATTTATATTTTTTTTAATGGAACACCCTGTATATTATTGCATTTTTGGATTGTATGCCAAATTCAATGACTTTTCCATATAGTATACCCTATGTTGAAAATTTACCATTTTTGAATAAACTATTACTACTATCAAATTCACACCATTGTTGGATACCCATCCAAATCACCTGTTATGCCTCATTCAGATCTAACCGATAACCAATATACATAAATCGCTCAACTTAAGGGATGTTCTGGTTTGACCGTGAGAACCATTAGATAAAAATATTCCCGAGTACACTTAACACACCGTGACTTTGTCGCCACTCATCACTCCTTATCAGTAATCTGGCCTTTCGCAGAGTTACATGTGTTAAGACGTTAATTGCAAAAATTTTTTAAGGTCTGTTTTTTTCATTCAACCTAAAAATTCTAAATTCGTGGGAACTTATCTAATCTGTGTTCTGATTGGTCAACTAGAACAAAATGGGCAGAAATCAAATTATGCTCATTTTCCCTGTTTTCCTTTTTTGGGTAGATTTAGAGTGGAACTCCAGATATAAACTTAAATTCAATATTCCTCCAAATTCGAACAAAACTTTTACTTGAGATTCGAATAAATTCGGCTAACTAAGAAACAGGTAACTAAGCAAATGTTCAATGCAAATGATTTTTTTATATTCGACCATCGCTTATTCAAAAATAGTAAATTTTCGACATAGGGTATACTATATGGAAAAGTCATTGAATTTGGCATACAATCCAAAAATGCAATAATATACGGGGTGTTTCATTAAAAAAATATAAGTTTGGCATGCCATGCATTTCTCGAACATCCTGTATAATGTATAATGTATACAGGGTGATTCATTGGGAATGGGACATCGCGAAACCCATGATAGGGGACACCAAAATATGACGATTGGACGCAACATGCCTTATATCAATGTTGCGCGTTTCAGAATTACAGGGTGTTAAAAGTTAAAATTTTATTTTAAAATTCCTTAATAACTTTTTGTGTTTTCATAGCATCAACACCAAAATCGGTGTACTTAGGTTTTGTAAGATGCCAAATAAGGATTTTGATCTAGTTTTTACGAAATTTCTAGAGAGCGCTAGTTACAACCCACCGCTTCGATATATTTGGTCGTATTTTTTTATGAGTGCAACTAAGGTCAAATTTTATTCAATAAATTGAAAGAGCGTCTATTTTTGCGCAAAAAAGGTTTTCTTATTCAATTCCGATATCTCTCTTCGTTTACGAGATTTTTACCTATAAGCTAATTCGTGTTCCATTTCAACTCGGTTTTATTAATTTTCAAATAAATATTTTGCCGCATTAAACAAATGAAAAGCCATTAACAAATGAAAAATAAGTTTTATTTAAGCAGCTGTTCAAAATGACCACCTTCCACCTCAATGCACTTTACTAACCTTTTTCTCAAAGATCTTTTTATTCTAAATTGCATATCGACGTTATTCTTGATTTCATCAGCTACTTGTTGAATTTTTTGGCATAATTCTTCGCGAGTATTAATTGTCCCTTTGTATACTATTGCTTTCATACTTGACCATATTGAGAAAATGGGTTGAGATCTGAACTTCTCGCAGGCCATGGAAATTCACTTCCACGACCGATCCATCAATGTGGAAAAACATTGTTCAAATGTTGGCGCACTTGGAGAGAAAAATGTGGAGTCGTTCCGTCTTGCATGAACCACATATTTTGACGTAAATATAATGGAACATCTTCGAGAAGTTCGTTAAGTTGTCCTTGCAAAAAATGTAAATACAGAAGGCCATTTAAATTGGCTGGAAGTTCGAAAGGACCAATAAAAAAGTCACCTATCACACCACACCAAATGTTTATCTTAAATTCGTGTTGGAAATGTGTTTCTCGTACAGCATTTGGATTCTCAGAATCCCATAAATGGCTATTTTTCCAGTTGAAAATTCCACGGCGTGTGAAAGTTGCCTCGTCAGTAAATAAAATTTTGTTTAAAAAATTTGGATCTTCGTTTTGTTTCTCTTGAAAAAATCGAGAAAATCTTAAGCGAGCAGAACGGTCTTCAGCGAGCAAATTTTGAACAGGTGTTAAATGATATGGATGGAATTTTTCTTTATGTAAAATTCTCCAGACAGACGATTGACTCATTCCCATCGTTGCACTTAACCGACGTGTACTTAATGTTTTATTTTCAGCAATTCGTACTAAAATTTCCTCTTCCTGTTCAACCGGGATAGTCCTTCGAGCATCATTGTTTTGGCTTTGAGGGCGAAAAGAGCCTGTTTCGCCCAAATGATTGTACAGGTTTCTGAATAATTTGTGATTGGGTTGTTGTCGGTTGGGATATAATTCAAAATAACTACGCGCTGCAGCACGACCGTTAAAATGTATTTGAGCAAAAACACAAATCACATCGCGCATCTCACTAAAGGAAAAGTCATTATGCCTTGGCATTTTTACTTTTAAATTACTATTTTTTACTTAAAAAGGGCAAATGACAAGAAAAGAGTCTAATTACTTTGACAAGCTAAAGTAACAATGGCTAAGTAATGCGTTGCTATGCAAGTGAATCACAGCCACCTCCGTTTTTGAGGAATTGAAATGGCACGACACGAATTAGCTTATAGGTAAAAATCTCGTAAACGAAAAGAGATATCGGGATTGAACAAGAATACCTTTTTTGCGTAAAAATAGACGCTCTTTCAATGTATTGAATAAAATTTGACTTTAGTTGCACTCATAAAAAATATGACCAAATATACCGAAGCGGTGGGTTGTAACTAGCGCCCTCTAGAAATTTCGTAAAAATTTGATCAAAATCCTTATTTGGCATCTTACAAAACCTAAGTACAACGATTTTGGTGTTGATGCTATGAAAACACCAAAAGTTATTAAGGAATTTTAAAATAAAGTTTTAACTTTTAACACCCTGTAACTCCGAAACGCGCAACATTGATATAAGGCATGTTGCGTCCAATCGTCACATTTTGGTGTCCCCTATCTCGGGTTTCGTCATGTCCCATTCCCAATGAATCACCCTGTATAGTATATACTATAGAAATAACCTATATATGATTATCTACAACTTTTATATTTAACTTTTTCTTCTCAGATTAAAAGGAAAACCTCTAGGTGGGTAGTGAAAATATAACCAATGACCCTGTACAGCTCGTCCAACTTAACTTTGCGGGTGAGATAATGCGCATAATTACAGAACAAACAATCGGCAGGAACGAAATGACTCTAAAATATTAAAAGTATGGAGCGACATAGAGTCCATGACAAAAATGAAAAGTAAAGACGCTTTTATCTTGTCCCTTCTCGCTCTTGCCCAGGGCGCCAGACATCTGCACAGGTTAATATGTCAGATAAAATGAGATATAGAATAACGCAGATAGCTACATACCTCAGGTACTATTACGATACCTATTTAATCTTTATTTATTTACAAAACTTCTATTTAACATATTTTATGTAATTAATCTTTATCTAAGCTTTTCTCAGACTCACTGCTATCATTTTCTTCACTATAATTTTTATCACTGTCCCTATCTTCTCCCAAATGTATAATTAATAGGTTTACGACAATATTCAGAGGTGGTGTTGCATCTATATAAAATCTTTCCGTTTTCTTTGCATGTTCACAACATGATATCCACTCGTTAAGTGTAAAGTTTTCAAAAAACTGATTACAATATGCCTCAACTTGTTTCAAATTAAAATTAACATTTCTTTCATTTTAGTATTGTTTCATTGCTACCCACACTAGTTCTGTTGGATTAAGATCCGGATAGTATGGGGGCAACCTTAATACTGTATGTCCTTTTTCTGTCAAAAGTTTATCAATTTTATACGTTTTATAACGAGGTTTATGAAATTTAATCACATAGTACAGTTACACATTATACAGTAATTAAAAGGATTTTTTTCTTTTGGAACCATTTCAACAACTTTCCTTGAACTCATAGTTGGTACTTTATTAGATTGAACATTATGTTATGGGGCATTATCGATGACAATGATGCTCTTTGAAGGCAGATTGGCGATAAGTTTTTCTACCAGCCATTTTATATAATTGTTACAGTTATGATAATTTTCTAATTTCTGAGGGGACCTAAATTTTAAATATGCATTTGGCACAAAACTATTTTCACCTTCAGCATTATCTACAATAATTAATCGTTCCCCTTTAGAAATTAGTTTATATAGGCCTTTATTAGAATTATCGCTCCAAGCTTTACTATGAGTATGGGAAGAATATACGTATAAATAATAGGACAGTGCTCACTATGATACTGAGTTATACTTCTCAAATAATTAAATCTTATAGTTTGAATGTCTAATTTTTCCATTAATAATTTTCTATTACTTTTCATTTTTCGCCATCTAAATCGCATAAACCGTATAATTTTTCTTAAACTTTCACAACATCCTGAATAATTATAATTTTCTTCAAACGTTTTATAGCTACGGCTCAACGTTGGAACCTTATTTTCTTGTAAGTAGAAATTTATAATGAGTTTTCTTAGCACACCGATATCACATTTGTCTAGGGTCGATTTAGATTTCTGTGGTTTTCACTTTTTAGGTCTTAAACACATAGAAGATTCTCCATTTTCTATGCTTTTCATTTCTTGGGAAATCTTCTGAATGATTCGAAGAATTACACCAATAGCCATAGTAACTCGTTCTTGAATCTTATCAAATGATTTCAGTGATTTATCTGCTCAGCTTCGCGTCTCATAAAATGCAACACATTTGGAACAACTTTATGAGCTTGCCCATGCAATACTTTATGTTGAAGTTTGGATTTAAAAATCTTTACTTCTCCCATTTTTCCGCAAGTTAAGAGCTCTATAAATCGTTACACACATGCACTAAATCAAGAAAAATTGTGTAAATTTTGTTTTGGAGTGTACCGCACCTTTCGAGCCACCTACCAGTTTACCGCGCATCCAATACTTTATCTCTTCACCCACAAAGTTAATTTGAGTGAGTTATATAACATGGAGATTTCGTAAACAGTATACAGGGTGTCCCACTAAGATGTTCGCGGAGGATAACTCAATAACTATTAAGCTTAGAGAAAAAGTGTAAAGACAAAACAGACTTTATTTTTTCAACACTACAAACTAAAAATATTTTCGTTTATACAGGGTTCAGCATAAAGCTTATGCAATATGAAACTTCTTTATTTCAAATGGAACACTATGCACATTTTTGCACTTTTAGATTCCAGGCATTAAACTGATCAATTAACTATTAGAGTTCCCTACACCTAAACCTAACCGTTATTGAGATATTTTGACTTAAGAGAAAAAAATTGCCAAAAAACCATTCCATTAAAATGTAAAATTCTTAGCTGTTACCAAAGTTGGCTTTATGAAACTTTGTCGACATGTTAACCAGACATAATAGATTAGGTTGGCAGGAAAAGTTTTTATACATATTATACAAGGTGCCCAAAAAAATGTCGCATTTGAAGAACTTTGAAAGCAGAAAAGTCGATTATTTTAAATGAGACACCCTGTATATTTTTACATCTGGATCCTGGATGGTCTGGATCCTAAATTTAATTCTGAATCAATTTCTATTAGGGATCCCTATGCCCAAAATTAACGGTTTTGCTATAATTTGCGATTTTTTGATTATTGGCCAATAATATTCCGAAATATCTTAGTTGCCTTGGAAAAATATGGCTGCTTCTATAAATGACATTTTATATTATTTAACAAACGACTATCTCAGTTTAAGCAAACAAATATTAATTTGTCATTTCTTTAACTTTTGGTTAATTAGTATAAAGCCAACTTTGATAACAGCTGAGAATTTTACATTTTAATGGAATGGTGTTTTGGCAATTTTTTTCTTTTTAAATCAAAATATCTCAATTACGGTTAGGTTTAGGTGTAGGGAAATCTAATACTTATTTGATCAGTTTAATGCCTGGAAGCTAAAAGTGCAAAAATATACATAGTGTTCCATTTGAAATAAAGAAGTTTCATATTGCACAAGCTTTATGCTGAACCCTGTATAAACGGAAATATTTTTAGTTTGTAGTGTTGAAAAAATAAAGTCTGTTTTGTCTTTACACTTTTTCTCTAAGCTTAATAGTTATTGAGTCATCCTCCGTGAACATCTTAGAGGGACACCCTGTATATACGCATCTGGTGACATGAGAAAGAAGATTCACAATCTATAGAATAATCACATGGTGGGGCAAGTGTACTTTTTACACTATCTCCCGGATAGTATACCGGAGACGCGCAGCGTCGAGGAAGGTATAATCAGGAAGCAATAAAAATTTATTTAGTGTGAATTATACTATTTTTTCAACTTCTTTGCCAGAAAATTGCAAATAATGTTAGAATAATGTACAGCAGAAAATCAGTAATTACAGGTGTGTAATCACCGTGTAATGAACCTTGACACTATTATGTAAGATTATAAATAATAGTATATTCTACAAGGTCGTAAGTACATAAATATGAACCGAACGTTAAGTTTGAATCCCGAAACATTCTGCGCTGCGGGATGTAAGACGTGAGGCATATAAATATTTCCATCAAACGTAACTTTTATTGCAGTCCAAAAAATCAAATCACCCTAAAATACGTTCTGAGATATCATTCAACACTCTGAAATGATGGTTATTTTTAATTTATACAGTCGTGCAAACATCATTAATGTAAACGTAACAGTTGTACATTACATTTTTTATTTTTGGCTACGATATTGGGAAGATTTTTCTAATGTAAACCAATCTACGCCACTGATTTTACCAGAAATGACCTTTCAATGAACCTTTCAAATTAAAAACAAATTATTTTGTTTAAATAGGATTAAGTATTTCTTAGATACTTGAAAATTGACAACTTTTTGAAAATACCCTGTAATTTTGTTAATTATTCAAAAAAACGAAAATCCGTCAAACTTGTCTCAAGCTATCTACCAAAATTATTAAATGGCATTAAAACAACAGTTCTCAAGTAATCTTCCACCTGGATGTATAATCCATTATTCCATTCATTTCGGCAAACTTTGTATATCACCACCATGAACATCAAACAACGATAAGGTTTTCGTACTTACCTGCCCTAATTCAGCTACGAAGGCCAACAAGGATTTCTTTGGTGGCCTGCAGACTTTTCTGTCCATCTCTTGACAACATAAATTTGGGAAACAATCGACAGGTGTTTGACAGATTTTAGGGTGTAGATCCAAATGCGCAGGTGGCGGTGCGGTACACTGCATATAAGTTGTCACACTTTTTAAAGCTGCAAATTGAATACTATACAGGGTAAGTCATAGTTAGATTCGAAATTTTTAAAAGTCGATTTCTTGACTCAAAATATTAACATAACTTTTTACAAATGTCCTGTCCCAGTTCCGACCACTTAAAGATTGCTATTAAAAACTCATTCACTCTGTATTGTTTGATTTGTTTAAAACGATTAAAGCTACATCAACCATTTTTAGTATATTTTACACTGGCAGCATGAGCGATTATTTGATTATAACAGATGATAGAAATTCGATAAGAGACTTACATTCCAGGAACATAAATATTGTGAAAAGTAAGGCCCAATTTCCTCATTTGTTTCCACACATGTATATTTGATATTTAATTATAAAGTTTGTAGGGCTTTTGTATAATATTTTGAGTCGAGGAATCAATTTTTAAAAATTTCGAAACTAATTATGACTCACCCCGTATACAGAGTGAGGCACTCCAGATGCTGCTTTTGTTTGATATAAATCTATTTGATATATCTTAAAAAGATTTTAACTATTTTTAGATTTAACATTGCAACCGTTTGCTATCTCGTTTTATATGGGAAAAAAGTGGAAATCTAGAATAGTTGCAGCGCAGAATATCTCATAAATTAGTCAAGGGCTACACAATAACTGTCCTTAATGACTCCTTTGAAGTCGAATTGAATATACGTCTTAAAAATATAGCTTCTTTCATTTCGGCGATATAACATAAACTTACATTTTTTAAAATGTTGATACCAGTATCACCTTTTTAAATGTAAAATGAATTTTTTTTAATTAAAAAGGTTTTATAAGCTCTTTCTGAAAGTGCAAAAAAAACAAGTTGACTTTCTTAAAAATCTAAGGAGTTACAATATAATAAAAATACAATAGACAACGTTGTTGCTACAGAGCAATAAAAAAAGGAACATTTACAGCGACTCGCAGCTTAAATGATGCTGTCAATATTAAAAGAAACTAACTTGTCTCAAGGGCACAATATTTGTTAAAAAAAAACAACACAATAAAATTGAATTAATGTGACTTTTTTAAAAACATATAAATTAATATTTTACCTCCGATGTTCGTATGAGCGGAAATAATACTCTACCAAAAACGCTTTTTCTTCCTCTGTTAAAACCATTTTTAAATCAAATTTAACTGCAGTGTACTATTAATATGTCAACTTGACATGACAACAATGACAATTAATTCAAATGTGACATATGCATATTACATAAGCAACTCCACAGCACCCTCTGTTTCGGTACTGTTTATTTAGGCGGACACTGTACTTTGTCAGTCCTCCTTTGTTATCAATGATTACCTGTAAGTGAAGCATCCACCTTTATCGTAATAAAAACGATAATTATTGTTAACTCCTAATTTCTGGTCACTTGATACAAGATGTTATCTTAATATATCCAAATACATGTGTTGGTTCATAAGTCTTTCGATAAAATGGAAGTTACCTACTATAGAGGACATACACCCCCACAACATCGGTCCATTTCGTCGTGCTTCACTGTAGCTTTCAAATTTTGTTAGTTTAGCTCTTTATTAGGCTTTTCCCACATTAATATTTTCCTATTCAGCCTAAATATGTAAATTGATTTTGGTTTCATCAGCAAATATATTGAAATCCAGAAGTTTAAACCTTTACTAATGTGCTTTCTGGTGAACTTACATCAGTACCCCCTCCCCCTCTCTTTTTTCTTTGGCTAACAAACGGTTTACTTCTGGCAGTGCGACCTTGTATGTCATTTTTCTCAAAATGCGTCGGATTGTTTTAATTTTGGACAACTTTGTTTATTGGTCATTTCTCTTACAATCCATCGTTCTTCCTGTTTCATAAATATTTTATTTAGGACCATCCGGTATTTTTTCGCGATTTTGTTTTCGTTGCAATAACGCTCAATGATGTGCTACACAATTCACGGACATATATTTACCATTTTGACTATGTCCCTATGGGTGTATCTATCTCAGTAATGGATTAGAATTATAATAAATTTCTTTCACCAGTCGTCGTTTGACGACCCATGCTTATGTAGTTTCGTTTAACTGATTGACATATTGCTTTGAAATGTCAATTTAAGCAAAAAACAATTGCTACATCAATGCCGACTTCGTAAATTTAAATCGCACATAAAATTTAATAAATATTTATTTTTACTTAAGAGCGGTAAATCTGAGTAAAATACACTGCGTGACATAGAAAAGAGAACACCCCGTAAAAATGATTTGATTTAAATAATTTTTGGTATGCATGTTGTTTACGCCAAAACAAATACTTCATTAAAAAGTTGAACAAATTTAATTGTTAAAAACTAAAAAAAATTTAATAATTTGTCGGTCCTCCGCGGTGTCTTATACATTCCTGTACACGTCTAGGCATGGATCTAATGAGGTGATTGATGTCCTCTTGGGGGATCTCATTCCAGGCTAACTGGACAGCATGACACAGCATCGCTAGGGTTTGCGGGGGATGGGGTAAATTATGCAACCTTCTACCTATAATATCCCATACATGTTCGATCGGTGAGAGGTCTGGAGATCGAGGTGGCCAAGGTAGCAAATTGACTGCATTTTGTTGGAAGAAGTCCATAGTCACTCTAGCCACATGTGGTCGTGCATTGTCTTGTTGGAAAACTGGATCAACAAGAGTTTCCAGATAAGGCACAAGATGAGGTTCCAGGACTTCTTGGATGTATCGCTGGGCTGTCATACTGCCTCTGACGAAAACTAAAGGTGACCTGCTACCATATGCAATGGCACCCCAAACCATTACCCCAACAGTCTGATGGACATGCCTCTGTATTGCAAACTGAGGATCCCATCTTTCACCCCGTCTCCTTCGTATTCTTGCCCGACTATCGTGCATACCGAAACAGAATCTGGATTCGTCACTAAACACGATGTTATCCCATTCCAGAGTCCAATGTATCCGTTCTTGGCACCACTGTAGTCGATTTTGACGATGATTTAAGGTGAGGGGTAACACGAGATAGGGACGGTAGGAAATCAATCCAAAACTTCTTATGCGGCGATAAATGGTTCGTATCCCAATGGGCCTTCCATACTCAGCGAACCACTGATCCGCCAGCGTCCTCGACGAGACGAACCTATCTCTTAGGGCCATAATTCGGAGTCGGCGATCTTGGCGTTCTGTAGTTCTTCGAGGTCGTCCAGTACCTGTTCTTCTGCCTGTTTGCCCTTCTTCGAACCATCCCTGACAGCATCTCACTATAGTGTTTACACTACGGTTCAATCTAGTGGCGATTTCCCTAAATGACAGACCAGCCTCTCGTAGACCCACTATTCGACCCCTCTCAAACTCGCTCAATTGATGAAAATTTCGCTCTATTCTGGTTCTAGGCATATCTCTACGCAGTTTCTAAGCACACTACACTCCAATAAATGTTATTTTCCAGTTGTATTGTTGATATTTTATTGCAATTTTTATATTTAAAAAAAACCTAAAATTCCGAATAACTCGTAAATACGTAGATAAATATGAGTGAAATTTTGATCGTTTCTGCTATACATATAAACAAACATGCATACCAAAAATTATTTAAATTAAACCATTTTTACGGGGTGTTCTCTTTTCTATGTCACGCAGTATATTAACTTATACACCTTCAGAATACTTATATTAATTTAATTCACAGTATATTGTCTTTTCAAAATAAATATTGCGCCTCTGAGGCAAGTTAGTTTTTTCTAATGCAGACTGCATCATTTAAGTTGTGAGCCACTGTATGTAAAGAACATGTATTTTTATGGGAATATCATTCATTATATATCGCTGGACACAATAATCCAAAAAATTTCCATGTGCTTTCCTACACGTTCAACACGACGTGTTGTCCTTTTGAAAACCCTCGTCGTTGAATTCTTGATGGCTTGTGAATTTATTTTTAAAATACATTCTTAAACAACTATCTTGAGATGATTGATAGCAAAAAATGCTTTTTGCTTATAAACGATTTATTTCAAAAATCTCCATATAAAATCTAACGAGGTCAAATCAAAAAAGTAAAAACACCATTTCCGTCTAAAGAGCCTTGAATTGCGTTGCCATGTCAAGTCAACAAACATTTTTTATTTTTATTAATATAAAATTCATTACAATACTTGAACATAATACATCACTGCAAATGAAATTTCATGTAGAATCTAATTTTGTAAAAATCCAAAATGGTGCCCATAAGAAAATCCAAAATAATCCATGATATCTCAAAAACCATTCGTCGAGTAGAATACCAATCACACCAGTAGAAAGTCAGACAAAAGGTGCTCAAATAATGTTTCATTATCCGTTTTCTGTGAATAATGGTTTTCGAATTTTTTAAATAAAAACGAAAATCCAAATTTTCAGTTTTTATCGGGTAGTTCTGAAAGTATTCGGATTTTTTTTAATTCGCAAATGAATTATTGTTGAGCGTCAAAATACGCAACTTTGCCTCCATTTAACCTTAGTAGACTTAGTATCTTTTACCGTTTCCAAGATCCCCATACATACATAGACTCGAATTTATTACACCTTGTATAAACAATCTCTATTTTCTCGGAAAAAAGTTATCGACCGAACAAATCTTTCTGCCCATCGTATAAAATCTTAACTTTAAGTGACTAAACATTATTCCAAACCAAACTTACAAGCTACATCTGGAAGTGTTCCACCAGGGTGGTCGAAGGAAAGAGGAAGCGGGATTGTCTCGTCTGTCTTGTTAAGCACAGTGGCTTCAATATAGTTGAGTTGTAAGGATTATTCTTTCAATTCTTCCGCAATCGTAGTAGTTTTTCGGTTATTTTTGTCAGAAGTGTGCGTTCATGTAGTAATTGGTTGAGTGGATTGTGTAACGGGTTTTCGGGGTGTCTTGTAATTAGTTTTAGTATCTGGTCATAACATTTGATAAGAAAACTTAAGACAGTTTCGTAGCTAACGTTAAATCGAAAAGAAAAAGCCAATTTCATGTCGAAATCATGTTTTTTTCAAGTTGTTATAAATACTGGCTTTTATGGATGGAATTTGTTTCTACATCACAAACATTTTTGATCGCTTATGAGGCTTTTTGCAATGCCTCCCTACTAAATCTGTTAAAGCTCTGTTTCTGGTCTCTAAAATAACACAAGATAGAAAGCAAGCGGAACTACTACCACTTGTATTTTTATGTAATTTTTGATACATTTTTGTAATGAAAAAACGAGATGGTTAAACTGAAGAATACATTTAACAACCTCACTGCAAATAACGTTGATATTGGACACTCCTTTGCTATAGTTATACATTAATGTTGATTGCATATTACCTGCAATCATCTTTTGTCTTCTAATCATGTAAGAGGTGATAATAAGTAGGATTAACAATATATGACCAGTGATCAACCGTTTTAGGCATGAATTAATTATGTTTGTGTAATATTATGTGTTTAGCTAGCCAATTACTCTACCAACGCACACATATGATGAAAATCATATCAGAAAGATCTATGTAACATGTCTTGCAAACTATTCAAATTAAGACAATCTGATGGAGATTTGTTTAATAACACCTACAAGGGGCAACTTTTATCTTACTTAACCAGTCTTTTAACAGCCGCCTTTCTGGAGATGCTAAAAGATCTGTCCATATGAATGTTATAGAAATGCCTTTGTAAATTCTTTGTAAAAATAATTAAACCAGAGAATACCAAGCGAGTAATATCTTTCGTAATAATTAATCAACTAACCTGCAGAAATATCCATTCTCTCTTGACCTTTACCTTCAAATATGAGAAGCACAGCACAACCGAGTAACAACCAGTACTTATATTTTATTGTCCGCATTATAAATGAAATACTAATTCTTTGGCATTGCAGGCGAAAAACCAATCTCTAGATATTCTATATTATGTATGTCGCTGTACTACTGATTCTAGTTTTGAATTCAGGTAGGTATGCTTTCGAGCCAATAATTAAAAAGTACCCCCCGTTATCAAGAATTCGACGGTGTCATTGCATAATGCATATATGGGTATGTGCAGATGTCGTATATTAGGTACATAGGAGTGTGGTTCGGTATGTGTATACAGGCTGTCCCGGATAAAAATGCACTCTACAGGGATCTTGTAAACTATAAGAAATAAGGAGATAGTTAAATTAGAGAAAAATCGTGCCTTTCTATGTTCTGCAAAATCGTGTCTTCAAATTTGAAAAATTTCGAATTGATCTGAAGTTATTTGAGAAAAGTCGATTTTTCACGATTCCTTTTTTACCGTTTTCTGATTTTGTTCCTAAAGATATTTTAAAATAAATTTGATATTTTCATTGCCACTTTTTCTTCTCTACAAAATGGTGCTCTTAGATTTTCGATCCGACGTTTCGTTTCTTCGAAACCATCATTAATTTTATTTTTTTTAATAGCCAACAAATTTTATTTTATGCTCAATAAATTCTACTTTTTTTCTGAATCCAACCATATATCACACTTATGATTTATTAAATGGTTTAGTCCAAAAATCACTCTTATTAATTGGTAGTATGTGGTTCCAACAAGATAAACTCCTCCTCATAATTCTAGAAATAATATTAAATATTTAAGATTCAAAATAATTTAATTTCTATCGAGGGTCCCATAAACTGACCACCGCGATCTCCCGATATTACACTATTGGACTTTTTTTCTAGGGATTCCTTAAATGTGAAATTTACTCAAAGACTTTTCAAAATGACGAATTGAAGGTCGCAGTTCGACTTGAAATAAGAAAGATAACTCCAGAGATTTTAAATAGTGTTATGGAAGAAATTGTTAACCAGTGTTCTTTATGTTTGGAAAATGAGGGTGAAATATTTAAACATAAAAAATAATTTAAAACAATTTTTTGTGTGTTTATTTTCTTGTTTACTAAGTGACATCTAAACAAATTAGTTTCAAAGCCACTCATGATGTCAAATAAGTCATGTTATGTTGGAAAAAGGAGAATGAGATTTTTGAATTAAATCATTTAATAAATCATAAGTGTAATATATTGTTGGATTCAGAAAAAAAGTAGAATTTACTAAGCGCAAAATATAATAAGATTTGTTGACTATTTAAAAAAACAAAATTGATGATGCTTTCTAAGAAAAGAAACGTCTAATCGAAAATCTAAGAACACCATCTTGTAGAGCAGAAAAAGTGGTAACGAAAATGTGAAATTTATTTTCAAATATTTTTTAAAACAAAATTAGAAAATAGTAATAAACGAATTGCGAAAAATCGGTTTTTCTTAAATAACTTCGGACCCATTCAGAATTTTTCAAATTTGAAGACGTGATTTTGCAAAACACAGAAAGACGTAACTTTTCTCTAATTTAACCACCTCCCTACTTCTTATGGTTTACAAAATCCCTATAAAGTGTATTCTTATTCGGGACAGCCTGTATATTTTTACGGCAATGCACATTACCAAGCATTTTTTGTGCAAAAAATACACAAATGATATTTCATTGCGCAGCTTGCCTTTTTTTACCGAAGTTTAATTTTCAAGATATTAAACGCGTAATCTTTCTTATCGAACGAAAATTGTTCTTCAAAGTAAGCAGTTGAAAAATGAATTAATTGTTAAAGTTTGACTTTCACGTAATTTTGGTGACAAAGTAAATATATCTTAATTTTGTTTTATCGTAAACTTAATTTGAAATGTTTTGATTGTACAGGTACGGTTAAAAATAAATTTTCTACTTCACTAACGATATTTTCAAATTTGGTATTTTGATTTTGTAGTTCGATTTCCTTCTGATTTTGCTACAAAAAAAACTACATCTTGTTTTACTCTGAAATGGATTTAGTTCACTTTAGGCATTCAAAATTATCACAGTTTACAGCTCTGAGTATGCTACGCTGTCAAAAAACACTTTCAAGATACTTCAGGTGAAATAGTTCTTATCGTTTTTTCTTTCACTTCAACAGAAACATTTATTTTTGTACATTTCATCGTTAGCATAACCCCATATAGAAATCTGAGGAGTTCAAGTCTGGCCGTTTTGTCGGCCACTGTATGATAGCATGTCTCCCTTAATAAAAGTAGATGTTATCAAATACTTCACAACAAAAAAAATAATGATAAAATGTTAAGACTTAAATAAATAATTTCGTAATAAAATATTTCAAAAACTCTTTTTTGATAATCTTTAGATATTGCTGCATAAAATATCTCTAAAATTCTACACAGCATTCAATTAGAAAAGAAAAACTGGGTGGTTCTTTAATTAGATAACATAAAAATATAATTTAGCATCTACTATACTTTTTTCGAAAAATTAATGTGCTTGCATAGATGTAGTGAGCACTATCAACAAAAGAGCAAACATTTACAATGAAAAAAATTATTCTTCGTGAAAATTTGTGAACTAGGGACGTTCAACGGCTACACCGCATTTAAAGGATTTCCAACGAACTCTTAAATGTTATATCTTACCGCGCAGTTGTTTTTCTATTTTTTCTAGAAAGTGATCAATTTCAATATTTCTAATTATACTCCGAGGTACTAACTTCATTGAATCCTTTTATAAACATATGTAGATTGTCAGCTTCACGAGTGACGCACTGCACCAGCAGGTTATTAAACATTTTTAAAGAAAAAAAATGGTACGCTATTAGTTTTTACGTCATTTAGGTTAAGTTAAGTTAGCGGTGCACATTAAAACGGATTTTATTTTTCTGTTCGAAAATGATGAGTCATTCAATAAAAACTCAAAAAATCTTTCATCTTGAATGAAACGAAAAATAGGAAAAAAAATTTTCCCGAGAAACCAGTAGCGTACCATTTCCTGTAAAATTCCATTTAATATTGATATAATATTATTTTGGGAAAGTGATGAGAAAAAAATGCCATTTTTTAAAAACTTTTTTTATATTTGGTAAAAACTTTATAATATTCTTATATTTTATATTTTTATATATTTTTGTTTTTTAAGAACGATCGAACTTTGGTTATGAATAACTGTCAAATCGAATTGTCAATTTGCCGCGGTTTTTAAAATTCATATTTAATAAAGTCTGATATATCATCATGAATAATTTCACGCTTAAACAACGTTATCAAATTGTTCAAATTTACTTTGAAAGTCAATCATCAATTCGTGAAACGCATAGAAGACTACGCGAAGTATACGGCATACATAGACGTACATTTGAACAAGCCATCCGTCGCATTGTGGATAAATTTCATACCACATACTCTCTACAAGATATAAAAACACCACTACGTAGAAGGAATGTACGAAATGAAAGAAATATTGCCACTGTAAGCGAAAGTGTAAATGAGTATCCAAAATCATCAATTCATCGTCGGTTGCAGCAGTTAAGGCTCTGTCCGTCGACTACGTGGAAAATTTTGCGGAAAAATCTTGGCCTGCACCCATATAAGATCCAGCTGGTGCAGGAATTGAAGCCACAAGATTACCATTTGCGTCGTTCTTTTGCTGTTTGAGTTTTAGAACAATTGGAAGTTGACCAGTTTTTTATCGCAAAATTTTGTTTAGCGATGAGACGCACTTTTGGCTTAGCGCATTTGTAAATAAACAAAATTGCCGAATATATAGGAATGCCAATTCAGGAGAAATTCAATACACCCCGTTATATTCAGAACAATGTACCGTTTGGTATGCTTTATACGCTGGTGGCATAATCGGCCCTTACTTCTTTAAAAATGACGCTGGAGCAAACGTTACGGTCAATGTAGAACGTTACCGGACCATGATCAAACAATATTTTTTTCACAATATGAACCATATTGAACCAAACGAGATATGGATACAACAGGATGGTGCTACGTCTCATACGTCGAATAAAACTATCGCCTTACTGCAAATAAGATTTGAAGATAAACTAATTTCGACAAATGGACCTGTTAACTGGCCACCCAGGTCTTGTGATTTGATACCAATGGATTATTTCCTGAGGGGTTACATCAAGTCATTGGTTTGTGCAAATAAACCAGCAACATTTGATGCCTTAGAAGCCGATATTGTTCGTGTTATTCATGACATATATCCACAAATGCTCGAAAGTTACTCAAAATTGGGCTGAACGAATTAAATTTCGTCAGGAACAGCCGCGGTGCCCATATGGCTAAAATTATTTTTAAACATTAATGTCACAAAATATAGTTTCAAAAAAAAAATGATCCAAGATGCCTTTTGTACTATTTTTTCAAGTTTGAAGTTCTATCATTCTTAAAAAAATACCCGTTATATTACTGTATAAAAAGTCAATTTAAAATTGTTAACAAAGTAGACCATGGAATCCTAATGTTCTCTACTCATCTTTGTACAAGTGTTAGGAAGATGAACACTATGAAATTTTCATGGCTTAGTACTTTCTGTGCGCTCCTTATTAAAAATATTTAAAGATATACAACATTTCAAATAATGTATAATTCAACATTGAGTTCAATAAAAAAAATTATACAACTAAAAATTTGAATTTGAAATGCAGAAATCATATTCATTCTGACTCTTTAAACTCAAATTTTGCTCGTTGCATAAGTGAAGCAAAGCGACAAACGCTAATGGACAGGACAGTTCAGATGCCACTTTCTCATCAAGAAATTGCGGCAGTTGCTGGTACATTTGAGAAAACTGGATTCGTTTCACTTGTGCCGATGTGTCCTGAAAAGAAGAGAATTTTCTTAGTGATTTTAAATCAGAAAATAGTTCCAAATAACATAATGATGACACGAAATTGGCTCGTATGGACAGCAATACTAATATTTACAGAATGTATTATGATGTGTGTACCTACTTTATACACACACAGATGCCTGATGAAATCAATAAGTAATAACGCGTATTGCCGGGTTGCCAAATATCCTCCTTCCTTTTTACTTGAGTACTAACGAAATTTTGCATAAATGGTGTTAACACCTTCCTAACATGTCTATTCATACTCTCTAATAGGTTCTTGTTTGTAATTTCTCACGGCTGGTTAACCACAACAGGCTAGGTTGTTACAATGACGTAGTGGAGATCCTTCATGAATTTCCAGCAGATGTATTTTATAAACGAATCCATAAAATGGTAAAGTTGATGTCCGCCTGTGGTTTCCATGTTCTATTCTTTTTCCTTCTTTTCCAGGCTACGCCCGCATGTGCATATATTTTCTACGCTTTAACACGGAGTAAAACCATCCTGATTTTAACATCTGTACATGAGCATATCATTTGTACTAAGGCGCGCCACTAACAAGGATAGTGCTTTTTCTTACTTGTATACATCTATGGTTGGCACTAGTGCTTTTTAAGTATCAACTAGAGTCTTACGAATTTAACATTTCAGCACATTCCATCTATATAACCATTAAAAATCGGCTATTGCCTTATTTTTCGGTTGCAATGAGAATTCAAAGTTGAAAAATATTTTATGGAATTCATTTCATTCATCGACAGAAATTATTAATAATGCTTGGCCTAAACATGTTTTTCTATATTTCTCTATTTTACTTATTAATATTAATAAATATTAAATTTATTTTATTTACCTTTTGCCAAAAAATTATACGACCACAAATCATTTAGTTCAGGCAATACAATCACATGCATGGGCAGTAGCAACAAATGGTAACTAATTTGAACGACTGTTAATAATAAGACGATGTTTGGTTTTGCTTTTTTACTGTTTAAGACAAATTTATATATTTTATGATATGCATTTTTTACTAACAGCCTTTCTTCAAAAGACGACGACAAAACATAATGTGTAGACTAGACTTCACGTAAAATGTATTTAAATAATGATTATGAATTTACGATTTATTATCATTTTTCATTAGATAAAAATATATCACTCTTTCAATTTAGCACATATCTGAGCCGTAAATCAGGAATCAATTAGAAAATGTAAATATGCTCAAAAATAAACTTACAAATTTTTTTTTTTGCGATAATGCACACCACACTGATTCCTTCAGTTTCTTCATATCTATCTTCTTAGCTCTGGTCGCGTAATGCATAAAAGATTGTTGCACCTGCAAAATAAATTCTATTGTACTGCTCAAAAACCTTTCATCAATTTAATTCATTCTAATGTCTCGCAACGATTCCTAAATATTGCAACAAACCGTATAAGGTGCATCGACCATGTTATCGCCGGTAAATTCTGAAGCATACTCGTCATTTGATCTTGGAAATGAGCAATCCATATCATCGGAGGGGTTATCTGTATCGCCTTCATTGTCATGAATATTTTCCTAAATAACATTGCAATTTAATAAAAACGAGTTTACGTTTAAATTACAAGAGGTTCAGTTAATAATATGGGACAGTCTTGAAAATTATGGGTACCTACGTTAAAATGCCTTTATGAAGACTTTTTACTACCGTTTAAACTGAATACTCTGCATATTATTACATTTTTAGAGTTTATAAAGAATACTTAACACACCTCATGCACACACGCAATAGGGAAAATTTTAAATTACCATATAAAACATGTTTTTGACTGAAACTAAGAAAATAAAAATGTTACAGTCATTTAAAAGTGTAAATAAAGCTAAAATGAACACACTGTACATTTCACGGACACAAAAATAGCTAGTGCTATAACGAGGAAGCAATAACATTTGTACGGTAATACATTTTTTTAACTGGTTTGCCACGTATTCGTTGTGCCATGACGCATTTTATGACCCCATTTTATCCCATTTTGCTATTGAAGCCCCAGCTCACAACACGTTACTATTAGTCTCAGTAAAAGGTTGGTGTCACTGGTTTTGAAAAATTTTAAAATTAAACATCGAAAAACTCGCGGTCAACATCCAAACGGTAAAATTCGCGCCAGTCTGACTTATGCGAAATTGAAATGAGAAAAATATTCGCCCACGACATGAAACTTTTCTGTCATTCTAGGGAATTTTAAAATATTTTTAAATTGATTTTAAAATGTGATTTTAAGTGTCAAAATTAGAAAACGCTTAAATACTTACCGATTGTGGAAGACAATAATGACTATCGTTGGGATCATCGTAGTTGTAACTAGATACACAATAATCCACTTCATTTCCCAACGGTTTCTTTTTAACCACTTTCATAGTAGGGATGGTGCAAAGATATTCCATATTTTCTATCATTTTTATAGCGGCAGTGTTGCGCAGAGGCATCAAAATCCTGAAAATTTTAAGTATTTTAACTAACAAAAATTTTCGAAAAGAATGAGCCTAAACAACACTCGCTGATTAAAATCAAATATTACTGTGAGATGGATTGTATAATCGATACTACAATACAGTACTAGTGTCCCCTTATCACGATGAACCAATCACAGACTAATTACAGCCGTAATTTACACTAGTGCAAAAATACCGGTAATTTTCCTGGTCATCTATGCAATCTTGCAATCAACTGATATAACTCAATCTTGTAGCCATATTCTTCAAGGATGTTATTCACGAAATATTCTTCTTATATAAAATTCGTGCAACGAATATGAATCCATAATTTTCATCGCATTTATTATTTTACCCTTCAAAATACTAAGGAGATAGATTTATTTAAATAAGCACAATCGTTCCGCTACTTTGTTAGAAGTTGAATGACATAGATAACTCATTTATTCAAAAGTCAGCCAAAGCAAACTTTAAAAAAATATATCAGAAAGTGAACACAATATAGAGGGTACTTTTCAGATAAATCACTGCATAAATTAAGTTATTTTTTCAGGCGATACTTAATAAATTTTAATTTCAAATTGCCAAACACGGAATAAAGTTAGTGCCAAAAGTACCTTACGTCGGACCTGTTTAACAAACATTCAAAAATTCATAACGTCACCTCAAATCGTTTCGGTTATTGCGATTAAAAAACCATCTTCAGGGGCCACTGTTTAAAAGGATTTAGCTCCATTGAGATCCGTGTGCCGACCTATCTTTATATGAAATTTGCCTATTTTTTGCCAAACACAATCACCCCATAAAATATCTACATCTCTTTTTACGACACCTTGCATACCGAGGCTTGATTAAAAAAATCCATATTTTTCTTTTTATTTTCATTAATATGTGATTGAAAATAGTGGTGCATTATACACTCAGGTTCTGGAGTACAATACTGTGACTTAATCATTAAATTTAAATTCCTATGGGCAGTGCCTGAACTTAAAACATCAGAGACATAAATATTTCACAATGGAAATGATGACGACATTGTGGTCGATTAGCTCTCTAGGTAAATAATGGCTCACATACCTGTCACTATTAACCTATTGGTTACCCATTTTTGGAAAAAAGGCGAGAAAATATACCTATTTAATAAATAATGAAAAAAATAGTAAACACTACGCTACAAAGCATTTTTTATCTGTCTGGAGCAATAGTTTATTTTGGCGATATGGACACCTTGGGTTCGCACTTTTTTCTTCTCGACAGAAAAAAAAAAAATTTCATCTAGATATGTAATCTTCTGTTTCAAACGGTAGCAGACGATAAAGTTCATAGGATTAATAATCTCTGAGACAGCCAGCAAATGCATACGTTTTGAAACGAAAGTAAAATTATCGTTACAAAGGAAATGTTCAAAATGGAAGTTACAAGGTATTCAAAATAACTAACTTTCTAGTATCAGCCACAACACATTTCTTTTTCTTTGGCCTCGTTCCTTTGTTATCAAAATCACTGGGCGTATCGTGATATAGTGCCATCCAGTCAAATGGCTGCGGCTCAAACTTTCTTTTCGAAGGTTTCGTTTTTCTTCTCTCTTCTTTTCTGTCGTTTCCTAAATATAGGATAAGTTTTATTAGTTTTCACCTTTTATTATTGTTTATACAAAATGTACATAGAATATAAGAACCAAGTTTGCCATAAGTTTGTAATTTCAGTTTGGGTTTGATTTCATCTTGAACAGTCATATTGGAAATTACCTTTTTGTTCCAATATTTTACGGAAAACACATTTTTATTAAGGTTTTTATAAGGTAACACACGTATTATTTATTTTTTATACGTCCCTCATATGACGTTTCACCTTTTTCATAATAGTCATTAAAACGGAGACGTAATAAATCTCAATTTTCCAAAGCAACACCTTATAATATTTTTTTCCTTTCAGATTTTCTATTCAATACTGAACATATTTGAGAAATCTGCATAGAATCTAATAACGTAAAAATATTAAAACGCGTTCTACAAGGCACTGTGGCAATTGTTACAAATAACTTTCCCCGGTTATTGATTAATATGTTTATGAATATAGGAATTAAACAGCACTTCTTCCCACTCATTTTTATACTGTTTGCATTATCCATCATAAACGTTAAAACATAGATATTAGGTCGTGTAGTATGAAATGAGTAGATTCTCGAAGTGCCACATTCAACTGCGAATAACTTCACTCTAAATCTATATTTGGACTTGACTTTTTTATGTGGAAAAGGCACATTCTTCCTCTTTCGATCAGAGTTTAAAGTGTTAAAAATTATTGAAAACTTTTATTTTTATAAACATTTTTGTGCAGCCATGCAAAATAGTGAAATTCGTGTGTTAATGAAATATGAGTTCCACCGTGGAACCACAACAGCTCAGACGGCTCGCAATATTAATGATGTGTTTGGTACTGAAGTCACTTCACAGCAAACAGTATCTCGTTGGTTCATGAAATTTCGTTCTGGCAATTTTGACCTGAACTAACCTGAACAAATGAACCACGTGGACGACCTGAAACTCAAGTGGATAACGATTATCTGAAAGCTGTGGTGGAAGCGAATCCACGTCAAAGTGCAAGCGAATTATCGTTAATATTCAGTGTAACCAAAAAAACAATATTGACTCATTTGGCTGAAATTGGTAAGGTGAAAAAGCTGGACAAGTGGGTACCGCATGAGTTGAGCGACATACAGAAAGAACGACGTCTCGAAGCTTGTCTTTCTTTGTTGTGCCGGTATAATAACGATCCATTTTTGAATCGGATTGTTACTTGTGATGACAAATGGATCCTATATGACAATACCAGACGTTCATCGCAGTGGTTGGATCAAGATGAACCACCAAAACATTGTGCGAAAAAACATCTTCATCAAAAGAATCTTATGGTGTCCGTTTGGTGGTCCAACGCAGGTGTCATCCATCACAGCTTCATGAAACCTGGTGAATCGATTACGGCTGATGTCTACTGCCGACAACTGACTGAAATGATGAGGCAACTGACGGTTAAGCAGCCAAGATTAGTCAATCGAAGCGCACCGCTATTGTTGCACGACAACGCTCGGCCACACACCGCACAAGTCACCTTGACCAAGCTACAGGAGTTGGAATTGGAAACTCTTCGTCATCCACCGTATTCACCCGACTTAGCACCCACTGATTACCACTTCTTTCAAAATTTGGATAACTTCTTGGTAGAGAAAACATTCAACTCCGACGAGGCTGTCAAAGCTGCCTTCCAAGAGTTTATCGACTCCCGGCCTGCAGGCTTTTACAGCAGGGGAATCAATGAACTTCCCGTTAAATGGCAGAAGTGTATTGATAATGGTGGTGCATATTTCGATTGACAATAAAAACATTTCATATGAAAAAAAAATGACTAAAGTTTCAATTCAATTCTACTCATTTCATACTACACGACCTAATACTATACTGAGTGACAAATAAAGGTAAACACCCAGTGTTTGTATTTTTATTTCAATAATATTTTACAAGCTAATGTGTTTTGGGTCCAACTACAATTGATACCATTTTAAGCCCTATTTGCACAACAATCTGCCCTTAAGTTTTTTTGTACTATTCCGTGTTGTAAAGAATTTGTCCCTACATTCGTAGCTTGACCCTTGATTGTTGAAAATATTGTTGCTAAGCATTCTTTAAAGGCGACTGCTATGCCTCGACGTAACCTTAGGAACATTCCTCAGCTTAATGACTTTGATAGAGGACGGATTGTAGGGTTACGAGAAGCAGATCTTTCCGTTAGAGAAATTATGAGAAGAACCAATAAATCCGTACGTACCATTTTGAGATGTTATCAAACATGGACGGAAGAAGGTCGTCAACACAGATCTAGGGGGACCACGTCCTAGGAGAACAACCGAGCGCCAAGACCACTGCCTTAGCTTTTGGCTCTTAGAGACCGTTTTAATACTACTCGAAGGATTGTCCATCAATAGTTTGCAGAACACGGATGCGTACAGTATATCGTCGGATACAGAGTTTTGAGCTGTTTTCTTTTCGCCCCCATTGGGTGTTGCCCATCACTCCCGAGCATCGACGTAACCGTCTGCAGTGGAACAGAGAAAGACAACAATGGAATCAGGAATAGAACAGTGTTGCTTTTAGTGATTAATTCTGTTTTTGCTTATGGATGTATGATGGTCGTGCAAGGGTAAAAAGGCGACGTGGCAAAAGGCTTGATCCACAGTTCGACGTGGAAAGGCGTGTTCATCATACCATAGAAGTAATGGTATGGAGTGTCATTGCATATGGAAATAGATCACCTCCAATCTTCATTAGAGGTAACATGACAGCCCTTCCTTATATTCAGGAAATAGTGGAACCATATGTCTTATTATATGTTGCAACCATTCAAAACGATATTTTCCAACAAGACAATGCCACACCACATATGACTAGAGTGACGCGAGAACTCATGAACCAATACTATGTTACCATTTTACCATGGCTGTCAAGATCACCTGACTTATCCACTATCGAACACGCATGGGACATGATAGGTCGCAGGTTGTTGAATTTAGAGCATCCCCCTTAGACATTGGCAGCACTTAGGCATGAGGTAGAGGTAGCCTGGAATGAAATACCACAAGATGCTATAGACCACCTCATAAAAACAATGCCAAGGGGTCTGAATGAGTGTATAACATACAGAGGGTTTTCGACACATTATTGAATAGTTCCATGCGGTGATCAACCGATTTGTCTCAAAATGTTATCTAATCGTTGTTGGGCCCAAAACACATTAGCATGCAAAATATTATTGAAATAAAAATACAAACACTGGGTATTACCTTTCTATGTCATTTAGTATATTTTCAACAAATTAATTTTTGAAATATAGTAGAACCTCAATTATCCATGGTCCGGTTATCCTTTTTTACTTAGTTAACCGTGTTGATGACCTATTTTGCTCCACGGTGCATTTTTCTTTCTAACCCACTCGATTAACCGGATTTTATAAGAAATGTGTATTCGCCCTTACAAATACTTATAGAGATAGTTGCCTCCAACGATAATTCATACATGTACAAGAAATCAATTTCTTTGAGTCATTTACCGACACTTAACATAACTGAAAATATCGACACTTAAAAACTGAAATCCTTTTCATCTATTTACCGATCCTAAGAAATTGAAACCCCGCGATACGGGGATGTATACTGATCGAGTGTCAGCTTGTCTTTGTCGGCTTTCGCGGGTATTTTTACAGTTTAAAAAAATTGTAATCAATGTATGAATTGCCGCTCGAGGCAACTAGACTTCCCCTACTTTCTTTATGTTTGAATTTTGTTATTTATCTTCGTTGAAAATGGCTGCAAAACGCAAGCGAGTAATTTTAAATTTAGAATATAAACTAAAAATACTATAATAAAAAAATACGAAAAAGCCGAAAGTGTTTCTGCATTAGCAAATTCATACAATATCGGTGTTCAAACAATTCGTGCTATAGTAAAACAGAAAGACAAGCTTTTGAACACCGCATCATCAAGAAGTTTAAAAACAAGAAAAGTCTCAACTTTTGATGATTTAAACAAAGCAATTTATCAGTGGTTTAGGCAAAAACGTGTAGAAGGCCATCCTGTATCTGGACCATTACTTATAGAAAAAGCGAAATGGTTCCACAATAGAATGAATTGAAAAACCATTTCAAGCATCACAAGATTGGCTCCAACGATTCAAAACACGTTATGGAATGTGGCAATTAGAAGTTCAAGACGAAAAACTAAGTGCAGATAAAAATGCGGCTGATTTGTGTCTTGTTAAATTTAAACGTTTGATTGATCAACATAAATGATGTCCCAAATAAGTCTATAACGTGGATGAAACTAAGTTGCTATGGATATAGAACGTTTTGATTCTGGTCACAAGTCAAGTAAGAAAAGATTGACGTTGATGCCGTGTTCAAACACTAGTGGGACACATAAACTGAAACTATTGTGTATTGGAAAACCGACAAATCCACGATCGTTTAAAGCATGGACGAACCAAAAAATTTTTAAAAAGTGATTTTTTGAAAAATTTATTTCTGCAGTCAAGTTTAAGCTCAAATCAAAAAACTTACGCATCGTATCCAGATAAAAACATTTTGAAAACAAACGATGGTCAAATGTTTGTGAAATATTTCTCAAGTGGTGTAAAGATTCTTTTAATGTTAAGGTTCTATTAAGGTTGATTGCTATAAGTGGTCAAATAGAAAGTTACATATGCCCTTTTTATTCAAATAATATACAGATGTTTGAAAAAATAGGCAGTTAAAATGATGTACGTCTGGAGCACATAGGTATTTAATTAAATATTAAAATGATTTGACATATGTGGTTTAAATTTGATCCACCGCTGCTCTAACAATTGAAAAATAGTAATTCACTCTATTGACCACGGCCACCAAAAGACTTAAACGCTAAATTTCCCTACTTAACATCTCTAATATCTAACCTATATTACTTTATATTAAGTGAACAACTTTCGACAAAAATAAGGGTTTATAATAAACTTACCACCCTGGCAATTTCCATCTGCAAAAACGTCATGAACTGACCCGTCGAGTTCAGTAATTGGAATCCCATTATCATCGAAGACGACTTCGTCTAAAGTAGTGGAATTTGTAAGTAACCTGTGAAATAAATTATGTAGGAATTATATTGTTAAGTATCCAAAAACAATAAATTTTTAACACGGAAAAATAGGTAACATGTTGATACGTCATCGGACAAAACGAGTTTTGTACGAATTTTGCACTGAATGCTGAAAAACAGTGCATTTGGAACGATCTATTGAAAATTAAAAAAAATATTAAATACAGGGTGAATTTTTTTTGGTGATTAATAAAGGAATCTCGGAAACTAAAAATGTTACGAATTCCTTTAAATTGGGAGAGAATTGCAGTTTTATTGGCATTTGCATCAGGGAATGAGACAGGAATTTATCTTCCAACTTGGTTTATTGATCAAATGCATCATGTAATTTTTGACAATAAACCGAATATGAAGATAAACTCGTGCCAAGTTGATTAGTGCCACAACCCTTTAGAAGGCCAATTTAGAACCACTCTTTCTATTTGAAACAGTTCGTGTTTTACTAGATATTTTAGAAAACAAAATTTTGTCGATTTCTTTAAATCGATCTAGCTGACCTACTATGGGTATTGGAAAAAAGTGTGATTCTGAATAATTCTTATCTGCTATGTTCTATACCTATGTTCAATATTTTTGAATATAATGTATAAAATTTCCCATTTTGTCATAGTTTAAGATCCAATAGTTTGCAAATTATTTATCATCACGAAAAGCATTTGGCACTTCCCGATATCAGTTTTGAAAGACTTATCATAAATAAATATTTTAATATTTTATTTTTTGAAAATTTGAGAATGATTTAGCGAACACTTTTGTCAAATCAGTGGGAAGTTGAAGTCGATCTGATATTAAACCAAATCGATAAAGGCACGATTCGACGCGTTCTTTAGAAAAATACAACAGGATAAAACTCTCTACACTGATTGGGAATTCCATGAATGGTAACAAAACAAATTTAAATACCATCAACCAAGACCTAAACTTAAATAAATGTAAATTACTCATTATTTTCCTCTGGGTCCCACAAATCAAGTCTGAAATCCGTGAATGGTGCACATAAGTGGTACTGGTTAACAAGTCTTATGTCGGCTGGAAATTTTTCACTGTCACCCGAACTTACTGGCAAATCGCTCCCAATTTCCCATCTCCACCCTGGTTCTTTGCTCCTATAAAAATATTAATACATTTATTCCCTTATAATAGCTCAGCTCAGAAAAATATAAGGCAAAACGCAAACATAAGTACAATAAACACACAACAGAAAAAATAAAATGCATGCACTGCAGTAGTCATACTCACACAAACATAAATTTATAACCTATAGGGTCAGTGGGAACTTTGTTTGTAAACAAATTTTCAGTAACACTCAAGTTTGGATCTTCTTTCGCAGAAAAAATTGCCGATTCCAGTCTGGGTATTTGACATAGAAATGCTTTTGGATCATCGTGGACAGTGGATTTTTTAGACCCAATTATCAAGGCGCGCTTTTTCCTTTGCTTTTTCTTTTGAGCTTCAGATTTGGATGCGTTGAGATCTTCAGCATTTTCTTGAAACAATAAACGCAATGTAGAAACGGGTTAACAAGTCATTTTAACATGAATAATGCAAAACAGGAAAAAAATAATATGGGAAAATCTGAGGTTTCCTGTCTCAGATGCCTCTAATTTGGCAGGGCCAACTATTTGGAGAATTTCCAGTAGGTAGCGTAAGTCATAATCAACTCCGGAAGGAAGATACCGTCTTAACATCCATGTATGCGGCTCCATATTAATAAGACAGTCACACCTGAGGTCGTTGTATTGCATTTTCAGAACCTAAGAAGCTGGCAACAACTCAAACGCGCAAGATACATTGTATAGTTAAATTTTTGGTGCCTTTTACAAATGTCCATCAACTTGACCAGATGAAGAGGAACCTGCACCTCGTCACCGAAGCATCGAAATGGTTACTATCCATACACGAGGGTATCTGTAAGGTACCATATATGTAGGGAAACCTGTAAGGTTCACTATATGTTTGGTAAAGATCTACAGGGAAATACTAACAAGAAAGGAATTTACAAAGTTTGTGGCGATCTATCAGGAGAGACTTAAATGTTCTCGGAAAGCCATAGAGACGCTAACAAACAAAATTTTTTACAGCCTTGCAGTTTCCATCACCAATATTCTGATAAGAAGGATCAATGAGTGATAATCTATAGTGTACGAAAACAGTTTGTGGTGTTATACAGTGATATTAGTACGCAAGAAATCTAAGTATGTAATAAGTATTAACAATGTGGTCAGTGATCAAAATCTGTAAATGTGTTAAGATTATTATTCCTCCTCTACTGGAAAACCTGTATTTATTCATGCCCAATATATTAATGTAAATTGTAAATACAGTAGATTTCGATTATAACCAATCTAAAAAAATGCAACAAAATGGGTTCGTTATAACCGTTTAACAAAAAAAAGCTACAAATGTGAATCTTTTATTCTTTAATTAAAGTTGACTCATACACATCAATCTTTACTTAAAAAATCTGTAATTTTTGTTTGCACATGCTTACTTGAAAAATACATTTTATTTATATAATTTTCAACATTGTAAAAATTGTTCCATATTTCTGCTGGAATAGTATGTGACTCTAGAATATCCTAATTTCTGACATTTTTGGACCATTTCATGAAGAGAAAAAACAGAATAGGTAGGGTCTTCATCAGATTCATCATCGGCTTCTTCTATGTCAGTAAAAATTTCTCTAGCTAATATGTTATGTTTATTAATTCTGACATATTCTTCAAAATTGAAATTAAAAAATGTTTCACTTTCTAGCGAGTGTTGTCCCTCAGTACCGAAAACACAATTGGAATCGTCTGCGTGTTTCTCTAACCATTTAGACAGTGGAAGATCATCTTCTGCGTCGAACTCATTTTCATTTTTACAAAACCTCCACATGCTTAAAATAATTGAATATGGTTTTACCGCTGACTTGCTGCCAAGCCATAAGAATAAAATTCACAGCATCCAGAAGATTGACTGAAAACTTTCTACCATCATCCATTGCTTCAATTACTTTCATCAAGAGAATTTTTCTATAATAACTTTTCAATGAATGAATATCACTCTGGTCCATTAGCTGAAATTTTGAACTTGTATTGGGCGGCATAAAAACCAATTTTATGAATCTGAGATTTACCTTAGGGTGAGCTGGATAATTATCGACTAGTAGTATAATTTTTCTGTTTTTTAGCTTAATTCGTTATTCCATTCTTGAAGTTCATTAGCAAAAATTTCCGAAGTCATCCAATTCTTACTGTTGAACTTATATTTTACGGGTAATTGTTTGGTTTTAAAACATTTAGATCTAGAGAATTTACCAATAATCAGTAATTTACTTTTTTCCCGTTCCATACCTATTTGCGGCTACTAGAAAAGTAATTCGATTTTTCCATAATTTTCCACCAGAACACGATTCACCCACAAACCACAAGGTTTTATCAGAGGTTAATTTGAAAAGGAGGCCAATTTCAACGATGTTACAAATATTATCGAATTCATAGCCTTGTTGAACATTTGGCTACACATCAGTTAACCATTCATTACTTACATTCACGTTAACTGCAGCAGATTTTATAACAATTTTACCAACAGTAATACTATGACGTTTTTTTTTTTAATAATTCTATCCACCTTTGGAACATAAAAAATCATTAGTTTTGATTTGCCGGCCTATTTTATTTGCTTTTTTAGAATATAGCCTATTATAGTCACATTCCTTTTTTGGTTAACACATTTTTTGGCACACATGCCTTTTTTGATTAAACCACAATAAAAGACCCTTATCCACTTCCTCATGACTAGAACATCATGCTGTTTCTAAATAGAACCAACTGTGGATTTTGAAAGTTCCATATTTTTATAAATATCACTTTGTTCCATATTATTTTTTTGTGTTATTTCATATTTCTGTTTTAAAGAGATCCTTTTACGTTTTTATTTGTTTATTTTTAACACTTTCGCACTTACGAAATGCAACTCGTATAGTAGGAAATATGAGCTGAAATGTGGAATGCGCAGTAGGAGAAATAATGCATACAGGGTGTTTCCTAAATGTTAGGCAAAAATTTAGAGGGCTATTATCTAAGTAATTTTAAGAATTTTTTGTCCTTTGATGATTTTTGGAAAAATGCTTTGTTTCCTAGATACGAGGTGATAAATGTTTTTCATGAAATTTATTAAAAGCTACAATAATTATTCAAAATAACTGCCGCCAGCTTAGATGCGCGCTTCTAATCTTCTCCTCATTGACAGCCGAACTCTTTCAAAAATACCAGAACTGTTTTTTATTGAATGGCACCCATCAATTATACGATTACTCAAATCTTCCAGGTTTCCCACTGGATTATTGTAAACTAATGATTTTAAATGACACCATAGGAAATAGTCCAGAAGGTTCAAGTCTGGGAATCTAGCTGGCCATAAGTGAGGTCCATCACGACCAATCCAGCGATCTCCATATGTCTCCATTAAAAATTCGCGAGCAATTCTACTAAAATGCTCTAGTGCACCATCGTGCATAAGCTACATAGCATTTCTGGTTGCCAATGGTACACCTTCAAGGAATTCAGGAAGAGATTGTTCCAAAAAGTTACAATTTACTAGTGTTGTTTTCAAGATTCACACTATCTTGCTACGGTTATTTTAACCATTTTAATAAAAAAGAAAAAATAGTCAATAAACATTTATGGCCTTGTATCTAGGGAACAAAAGATTTTTCCTAAAATCGTCAAAAGACAAAAAATTCTTAAAATTACTCAGAGAATAGTCCCCTAAATTTTTGCCTAACATTTAGGAAACACCCTGTATATCGCGGAATTACCAAATTGTGCCTGTTATCTTTAACGAACAAAACAAAGACTATACAAATGAAGTTCTAATTTTCTTCACTAAGTGTCAATACTGCGCCAATTGTTTTATGAATGCGGTTTGAAACTTCATTATAAGCGAGAAATGTTTATGTTTATGTGGGCAATTTAAGTTCGCTTTATCCAGAAATTCGTTATAACCGATGAAAACTTACATTAGTCTTATGGAAAAATTTTCGTTGTTTCAAATTTAGTTTATTATAAACGAGAGTTCGCTATAACCGGGTTCGTTATAACCCGAATCTACTATATTTGCATGTAAATGAATGAGTATAATAGAATCGGTGTGATAAATGATATTTAATTATTTGTTTTAATGAATTCATCAATTGCAAATAGTGGTAACCAAAATTTTGTATAAATGGGAAAATTTTGATGTAAATATACCTTTTTTATGGGAAAATCTCGCTGTAAACTTACCGTCCTCGGCATCTCGGGGTCTTGCAAAATTTCTAGCTAAATTTCCTGCTAGTTTCAGACCCTCAGAATATAAATCGTCAACGCGTAAACCGTAAACTCTCGCCGCTATTTCTAAAGAGTTCCCTGCTACTTTCAATACGTCCGGCTGGTTTTTGGTTATTATCTGTTTTAACACATCGATGACGCGTAAACTCCAGGCGTTTTTAACATTTATTTTCTAGAAAAAGATCATCATCAACTTATTTTTTTAATATGTGTCTATCTTTGTTATTGCATTTTTTGCTCTTGATCTTTTGAATTAAACTTTCCACAGCGAGAATTAAGCACGTATTTCTTTTCTAAAAAAAATATTTAATAATATTAGTACTAACAAATTGGAAAAATGTTAAGTTCTGGTTATCACATAGTTTTGAGATGGGTGCTTATTTTTTAATTTATTTTATTTATAAAAATACACTGATGTACAAAATTAGCGCATCACTTATAAATTTTTGAATATATAATTTTTTTCCCAAGTAGGCTTGTAAATGACGCATTTTCTTAAAGAATCAAGTAATACTGTACACTTTCAATTGTTTTTAATCCATTGAGACACTTGTTTTGCGCCATTTGCAATTTTACATCATTATTGTCAACAAGGGTGGTTGGTCAACAAGGGTGGTTAGATTTGATTTTGTGTGTACGTATTAAAATGCCTCCTACAAAAAATTTAAGTGAATACGATGCAGTCAAGTGTCGCCTTAATGGAAGAAGAGGATTCCCAATATGAGGTTGCCCGAAGGTTGGGTGTTCATCATACCACCATTGGTTAATGTCTCCAGCGGTTTAGGGAAACAGGTTGCCATACTAAATAACCAAGGCAAGGCTAACTAAAATCCACAAACCAAGTGGACATTATCACATCTGCAAGCTTTAAGAAACCGGTTTCTCACCAAAAATGAGATAAAAATCGACTTCAAAATGCCCGAAATGTTACGGTTTCTTCCAAAACAGTAAGAAGGCTCAATGAATCCGGATTAAGTGCAAAACACCCCGCAAGAGGCCCTCTCTTAATCACAGTCCACAAACAAGCTGGGCTTGAGTTCGCTCGAGAACACGTCGATTGGAATTTGGATGACTGGAAGAGAGTTTTGTTTACTGATTAATTCAGAGTGGATCTAAAATCTTCCGATGGACGCACTTTTATCTGGAGAAAACCATGAGGGAATCAAGCATGCATGGTTCTCCAAGTGGCTTTCCACGGTGGAACAATAATGTTTTGAGGTGGCACTTCTTTGGAGGCCCATACGGACCTTGTAGTGATCCGAGGAATAGCATTATCCTTTCAAAGGTACATCCAAGACATTTTAGAAGAACATGTCATACCTTTTCCACCTCACATTCATAACAATTTTTTGTTTATGGACGATAATGCCAGATGGCACCGAGCCCTGATCGTGCGCGAATATTTGAACGAGGTTGGCATTCAACATTTAGTATGGCCGGCGCATAGTCCTGACTTGAACGTGATTGAACATGTTTGGGATTATCTTAAACGACGTATTCGACGACGATATCCTGTTCCTGACAACTTAACTAAGCTGGAAAACGCGGTTCTTCAAGAATGACACAACATACCCCATTCATCACAAAAATGGCATTCCAAGACGTTTGAGGGAAGTTGGTCGAGCTAGAGACGGAAATATATGATATCGAAATCATTAAAAACGATAAATTCAGTTTATTTTCGATTTTTGTTATTCGCAAATTTTTAACAAAAAATCTGAAAAACTAAAAAAAATTGAACTAACCTAATATTACCCAACGTACCACGATGTTAACGTAGGGGAGGGAAAGTCATTCAATTCCATCACTTCTTTTATTAATAAATAAAATTAATTTTTTTTAGATATGAGTTTTATTAAAATTGCTTTGAAATTTATAGGTGGTCCGCTAGTTTTTTCCATCAGTGTGTATTAGCTTTGATATTAGCCATTGTCATTTTGAAATAACCTGTTAAACCAAAAAATAAAATATCCTTATTAGTTCGTTATATCAAGTTTAGCACAATGATAAGAAGGTTTCCATTCAGAAAATAATTTGCTATCGACTTGTATAAATATATCTATGACGTCCTATTAAAAAAAAACAGCATATTTTCCATATAAAATAAATCATAATGCGATGTTCAATTGCTTATCTGTTATTACCATTTTAAACAGCTAAAAAATATTACACAGGATACAGCAGAATAAGCATGACGAATCGGTCTATAGAAGGAAATTCAAATTCTTTGCATAAAATTGATATATTCGGTATAAAAACAT
This sequence comes from Euwallacea similis, assembly GCF_039881205.1. NCBI lineage: Eukaryota > Metazoa > Arthropoda > Insecta > Coleoptera > Curculionidae > Euwallacea > Euwallacea similis. The sequence continues at coordinate 1,514,041 of NC_089637.1, read as the reverse complement.
TTCCTTTGACTTTGAGTAAATTGTTCAAAGTGGCCTTGAAATATGTCAAAAAGATCACCTAAATACCTTTATTACTTTAAATTCAAATATCTCAGGAACTAAAAGGGATGCAAAAATGAATCAAAAACGAGTTTGTAACCGAGACTGAAGAATATTAATGTTTTTTTTATATTTTTTATAGGGTCGCAATATTTTCAAAAACTTTTTAAAAACTTTTAAATGCTATTTTTTCATTTCGGTTTTTGAGTGACAATCACCAATTTAATATATGTATGTCATAATATGGTCCAAACACCATCTGTGTCGCAACACATGCAAATAAATAAAAAACGAAGAGCACGTCACTAATTAATTTGAGTTTAAAGTAATAAAGGTATTTAGGCGATCTTTTTGACATATTTCAAGGCCACTTTGAAAAATTGCTCAAAGTCAAAGGAAATATTTTTATAACCAAATACATCTATTTTACGCAAAAAATTTAAATTCCCTTCTATATAGGCCGATTCGCCATGCTTATCCTGCTGTACCCTTTGCTAATTTAATTCATATTCTGTTTTCAGTAATAAAAAAATTAGCTTTGGTGATCTCTTAATTTAGAATAACTCATAATCAGATTATGATTATGTCTTCACTATTTTTTCATGGAAGGAAACAAAACCATTTCATCATTATAACTCGGACCTCTCTTGCCACTATAGACTATTTACAATGTTTTTTTTTTACTTGATACATTATATTTACTTACGTTTTCCGTATGTAATCGGTAGAATGTTTGTAACTGTGTTTTTAATTGTTCTTCGCTCAAAGCTATGATAGAATCATTCATAACGGACGAAGCAGGTTCAGGGGGTGGTAACGCTTGTATTGACTTTCGGATGGCCACTGATCGTCTTCTTTCTGCACGCTCCACATCATCATTTGACTAAGAACCAAATATGTTACTAAACATTACTCACATATGACAATGGACTGGATTATCCAATTTTATTTTTGAGTATTTCCCTCGTTACACTAACAATCAATCAAATTTCAAGAACATTTAAAATCTAATCAATAATAGCAGTCGAACACCGATTAAGCCATTTTATCTGCTTTTGCTTAAATTTAAAGAGTGACAAACTGACAACTAGCTTTTAGGTCTCTCACATATTGTTAGATTTTTTCAGCAGCATCATTAGAAAAACACTTCTTGCGCGATGCCATTGTGAATTTCAAAGTCAAAATTGAAAAAAGTCTTTAAAAATTAAGTAGTTAATGTTAAAATCAATTGTAGAAAATTTAGTGTAGAACATTACTAATAAAAACAAGTATTTAAGGCATTCATATAAAATGCATGATTCACTTCACTCATTCTGCAAACTCTCATGTTCGTGCATGTCTCAAAGCCTAATGCAGAATTAACACTTACGCCCTAAATACCTAACAATGTTATGTTTTCAAGACATCTTAATTTTCTACTCATATCTTTTTTGGCAACAGCTGGTATGTAGTTAAAAATCCAAAATGCACTTTAGAGACTTAATAAAACTCGCTCACCTCATCTAAAACATTCCTTTGGATATATCCTCGCCTTAATGGAATGATTAAAGTCATTTCAGAAATGAGATTCTTTCTCTTGGTCTTTAACTTCAGTGGAACGATTGGACTAGATGTCTCCATTGCTAGATCTTTCCTCTCTTAATTTTAGTATCGGTTGGCAAATTGCTGTAATCAATATATTAATGAGATACAATATAAGGTGGTTCTGCGGGAAACGGGAACTGCATGGATCAAATATTGTTCAAATGGCGGCAATTCTGGTTATACCAAAAGCAGACGTCAACTTTTATATTTTAAATTGTTTGACTTGTTTATTATTAAATTTTTGCGTCGGGTGTGGGATTCTAGGAATATTTCGTGTAATATACATATACTAAGTAGTCGTATTTGAAATCGGAAATAAGACCCTTTTGTACTTTTCATGGTTCTATCTTCCAAGTGGTCAAAATTCGATCAAAACAAATTTCTCATTCTTTCTAAGACGTATTTAAATATCGAGTTTGAAAGACCCAAAAAACTTGAAAAATCTTCAAACATGTCACATTAAGAATAGATCATTAGACAGATCTTGAAAATAAAGTTAAGATTAACGATGTAGAGTACGTTCCGCTCTACTTTAACTACTTTAACGGTTTAGAAATTACAATTGTGGAAATTGAAATGTTTTTTTATCATAACTTCTATGCGATCATTGCGAACTATTTGGTATTGACAAAATTCAGTATATCAAATTGAATCTCGTACACCTTAAAATTTTTTAATGTCTATAATTGTTTTCTGTTAGTTAAATAATTATTTTAATTTTTCTGTGTATATTTCGTGAACAACGGCCAAAAACAGAAAAGTTCTTAAAAGGAAAAATGCTTGGGAATATACAGCCAGTCTCATAAAAAATGAGTGAAGTTATAACTCAGTTATTTACGAACAGATTTTGATTAACTAAAAATCAAATAAAATGATATTGTTGAGACTACTAAATAACGTCAAAGTTGATTTTTCTAAACTCAACTTCTGGTTCAGCTGCCAATTTCAGAATTTAAAATAGAACTCCGTACTTTTTTTATATTTTTTTGATACAAAATATTTTTCTAAATTTAATAATGTATGACAAGTTAATGTTAAAATCATTTTTAACTGAAAAAAATTGAAAAATAAAATTTTCTTGAGTACTAATATATTGCCTTGAATATTACAAGTAGAATTTTTCTTCTGCATTTAACAACGTCTTTCTTTGTAGTTTTCATAAAATATTATTTCTATTGATATTGCCCAAATTGACTACAACCATGTTATATACATAAATGACATCTTCTTATTACACCATGCATAGCATTTATGATAACATTTAGTGCGATTTCCTGACAAGCATTAATAATTCTTTGTCATAAAATATCAAAATTCTTTTGCCGGGTAACATAAACTTTATCTTTAATACAGCCCCATAGCCAAAAATCCAGTGGAGAAAGGTCCGAAGAACCAGTCGGCGATTTTATGTTCCTTCTTGCTGAGTTCTAATGAACACCACTTGTCCATGGCATCAGGCATCTTTGCACAAGATAATACAATGGAATAAGATAAGATAAAATGCAGATGACCATAGGATAACACAGATGGCCCAATGACTGTCTGTATAACTCATATTGTTCAAAATTTTCAATTCTTTTCAGTTTAAAATTGTTTCAACATTAACTTGCCATACATCATGAAATTCAAAATTAAATAATGTAAAAGAAATAAGGAGTTCTACTTAAAATCCTGAAGTAGAGTCTTAAAGCAGAAGAATTTCAGTTAAAAAAAATTGACTTTGACAATATTTAGTAACCTGAACAATATAATTTTATTTGGTTTTTATTTCATCAAAATTCGTTCATAAATAACTGAGGTATAACTTCGCCTGTTTTTTATGAGACAGTCGTTACTTTATGAGAAAAAGTTAAATATCTTTATGTTTGGTAGTGAAACTTAAACTCACACACTAATGTGAAACAAAAACAGAAATTTCAATAAATTTGAATTAGTATTTGGTTGACAGTCCCTTATTACCAATTGCATCTTCTAAACGGCGTGGTATAGATTCAATTAACTTTTGATAAAATCCAGATTTAATTTTTGCCCACTTTTCCAAAAAAGCCAGTTTTAATTGATCAATGTTAGAAATGTTACGATTCCTAATGGCAACTTTTAAGTGGTATCATAAGTGCTTAATAACATTAGGGTCAGGGTTTTGTGGAGTTGTTTCCATAGCTTTAAGGCAGTTATGTAACAGCGAGGTTTTAACTTCAGTGATTTTATGTTTGTAATCATTATCTTGGTTAAAAGCAAAACAATTCTTCATTTCTAATTTTTTAACACTGCTCAAGATTTTGTTTTAAGGTGTCAAGGTAAACATTTTGGTTCATGATCAATCAAATAATGCTGAGCCTGAGAGCTAAGAGCTTTAAAATGGGCCATTACAAATGAGGGGTTGCCATTTAAAATTACAAAGTTAGGATGGCTGGGAGTTAGAGGGTAGATGGAGATAGGTTAGTAAGTACATAATTTTGGTTCCCCCTTCTAATTATGGGAGCGGTTTCATAGAATTTTTTCAATCTTTATTCATTCCTGGGATATAGCCATTGTAAGTTTTTAAAATGTCACCCAGTATATTTGTTTGATTAATTGGCCATTATTACTCAAATTATTATTCCGAAACATATTTCACACTTTCCACTGAGTGAAAAAAATGATTACTTTGCCTAAGTATCAGGTATATAAATTAATTCACAGCCTTTTTTTAACAATTTAGACTTTTATTTATAAAAAAATAATAACAATTTAATCATTGAAATAATTGTTCTCACTTTCGATACATTTTTTTCATCTATCAGGTAATTTTCGGATCTCATCTCAAAAGAAAAATATGGATTTTAATTAAATAACATCTATCATTTGGTGGACTTCTTCGAGAGATTGAAAGTGTTTATCAATCAGGTAATGTTGTAATGCTTGAAAAAGGTAATAATGAGAAGGGGCAAAATCTGGTGAATACGCCGCATGAGGGAGAACTTCCCAGCCCAACGTGAAGATAATGTAAAGGGTGTCTTTTGCTATAAGTGATCACGCGTTTTCATACAGCAAAATTACTTGTCATGTTCCACTACCATTAAAAGATCTTTTTTTCTCAATAGCACTACTCAATTTTATTAGTTGGTCTTGATAACGCTTAACAATAATAGTTTCTCTTGGTTTAAGTGTATCATAATCAATTATACCTTTGAAATCCCACCAAATACTCAATAAGAATTTTTTTCCGTGGATGTTTGGTTTTGCAGTGTTTGCTTATGGCTTTCCTGGATGAACCCACAACGTTTGTCTCTTAGGATTATCATACAATATCCATTTTTCATCTCCAGTAATAATTTGACTTAAAAAGTCTTTTTTCTCAATCATGTTAGTAGACACATTGCAATTTCACAGCACCAATTTTTGTTTTCTGGCCTAAGATCACAGGGGACCCCATAGAGATCTTCCTTTTGTATCCTTCCTAATTTTTTCAAACATATCGAAATAGATTATTGAATCATTCCTAGTGCATTAGCAAGCTTTTTTTATGTTTAGAAGGGATTTTCATTGAGTAAGTTTTCTAACTCTTCATCATTAGCTTTTTTTTGGTTGATTGGAACATAATTTTAAAGTTTAAAAATGAAAAGAAGACAGTACCAAAAAATGTTGACTGTCAGATGACATTTTATTTTGTTCTTTGCTGTTAGATTAATCAAATTAAGTAGTTTGACAGCTCACAAACAGCACTTCAAAATGCACTATATAATTTAAAAAATTTATAAGTTCAGATAGGTGTTTCAATCAATTCTATCTAAAGTGCGAGATTTAATTTATACACCTAATAGTATAGTGTATAGCATAATATTATAAAGTCGAAAGTGTAATGTCTGGGTATATGTCATACTCAATTAACCTTAAAAATCACTATCTGCACCGTTTCTAATATAGACACCTTCAGAATAAAGAACAGAATATAAGTAGTGAAACCCATACTTTAGTGAAGTTTCATGACAATTCTTTTGTATTTACAAAAAGACTGAACCTAACTAGTTAGTGAAGTAGTTACTAACTTGTGAGAGTGCAAATCAAAGGTAAGGACCTTTGTCAGGACGTTTACCCTTCAAACTTTAGCTGGCAGTTAAAGAAATTCAAGAAGAAATAAAAAATATAGACTTGACTACACAAAAGCAACCAATGGAGCAACATAGCGTTGATTTTGTTCCAATACATTTCTCATATTTAAAATCTAGTTCCACTGCACAGAGGCTTGTTATTAATTTTGGCAATACGATATCTGTATACGTCAGAACTTCTGCAAATATATGAGAGAACGCAGGGGCCCTTTGTAGGTTTTGTGGAGGAGTCTTCAGACCAATGACCATACTTAAAGCTTTGCTTTCAATATATCGCAGTAAATATCAAATGCTTACCTGATTCCTTATTTTTTCTGATACAATCAGAACTAATAAAAAATCACTCAGAATAAGAAACAAACACCAATTTACAATATATTTAACTTTTCTACGACACAACAAAAACGTCACACTAAACAAAACAAATTTAAATTTGAAATTTCTAATTGAATAACAATTGAGGTTATTCGATAAAACGAACTTGGTGAAGTTCGACCGATGTGTTAGGAGTGTTCAAGACCCGCCAGAACGCTACTTCGGTTAATGTTGTGTGACAACTGAGATATACTAGATATCAGATAATAACGCTACGCATATACACTAGGTTTTTCCAAATGAAATATATCAAATTTTATCAGGAATATGTTCTACTCGTTTTTTGATTATCATAGGCTTACCGTTGTTTTTCCAAAAAAAAGTAGTTATTTGGGTTAATACAAAAATATGAAAATGATTGATTCAGTCTGTATTTTGATCGGTTTGTTGAAACCACGTGATCAATTTTTCTTTATCCTAGTCGTAATCATCCAGGAACGCGTCGGCGAATGAAAACCATTTTTGTAATCTGTTAATAGCGGCTACGTTAACGTACATATAAGTTAATCCCAGTATTGAAAAAATTAAGTTGGTGAAAATCTATTATTATATAAGTTTTCCAGAATCCATAACACTTTAGCCCAACAAAAATGAATCATTTCTTTTTTGAAAAAATGATTTATTTGATATTGTAATGCGTGATTCTTTGCAAGAAATTGCGGATTTTTCTTTTTTTTTATTATTTTTCATATAAGTATCTGCAGTATCTGCAAGCTTTTGGGACCGTGGAGTGAATTGGACTGCTGGGTGGAGTAAAATAAATCAAAAACATGGTTGAATAATGAATAAATCATGTAATGAAACTAACCTAATGCAACCGTAACAAAACCTACCAAACCTTAAACTAATCCAACCAAACCATTCTTGCGCAAATGAAAATAATAAAAAATTAAAAAATTATTTTTAATCATTATTCAATATGTATTTTAATATTTTTTCAATTATGATAGTTTATTTTTATTTGGGTAGATTAGCTTGGTTCGGTTAGTTTAGGATTTGGTGGGTTTGGTTACGGTTAGGTTAGGCTACTTTCATTACATGATTTATTCATTATCCAAATATGTTTTTGATTTATTTTACCCTACCCAGCACTCCAATTCACTCCACGGTTCCGAAAGCTTGTAGATACTACAGATATTTATATAAAAAATAATTTTTTTAAAAATCCGCAATTTCTTGTAAAGAATCGAGCATTACAGTATCAAAGAAGTAATTTTTTCAAAAAAGAAGTGATTCATTTTTATTGAGCTAAAATGATATGAACCTATTTTTCATTTTGCACAATTCTGATTCAATAAAAAATTCTACAGAACCAACGATTGATCAACAAGTTTTAATCTCATTCTCACACGTTCGAGCTCCTGGAAGTTCGACAGGGCATCAATATTAACACTCCCCAACACTCTAATGTCAAATGTCAAATAGACAGTCTTTCAACTTGAAGTGAAGTTCGAGTTCAATTATGAAAAAATCTGGAAGTTTACTGTTTGTTTGTTCTAAAGTGTAAAAAAATTATCCCACAATGACCATTTCTGATGAAACAACATTGCCCACAGATGAGGAATTGACTGTCCAAGAAGTCAATATATCTGGTCCTGCATTGAAAGCTGGAGCTTTCCATTTGGGAAAAGTTTGCGAATATGAGAATAATGTAAGGCTCAAAATCTTACATAATCAAAATCATGTAACAACTCTTTTTAGGAGTTCGTTTTGTGTCGTCGAGAACTAAATGATCCACGAAAATGTATAAATGAAGGAAAGTCTGTTACCAGTTGCACATTGAATTTTTTTCGACAAATAAGAAGATCCTGTGCAGATGAGTTTACACAATATGCTAATTGCCTTGACAAGTCAAGCCCAGACCAAAAATTTATTCCGTAAGGATATTTTCATTATATTATTTACCAACATGTAGCAGCAAATCCGGGGATATGTGGGGATTTAGCTTCACCCCTCCCCTGTCTTTTTTGTTATTGTGTAATCCAATTCTGCTGGGTGGAATGTTATGCCTTTTTAGGTCAGTTTGCGTACTGCACCAAATTATAATTAAATTCTGCTCATACTCATAAATCATTGAAATGCACTAAGAAAATAATACATGTCATATACATACTGTAGAACATACATGCAGAGTATTTTTTTAACATGAGCTCATAAGCTATAGGAACTTATTACAGTATATTTAACTGTTTTTTTTTTCAAATCAGCTATACAGAAAATAATCTAATACAGGTTAGATCCAGCTGCCTTTTTCAACTAGTGGCAGGAATGTTGATAACATAGTTTTAAGTTTTTGCTGCAGTATTATCACCTGTGTTATGTTATTGATTTAAATTAGTTTGGGCCATAAAGTTATAGAAGGATCAAAAGTGCTTAGAAAATATATCTTCAGTTTAGTGAAATCAAGGAATAAACTTGCTTTATTGTTAAAATTTTTCATGACTTAGCACACAGATTCTGGACTGGGAAAGTGTGAAAATAAGAATATCCCTTGTGTGCTTATTTGTAAAGAAAGTTCTGGCATCAAAAATGAAGGTTCACATTTTTGCATCACATCTGCAAATGCTGAATGATAATTGAAAAAGTACTTACATTTAAGAACTGTATATTATTCAGCTTAGATGGAAATGTTTCTAGGGGTCAGCACAAACACTTCATAGATCTGTTTCTTGATTCAGTACTTGATTCTTATCACATGTTATTATAAACATAGGCAAGGGATCTACAACATTTTCTGAGTGTAATTCCTGAATTTTTATATCATAGAGTTATAATCATGCAAGTTAAATACCCATTCTCAACTTTTAGGAACTGTAGTTTTTCTGTTTTGTTTGTTCTCAGACCTTTCTCATGGATCCAGTAGTTCCTATCAGAAAGATCAATATCCCTTGTAGGACTTGGCTATATTCAAAGTCTGAAAGGTTTTGTCTAACCCCATGTGATCAGCAATCAAATATCTTACATGTATATACAGTCCTCTCAGCCAAACTGTTGCTTTGTGGATAATGTGGACTAGATGAATGATGCCTAATATCTCATAAACATATTTTTTTTTCCCGTAAGTCTAAATATAGTAATTAAAATCCTTACATTGGACTGCTGCAACATAGAAACACTTCATGAGGTGCTAGACATTCCATCACAGCATCTTATGTCTAGAAATATAAGAATGAAACCACCAGTTAGTTCAGATCATCTTGTCATTGGTCATCTGGTCATTGATTATTACAGCATAATCTTCTCCAGAAAACATAAAATCTTTTTTGGAGAAACTAGATAAAATGAAAAATAGTTATAACTGGCATACTCAATCTTTACCTGATTGTTTATTGGAAATAAAGCATTTTATTTAAAAAAATTTGATTCTTCATGATAATGAGTAATTCCACTTGAGCAAATTTAAGTTCTACTTATGTCATGAAATTTTATAGTTTGTATGCTTAATGGTACAGAATAGCGACAAAATATATGTCACCTTATTAAATTGTTTGCAATAACTGATTCATTTAAACAATGTAAACATATAATGTAAAAAGGGCATTTTATAATATATCACTTTTGTTAGACAACATATATAGTTGAATGTTAAAAGATTTCACAGATTGGCCATCTTTTTCATTTAAAGCATACTTTATATTAGAGTATCATTTAAAGTATTGTATATTTGCTAATGCTTATTCAAATCAGTAACTTAACAGTTGCAATAAGGTTTTTATTAAACATTTCTTTCATAAGGCCATCAGTAATGTCTGCTAAAAAAACACTACCTAAACCATCATTATTAATAGCCCTATCAAGTAATTTTTCCTAGTTAATTTGAAAAAAGAAACAGTAAAACATGTTGCATTGAATGGTTTAAGTTAGTAATAACATCATCCTAGTTGTCATAAAAACAATAATCCGTCCAATACTAAGGCTTGGCAAACAACCACAAAGGTTATGATTTGGGACAGACTTTATAGCTCTCCAAAAATGTCCAAAGAAAAAATTGCGGCAAACTTAATCGGACGAACAATTTGTGATAGATACTTGAAATTTATTTTATTTCTTTACTTTTTAGATGTAGAAAAACTCAAGCAGTTTTTGACAAATGCGTGAAGGATAATCTTGGTATAGACCGACCACCATACGACTACTTTAATAAAGTGCACGTGCACACAACTAGTCGAGCAAAGCCACAAAAAGAAGGTCCAGCTGTATATCCTGATGCCACTCCCGCTCTACCTGAGGACGTTGAAAAGCCACCGGCAAAATATGGTTCTCGTTATTTATTCCTATGGTAATATTTTGGTTTGCCAATGCTGTTAGAAAAAAAATGTTATTATAGTCTATTAAGAAATACCTACCAAAATGCAGTTTTATTTAACCAAGAATTTACGCTACAAATGTCAGTCCACAAGGTACGATAATATAGATAGACAGTACGATAATTTTAGGAAATTTAAAACAATTTGTGAATTAATCTTCTGTTCAACCAAGTTTCATTGCAAACACTACGTAATGTGTACGTATAGGGTTAACAAGCGTCAAATCCAAGTGTGTGATGTGTATTGTGTAAATGTTTGAAGTTCAACGAACGCCAAATCCGTATGTGTGTGGTATGGCAATCCTTTGCGCACCACACTATTATATGAATATGTAAATTAAAATCCAAAATCTAAGACCAATGACCATGTTGTTGAATATACATGACAAGTTCCTATAAATTTTGGTCCTTTATCTTTTTTTATTACATTTTTTCGTGAGGAAAATCTTCAAAAGACATCTAGGCTGGTTTTCTGACAGCTGGATAGTGTGGGATTCACTAAAACACCTACCCTCTAAAACCTCGGGATTCATTTTGTAACCTGCGCCGAAACGGGACTGTCCCTGGAGAATAAAAATATCAGTGTCAGTGGAGACTTCCGTGTTGTTTCATTTGGTGGTTTTTCTGTCCCGGTGATAACTCGATTTGAAATTTATTGGAAAAAGAAAATGTTCCCAATTTACTTTACAACTATTCCTTTAGCCAAAACAATGCATAAGTGATCATTAGCCCAACCAGCTACAATTCCCACTCGCGTTGATGTATGCAGTATGTATTTCCCAAGTTGGCAGTAGTAAAGCTACCACTGTTTTAAGAAACTTGAAATTTTCAATTGACTGATCAGTCAATCACTTCACAATGCACAGGAAAATCAGTCAGTGCAATTACCCAAAAGCCCCCTTAATTTTTGTTAATAATTATTCAAAAATTATTGATTTCATTTTATTTTTTTAATTCAATTTTATTTATGTTATTATTTCTATTTTTTTTGTATTTTTTACTATATTCTATATTCTATATTCTACTATATTTAGTATTTATTTCTATTTAGTAGAATTTAATTAATTGGAAAGAATTAGTCATTTATTTTTAAACAAAATTTAAAATTATAAATTTTGGTTTTACAGTACGTACAAGGAAACTTTTTTCACCTTCGTATAGAATATACTATTATAAACATTTCAAAAACTAAATTTTTTCCAAAAGCAATTTTTAAACCACATGTGAGTTTCTCATAAAATTTTCTCCATTAAACCGATTCTGTAGTTTTTAGGGTAACCAACATCCTAGTATATGTTAAACCAACTTAGGATATATTGTAGCTGTTTGATTCTGTGATGAAAAATGTCATTTTGATCTATTTACCAAACTTAAATATAGTTTTCATTATCGGTAAATTTTCGTTTAATTTAACGTAAACTAACACTCAAAGTGTTGGAAATTCCCAACATAAAACGGTTGAAAACCGTTGGGCTTCCAATCGTTGTTGCGCCCCAATAAAATAGACATCCTCGAGCCACCGTTACGTGCCGAATTAAGATGGGAGCTATGCGTTCCGCCCATCTGGTTCTTTGCGGCTCGGGGTTGTAGCCCAGAATTGGAACCACACCGACCTCCAATAAACCAACAGGAATTCCCCGGCGTAAATATTGCACGATGCGGCACCCAAATTAGAGGGTGGCGGCATTGATATAATTCAGAATAGGTTAAAAAAGTAGCATCTCTCCCACCAGTTCTTGCAGCCCTAAGAAGTGGGGAAGTTGGCAGACTCCTCCAGGGCGAGATCAGTAGTACGAAAAAAGACCTCTAAGAGTGCAATTGGACTCCCGATTAAAAAAAAGTATCTCAATCTCTCTATCTCTCTCTCACTACTTAGTAGTTACTCTCAGAACTCAGGGTCTATTGGTCGCTGCTCAATGACTCCAAACTCTATACGCGTACACTAAAGCAAACAGCTCTAGCAATTTCGCGTATTCTCAACCTAGTCCTCAGATCTCGCGTACACGGTGCCTTCGACTGTATCCGCGATTGTGAATTTATACAAGATAGTAGTGTATTAAATGATTAATTGTGCAACAGTGTTTTTTGTGAACCGGAAAACCCATAAAACCTACTTCCTCTAAATGACGGTAGACCGTCTGGTCCTTCGAAAAACCCAACCAGCATAAGTGGATTACTCCGTGGGTATCTATGGAGATAGTCACTACTGTTAGGCAGACTCTAAGAGACCCTGGCCTAAACACAAAGGAAAACTGTTGTATTATGGAAAAAAGTCGTATGCCTTGCTTTCGCGCTTTGTACCCAGTTGGATAATATTAAGAAGATAAGAACGTATGAGCTATTTGAAGATAAACTTATTAACGTTTTAATAATTACACCAATCTTCAGAAATAACGTTTGTTTTATTTTATTCCACAATCCTGAAACAATACTAATAACGCACTCATCGTCACGTGTTTTTCATAGTCATTCTAATCTATTGGCGTGTCCCAGTTGAACACTATGCGGTAATACTATTAATGCGTGGTTTGAAGCTTCGTTACACACACAAGGATTAACTTTACACACACATTTTGTAATTTATTAGCATAGGAATAAAAAAACTATTATCTTTCATCAGCACATTATACTCAAACAAACTTAAAGGGAATTTTTATAAATTTGATTGTTTATTTGTTAACGTTTACTATCAATTGGAAAATATCGGAGTACGCTATTTGTCATGCAAATAAAATTGAAAAATAAACGACAACACGGAAGCATTTAACCAGAAGTTGCTTTATTGAGCGATAAAGCAATCAAGTTACAACATAGCAATGTCAGTTGCTACAGTTCTACCACGTGAAAGGAGCACGTTCTCTTAACACCCTTACACCGTACTTCTCCCATTCAATTGCCTCAATCCATAATTCCTGAGCAGTTTCTAGACAAGACATGATGCAGGCTCCCTTCCAAGCTACCATTGAAGGATCCATATCCCTGGGATTGGTGATAATGTCCAATTGTTCGGCACGATACAGATATGGAATTTGAAGTGATATTCTGTTTTGAAGCCATGTGCCTGAAACATATCCTCCATATCATATTTATCGGTTTCAAACTACAAAAATAACTATTGAAAATATGTTTTTTAATCTTAAATCTTCTAATAAACTGTTAGTGAATTGCTTTCGCAACCCTCCCCGTTTTTAGGACCACTATTCTCATCTTTAAAATCAGAAAAGTAATTATTATATTGTAGTAAAAAAAACAGATTTCTTGGAAAGAAATCTAGTTTTCAAATAATACCTTTATTTAACAAAAAACAGTGAAGTGCCACTTTCAATTTTATTATGAATGTATACGATCCCTGACGAACACACAATCTAAAACGTCTGTAATTAAATGAAAATCTTCAGGCAAAGCAATTCCACTAGTTCAATACTCAAACTTTGCCTACAAAAGTAACTTGAAAAATCGCTACTAATCCAATGTAAATTACAAAACAAGTAACTTGTACTAGTACGTCACTAGGAGATTTAGTACCCGAAAGTATTCCTCCTATTATAGTAAAATTTTCTGTTCACGCTATTTACTCTCTATATTTTCCGAATATAAACCCTTTTGTAATACAGCTAGCGGACAGTAGATAGATGGTCATGTTTTAATGAACACCTCAAAACTACTACAAGGATTAGCTATTGGCGATACTAGGAGGTGGTACTGAAGAAAAATAGAGTAAATCAAACGCTCAAATCCCTTTCCAAATGCGACCACTTTATACACCTCAGCAAGCATTTGCACAGAAAGAGTCCATGTAATTCCGTCTATACGTTTCTGGTACCCCCTTCTCCTGACACATCACCTGTATTATTTGGGTTTCGAAAATAATTTTTCATTTTTGACTGATCAAATACTCGCCGGCATATACCAAGTAGTACGCTGAAGAGAGACTCTCCATTGACCTTAGGTTTAAGTTAGTTCTTGAACTTGAACTAGTTACTGAACGAGTTGCTAGACTAGTCCAAGCGAGCATTTGCGCAGTCGGAAATATGAAATCTCGCTCTCGATTATGAGATAATGTGATGAGTTGGGAAAAAAGGGGGCATGCTTTTGCCAACTAACCGCTCATCATAAAATGTCACCAGGAATGTACAGACCAATGTTAGTGCTGCGTAAGGATTGATGGTATCCTGATATTTCCTGTTTTAGTTGAAAACGCGCTTACAAAAAGGTAAAAATGAAGAAGCAATTTTAGTCGATCCAAATATTAATTGTTGTGGGGCAGGAAAATATCACAACAATTGCTTCCGGAAGAAATAGCACTCGTAGTCCTGAAAGGACGTGACAAAATAATACTTAAAAGAAACATCTTATTCTGATTGCACTTTATTTTTCGCAGGTTTTCAACAAATTCTTGGTATATTATATCTACACAGCTAGCGCACTGTGCCAAGCTGTAAACACATGACATACATACAAGTGTTTCAGGAACACCCTGTAGAAATGAATTATATAACAAGCGATGAAATTTAAGGAAAATAAATTGACAATACATTGCAAAGCAATAAAAAACGAACAGCAGACTTCTGTAACCGTAATGAAGTCATTGCAGGAACGCTTTTTTGTTCTAATTTTCAATTTTTCGTGATTACAGTTTCAAATTAAAAATGTTCAACCCTATTCACTTGTATTTTTGATTCTATTTACTAGAGTGGTTAAAATTCAAATAACAAAAATACTTACCAATTCCCGAAAACTTCATTCCTCCGCCAACAACCAAAACACAGCCATACATTTTCCGCTTCAAATCCTCGTTTGGGCATCTAAATTAAGAAAATTCAAAAATTTAATATAATTACATTATATTTTTATTCAATAAAAATAATACATTTGTATATTTTGTTTACATATATTTATTATGTTTAAATGTAGCAAATTTTTATGCATAACTCCGGACGGTAAGAATAGTTCTACGTTCACCATTTTTTTCCTTGGAAAAATTTGATGAGGCTAATTACTCATCCATGCAATCTACATATATTTGAAAATACTGAAATTACCAAATATCTGTGGAACAATTTAAGCTATTTCACTTTAATTTCACATTTTTTCAAAAATTTTTTTTCAATTTTCACTTTAAAAAATTATGAAATATCTCTAAAACTGTTAGGGGTAGCTGAGTTTGAGTTAAGCATCTATTTCTTTAAAAAATAATTTTAATTATTATAAAGAAAAACTAAGACAAAAATTATATATGGAAATGTTTAATTCAGAGTAAGAGTTACTCTGATATTGCATCCGAAACCTATCTCAATCCCTCTTAAAAGAAGATAATTTGATAAATCAGCGTTGAAAAACGATATAGTTTACGCATTGAAAATGACGGACAACAGTTTGAATATTTACAGTACAATTTCACTTATTATAGTGTAGTGTAAAAGGTTTATAAAACTTCTAAAAATTGATAACACTGACTGCGTATTTTTAGAAGTTGGACTATTCAATTTGGATTTTTTTTTGTTTCTTGCGTTTTTTTTATATTGGTGCCGTTTTCGCCTTATTGCAGAGGAGTCTAGGAACGCACATAGTGTTTATAGTCTTCTCATGTAAATTGTCTGATTCATAACTGACCTAAACTATGGTAGAAATAGCATTTTCAATTATTTAATGCATCACTTTTCCAATTTGTTACGTTATTTGGAAATCAATGAGGCTATTCTGCATAAATATTTATAAAGGTAAAGTTGTTTGAATATGCATTAGCAGAACTATACAAAATTAAATTCTTACCTATCAATACTTTGCAGGACAGCTTGATCCAAACCCAATATTTGCCCTGGATTAATAATAAATTCCTTAACGGACTGTACAATAATTGGATCCATTGCATCCACTACGATATCTTCTTCAGTTCCAGCCTGCTGACTTTCAAGATATGATTCATTTAGTTCGCTGGCTGATGATTCCTCTTTAATTCCTTGAAGTTAAGAATAATTTAAATACTAGGAGTAATTGTCTCTACCTATACAAGGCATAATATAAATTAGAACTTTTTTCCGCGGCTGAGTCAATAGCATTTAGCGACTTCTCTACCAATCCTATGAAGAAAGTTGTTTCGCCTATTAGTGGGCACAGCTCTCGTAAAAATAGAAGTTTTGAGAGCGAAACTAAGTTTTAGAAACATATAGGACGCCGTGGCGTCCCAAGGATTTTTAAGACCGAAAAAAAAACATTTTTCGACTTTGGAACATTATTGGTCTGGCCCCTTTAAACCAAAGTTTTATGCATTCGATATTCGACGTCCGAAAACTCACATTCCTATTTGATTTTGATTTTAGATATTTGTAAAATCCAGACAGAAGCTTTTGTTCAGAGTTCCACAAACAGTCATTGTTCTCGATGTTTATATTTATTTTATTGGTATCGTTTTGAAAATTCAAACACTTCTCTTTAAACCGCCAATATTTGAGTAAATCTGTTCCATAATTGGTATTTTATAAAGGAACTGCCTCCATGCAACCAATTTCACTCACATATCAGTTCAATAAATTCAACTAATTTGATGGAAGTTTGCCTATAATTTAAATAAAAGATTTTGAAAGCTGATGAAAATCCCCAACGTTTTTGTTTTCAACAATTTAACATTTTTTGAATAACATTATAGGAAATAAGGATTGAACGTGACGTAACCCGTTATATCTCAATTGACGTCCGTTTGATTGCACAGCTTAACAGAGATAAAAAAAATCTGTGAAATCACGTTCAATGGGTATTTCCTAGACCTTACCTTTTCTTCTAATATCTCGGAGATAAATTTCATCATGTGGATCTTCTGGATCTCCAGTTGATATTTTCTGTGTATGTATCTGCTTTGGTCCCGTAATTGCAAAGAGTTCGGGATTAAAAAGGCTAAGGGGAGCTATAATGCATTCGTCACCTACCTAAAAAGATAATACGTACCCATTACTTAAAAATAACAGCAGCCCCGGTGTAATCGGACGCCTGATTCCGAGAAAATTAGAATTTTAGCCAAATATTCGGTCTTGATAAGAGTTTTACAAAATAATAAAAGAAATAAATGTCATATTTAACAATGATTGTCGCTCAAAACTAATCAAATCTCATATTGCCACTAAGATTTTCATCCCTTATTAGGCGAGGTTAAAATTAACATGCCACAGCGAAATTTGTAATTAGAGATACCTAAGAACTAGGGAGACTCTAATGAAGTAACATCTACTCATTAATACGCAGGATACCCAACAAAATACTGTCTGATACATTTAATAATTAACTAACCTGAATGGTGTACTGACATATAGGTTTTTCCGGTTGCTTTAATGTAAAAGATTTTTCTTGAGATCCACAAATGTCTAAATTAACATGGCAGAATTCCTCTTTCAGCTTTCGGAGAAGTATTGAGTCAAGCTTATTCTAAAAAAAAACAAAAAGGTAATTTCGTAAATAACAAAATAATGTTTGTACTTCATATGAAAAAAATCATATGTCTCTTGCGTACACGTATACGAGGCTTCAAAGTTCAAAAATATTTCGTTTGGGATAATAAAGGGTTTTCATCAAATTGCGCTTTTCTTTCAGGTTACGATTAACCTCTACGTTAACATAGTCGCTGTTTGACAAATTAAAAAACAATGTTTGTTAACTAATGTCAACAAAGCGATCAAAATGTCTGAATATTGAACCATTAGAAGCCGGTCTTTTCCATTTTTTTTGTATTAATCCAAACTAATTACTTTTTCATTTCACGTTAATGGTATCGCAGTTTAGCAGCCGTTAGCTATCGTTGTTTAGTGGTAGTGGTAGTAAACTAACGTAAACTTTTGTGCGTCAAAGTTATCAAATAACGTTAATGAGAATGGTATCTTGCGGGTCTTTAAAACCCCATAATAAAATTTTGTTGATAGAAATAACTTGTAGGAAGAAATGTTTAGTAATTAAAAATTCATTAATTTAGTCTTCATGTTACAGGTTTAGTCAAAATGAAGCTTTTAAAAACATAGAACTTTCAAATTTAACCATTCGATTACAAAGTTTCAGTCTTATATTATTTTACTCCAAAAAAGGTATACCTTACTCTAATCGATATCTCTGATGATATATTATGAACTCTATAAACTTTATAAACAAAATTAATCAGTTTCAACTCCATAAGGCAGTTAATTATATCTATGATGTTATTTAAAATTTCATGTATTAGGTACTTGAACGACAATTTTTTCCGTAATCTATCAGAAATAGCGACTAGACTAAGGTATACAATACATTTTTGTAGCAAAATAATAGACCGATAAAATGTGACAGTTATTAAATTTCAAAATCGGTGAAAGTTCTACCAGTTTAACATTTTTTTAACGATAGCACTAAATCATATCAATTTTTAGCGTTTTATATTGCAAGGGTAAAAAACTGGTGAGAAAGCTTTATTAAATGTCCCACTGTATAATAGAGTTACTCGATATGCTTTCAGTTTCAAAGGCTATTTAGGGGAAAATAACCTCTTACCTGATCATCGCATTCTTTATATGGGAATGCACATTTTTGAAGTAACCAATAAAATATTTGTGAAATATCACCGCCTCCATACTCCAAACGCACGCGAGTATTTGGATGACATATCCCATCCTCAACACAGGACACTGAAGTTTTCTGATCGCCTACATCAACTACGCAAGCGTAGCTTAAACCAGAGCCAAATGTAGCTGTCACATGATCCTGAACTAAAATTACCGATAATTTAACGTAACACTATAGCATTCATCTCTCGACTGGGTGACAAAAATTCTATCTTTATATTTCAATCTCATTTACTATTACACGTACAAATTTTAAATTTTAAATATCAGTACAACAGTACCATAACTTAATGGAACTATAAGAATTTTTAAAAATGTCTTTTATCATCTTGTCTTATGTTCGACGTTCGGTCGTTTAAAAATGCCACAACTATCAAAATGAGAATTTCAATCAATGAAATTGTGTCACGTCTGCCATTTGTTCTGTAACCAACGGTTGGTTTTCATGAGTCATATGTAATACTGATATTCAAAATTTTGATGTATAATAACGGAAAGCCCAGCATGCATTTTTAATGAATACATCCGTATACAGTGTGTCCCAAAAATATGGAAACCTCTAATTATCAACTTTTGTCAAAATTGTCTAAATTGTGTTTCATCAATTTAGGATTTTTTGATTCATTTAAATAAATTAAACAATTCATTGAATCAACAGAAGAAAAAGATAACTGCATCAGTAGTAGGTATCCAGACTTTTTATTTATTGAGTTGGAACGTTACGTAAGTTTTACTTTACGACTTTACAATGCGCATTATTTGTTTTTATTGCAATGTTGCAATATATTGATGAAGACGCCAATCAGCGTTAAAACATCTTAATATATTGAAAGAATTTTAAGGAACTTTATTTCTCATTACATAAAGAGCGACGCCCCAAGACCCAATCCTCAGAATGTCATAAAGAACCAAGCACTACACAACGTTTGAACATTGTGTCGTGCTTGATTCTTGACATTTGAACATACCAACTGTATATTTTTTTTTATCATAAATGAAATTTGCTGTCTATTACAATTAAATTACTAAATTACAATATGGAAATATAAAGTGCCTATCTATATTATAGCATCACTAAAATGTTGAGTTGAATTATATAGGATACACTGTATACGTAATTCAAGTCATATTTCAGCTGTTACCAGCGAGCTTTATGATAGTAATCGCATAACATAAATATAACACTATCCAATTTAAAAGTCAAAACTCACCTAAAAAACAACTACCAAACCTCATTGAATTCAGTAGAAGATAAGTCAACTCCCTTAAATATGTTCTATTATATACATCAGGAATAATAAGGACAGCTTTGAAATTTTTTAAATCTTGAATATTTATTTGTAGTTGTGTTTCGATGACGTAACTCCATATAGTTTCTAGATCAGCAAGAACTGCTGTCATGGAACCACCAGGTCCAGAATGTATGTTAAAGTCCCCTCTTTTATATGGAAAATGTACATTGAATGATTCCTCAGGATTCAACCAAAAAATGTCATTTCCTACCACTGTGTCACCTTCAACTTTAATCCATTCCCCACCAGTGTCTCCTTGATACCAGAATGAAAAGTTTAATTTAATTTAAATTATTCTGTCAAAACACTATAAGGTAAACAACTAACCTGTGTTCTCTGGTTGGACCCTTCGATTGAAGGCAGCAATCTGTTGTGGAGGTGTTGCATATCTTCTTCTTCCATCGGACTGAAGACATGATTGCAAGGTATGAGATATTGTAAGTCGGGCTTCTTCAAGATCTTTTGGTTGATTTAAGTCACCCCGAAGTGGTAAAAATGTGTCTGAATATACCTGCAAAATTAAATATTGACAAACTATTATCTTTAGTTTTTTACTATCTCTAGTCACCTGTGTATAATTAACTTTAGAATTTAAAAATGCTGTCAAAAAAAAACAAGCAATGCAATTGATATTAGAATATTCAGTAAGTATGAGTAAAAAATGCGATTAATCTGCCAAAACATAACAGAGAATCCAAAAAGTCTGAAGAAAATTTGGATTTGATGATAATCGCGATTTAACAACAATGGTGCATACAAAAATAGAATTTGCACATGTCTGAAAAAATTACAAGTTCTTTTAGATGGAGGAACTTACTGAGGTTCTCTCAATTCCTGTGTGTAGACCTCACTCTATAAAGTCAGGCGAGTAATAGTGTAGAAGATGGAGATAATTAAGAGTACTTTATTAGAGCTTCAGCTCAAAAAATATTCCCCAATATTCCATGGCTGCGTAAGAAGTTATTTAAAACTAAAACCATTAAATAAAGTGTATTTGAACTTCTTACCTGACCTCCAGGTTTCCTTCTTCTAGCAACAGCATGCAAAACAGTTACAGGATTTAAATCACAAGCTTTCCCAATTCTCAAATTCAGTGATCCTGGGTGTATGACTATTATATTTTTTGATTGCACATGTTCTGGAGGCACTTCTGGAGCACCTGGGATCATAGTAGCACTGGAAATGAACTTGATTTATTAGGCTGCAAAAAATATATGCCTCTACAAAAAAAGTAATCTTCTAATTTAATTTGTCTGCCTCTGAAAAGGGTAACTAAATGGTTAAATTATTACCAATCATAATTATTGACATTAAGAATTAAATTTATAGGAAGTATTGACAAACAACGCTATATTTCATTATTATTAACATTCAAAATAGCATTGATCATTATATTTCACTCACTGCTGATCTCTATTTAATTATTTTTAGAAACTTGTGGTATAGTTTACAGACAAAACAGTTCTTGTGATTGAAGCTCTTTTTTGGTTTGATTATTATCCATTATACAAGGTTAGTAGAAATCTTCCGATCAACTTAGGTAATACCTCTTACACCTCCTAACCTCATAAATAGTTTAACTTTTCTTGTATAATTTGTTGTCACTAATACTTAAAATAAAGATATAGTCATGTTATGTTTATGATGATTCAAGTTTAAAGTAATACACATTGCAAGAAAATTCACATAATACATAGTCATATTCAAATAATGCTTATAACAAGTATATGTTGTGCTAATCTATAAATCCAGCTTTACATTTGACATACAAGCAAAGAACATATAGTTACATAGAAGGATTGGCCCACCTCACCTCCTTTTATATAGTAAAAGTTAAATAATGTCAATCATAAAAACAATAGGAATCTGAATAATGCTGGCCTATTCAGATTTTCACTATTGCTGGTCAAAAATACAGGGCCAGGCCCAAAACTCTCATAAATTCTGGCTTTATCAATTTGAAAAATATTTCAGGCAATAGCTAGATGCACTCAAGTCATCAAGGATGTATCAAATACTGAAGGACTTGATAATTAACCAATGTTTTTTATGAAATTATTTGATCCGTGATACAACTATGCTTCTTGAAAAATTTCTCACCTAATAGCTTAACCTATTCCTACCAGAGAGCGATGATTTGATCCTCACTGAGACTGACTGAGATGTAAGTAGAAACTAGAATAACATTATCATTAGAGTATAAATAAAGACTATAGGTCAGATTATAAGATATAATATGAATTGGTAAGATGTCAACAACAAAAAACAGCAGCTAACAACATATAAGAAAATTTTAAAGCCGAAAGTCGAAAAACTAACCACACAACATAAAACATAAACACAAACTGCGCATGCGCGATTCTTGTCATATGGTTATGAGGCGATTTCGACTAGGGACTAACTTTTAATACCCCGAAGCCACCGTTATGTTCAGCGAAAAATGCTTAAAACCGAAACGAATTATAACTTAAAAATTTATTTTAAACCAATTAAACGAGAACATTACATGTATGACGTTTTTAGTATCTTTCATTTTTGATCATTATCATATAACGACAGTTCAGGGTGCTCTCTGATGTTAACCAAAACAGCAAATCCTAAAATGTAGAATGTTATAGGTTTTTGTCTTGTCCCTTCTCGATGGTCACTAATAGGCTTCACACGTCCATGGTGCCAAGCGTTTTGCCCATTTTTTGCCATAAAAAAAACCATAACAAAAACAAACTTCTCTTGCTCGAGTTAAGTTTTCATTCAAAGAAAACTTCTTAAAAAAAATTATTTATTTTCAAGTTATAAACTAAAGTTACAAGATTTTTGTACTCGATGTACTAGCAACTAGACTAACTGATGGTTATTACAACAATAATAATCCTATGCTAAATACCTGACTTTATATAATAAAAAGATGCTGAAAGTGCTGAATTCTGGAGCGTGTTATGGTTTTTGTTTATGCACGTGGTACATGTGTTATGGGTTCCTATGGGAAATGACCATATAATTCTCGGTCACGTTCAGTGCGGCGTTACCGCTTATGTTTTTTTTACCACTTAAGTTACTAATTAAGTTTTCAATTGCTTTTAGCAATATTATTGTTGAATAATTTTAAGTTTTTTTGTTACATGTCAAACAACCAACAAGCGTCAAGTACATTTTTCCACATTTTATTCAAATTTTAAACCTTATAGCTTTTCGGTTATCAACTTTGGCATTTTTTTATAAAAAAACTATTAAGTTTTCGACTTTTGTTGTGTAATATGCCGGGTTGGAAAAACTATACGCGAGTCAAAAATATAACACTTTATTAACTTCTCGATGATACAAGAGCAGAAGCGAGGCGTAAAGACCCTTTTATGTAAGTGTCTGTGAAGATGAGTCGTGAAGGTTTCTGCTGGACTTGAGCTTGACTGCTTGACTGACTGACTCATCTTCACAGACACTTACATAAAAGGGTCTTTACGCCTCCCTTCTGCTCTTGTATCATCGAGAAGTTAATAAAGTGTTATATTTTTGACTCGCGTATAGTTTTTCCAACCCGGCACATTACAGTTGTAAAGAACTTTTTTGTTCAAAATGATGTTCTTAATCACTAATTAAATTTACGAAAGTTATTTCACTAACATCCTGTACACACAGGGTGTCCTGAAAGATCATATAAATTCTAGGGGTTATAGAAAAGGTTCAAATAATACTAGTACTTCATATAAAAAAATCCTAGCGGCTTTCGTTAACAAATTATTAACTTTCAAAATAAGAAGTTAAAAAAAGTATTTTTGCTGTAACTTTCAAACCATTATCGTGGTAACATTGAAAGTTGAACGGTTTAAATAACTCATAGTTATGCTTATTTTCATATGTAAACCAATGTTTCATATGTCTTCTATGATCTACAGGGGAAATCAAAATTTTTCATTTAAATTAATCTATTTTAGATTATTATTGTTATTATTATTATTATTATTTTATTATTGCATATATGTTAGTAGATGGATTGAAAATGAGACACTTTATTCCACAGACAGCACTTTTTATTTTCACTTTTCAACAAAAACCGAGAAAAACTGATCTGGAGCCAAGAGGCTCAAACAAAATCATCCTTTTTACTGCCCTTCCCTCTTTTCACTAAAACCACACTCAGGTCCTTGTTTATGTTAACATCATTAATATCGGATTACACTGGGCCGTCGACCCAGTGTATTAAATCAGAAAAAAAAGAAATAGGATCGACTTATAATTCTATTGGTAAAATATTTAATTACTTTAACATATAATATATTATTTCGATACTTGGCATCAAAGTATAATAATTCTAAAAGTAATTTAAATGTCTGTATTTGACCGTAGTGATAGCAATTGCAGTAACGATATTCGCTTGAACTCTGATAATTGTTATTTCCATTGTTGCTGTATTGCCATATCTGATGGAAACATGAATATGGCAAAAAACAAAAATTTCCGGTTTTATATCGGCCATTTATATATTTTATGGCATGCCTTTAAAGTCGATAATTTTTTTGAAAAGTCGAAAAGAAAATTATCGAATATACTCTAATTAAAACACATCACTACTTTCTTCCGTCACTGTCAATTGTCAACTGTCACCATTCATTTATTACCATTCAACCATCTATTTTTCACAATTCTACTCCTTTTTGTAGAAGTCCAGCACTTGTTAAGCACGTGAAAACGTGGTGTTGCGAAAAATATAGGAAAAAAACATTAAAAACTCGAAAAATGGGTTTCCAAAACATTTGGTATTCTCATCCCCGAAAATACGGTCAGGGCTCCAGGTCATGGTGAGTTTTATTTATTTAAACAATGTTGTGGCGGGTTATGGGATAGTAATAAATTTGGTCACGTTTAATGTTGTCTGCTCGTCTACCTTGGGGTTCAATCCCTTAAACTCCTATACCCTACTTAACAGTCGATTAAGGACTTATTTTTACTGTAACAAGGGGGCTCATTCATTTTTGTAATTTTTTGGAAAATAAAAGAATTTCTCACAATTTCGAAAATTAAGGGATTTGGATTCCAAGGCAGATGTAAAACCTCTTATATTATTTTCTCTTATTAGGCATTTTTGCTAATTGCCAGATCACTAATCGAACCAACAGCAAATCTTATTTGCCATTAACAAATGCAAAAGTTGAAATGTGAAGATGACTTGATCTCATGTGCATTTACCAACTACCAGGGACTTGATAGGTTCATATAACACGACTGTATTGCCAAAATAGACCTTAAGTTGTCCCAAGGACTGTGCCATGTGCGTTTTATATTTGTATGTCAACTATCAAACACAGTAGTACTACCTTATATTAAATTAATAATGAATTTTGCTTTAAAATTTTGGAAGTTTACTTTGTTCCTAAATATGAAATACATATGAAAGAGGGCAATTCTTTAGCTTATTTCATGATTAAAAGTTAATATAAACATAGGTTAGTAAACGCTTCATTACCAATCTACAAGGCATTGAAATTTCAAAATTTTTGTTGTTTTTTCATTATATTTCCTGCAGTTTTTGGGATATATAAATCAAATTTGGAATATAGATTACCCCGTGGGACTAACATCATTGGATTGCATTTGTAGGATAAAGGCTTTAGTAAATAACACAATTATATAGTTTTATATAATCTATTATCTGCTAAGACCACTCGGAAAGCAAGCCCAAGACGCACTACTATACCATTTTCTATCATCTATATGTAAAACCATACACCCCACTAAGGGGACATTAAATCCGTCAACGTCACCTTAAATCTCATAGATACCACTTTAAACCTAAATATAGTAAATCTAAAGCTTTATCTTAGTTATAATATTGGTTGAGTTTTTGTCGACTTTAATAGCATTTTGGTGTCCATAACTCAACAGCATTGGATATTGCAATGGTTGCGACATTCTCCAGAGAGATATTTTTTCAGAGGTCATACCCTCTTTTCTCCCCTTTAACTTTTTGGTGTGATGCCTCTGTTCGATTTTAAAATTTAAAATGAATTTCATATTTTGTTTAAAACCTTTTTTGTCTCTTGCATTTTTCTCATATCTGCGATCGTTCTCTTATTTTTATTATCTTGTTTTTATTGATTTATCTGTTCGCATTTGAAACAGTAACTTCCTATACATATGTTTATAAATAAAAGATTTAAATTGTAAACTATAAGTGTTTTAAGTTCTCTTTTAAATTAATCAAGTAAGCCCTTTAAATACTTCTGTAACAGTGCTGAATTTAAATATAATGAAAAAACTAAACAAATTTTGAAATTTCAAGGCTCTGTAGATCGGTAACGAAGCGTTTATGGACCTATGTTTATATGAAATTTTAATCATGAAATAAACTAAGGAATTGCCCTCTGTCGTATGTATCTCATATTTAGGAACATCCTGTATACAGGGTGTCCCATTTAAAGCTGTGATTAAAGATTACTCAAAAACGGTACATTGTATAAAAAAAAGTTTTAAATAAAAATTGTCATGTCATGAAGGTAGTAACTTTTAGTCAAAACATCATTTCAAGGACAACTTTTTTTTCAAACGGCAACCCCGTATTTTTTTACAGATCCTTGTAGACCTTTAAAAAATGATATACATATATTTTATATTTTAATATTTAGATAGATAATTGCTGTAGTAAAAATCAGACTGTTTTCGATTGTAAGCGTATTATCAAAATTTGGTCATTTTCCATTATCTACATAGCGTATAAGTTTGTATCAGTCGTTATATTCGTGGCAGTAGATCATAAGGCATAAGAGTAGGCATAAAATCAGTTTATTACGTTAAAAAAACGGTTGTTCTCAAATTTAAAAAAATTGCTTTTCGCGTATAAATACATATAATGGATTATTCATTTTTTTAAATTCCAGCCGAGCGTGTTCTAATAGACATGGTTTAATCCGTAAATATGGATTGAACCTTTGCCGTCAATGCTTCAGGGAGTATGCCAGCGACATTGGATTTAAAAAGGTAAAATAATATGTATTTATTTAAAGTTCGGAATCTGATGTCTTACTTCTGAAATTCGATACCCTTTTTTGAATTCTGGGTTGTTAATCAAATTCTAAGACCATTAGGTTCCAATTGTTCATATCGATTAATTTTATCGGTTTTAACGCCAATATATTTTTGTTCGATACAAATTCGTTCCAGGTTATTATCTAATAAAACATGAATATTATAGAATTGCGATATTAAAATATTTCAATATTGTTCATTTCTACGCGTGTTAAGGTGGAAACACAGAGTATTTAATTCAGAAGGATTTACTGTCAACATTAAAGACCCAAATGCAAAAAATTGTGTTGAAAGGAAAGGTTCAATTATATGTATACTATTTTGATAGCAAAACAGTGCAATAAGGCTATTATTATAATTACAAAATAGAAAAAAGTGGTTTTAGTTTTTATCTTATTTTATACAGGGTGGCACATTTAATTGGAATAAGTTCGATATCTCGTTTAGCATTGGTTTTCTAAAAAAATAAAAAAATACAAGTCTTATTTTGTTTATGTTTGAGACTTTCTTGGAGTTTTAATTAAATTTGAATTGAATTTTATACCCCATTTAAGGGTAGGCACTACCCCCAACTTTTTTCCCAAACGTAAAGATATGTATTGTGATAGCCCATTAGAAAGAGCTTAAAAAAAGGAATTAAATCTACTCCTAGCAAGTTTATTTACATTTTTGAAAAAGATAATTTTCATATTTCGCGATTTTGGAGGTACTGATAATAATTGTTACTATTATTTAGTTTTGTGTTTACGCAGGAACCCTATCAAAATAGTAATAAAAAAGATTTTATTGATAAGACTGTTTTACTTATCTGCTTATACTATATTCCAATAGTCAGTTCACTTTAAAATTGGCCGGAATTATAACTTGCTGTTGTGTTTTTGAGTATTTAAAATAATTCCTATGGGTTATTTAACTGAATCACTCAAAATCAAAATTTTAGTGATAATAGGGTATGGCCATAGATCGCGTAGTTATGCAGAAGTTGTAACTGTTTTAAGAAACACATCCTGATTATCACCAATTTCGCATGGCACTATAGGCAAAATCAAAAAATGTTATCGTGAATTAGGCCACGTTAGGGAGATACTAAGACAGAGGCAACCTAGGGTAATAGATGAAGGCAAACGACGAAAGTTTACTCACCAGATCCTGAAAATTTAGAAGAACTGCGGCAAAGACTAATCCATGAAATCCGACAAATAACTCCAGAAGTACTACGTAATGTAAAAAATGAATTTTATTTTAGATTAAGGTTATGCCAAGAAAGAGATGGTCAATATTTTCAACAATTCTTTCAGTAAAAGAATTAATTTTATTAGAGTAATTTAATTCCCTTTTTTATTCTCTTTTCAATGAGCTATCACAATACATATCTTTACATTTGGTAAAAAAGTTGGGGATAGTTTTTACTCTTAAATAAGGTGTAAAATTCAATTCGATGCCATAAAAAAGTGTCAAACTTAAAAAAATGGGGCTCGTATTTTTTTGTTTCTTTAGAAAACCAATGCGAAACGAGATATAGAATTTATTCCAATTAAATATGCTACCCTGTATATCATTGAAAAGGTTTTTTTCAAGCCGTTTTAAATTGATAGCGTCTAGTATGTCGGGTTAAAAATTTTTAAAAATAAAGCTTCTGCCATTCGTTTTTTCCTAGCCTTAATAATAATGTAGATACGAACTGATTAAAATATACAAGTAACAACCCTCTGAACATTATATATGACATTTTCAAAATTAACTAAACATTTTTTTTTCCAGCTGGATTAGATGCAGTTTTAGCTTTAAGGGTGTAGGTTTAAGTGATTCCTGGGACCTGGAAGCCTACATCTAGATTAAATGTTATTTAAACCTAACCTGGACACTGCTGAAATGTTCTCCACTTCAGAAAATATTCACATATATAAATATTTTCTAAAGTGGAGTACATTTCAGCAGTGTCCATGTATGTAATAAATTAAACTGCCTCCCATATTTAGATTTTTTTTTATGAACCTCTTACATTTTTACCAATTTTATCCTGTTAAGAGTGTGATGAATATTGTTTAAATTATTGATATTTTCTAATTTTCGGCCAGGATTCCATAATTCATTTTCGAAATACAGGGTGTCATATTAAAATCGATAAGACACATACGACGTGTAAGTTAACTATTATGTACGCAAGTATGACCACATTTTCTTACGATTAGAAAATTTTATGAACTGGAAAAATGTATATTTAACATTTATTAAAAATAATTTCCATTGTTAAATACAATATTCTTCCATAGATTGAGTAGTTTATGGATTCCGTCGTTACAGTAATTTATTGGTTTTGACGCAATCCATTCAAGCTATTTTTGAAGTTTTTCGTGATTCTCGAAGCGCTGATCGACCAGACTCTGTGCCATTTACCGGAAGAGACGATAATCTGACGGACCGATGTCTGGAGAGTACGGTGGGTGGGGTAAGACTTCCCATTTGAAACTTTTCAATCTGTCTTTTACCAATTGTGTGACGTGCGGCCTTACGTTGTCATGCCGATTCGCCCACTCTATTCGTTTCACTGTGAATTTTTGACCTAACTCTGTTAATTGTTGTTGATAGTGATGGGTAGTGGCTACTTTGGTTAGTTGCAGAAGTTCGTAGTACAGTATACCGTGCTATCCCATCACATGCAGAGAAGAACTTACTTTCTGTGAATATTGGGTTTGGCGGTCGAAGTTGACGGTTGTACTGGGTTTACCCTTGAAGTCCTACGCTTGGGATAATTTGTGACAATATACTCATTTTTCATCGCCAGTCATAACACGATGAAGAAAAGACTTTCTTTGACACCTTTCTAACAGGATTTCAGATATCATTCTTCAATTTTCCTTGGTCCTTTCAGTCAATTCGTAAGGCATCCATTTTCCTTCCTTCTGGATCTTCCTTGTAGCATGCAAAGTGAAACAGCCTGTCGAGTGACGTTGGGAGAAGGCGCTAACTGTTTTTGCGTTTGAGTATCGTCATCATCCAATAATGTTTGCAGTAGTTCATCCTTGAACTTTTTTGGCGGCTTTCCGTGTTCCTTGTCATTAATGCCAAAACCTCTAAATTTGAATCGTTTAAACCGCTCTTCACAAGTTCTTAATGAGGGAGCATTGTTGTCATACGCATTGACGCACATTTGATGAGCTTCGGTCGCACTATTCTTGAGATGGAAGGTAAAAAGCAAAGCTTCCTGCAAATGCATTTTTCCGGGCACAATTTAAGCTAAAACATAAAAAAAGATCATATGTAAAATGTCACATACGAGTAGCTAGCGTTTAAAACCCAGAACGCTATGGAAAACAATACATATAATACGTAAAAGTTCATTTATTCAAATAAATAAATGAATGAAAAAAAACGCAGAGTCATACTTGCGCACTTGACAACACTTATTTGTAATTTTCAACTATTAGAAATAACTGACATGCGCGATTTATATTAATTCGTTCCTGTGGAATAAAGTGCAGAGGGTGGTTCGAACCATTTGGCCACATTGTAAGGTGCAGCGTTTAAAAAGAGGAATTTCCAGTATTTTTTAAGTTTCATCGTTTACGTTCCAATTATTTTAGTTAACTGTTAATTTTTCGCATTTCTAATAATCTTCGCGGAGGGGATGAGGGACATTACTTGCATCAATGTAGTTCCCCCGCGAAATAATTAAACTTTTATAATAGACATTTTTTTGGACAACGCTTATAATTCGAGATGTTGCGATGTCTCAAGTTAAATGTTACACCCTGTATAAATCGGTAGGAATTGTCTTCACTTGTAATATCACTAACGCTTTGAATTATTTCTGAGAGGAAAGATCTGTTGAAAATGTAAGTTGTTCTGTTTCAACATAGAAATATAACGGTTATTTAGAAAACTTTAATTAGGAAGTCCACGTTTGTAGGAAAACGAAACAGAAACAATCCGATATTAACATTTCAAAGGTAAGTTTTATTTACAAACCCAATAGGTTTTCTTATATTATAGCAAGTCATTACGGGCATTCTTGAACCACAATTACCATCCTTAAAATTAAATCAAAGTGACTACTTATACTATAGCGGCCTTCCATTTAACTAGATATCTATATTTAGAAAAGGAGCTACAACAGATGGTAGATATTTTTGTGTGAACGGGTCAATTTTTTAAGAACACCACTTATGTTGCAAGCCATAATTCAAACGAGGCCTACATCATTCTTATGGTAAATTGGATTTGTCGATTTGTTTAAATTTTTGTTATTTTATAGCTCTTGATTACACTATCTAAAAGACGTTGCTGAAATGTAGTTTTTTCGAATTTTTAAATATACTTTCTGAAGCTAATACCTCAGTAAGTGTGAGCTTGAAAGAAACCATAAGAGAAATCGGATTGTTTTGAGGTTTTCTACGGGTATAATAAGGTTGGAACATTTTTCAAATTTCAAATATTTTTTTAATATCTAATGGGCAAACTCTGGGTCATAACGTTATAATTAGTATACTATTAGTAAAATATTTCAAATATATGTAATTGGCTTTGCAATATGCAAACAGCTAATTACACGTATAGGGTGTTTCAAGAAGAAAGGGCCATAGGTTGCGGGTGAATAGAGCATCTAAAATGTATTTAAATGCAGTCAGAATGAGGGCTCTAGCCTGACTCTTCTCCGGGATTTAGGCCTTTTAGTAATTTTGTCGAAAACTTGACTTTTTTTTTACCTAAACTTGCTACTTTCCCACTTCCTCTCACCCAAAACACAAATACGACTACATCTTTAAAATCCACATTAAATTTCCTTTAAGATACGATAGTTTTTGTTGCTAAATGTGCTTTTTCGAATCCAACGTAGCCGTCTAAAGAATAGGAAAATCTGAATCTCTGTAATTCCTGATATCATTCAATGGCAGCTTGCGCAATAAATTTCCCAGCTATCTCTTTGGGGATATCATCAAATTTGCCCTATTTAATACACATTTAAATGATATACCCACTTTTGTGTTTCTTTTTAACAGTATGGCGCAGTATTTTCGACCAACAAATTTTTGAACCTTAAAAGTGGGTATACTTTCTAAAAGTATATTAAATAGGTCAACTTTGATGAAATCCAAAAAGAGGTATTTGGGAAATTCATTACGTGAGCTACCATTGAGCAATATCAAGAAATATGGAATTTCTGATTTTTCTATTCTTTAGACAACTAAAGGTTCGAAAAGGCACATTTACCAACAAAACTGTCCTATCTTATAGGAATTGGATTTAAAAAATGTAGTCGTATTTGTGTTTTGAGTGGCAGGAAGTAGAGAAATAGCAGGTTTAGATAAAAAAAGTCGGGTTTTTGACGAAATTTACTAAAATGCTTTCTGGCTGCATTTAACTACATTTTAGATGCTTTATCCACTCTCAACTTATGGTCCTTTCTTCCTGTAACACCCTGTATAAACAAATCTTGTTTTGAGCCTGGACAAAATGGTTGAAGCCACATATTTTAGTTATAATTTTTTGATAAAACGTTTCTTGAAACAACGTTAATATGTTTGCAATTGAAAAGTATTTAACAATATGCCCAAAGATGTTGCAGTTTCAACTGATTTGCAAGAGCCAATATTACGGCTTTTTCACAAGGGCAATTGCAACTAGGGAAAAATACAGTTTCGCGAATTATAAAACACTTTAAACGTGAGGGAACGGTGAAACCAAAGAAAAATTTAGATCGACTGCGAAAAACTTCAAGTCGATTAGATAAGAAAATGATTTGATTGACACAAAATAATCCATTGGCCTTTTCGTCAAATATTTTGGCTAAAACTAGTCCTTCTGGAATCACAGATCGCACACTTCGACGAAGTTTGATAAAGGCAGGTCTTCACAGTTTCAAACCTGCCAAAAAACCATTCTGTATAAGAAGAATATAAAAGCAAAACTATCCTTCGCGCAAACTTATATTCTTTGGGCTGAAAAAAATTGAAAATTAGTCGTTTCTAGCGATAAGCCGAAATTTAACTTATTTGGAAGTGATAGTTCTAAATATGTATGTCAGGCGTCCAAAAGGGAAGCTATTGGAGAATAAGTTCATTAAGCCTACAATAAAACATGGTGACGGATCTGAATGGTGAGGCTGTTTTTCCATGGTATGACATGGGTCTACTACATCGCATAGTAGGAATAATGAATAAATTTATGTATTCGAACATTTTAAAAGAAATTATATCCCTACTTATTCGATACAATATTTGTGAAGCACAAGTTTTAACACGATAATGACTCAAAACATAAGTATAAATTAATGCGAAAATATTTATTGGAAGAAAAAATTAATGTTTTAATAAAATGGCCGTCACATAGTCCCGGCATTAATCCCATTGAGATCTTGTGGGACATACTGGGTTGGAAAAGTAGATCAAATTAAATCAAAAACCAGCAAAAACTTTTTGTAAAATTAGAAAATGCGTTGTCCACTGCAGATCGAACAACACTTGGAAATTGTACAATGCAATGTATGTTACGATGTGATCAGGGCAAATAGGCATCACTGTATACATATTTTAATTAAAATAAACATTTGTATATTTTTATTATTTATAATTTCTTCAATAAAAGAGTTCCGTTCATTTTGTCCAGGCTCAAAGTAAGATTTATTTATATAGTCATATTTTTTACATATTTAAAAACTAATTATATTCGAAATAATATACTCATTAAAGGGTCCGTCAAATGTGGTGCAGAAAATAAATGTCAATTTAACAGAGACGCTCTTTTATTTCTCTATCACTTATACTGAATAGCAAAAAAAGGTAAACACCCAGTGTTTGTATTTTTATTTCAATAACATTTTGCAAACTAATGTGTTTTGAGTCCAATAACTTTTGATAACATTTCCAGTCTTATCTGTAGAGAGATATCTGAAAGAGAACCGTTACAGATACGCACTTTACTTAAGTATACCTTTTCTTTGGAAAAGAGACCAACCTTTCCAAATTTATACAAAAAATTAATCTACGAGGTTTACTTAAAAAGTTATGTTAGTTTTCCAAATACGTGTACGACGTAGGTGGCGCCACCTATACGTTAGTTAAAAATATACATCTTAGATAGATTTATCGTACCCAAAAACCCCCCTGTGCAAGATTTAATCGCAAAAACTTGCAAAATGTATGATTTATCGGCAAATTACAAAAAAATATTTGTTTTAACATCCTGTAGATGGAAAAGGGACAAGTTTTGTATAAGACATGTTTAGCTTAACCGCATTATTTTTCAACGCTGTTTCACTCTACCAATTTGTACTAATGTTTCTGGGACACCCTGTATACATAACCTGAACATCCTTGTATAGAGAGAGATTTTGGTATTTTACGGTTTTTTTTAATATAAAATAAATGCACTAGGCATGCTTCTTAGTTTCTGAAACAATCCTATGACGGCTTGCGACTCTTGTCTGACGAGTTTTAACAGATCTTTCGTCCGGTGGTCAAAGGGACCCTTTGAAAACAGAACGTTTATGAGTGGAAGAGACCAAGGCACTCGTTCTGATAGTGTTGTCTGTTCGACCTGGACGATCGCTCGTTACTACGTCTCTAGGTACTACGAAGATCGAAGGCGAGGTCCTGTTGTCTGTTGCCTTCTCCGATATGTCCGAATCTAAGTAAATCTTCAGTTTCCCTCGGAATACTGATGCGTACTTTCCCAGACTTGCTTGAAGCCAGTGGTTTCGTCCGCCACCGTACGTCCGGTTCCAACTTCCTCACGGATTTTGAAGTCGTAGACGAACTAGTAGCAGTCTGCTTTTAGTAGATGGTCTTCACTTCGACACCATTCCTCCCTTATCGGGAAGATCACATACATCTTCATAAAGAATGTTGGGTACTGGGAGCCGTATGGATATATATATGTGTATATACAGGGTGTTTCAGTTTTAACCCGCATAACTTTAATAGTGTATTGAACGTCCAAAAATAATATCAGTTTGCTATATAAACCAACGTCCAAAAAGGTTTCCTTTAGTAGATACACGGGGTTCAAATTTAATTACAAAATTGAAAAAATTAAATTTCTTTAAAACGACTAGAGATTCTTTAACGAAATTTTGGAGGTATTAACGACTGTAAATGACGCATATGTTTTACTGAAAAAATATTTCTTAGCTTTTCCAATGGCGTGCCTACCTCCATGTTAGGAGATATTAAAAAAAAAAAAGTGGTACGCTACTGACTTTTCTGAAAATAAAAATTATTTTTGGATTCCTCGTTTAGTTCTGGAGAAATAGTTTCTCTTGAGATTTTTTCGTCCGACTCACCATTTCTAAGTAAAAAAATTAAAATAATGTTAATTTACGTCCTAAATAAATAATTAGAACGTAGTGGTACCATCACTTTACTGGAAATTTTAAAAGAAAAGGAAAAAATATATGTACATAATAATAATTTTTGACGTAAAAATATTCAAAACTTATCTTTACTCTTTAATAAATGCGGTGAATTGTTTTCCTTTTCTTTTAAAATTTCCAGTAAAGTGATGGTACCACTACGTTCTAATTATTTATTTAGGACGTAAATTAACATTATTTTAATTTTTTTACTTAGAAATGGTGAGTCGGACGAAAAAATCTCAAGAGAAACTATTTCTCCAGAACTAAACGAGGAATCCAAAAATAATTTTTATTTTCAGAAAAGTCAGTAGCGTACCACTTTTTTTTTTTTAATATCTCCTAACATGGAGGTAGGCACGCCATTGGAAAAGCTAAGAAATATTTTTTCAGTAAAACATATGCGTCATTTACAGTCGTTAATACCTCCAAAATTTCGTTAAAGAATCTCTAGTCGTTTTAAAGAAATTTAATTTTTTCAATTTTGTAATTAAATTTGAACCCCGTGTATCTACTAAAGGAAACCTTTTTGGACGTTGGTTTATATAGCAAACTGATATTATTTTTGGACGTTCAATACACTATTAAAGTTATGCGGGTTAAAACTGAAACACCCTGTATATAGAGGATATTTATTAAACACACAAATTATACTAGGTCTATACACTAATTATTAAACAACACTACACTGCACTAGAACTGTCTTTTACTATGCTTTGTCTCGATGCACGATACTAGGTAAAACTCCCCCTGTGCCGCGTCACGACGCCCTTTTATGTCTCTCGGCAGTCCTTTTAGAAAGGTACGTTCCAGACTTCGCCGGAGAACACGGTCTAGACGGTGGTAGAGAGAGAGACCGTCCGAGTGGCGAGTGTACCGTGAACGAGAGAGCGCGAGATCCACGCTCAGTAACGGTCCCAACAAAGAACGTGATAAGACCGAGACTAATTCTAAAAAAAGTATGTTTTCCAATTATTTAATACGTTAGAAATGGATTTTAGTATAAATATAAAAATAAATAGGTGCATACATTTTCAAACTTTGTTGAAATCTTTCCGCTTTTTGTTCCATTCAAACTTTTAATGGAATTCGGTATATGGAATCAAAACTAACACAAGTCATTTATCAGTTAATTCCAATAAACAAGTTAAAAAGATATTGCAGTTAATTTACATGCCTTAGGTGGGTTATCGATTTGAATATTTGACACTCTGTATTTTGAATACTAGTCGTAGAATTTTGTTGCATCTACGTAGACGTTTGATCAGAAACCCACGAGTTACAAAATACCAATAATTTACGTAAATCGATCGAAACGAATTTACCATAAGAATGTTGCATGGTCTTTTAGAAAAGTAGCTTCCTTTTTAAATAAAACTTGTCAAACTGAACTTGTAAGAGAGAAAACCTTAAGGAAATATCATGGGAAAGTTCTTAGAAGAAAAAAGTAGAACACAAAAATTAACCTGGATTCGTGGAACTGAAAAAAACTCAGTATCCAAAGAAAACCAATAGGAGATTCAGTAGTTTTCCTTTCCTCATTAATTTTTTTCAAGTAATATATTAAATTCAAAACCTCTTCCTCAAAATCTCTTTTGTTGCTACAAACGAAAAAACTATAAATTCTTTCTACATACAGCCACGGCCTTATAAATAGCACACTTCTAAGAAAATAAAATATACAATAATTAAAGAAAAAGATCAAAATCTTTTGATATGTTTTATCCATAAACCCAAAAAAATGATTAATTTAGTATCAGTATTAATAATAGCACGTTTATAGTACTCTCAAATATCTTGGACGAATTATGGTTGAAACTGGACAATTGGCGTAATTATTTAAGAATGAATGAGGATATACAGGGTGTCCCTAAAGTTGAAATAAATCGTTCGGGAGATGAATGGGGAACCAACAACAAGAAAAAAAGTTCATATAAACATAGGTCCAAATGTCCTTTGTTTCCGAGACACAGAGTGTTGAAATTCACGAAAAAAAAGTTTTTATTTTTAAATTTTCAAACGACTTAAGATTTTTTAACCAAATTTTGTACATAAGTTTAAGATAATGATAGGTATAATCCAAAAAATTAGCAGCTTTAATCATTTAATACTGGCGGACATATAGGTGTCATGCGTCCTTAATAATAAAAAGTTGTAACGCTCCGTATAATATTTCGTTTAAAGTAGTCCATCATATGTACCAATGTATTCTGCAAATTTTTATCTCTTCTTCATTTGTTGTAAATCAAGTAGTTTAGCCATAAAAAATATTTTTTTCATTGAGGGCATTTTTACGCCAGAATTTGAAATTGCTTTTCCTTCGTTTTTTTTTCCAGAAATTCAAACATAAAATGGTTTTTATGAATGTCAAAACACAATTAAAGTCAGATAGCACTTGTGAGCTACTTTAGCACTATCCAAGACACACCGCGTGGAGGTACAGCCCACTTAGCATCCCTTGGCAGAGATCAAGACCTCACAGTTTAAATTATATGAGGTGTTCAAAATGTCCCCCTTCTGCATTAATACAGGCTCTAAGTCTTCTTTTTAAGGAGGCTTGAACTCTTTGTAGTACTTCTGGATAGTCTCTAATGTTTTCAAATTCATTAATTATTCTTTTCCTTAGTTTATATACATTATTAATGGGCCGTTTATAAACGAAGGGTTTTAAATAGCCCTCAAAGATAGAAATCACACGGATTGAGATCGGGTGACCTAGGAGGCCAGGGTACAGGCCCTTCACGCCCTATCTAATGTCATCCAAATTTGCGTTCTAATTCTTGTCTATCAATTAAACTAAAGTATGCAGGTGCACCATTAACACCACACATATTAACTCGAATGTTCAAAGGGACGTATTCAAGTAGTACATCTAATCTATCTCTAAGAAATTCAACATAAATTTCGCCATTTAATCTGTTTTCAAAAAAATATGGTCCGACAAGTGAATTGTTAACGATTCCCTCCCAAACTGAACAACTGAACTGTTGGTGTTTTTTTTTAACAATTGTGTGGGGGTTAACGTCCATCCATTCAAGTCTATTATGAAAATTCGTAATACTGTGTCTATTGAATGTTGTTTCATTAATAAACAAAATTATTTCACTGAAAGTAGGAATTCGTGTCAATTTGTTTACGAATCATTGACAGAAATTAAGACGTGGACCATAACCGTTTTCGGTCAGTCCTTGAACACGTTGTACATGATAGGGATACATGGAATTTCTATTAAGAGATTTCCATAGTGTAGTTCTTGGCTGGCCCAACACTCCTGAGATGCTTCTGATACTAGCAGAAGGGTCTAACCGGAATGTTTTTTTCAAAATTTTTTCTTCCGTATTAGCGTTAATTCGAGGTCTACCCTCTCTTCGATGTTGTATTAACTGTTCCGTTTCTCGCAACGTTCGATCAAGATTTTGAAAAGATCGTCGGTTTGGTACGTACCGCCGAGGAAATTTTTCCATACAGTCAGTCACGAAAGTATTCGAACAAAATAAAAATTAATATAATATTATTAATAACTACACATATGGCAAATTAAATTATTCTATGAAAAAGAGAATGTGTATAGGCACTTAAGAAAGCAAATGGTTATAAAAAGTATAAATTTGTTCAAACGATATTTGAAACAATCTTCATTTTGCCCCACAAAAATATTCGAACACAAATGAAGTGATTATATATTTGACCTATTAATATTTAGTAGGGCCTCCATTTGCTGCAATTACACCTTCCAGACGACGTGGCATGGACTCAACCAGGTTTTGGGTGACTTCGGCATTAATGGAGTTCCAAGATTCTAAGATACATTTTCTCAAACTTTCCTTAGAGGTGATAGAATAAACTCTAAGCCTTTTTTCGACTTCATCCCACAAATGTTCGATGGGATTCATATCGGGGCTATGTGGTGGAGTTGCTAATAAGTGTGGATTGTTATAAATCAACCAAGTTTTAACTATGTGCGCTATGTGCTTAGGATCATTGTCTTGTTGGAACCAATAATCCTCAGGCAGTCCTAATTTTCTTACACTATCTTTTAAATTATCTTTTAAAATCTGCAGATATTTCATTTTATCCATTATTCCATCTATAAAAACAATATTTCCAACACCACTTGCACTCATACACCCCCACACCATAACCGAGCCACCCCCGTGTTTTACAGTTGCACGTAAATTTCTCGAATCCAGTTCCGTATTCTTTTTCCTCCACACTTTTTGATGTCCACATCCAAACACATTATACTTGCTTTCATCCGAAAAAAGGATTTTATTCCAAAAGGAGTTGTCCTTGAATAAGTACTGTTTTGCAAAGTTTAGACGTTTTTCTTCGGTTCTTCTGGTTGATGAACGGCTTACTCCTGGGAACTCTACCATGAATGTCATTATTTCGTAACAAACGTCTACATAATTCTGGATGTACTTCTTTTCCGAACTGTGTTAAAACATATCCGGCTAATTTTGGAGCAGAAAGAAAAGGATTTTTTCTGTTTTCACGCAAAACCATTTTTTCCTCACGTTTCGTCAACTTCTTTGGTCTTCCTGATCGACGTTTGTTAATAATATTTCCCTCTGTCCTATTTTTTTTCAAGATGTATGAGATAGTTGACTTAGCTCTGTTTAATAAAAGAGAAATTTCTGTGTGTTTTTTTCCTTCATTATGCCATTTTAAAATTAATTCTCGTTCACGCGCCGTGGTTTCATTTCTTTTGTTTGCCATTTTCATAAACAATACACTAAAGTGGTAAATGATATTTAACTGTTAAATTTATAATGTTAACTGATAAATATTTGTGAATTGTGGTCAAAATGATACCCGGAGGCTATTTTTTTCCCTTCTAAAAATTTTACCTATAAAATGTTCGAATACTTTTGTGGTTCAAAGTACACTGTATTCCAAATAGCGCATAAACAAAATGGTTAAAAAAAAAGTTTTTGTTTATTTATTTATACACTGCGTGACATAGAAAAGAGAACACCCCGTAAAAATGATTTGATTTAAATAATTTTTGGTATGCATGTTGTTTACGCCAAAACAAATACTTCATTAAAAAGTTGAACAAATTTAATTGTTAAAAACTAAAAAAAATTTAATAATTTGTCGGTCCTCCGCGGTGTCTTATACATTCCTGTACACGTCTAGGCATGGATCTAATGAGGTGATTGATGTCCTCTTGGGGGATCTCATTCCAGGCTAACTGGACAGCATGACACAGCATCGCTAGGGTTTGCGGGGGATGGGGTAAATTATGCAACCTTCTACCTATAATATCCCATACATGTTCGATCGGTGAGAGGTCTGGAGATCGAGGTGGCCAAGGTAGCAAATTGACTGCATTTTGTTGGAAGAAGTCCATAGTCACTCTAGCCACATGTGGTCGTGCATTGTCTTGTTGGAAAACTGGATCAACAAGAGTTTCCAGATAAGGCACAAGATGAGGTTCCAGGACTTCTTGGATGTATCGCTGGGCTGTCATACTGCCTCTGACGAAAACTAAAGGTGACCTGCTACCATATGCAATGGCACCCCAAACCATTACCCCAACAGTCTGATGGACATGCCTCTGTATTGCAAACTGAGGATCCCATCTTTCACCCCGTCTCCTTCGTATTCTTGCCCGACCATCATGCATACCGAAACAGAATCTGGATTCGTCACTAAACACGATATTATCCCATTCCAGAGTCCAATGTATCCGTTCTTGGCACCACTGTAGTCGATTTTGACGATGATTTAAGGTGAGGGGTAACACGAGATAGGGACGGTAGGAAATCAATCCAAAACTTCTTATGCGGCGATAAATGGTTCGTATCCCAATGGGCCTTCCATACTCAGCGAACCACTGATCCGCCAGCGTCCTCGACGAGACGAACCTATCTCTTAGGGCCATAATTCGGAGTCGGCGATCTTGGCGTTCTGTAGTTCTTCGAGGTCGTCCAGTACCTGTTCTTCTGCCTGTTTGCCC
Organism: Euwallacea similis; assembly: GCF_039881205.1. Lineage (NCBI taxonomy): Eukaryota > Metazoa > Arthropoda > Insecta > Coleoptera > Curculionidae > Euwallacea > Euwallacea similis. The sequence continues at coordinate 1,472,446 of NC_089637.1, read as the reverse complement.
TTCTTCGAACCATCCCTGACAGCATCTCACTATAGTGTTTACACTACGGTTCAATCTAGTGGCGATTTCCCTAAATGACAGACCAGCCTCTCGTAGACCCACTATTCGACCCCTCTCAAACTCGCTCAATTGATGAAAATTTCGCTCTATTCTGGTTCTAGGCATATCTCTACGCAGTTTCTAAGCACACTACACTCCAATAAATGTTATTTTCCAGTTGTATTGTTGATATTTTATTGCAATTTTTATATTTAAAAAAAACCTAAAATTCCGAATAACTCGTAAATACGTAGATAAATATGAGTGAAATTTTGATCGTTTCTGCTATACATATAAACAAACATGCATACCAAAAATTATTTAAATTAAACCATTTTTACGGGGTGTTCTCTTTTCTATGTCACGCAGTGTATATATGGATCCTCTTTTTCATAGAATAATTTAATTTACCATATGTGTACTTATTAACAATATTATATTGAATTATATTTTGTTCGAATACTTTCGTGACTGACTGTATACAATCTTCTTGCTTCTGTAGCATTCCTTTGAGCGAGGTCATACATTAAATGCATATTGACTAATTCGTTAACGGTTAAACGATCAATTATTGTTAAATGAATTGATATAGCTTAAAAATACACTAACAAATGCTCTCTAATTTCGATGTGTTTACTTCGCTAGTCGAACAAAGCAAAAAATCAAAACAAATCTTGTACGATAACACGGGAACTCCAAGAAGCGCTTAAGTATAAGGTAAGCATTGACGCGGCACCTTGGATAGCGCTAAAGTAGCCCACAATTGTTATTTGACTTTAATTGTGTTTTGATATTCATAAAAACCATTTTAAGTTTGAATTTCTAGAAAAAAAATCGAAGGAAAAGCAATTTCAAATTCTGACATAAAAATGCCTTCAATGAAAAAATATTTTTTATGGTAAACTACTTGATTTACAACAAATTAAGAAGAGTTAAAAAATTTACTGAATACATTGGCACATATGATGGACTACTTTAAACGAAATATTATACTGAGCGTTACAACTTTTTATTATTAAGAACACATGACATCCATACCTCCGCCAGTGGTGAATGATTAAAGCTGTTAATTTTTTGGATTATACCTACCAATATGCTAAACTCATGTACAAAATTTGGTTAAAAAATTTTAAGCCGTTTGAAAATTAAAAAATAAAAACTTATTTTTTTCTTAAATTTAAACACCTTGCATCACGAAAACAAAAGACATTTAGACTTATGTTTATATGAACTTTTTTTCTTGTTTTTGGTTCCCCATTCATCTTTCAAACGATTGACCTCGACTTTAGGGATACCCTGTATATACCCAACTTTGGAACTGGTCACACCTTTAATTATTCGTCAAGATACCATAATGAGATCTGCAATCAGTCCCCATGAACGGTTAAGTGCAACACTTAGATTTTTGGTGACGGGACGGAATTACGAAGATTTAAAATTTTCCACTATTATATCCCCGCAAGCTTTATCGCAAATTATTTCCGAAATGTGTGAAGCCATGTACAGTATGTCCACAGATAGAAAACCCAAGAGGACAAATGGACAAAAAGTGTTGTTTTCCGACAAAAAGTTATTCTTGATAAAAGTCTCTGCTTCTCCAAAAAAAAATACGATTTACGAAGATAACTTTTTTATGCAGAGTGCCCAAAAACTACGAACACATGAAATACTATCAAGAGTAAATTAGCTTTATTTTTGATTTTAGAGCAAAATGGTAAATAAAAAATATATTTTAAACCCTATCCAAAGTTTACATACAAAATTCCACTATTCCAAAATAGTTTATAAATAATTCAAAATAAAAGTTAGTAGATATTATTTATTCAAACACACCTCCCCCGTATTCGACGCATTTTTCAAATTTAATATTGTGACATTTGTTGTTGTGCTTGTTGTGAATACGTGAAATGAGGTGAAAAAGGTAAAATTCGAAATTGTTTGAATTTTAAAAGAAAAATAAAACTTGGAATACTCAGTTAAATTTTTGTATGTAAACTTTGGATAGGATTTAAAATCTGTCTTTATTTACCATTTTGCTCCAAAATGAGAAATAAAGGTAATTTACTCTTGATAGTATTTCATGTGTTCGTAGTTTTTGGGCACCCTGTATAAAAAAATTCAAAGTTATCTTCATAAATCGTATTTTTTCAAGCTGCAGAGACTTTTATCAAGAATGACTTTTTGTCGAATAACGACATTTTTTATTCATTTGTCCTCTTGGGCCTTCTATCTGTGGACATACTGTATAAAGTATTAGAAAAATATATGAAGGTGAGAACAAAAACTTTATTGTTAACAACATAATTAGCTAGAGAACATAACAACTAATCATTTTTGGCCTTTATATTCCTGATAGTTCAGGGGAAGAAATGCCGGATTGTAAGACGTACGGTTGTAGACGCTGGTAGACAGGATGTGTCGATGAATTGGTGTATTGATTTAGATTTGTTTGAGGATTTTGGAATACTATTTCGGTACACCAGTTAACATGCCCTAATTGTGCTTGGAATAGGATGTCATTGCTCAGATTTTCTGCATATATTTTAGTATGCTCTGGAAGGGTTCGCAATTCATGTGCCGTGGTTTTTCCGATCACTTCACATTCACCATCAGTGTTATTTAGTCTTGCACTAATAATGTCTAATATCTTGTCGGCTTTATCTCTTGTTTGGACAAAACGTTTTAGCCTTTTTGATTTGCCAGAATATGTTCCTCGTTCACTTAATGTGATTTATGTGTTCTCACATTATCAGCAGTTGAACAAGGAGGTGAAGGGGAAGGTACAGAAACGGTTATGTCCTCGCGACTTTCATGAATCTGTAATATAACAAAAATATTGTTGTCACGCTTGTTGATACTGTTTTTTACGTATTTATATTATAAACAATTTTCAGTTTCCTACTTCTGAAGCAGAATGGAAGATTGCTCAGAGATTTCAAGAATATTGTAACTTGCCTAACTGTTTGGGCGCAGTGGATGGAAAACATGAGAATACAATATCACCGCCCAAAGTTATAACAGCTTAGTGCTCATGGCTATATGTGATGCAAATTATGAGTTCATTATGTGCAATTGTGGCATAAATGGACGCGTTTCTGAGGGGGGACTTATAGGATGTGCGTCATTTTGTAAGAAACTAAAAAACGGAATTTTAAAACTACCGGGTCCAGAAACTTAGCCAAACAGCTCAAGAAAACTTCTTTACGTATTTGTAGGAGACAAAGCTCTTTCAACACGTCATGATTTTATGAAGCCTTTTAGCCAAAAAGATCTTAATCATGAGAGAAAGATATTTAATTATCGGTTGTCTCGTGCTAGATGTAAAATTGAAAATTTGTACATTTGGCATATTAGCTGCACGCTTGCGAATATTTCATACAGCCATCGCGATTAGCTTACACTCTGTATACAAAGTGGTGATGGCTCATTGTGTTCTCCAGAATAAAAAAAAAGAGTTCTGAACAATATGCTCCAAGAGATGATTTGGATCAGGAAAATAGAACCGAAGGAACCACCGAATTAGGACTTAGAGCTCATCTTGATACATTAGCAGACTTGCAATGCAGTCATGGTCGCAAGAGTAGCATAGAAGCAAATCAATCATGTGAATTATTTATGAAATATTTTAACGAAAAAGGAGCACTGTATTGGAAAGAATTAATAATACATTAAAGATTTATTGTCAATATATATATACAGAGCGTACCAATTCAAATTTCCCACCTGAAAAATTTCTTAATTAAAAAAAAAAAAGCTGAGACACGTCGATTTTGTTTTCGAGGGGGACACATGGTGGCCTAAGTGTTAGTGTCTTGGAACCTGCCCCTTGGACAGGGGCGTAATGTATCCTTAAATTTTAAATGACACCCTATCTTGACTGATACCTCAATTTAAAGATTTTTCAATTCTGATTACAACGGTATATGACTTTTTTAATTTTGGTTTAGATGTGGCAAGAAAATCATCATTTAAAGAATAAGACAAGATATCAATGAATATGAAAATGTTATTTAGTTAAATGTTCAAATTGTCCACTTTCATACAATAATAAAACTTTTGTTCCACTTCCCAAGGAACATTTCGAAGCATTCCGGGTCTTATCGCACGACATTCTATTGAACAATTTCAATACAAAAAACTGCATACATACATTAATTCAACTTTTTCATCTGTTTTACTTTAAACGAGAGAAGTAAATATCCCATAAAATCATTACAAAGTTCTACTGTTATATCCCATTTTTCTTATGTGACATCTAATTGTTTCGGGATGAATTTTTCGCCCAGTGGTCTTCTCCAATTCTGCTACGAGATATGGGGCACTTACACCAGGTTGTTTTTTAATTTGTCTTCAAAATAAAATTGTTATTCCGTTGAGTTATCTTCAAAGGTCTTCCAGAGCGTTGTAAATTACTTGCAGATCCTGTCGATTTGTACTCTTTAATAATTTAATGAATGGTATAAAAACTTATTCCAACTCTTTTCGATATGTCTCTAAGATTTCTCATCCTGATGGAAGTTTTACTATGACTTTTCCTTTATTTTTTCATCACATAATAGCTCTTCAAAAAGTTTTTGACAAAATGATCTTAAATGAATCAACAAATATTTATCGGGTACTAGTGGAATTTGAAAAGAAGAATGTTCTCCAAAAATACCAAACAAAGTGCATGAATTCTTTTTTGGGTGTACCTGGAGAACTTTAATGTTAATTTTCTTTATGACCAAAGAGACATTGTGAGTTTTTTTTTTTGTATGTGTAGATGATCCTTTTTTGCATAAATGAATAAACGGTTTTTTTAACTTTTTCGTTTTTAGTCTCTCAAAATAGTCAATGTATAATATTCCCTGAGGTGTACGAATACTTTTCTGACCTACTGTAATTCGATGAACTCTCTTGTAAAATCGCGGGACACTACTCTTAAGTCTGACATGTTCTAACAAATATTTTAATCGAACTAAAACTAAACTTTTATAAGTACCTACAATGGCTCAATAACGTGAGAACTGCTTCACACGTACCATCTAATCAAATCTGATTCGGATTGGTTCATTTAAACTGCGCTCGTAAATCGAAATGGGTAAATTTTTTTTCCTAGGTTGATAAAACCTTTTTTTTACATTCGTATGAAATTTGAGCGGAATATGTTGATCAGTATGTGTTTTATTGTTTTACGTTTAGTTATTTGTTTACGGTGCGAAAAGTTTGTCTGACGATTTTTACTACGAAAAAAAAATTAAACAACGAGTTTCCTTGAAATTTTGTGTTTTCAATGGAATTGCAGCTACGGAATCATTGAAAATGTTGAAGAAGTGTTTTGGGGAGTCTACTCTATCGAGAACGCAAGTATTTGAGTGGCATAAAGCATTTAGTGAAGGTCGTGAGGTCGTAGAGAACTTGCCTCATGCGAGTCGTCCATCCACCTCTGTTAATGACGATAACATCGAAAAAGTGCAGGAAATTGTGCTCGAAAATCGTCGTGTTGGCATTAGAGAGATAGCACAGGCTCTCAACATCTCGTATGGATTGACTCAACATATTTTGGCTAATCTTTTGGGTATTAAGCGCGTCGCCGCCAGACTCGTACCAATAGATCTGAATTTTTTGCAAAAACGACGTCGAGCAGAGATTGTAAAAGAGATGCGTGCCAACGTAGCTGATGACTCTACATTCATCAAACGCGTCATTACTGGTGACGAGACGGTTTATGAATATGACATCGAAACTGCCCAACAATTTAGCGAATGGCGCGTCAAAAATGAGCCAAAGCAAAAAAAAACACTTGAAAATCGGTCGAAAATCAAGGTGATGCTCATTGTTTTTTTCGATTACCGTGATGTGGTTCACCATGAATTCGTTCCAAAGGGTTAAACGATCAATAAGAAATACTACTGGGCGGTTTTGAGGCATCTACGTAAAGCAATTCGTCGTAAACGGCCGGATTTGTGGGCAGACAATTCATGGATTTTTCACCATGATAATGCGCCGTCACAGTCCAGCCTGATTGTGACTGAATTTTTCGCCAAATACGAAACAAAATGCATCGCTCAGCCACCGTATTCGCCGGATTTGGCTCCCTGTGATTTTTCCTGTTCCCGAAACTCAAATATCCGCTCCAGGGAACGCACCATAGTCGATCGAGGCCATAAAAAATAATTCTCTGAAGGAATTAAAGGTCATCCCAGCCGAGGCCTATAACAAATATATGGAAAATTGGATTAACCGTTGGCATATGGGTATTGAATCAAAAGGAGCCTATTTTGAAGGCGATAATAAAGATTTGTATTAAAATACATACAAATGTTTTTTTTTAACCAATCCGGGTCAAATTTGATAGTATGTTATTGCTTTCGCATTGATGCGTGTACACTCATCTACGTATGCATCTACTACCGTCCATAGCGGCCTTTATACAAAAGTTTATACGTTGTTTTCAAGAGACTTCCCTTTACGAGTAAATTATTATGAAGAATTTTAAAAAATGAGTGTTGTGAGCTGATGAAAGCGAGTTTCAGCAGAGACCGTTATTTCAATCAGCACAACCAACATTCGTATGGTATTGATAACACAGGTCTGCAACTAAAAAACTGCATAGGTTCTTTCATCTGTTTCTAATAGATTTTTGCATGTTGATTCTAAAAATATCACTCAAAAATTTCCATCACGTCAGGTTTTCTTGCAAAAATTGAAAAAGTTATATTCTTTTGCGAACATAACACAGATCTGTAAGTATAAAACTGCATTGTAACGAATATATTATTTTGATTTTGGAATATGCTAGAATAAAAAACAAGCTTTAAATCAACTAATATCGAGAGGTTTTCCATAACGTACAAGAACTGCTCACGCCTATACATATAAGAACGAATATATTTACATACAGTGAGATTGTGAAGTCCCGCAAAATTCAATAAAACGTGAAATAGCTACTTTTGGAGAAAACCGTGAAACACGTCAATTTTCATTTTGAAAATTAAGTTTTTTCATGTAAATGTCTTACCACCTCTTTCAACTCCCTAAGAGGGGTAACAACCCCTTACAATTTTTTAAATGGGAAGAGGGGTTGTGCAACACCTCATATCAAACGGAATTTAATGCCCTGTTCAACAATGCATTTATTCAAATGTCTGTGCTTCAAGTTCCCGAAACTGTCTGAAGCCAAGTTAAAAGAGTCACTAGCCCTGAGATAAGAAAATTTCTAACTGATTCCCTTTTTTGGAAATAACAGGAGACAAGGAAAAAGAAACGTAGGAGTCTTTCAAGAATGTAGTGCACAAGTTTTTGGGGAATACTAAGGACTCTGATTACAAAACCATTGTACAACGCATATTGGCTGCATATGAAGCTTAAGGATGCAAGATGAGCTTAAAAGTTCATTTTTTACACCCCCATATTGATTACTTTCTTGAAAACTCGGGAGCTTACAGCGAAGAATGGCGTGAAAGATTTCACCAGGATGTCCGTGATTTTGAAGGACGCTACCAAGGAAAATTGGACGTGAATAAGTTAGCTGACTACCGTTGGATGCTCAATCGAGGAACCAAAGAAGGAAATCGGAAACGAGTTCGGAGAAGCATCGAAGAGAAAAAGAAAAGTAGACCTAAAATTGTTTACAAATATCAGAACCAATTTTTTGATTAGTTGTAAGAAAATAAATATATTTGGTTCATTGTAAAAAATAAGTGTTTTTATTACAAATGTGTTCTTATTTTGCAAAAAACCTCTACGTGATGGGATATTATGGAAGTCATTTTTGGAATCTGTGACCTTCAAACCATATAATTCAGCAAAAATAAATTTTTTTGTAGACTTGTGTAATCGGCTAATTGTTCACAATTATCAACATCGATTCATTGAAAATGTGTGGGATGAGATCTTGGACAATGATTTGGAAGGGCCGATATTTTTACCAAACTGTTTAAATGGACGAATTTTTTTAGATTTCCTCAGAAATGATCTCCAGGAACAGTTTGATGAAATACTTCTTGCAGCAACGCGTAGTATGCGGACTCAATTAGACGGTGCACCACCTCATTTTGCTGGCTTACAAGAGTATTTTTAGATGCAGAATTTCCGGAACGGTGCATTAGTCGCAATTGACCAATTCAATGGCAACTGAGATCTACGGATCTCACATCTCTTGATTGTTTCTTTTGGGGCCACATAAAAGGTATAAGAAGAGTCAAAAAAATTTGTTGTAGTATTGGCATTTGTGGCATGCAGTCACAAAAATCTTTTACAGTACATTCTTTATGGTGCATAGTTACGAGGCTGGCAGATCTTAACGGGTCATAACACGCAGTGTAAATACTACGTAGCTAAAGGTAGAAGTGTGTGGTGATCAGTTGGTGCAATGTCACAGTTCGAGCAACGGGCGAACATCAAGTTCATCTGCAGATTGGGGAAATCTGCTTCAGAGACCTTGTTAGCCTTACAAACAGTTTATGGTGACGATCCTTTAAAAAAAAACAGTCATTTACGAGTGGCTTTCAAGATTTAAGAATGGACAGGTATCGCTGGAAGATGACAATCGCATGGGAGACCTTCAACCTCCAGAACCAAAGAAATGGTCGAGCGAATGAAACAGTTAATCAGATTAAACCGCGGAATGACCATCAACGGGTTGGCACAAGAAGTGGGGATCTCTCATTGAACCATGCACGCAATCGTGTCAGATGATTTGAAGATGAAACTTGCCAGTGCAAAGTTTGTCTCGCGGCTGCTGAACCCGGATCAAATGGAAACTCGGAGGTTGACTGCGGCCGAATGTTTTGGAAAAAGCATAAAGAATCCGACGTTTCTTCAGATAATTGTTACCGATGACGAGACTTGGGTGTACGCTTATTACCCGGAGATAAAGATGCAGTCATCAGAATGGCACACATCGTCCTCTCCTCGACCGAAGAAGTCACGTCATGTCAAATCCAAAACAAAAGTAATGCTCGTTGCATTTTTTGATAACGAAGGTGTGATGCACCATGAATTTGTATCAGCTGGATAAACTGTTAACTGCCATTTTTACGTGTTAGTTTTGAAAAAACTGAGGGAAGCAATTCAAAGCAAACGCCGCGGAAAATGACAAGGAGAATGGTTACTGCATCACGACAATGCTCCCTCACACACATCGCTCACTGTGCAGGCATGGCTTGTGAAAAAAACATTCCAGTCGTCTAGCAGCCTCCCTACTCACCGGATTTATCGCCATCGGATTTCTGGCTCTTCCTCAAGATCAAAAAGAGCCACGAAGGTAACCATTTTGACACCATAGAAAACATCAAAACCAATGCGACGGCTGAACTTCGAAAGATACCACAACAGGACTTTGATCATTATTTTCAGCATGGCAGCAACGATGGAGCAAGTTTGTGTATTCAAGAGTCTACTTTGAAGGTAATTAAGTAAATGTTTACCTATGTTGTCATATTAAAGAATTACAACGAAATTCCAAGAATTTTTTGACTCGTCCTTAGTCTATCATACACATGTTCATGATGAGCAGGACCTCCGTAACACGATACATAATGCTGCATTAACGGTTATGCCGCAAATGTTACAACGTGTGGAAGATAGCATTCTTCGTCGAACGTAAATGTGTTTAAATGCTCAAGGACAAAACTTGATGCATCTAATATTTTGATTCTTCATTATCGTTATTATTATTTTAGTATAAATATGTACCTATGCATAATTAAAATTTATTTAAACTTTTTCGCCAATATAATAACTTCTTTGTTTTATGTTTTTGTCCATATTTCTATCTATTAATTTATTACATTTATCAAAGTACTGGTTTAGTTAAACAATAAACTTTTCATTCGGTATAACAAACAGTGCTTTTATCTATGTATCAGCATCGTACCAACTATTTCTCAAGATGTATGTTACCAAGTGTCCGATTGTGTTTTTAACGAATAACTAAAAAAAGGAAGCAGATAGAATTTTTTAAATTATTTTTTTAAGATTTCCTAAATGGTCCCCTACACCGTACTGAAGAGCTTATCCGCTATTAAAAAAATCATGTATTTTTTACTTTCTTTTACTTATTTATACTATTCTAAATGTGGCTGGAATTAATGCAAGTTCATGTAGTTAATAATCCTAAATCTAAAATAAAAAGACGCGAGTTCTTGCAGGTCCTTGCACATCACCATACCAAGCCCCACTTGAATATTAGAGGTACAATAAGGATCATACCAATCAATATCAAGTCTCGTATTAAAGAAATCTGCGATAGTCAGAATCCAAGGTCTTCAAATACTATTATAAATGAGACAAAGGGACGCTGTTTGTTTTGTGACTCAAAAAAGAATAGAATTACGTGATTTTTTTCACTAGCTCAGAAAGGACGATTATAAAAGAAGGATCCAATTTTGCGAAATAATATGCCGACGAATTGCAGATGATCCTCAAATTAATCAAAAATATTTGCGTTAGTGACGAATCAACTTTTTTTTAAATAGACATATTAATAAACATAACTGTAGATACTGAGACAATGAAAATTCGCATCTATTTCAAGAAAGTCACACTCAATTTCCACAAAAAATTAACGTTTGGGCAGGAATTTATGGAAACAATTATTGGGCCACTCTTTCTGGAAGAAAATTTTACTGATGAACTGTATTTGAACCTTTTACAAAATGCGATAGACATAGACCCCCCTAATCGTCCAATCTTTGGAAAATCAAGTTGATCAGAATGGTACTTTGGAACTTGATGAACATAATATACATTTCTAACAAGATAAGGCTCTTCCTTACCAGTTCGAGAATGGCTCAATAAACGACTTCCGGAAAAAGTGTATAGTTACATATTTTTGAATTCGGAATGAAAAGGGCTTTAAGCATCTAATATCAGAACATCCGAGCCGTATTTAAAAAATGAACTTGATGATGGTTTCATAAAGACGAAACGTCGGATTAAAAAACTGACAATGCCACGTTAAAGGGTATTAAAAGATGCTGCGGAAAAGTGCCATCGATTTTGATCTAGGTATAGTATTAACGCCAGAAAAAAATGATATGTAAAATAAAAAAATCAATTTTTTAAAAAATATCTTAAAAACTAAAAAATGTTTTGTGGGTTTCTAAACGCTATTTTTTTAGGCCTTTGATTACTCAACTTTTCTCCCATTTACCCAAATCTGTATCTCTTACCATTTCCAAGATTCCCATAATAGCCCTCCTTACCTCGAATACAGTGTATATGATGATTTGTTTATATGAAAAATATAAATATAATAAACGATGAGATAATGATACGATAATTAAAATTTACTTTAAATATTAAATGTGCTGTTTATAAGACCTTAGCTGTCTATGTGATGAAATTTGAAAATCTTTAACTATTTCATTTCAGCTTGAGCTTAATCATTAATTTATTACCAAAAAATTGAAATCATATTATATTACAACTTCATGCAACAATGCGGACGTATTTTTGAGATATCAATTTCTGAACGAGATTTACTTCTGAACATGTCTGATATCAGTTATTTTTTCTTGCCAGTTTTAGCTGTCGATGCTCCAAAAAAATGTTTGGTACCTTTGATCCTATTATTAATTAATTCGTAGATGATAAACCGCCTAGATAATAGGATTGCCGTTTTAATCTGTATGAAGGTGTTCATTATTTTGAGTTTCCTCCAGAGTGTTTATTTTTGTCCTCTTAACTACAATACCAAATTTTTAAATTTATGAGCACTATATAGGGAGGTTGCGGTAATTCGTTGATTGTGAAGCTGATTTCCATTCTATTTGGGACCATTTGTAATCGTCTTCTGAGGAGCTTTGAAGGCTTCTAAAAATCCGTATAAGACAATTATTTAAATCTCATAAATTTGATTAAAGTATAGGAGAGATCACACATTTTTTTCGCTTTCGTTTAAAACCTTGTAAATATCTTCGGCAGTCATCGTTCTGAATAACACCAGTAATAGTCCTGGATGATGTGATTAGTCATAACTAGAGCATCAAATCAACTTTAACAATTTCATTAAAGAAAAGAAAAGATCAATTTGATTATAAGAAAATGACCGAAAATACAAACACTTTGGTAATGTTGTTAGAAGATCTAACAGTAAACAAATGTTAATTGCATTTTACTATCAAATTATATTTTGGTAGTCTGAAATTCATATAAATAAGTTTGATTTTGCGGTGAAAGTGATAGGGAGTGCAGACCGAAAGATCGGGATTTAACAAAAAAATTTAAAAACCACAGGATGCAAAAAATACCCTTTTAAAAGTAAGGGAATTTTGGTTTATTTCTCTACTTTAGAAAATTATATACGCGCTTTCAAGGTTATAGACTAAAGCTAAAAAATATAAGATATCTCTTGTACTTTAATCAAATTTATAAGGACTGAACAGGCTTAGAATTTATAAGAAGGGCCCTCACAGTTCCTCAGAAAATGTATTTTAAATGATAACACCTAGATTGGAAATTGACTTCCATATCAAGGAATTACAGCAATTTCTATGTACAACGATCATAAAGTTAGAAATTAACGTTTTATTTCCAGTGATTAAGATAGAACGCAATTATGAAGACCCGAGAATAAAAACTCTGAGCTAAATAAGACTTAAAATAATAGACACCTTCATGCAAATTAAAACTGGCATTAATACTGACATGGAATTTCTTAATTTAAGACAGTTTTTGGTTTTCTTTGAATACCGGATTTGTCACTAGTTTTGTTAATAGATATATGGAAGGCGACTGTATTTAGTTTTACAATATACAGGGCTTGTTACGACATTATGCTTGACCAACATTCAATAACAACAACATTCAAAATGTTCAAACTTAACGTGGTTATTTCATTTATAATTAATTTGCTTTAAACTGAGCCTATGGCTATAGAAGAGCCAATCACAATCATTTCCTTTGTATATTTTCACAACACATTTTTCCCTCTATAAACAGGCAGGTGCTCCTTTGCAACTGATTTTAATGCTGGTGGAAAATTCTTACTGTTTTTCAATGAATGTGACTTGTTTTATCTATTACAACACAAATGTTTGTGTTTTAAATAATTATGGGCTTTAAATCTATTGGACAGCTTTTAGAATTTTGCGAATTTTGTCCGGACGTTTTAAAATCTGTCTTAATTGACCATTCCTCAGTAGTTACCCACATAAGTCGGTTGAACGCATTTTTCTATTAATCTATTCAATATATGTTAAATTCGTTAATGACAATTCTGGTATGTCTATTTTTTCTGCCGGGTTTTAAGCACAGAAAGAAAGAAAATTACAAATAACATTTTTACAAAATTGGTAGAGGCTAATTAATGATTTCGTCGTTTTGACCGATTCCTCTTTTTGCTAGGTACCGATGCTTTCTGTTTAACAGGAGGTGAGGTTCCGTCTATCTTTTCATTAGTCTTTGGCAATATCACTTCCTGTGTATCCATATGATTCGGTGCATTTACTAACTTCATTTGGCAGATTAAATCATTGTCGTCTACAATGCCTTCAGTCGCTGTATCTGTAAATGTAAAAAAAATAAAACACATTAATTTCAAAATACGCAAAACAAAAACTCCAAGATAAGCAAATGACTAAAAAAATGTTTAACGGCTAAAAGATCTGAAGTGAAAAGGCGCACTCAGAATGTTAGATACCTGTCAAAACATCAGTTAGCATGGCGAAACATCAAGACCCTTAAAAAAGATAATTAAAAAACTTCAAAGTTATATGAAAAATAGAGAATTTCATAAGTTAAATATATGCTAGCATGCTTGATAATGGGTACAGAATTAAATAGAACGCCCCTTACATCGTTACCAAGGACCCATTATCAAAAAATGATGTGTGGTGTTTTATTCGGTGAGTATGGGCAACACTTGGATACCATTGTTTCATTACAAAAATCCAATAATAAATACAGTATTTTATGTAACTGTGATTCGTCATTTTTTGACATTAATATTTAAGTCAACATGTAGCATTTATACAGTAGTTACACACAATCTATGCCAAGTTTTAATTTCATGGGCATCAAAAACAAACAGGGGGGGGGGGGGTATTTACAACTGCTTTATGTAATATCAAAATGGTACGCTTGAGTCCACGTTAAAAAAATCTCGTCGAATATCCCGTGCGCAATACAGAGCAATCACCTGTTGTATCCTATATATCTGCATCCGTCTTCAAATTTTACATACACGTTCATAACACATTGTATGTAGGATATCCTGTTTTGATCCTCAACGGTTTTCAAGATATCTGTATTGGGAAAATGGTCATTTTTGCATTATGACGGCCACAACTTCCGAACTGTTTGAGACAGAACGAAATAACACTTACATTCGTTTTTAAAGTAAAAAGACGTAAGGCGAAATTTTAGCGATACAATTAATAGTTAATTAAAAGACAACGCAAAATAAAGCAAAACGTAAACACTCACCACCCACTGTTTCATTGCAAAGAGTACTGTTAGGATCCGCTAAGTTTTTTTCCGATCCACCACACATCTCATTTCCGTTAGTACCATCAGTCTCCACCTCAATTTCATTGACATCTAATGGAAACTCCACATCGCCATCCATTTCTGAATCGACTCGTATAGTTGGCCCTCCTCCATAAATTCCATGAAAGAAGTCCCAGATAGGCTGAGATACGTCAGCTGCCTCATCGGGATCAATATTTTCTGGATCTATTTTAGAGTTGTCTATAGGACCAGGTGGTTCTGAAGTTTTTTTATTCACAAATGCATGCCACTGTAAGTACCACGACATGGAAAGATAATGCGTACGAGGCCATTCCGTTTGGGTCCGGCGGCTAACCTTGAAAAAGCAAAATGATTATACAGTATTACACTAGTACTTGTACGCTATGAGAAACAAAATAAATGCCATAAACTTGAAACAATTTTATAAACATACGTACGATAAAAAAAGAAAATTGAAGATACATTTAAAAAAGAGTCCTGAAAAATCGCCTCCTTCTGTCTTCATTAATAAGTACGATGCCTGACATAACCGTAATAAATGGGATACGCTGTACAGAGTGACAAGAAAGTTCCCGCACTTTCGTTCTGAGTTTTTAGCGTTGATATTGTCAAGGGTGGTTATTTTTATGTTTTAATGAATTTTAATAATAAATGATTTAATTAATTATTAATTTTAGTTTATTATATATACCATATATAGTTATGTGTCTCTTTTCAGTTTGTCTAGTTATGTCTCGTATAAATCAACGTAGCACTGTAGTCGAGTTACACAAGAAGGGAATGAAGACGGCCTACGTTATTCGTATATTTAATTGGTATCAAAAAATAAACGGTCTACTAGGTGGTCAAACATTACAAAGGGACTGAAGGGACTGCTGATCGTCCTCGTAGCGGTCGTCCAGGTACCCCCATAACTCCTGAGAACATCCTAAAGGTCCGAAATCGGGTACATCAAAATTCCAAACAGGAGATGTAGAATCAAGGTGTAAAATGGCGAAAGAACTCTCTATCAGCCGAGAAACCGTCCACAACATTGTCAAAAAGAAGCTGAAACTGCGAAATTTAAAAATTGCTAACGTTCATTTTCTCAAGAAAATAATGAAGTGTTCAGTGAATTCTCGTCGAATGCTACATCGGATCAGTGATGGAAGACTGGATAAGTTGTTCTTCGCCGACAAGAAGATTTTCAAAGTTGAACCAATCTACATCAGCCAAAATCGTCGCCAGCTACTACTAAAGGGCAAACAGAAGACTGCCACTGCAAACAGAATAGGTTACAGCCATTTTTCAGCCTCGGTGATGGTCTAGGCTGGCACATGAACCACTGGGAAGACGCCGTAGGTCTTTATCGAGTGGAACTTCAAAGTCAATGCTACTAGTTACCAACAGCGCGTCGTCTGAGACGTACTGGAGCCGTGGGCAGCACAGCATTTCAGTCAAGTAGGGATTCATGCTTGAACAAGATTGGACGTCGACACATCCGGCCTAATCCATTATAGCCGTCTGAGAAGAATTGTTTTCTGATTTTTGGGGGCAAGAACGATTGGTCACCAAACTCTCCGGATCCTAATCCGTTGGGCTACTTAGTATGATCTATAATCAGCAAACAATCCTGGGAAGTAGATACACTGTTGTCGATGTGCTCAAAGCGATTTTTTTACGCGCCTGGGACGAGATTACGATGGAAATGTGTGCAATTATCGTTGCAAATTTTTTGAAAACGTCTGCACAAATGTATTAATGCCGAAGGAGGCAATTTGGTATACATATTTTTTATGTTCAATTATTGATATCGATTTAATAAACGGTATTGTTCGTTAATTATGTAAATTTATTAGTTTATACAGTATTTTGACACTCGCGCACTGCACATTTTGAATATTTAATTAAAAAAAAACGTCAAAATCGGCCAAGACATAAAGATTTTAAAAAAGTGGGAAATCCTTAACTCAGACACACTGTATATCAATATATAAATATAATTATATACAGTGTGTCCACGGATAGACTTCGCTATACTTGTAAAGATTTTTATTTTCAATTTTTTGAAAGTCATGCTTCATAATTTCTTTTGCTTGTATAAATACGATTTACATTGACAAACTTTGATTCTGACGTATAGGGTGCGCAAAAAGAGTAAAAACGTATCAAATCAATTTTTTTAAGCATCAAAATGAAAGAACGTAGAAGAAGAAATCAAAAAGTCGAATAAAGTTTTTCGATAGATTTGTGGCTCCGCTTTATTTGTAATTTCAGCCTAAATTCAAGAATAGAAACTTATGACACTTACATACATCGTTTTGAGAAATAATCATCGCAACCAGTCAGAAGTTTATATTTGGAATAATATAAGGGATATGTAATTTTTAAGTGGTTCGAACGTGAATTTACTTGAATCGCATGACAAAAACAAAAATTAAATAGGAACGCATAGGTGAATATTATTGCAAATTATAAAATAGTAAACAATCATACGCAGATGTTCTTTCCAGTAATAATTGAACAAGTTCCAATTCAGATTTTAATTTGCTAATGACCACAAAAATTTCTCCTACTCACCTCTTGAAAAGTTTCCATTTCTTGCAATATTCGTTTCTGCAAAGCTGAACAAGATGCACAAATCGCTAATTTTTGCATAGGAGGGCACCCACCAAAACGCTTATAAAGATATTCATACACTTCTAGCGGTATTTCGACAAAAAGGTGATCTAGAACTAGTTCTTTTTCTGGATCAAAGGCGCCATGACGACAAAGGAAATCTGAGTTGTCGATAGGCCCCGGTTCAACGCAATAATAAAATCTAGAAAACACATTTAGGCAGTTAATATTTGGCACATTTGGCCCAATGTATTATGACCAGAGTTGTCAATACTTTAAAGAAATGAATACTTTTAAGTAACTAGATCTTTATATTTGTCAGCATAATTTGCAGATATTACTTAATAATATAGAGTTGGAAAGCTACTAGGTCTATGTACCAAAAAGCAAGACAAGTTTAAAAAGAAGCCATTAATTTCATCTACCAATCCCTCTAACCTAATTATTTTAAAATTTTATTCCAAAATAAAATAAATTTACGTCTGAGTAGATAGTTTGCATATTAGTTAATACGTAATATATTAAACACTTAAAGCAAGACTGTGAACGTATCCACATCTATATGTTCGACTTGTTCATTTAGAGACACGCTAAGCCATAAATTTATTTGTCACATAAAACCTTAAATCACGAACTTATTACAGAAATAACAATTATTTTTTAAAAATATTAATACATTTTTTGATTGTAAGCAAAATAGCGTAAACTCGCTAGAAACTTTCTTAACGCATTCGAACTTACTGGCTTGAATGGGTTAAGAACAAGAAACACAATTGCTTTCTTGATGTACAGCTTGTGTTTGAGTCGAAATTTCTACATTTGTATATTAAGAGTTATTTTCATCACTCGTTAGGTAATATATGACATGGTGTCTCAAAATTTTATGCTCGGGATTTCAGGAATCATTAGGAATGGACATTTTAAGCTGGGTTGTTTTTACAAATATTGGTTTTATCTTTTTTCGTCCATGAGTTACAAAGTGAAAACCTTAAAAAAAAAAAATTTCTTTAATTTTCGACTTTTCAAAGCGTGTAAAACCAAGTTTCTACGATACATATAATTTTTATAACATTTGTAATACATTTATTTATGATTAAAAAAAATTTAATATTTTTTTAAACTTTGCCCCCCTCTAACTCAAAAATGAAGGAAACTAGGATCTATAATTATACAGGGTGGTCATTTAGTGCGGTCTCGGAAGATTACGGCTAAATAATTTAATATTTTGAATTTCTTTTTTTTTGCGTTGTATAGAACTCGATTATGGGTACATTCTAAAATTGTTTTCGTTTTATACAGGGTGTTCTAAATAAGTGAAAAATATCAAAGTTATGTTTTTTTAAATAGAGCTAAAAGTTTAGTTTCTAAAACGATATTAATATATGGGGTGTTCTATTTAAAAAAACATAACTTTGATATTTTTCACTTATTTAGAACACCCTGTATAAAACGAAAACAATTTTAGAATGTACCCATAATCGAGTTCTATACAACGCAAAAAAAAAGAAATTCAAAATATTAAATTGTTTAGCCGTAATCTTTCGAGACCGCACTAAACGACCACCCTGTATAAGCAATCCACTTTAAAATGTTCCCTTCTAACTATTCTGGAAATCCTCATCATAAAACCTAGGGCAATCATTATCAAACAACTTTAAGATGTGCTTTAAGTGTTAATTAATTTTTGAGGATAACGTAACAATATATACTTACTTATTTATCCATTGCTTAGAAATATGAACCCTTTTATAATCCCCGCCTTTGCTTTCGATCTCTTCGGCCATTGTTGTAACTTTATGCCTTACACCATCTCCACTAGATTGTACTTTCCTAACAGAAAATTTACATTTGTGAGTAATATTCTAGATTTGTGAAAAATCACACACCGCTTATATGCTTTAATAATGGTATAATTTTTAAAAAATCCCTTATTTTCAAAAGAAAATAAACATTAAAATTAACATTTTTTAATTTATAACGAATGAGCGATATGGTCCTACAACAACCGAAAAAAGTAATCCTTGAAACAGGCAAGGAATTCTTTTCACTGGGGTGTGTATACTATATTTCCATTGACTATTAACACGTCTCTTTAATGTATACAAAATCAAATAAATAGATACAAATTAAAACTATTTTTGCATTGCACTTTTTAACATGTTTCAATGTGATGGTCTTGGTTTCATGACTTGACGTTTCTATTGTCAAGAATGTTCATCATTTTTTCTTTCTAAATGCGGCTCTGAGTGCTTACGTAGAAGTGTACATCGTAATAAAAAACAACACATAAATAACATAATAGTAACAAAATCAATTATTTCTTTTACTTTCACACACAAGTAGGGATAATTTTATTCTTTTATATTCATTGTATGTACCTACTTCTGCGTAAACGTTAAGGATTTTGAACTTAAACTATTATTCACAGACAATGGTTTTTGTATTCAATACAATACAAAGTTGCCTTAAAATCCTCACACATCTTACTAGTGTTACATTTAGAAGACAAAAGATGATTATGATTCTTGATAAACGAAACATCCGAGAATGAAACTAAGATCAATCAAGATTTTGTTTATCACTTTCTTATTTTTGACGCACAATACTGTTAAGCATTTTCCTTGTTTATTGATTTTATGGCATGATTTGTCAATTTTGCACCTGCCCGATAAGACCGGATTCACCCATATTAAAGTTTTTGAGGAATAAATATTACCCAAGATGCTTACCTGTAGCATAACACATACGCCTCACAATTTTGTACTCTTTCGGCGGACACTTTGCTCACAAATTGGTCATCAAATTTATACCACTGTCCGTTGTTAAGACTGTAACATGTATAATGCCCACCTCCAGCTGTGCCATGATGGCAAATAACTGAATACAGGTCATATTTCGACACCTGAAAGAACAAATGCTTAATTATAACGTCGGTTTACTATTGAGGTTTGTGTTTGGCTATTTGGTTTAACTACAACTTTGTCTGCAATAAGCATTCTCTGTTTAGGTGGATTTATTCCTTTTGGTTATTCGCTCTAGATATAATTCTGTTAACTCAGATGCCAAGAATAATGTAGGTAAACTGCGGATTCCATTCTGCTATATTTCAACTCATTTATAATAGATAGAAATCTTTACTTAAACTCTTCTTTTATAATGGAAAATAGTTTTTTTTAAATATTATTATTGATTATCATGTGTTGCAGATGTTCCTTCTTAAGCAATACTTTTGAATATACTGAAATACTACATCTTTATATAGTATATACTGTTCTTGTATTTTAAATATATTTAAACGAGCGTTCAGCAAAAAAATGACATCAAGAAGGCTGTGAAATTGTGATATTATACAGCAAAGCATTGACATTTTATTTAAACT
The DNA here is from genome assembly GCF_039881205.1 of Euwallacea similis. Taxonomy (NCBI): domain Eukaryota; kingdom Metazoa; phylum Arthropoda; class Insecta; order Coleoptera; family Curculionidae; genus Euwallacea; species Euwallacea similis. The sequence continues at coordinate 1,451,973 of NC_089637.1, read as the reverse complement.
TTCTAGATAATAAAAATGACCTTACAGACTCATCGTCTGCTAACACTATACAAAATAATTCCATCCATTACTGCCAATAAAATTGATCCTTATTTGCAAGAACATGTATTGACCGAAGAACAAAAGAGATATTGAAAGAGAATGGAATATTAACATATTTGACAACAATGAAAAATGTTCAGGTAAAGAAGCAAACATCCATGTCGCTCATGTTGATTATAAGGTAGCATTCGACGTGATTCCTCTATGGTTGCCTTCGTTTCATACGCCATGATGAAATGAAACACTAAAATATACTAAAGATGTTGTAGACATAGAAACAATTAATATCATCTCAGGAATATTTCGACTTAACTGCGCTGTCATTTTGTATCTCATTAAATTCGCGTCCAAGACGGATATAAAGTGAAATTTGGAACATCGTTATATACAATAAATCATTTCATGTATATAGATGAAATTAAATTCTATGAATCAGCTGAGATTCAAGAAAACTGTTGAAAACGGTGGGTAAAATATCATCGGATATATCAAAAGAATTTGGTATGGATAAATGTAAGAACATGTTTATCCAAAAAGGTAAATGGGTACACCAGGATATCAAGGAAACCTTCTCAGATTAAATGCTCCTTCCAATGTACATATGTGAGATATATAAATATTTAGGATTAAAGCAAAATGTTAAATTAGATAACACAATACTCAAACAAGACAATATCAGGATGTATGTGAGCCGCTTGAATGCATTCTTTCATAATGAAGATCATCTGCTCCATAAAGCTATATGTACTTCAGATAACAACTGTACATCACTAACTTTAACTAAAATGGAATATATAGCGCTAGAAAATAGGGTACATTTAAAGTAAACAATAGGAGATAGCTGGATGGAAGGTACTATAAGATCGTGAACCAAGACGAAATAGGACATACAAATTTCTGCAGAATGAGAAATTATATCCCGAAACAGAGGATTTTATTTTTGCAATGAAAGAACTGCAAAAATATATGTATAATAAAGGATCTCAATTTCAAGGATGAGTAATGTAGAAAATGTTATTATTCTCAGAAACCATAGGCCATATAACATTTGGTTGGAAATTTTTGATAAGTGGCGCCTATACCAACAGTCATATTTCAGTAGCAAAAGTCATCTATCAAGCATTAACATTTTCCGACCATTCTTTCATCAACTCCATTCCGACAATTATCTATGACATCCATACATACTTATTGATGTTATAGATAAAACGCGGCATTATTATAAAGAATACTATTAAAATTTTACCATTTTAGGGCGAATCAATGACAATTATAAAAAAGTACTGGTGAACCCGAAATTACATTTTAATATTCATATGCAGTGGTGTTGCTGTTCCTAATCTGGTATCTCTTACCTTAGATGTATTATTGGCGTGTAGATATGGCCACATATCTAGTCCTTTTAGGGGAAAACTAACAGTAGATGAAATTTTACTACTGTACATTAATTCATGTCTAAACCTCTTTAAATGTATGCAGAGGACTTCAGGTAATTGCAGAACCTAGAAATAAGCCACTTACTCTAAATGAATTTCATTCATTGAGATTTTCCAATTACCTTGCTAAATTTAATCCCATTTCTCAACTTATTGCACTTTTCACAGCTATACATGTTGTCACCTTTTAACTCATCAGTACTAAAAAATGCTGATAAACAGTCATGTAATGTAACAACCGGACCATACCACCAAGACCTAAAATTGTCACGCTTTAATCACAAGAATATAAGATGCCTCACAATGAACGTTGAATTTGAATTCTTAGAACTCCTGCTGTTTTTAAGATAGTAAACTGTTTGGTGAGTGCTGTATTGTCTGCCTGTCCGATTTTGTTTCTTTTTGATTTACTATTTGAGTTGAGTTTGGAGGTATCATCATGCAGTTTTACATATTTTTATTCTCTTTGCCAAAACAGTTTATTTAGCAACCTCTGATTTCTTTAAATGGAGAAACGAAGTTTTTAGTAAATTAGATGCAATGTTGTCTTTAACTGTTTTGAACTATAAATTGAATCACCAACTTAAGATGCTAATAATTTATTAATGCATATTCAAATTCAATGTATTATATAGGATACCCTTCATACGCGTACACTTAAAGTATTTTTAATGAATGATGCTATCAATAGGAGAATTAGACATACTCACTTCAACCAAGCTAATATCCAAGATATCCATCCATCTTGAACAGGAACAACCATGTCCGAACAAGTAGCGCTGGGAGAAACCGTTCTGCCTATTTAAAAAAGATTTTGCCTATTACTATGCAGTTCTGTTATCATAATATGTAGAGATATGAATACAAATCAGTCCTCCCCTCTAACATCTGCTGAGTGCTGGGTAATACGAGGCATGCTACCCAGCAGCTCTAAGAGACCGACAGTTCAGTAGGGTGGCCAAAGGGTGACATGTTGAATGTTCAGATCGCAACAGAGTACTAATACCTACCGAACCCAAAATTATTCACCGACATTCTGTTAGTTCCTGTGATTTTCAATTTGATTTAATTGATATGACTAACCTGAACTTTGAAACTTAGAGATAAGACGTGTTTCGACTTCAAACTCACCATGTAAAAGCACCAAGTGATCTCTAGATGGAATGGGCAACGATAGATCCTGGAACGTTTCTACGCGGCTCGACACTCGGTCACAAGTCAGGCACTGGACAGAACTTAGTAGTTTTCCGTCAAATATATCTGATATTACTGATCGATGTTTCATTTGCTTCTTTGAAGGGTTTTGATTCAGACTAGGTTGAGAATCTGTTAAAGAAAAATGTACATGGAATAATACTGTTCCCATAGGAGACAATTACATTGATAAAAATGTTAGGTTTTTTGCGTTTTTTTCGCTTATTTAATGTTAGTATTGAATTTGACAGGTGTCAAAATTTCAAGAAATCAAATTCAATTTTTAATATTTTAGAAATAAACACTTGAGCAACAACTGCAAGAATATTATAACATTATCCATTGAACATTTTAATCGGGAAAGAAGAAGATTACTATATTGGTTAGTGTGTGAAAAGTTTACTTTGCACACTCATAGTTTAAGACTCACTCATTAAGATTACGTAAAGCAGGCGCATGCATATACGTGATGTGTTGTTGGTAGAGTTGTTCTGTTTATTTTCATCAGTCGTAGGAAAAATATTTTGTTCTAAAAATTGCCTCAAAGAAGCGATAGGCAACTCGAGAAGCTGTGAGAAGGAGCAGCCATGTGAGCCATTGCAAATCTCTCCGAAATCGGAGTTTACACCCTTCACAGTGCATCCAAGAAAAGGTTGCAACATGTCAATATAAATTTTACATTTAGATGACTACCTTTTCTTATTTTGCCGATGGAGTAATTGGGTGTTGCAATATTTTCAATGTTATAATATCATTTTCAATATTTTTTTAGTATATAATTATATTAGACACACTGAATATGGTTTAAGCAGATTTTGCTGCACTCACCAATAATGCACTGACTGGATACACGAGGCCTTTGCCGTCTCCCGGGACTCTGACACCTGCTAAGTCTCCGTTTGCTAGTTAGACTTCCTCCAACAGTTGACTTTAACCCACATTGCACGTCTCCCACTTGATGCGCCTCAGAGTCGTCACTTAGTGAAGATCTTTCACTGACTCCGGAGTCGCAAGTTTCATATTCGCCTTCTGACGAATCGTAATTTAAAGTTGTGGATTGAGAATCTTCCATGGCAAGGCTGAAAATATAACGGTAATTTAATAGTAATTGGAGAAAACTTCGGCTAAATGCGACAATACGGCAAACTTTATGTACCTGTCCACGATCCACAATAAGATTTAGAAATGAATCGAACGACTATACAGCAATATACAGGGTGTCCCAAAAACACATCGACAAACTTTGCGGGGTACTGAGGAACATCAATACAAATTTTTTTTTTTAATAAACATGTGCCTACAAATGTAATGTAATAATAGTAATAATGTAATACACCAATAAGGAAGATCTTTTAACAAGAATAATGGCCAGTTGTACACATCTAGAAGCTATTCCCAAAATATTCCATAGGGTCCACGAACCAATAAACCGACGGTGCAATCTTTTTATTGACTCAAATGGTCAACATTTTGAACAATTATTGTAACCCATCGTTTATTTATCAATAAAACAAAGTCCAGCATGAACAAAAAGTGATTATAACGACCAAAACCATACTTCTTTTTTCCTGCCCAAACGGCTCATAACGGGCATATATTTATGAAAGAAAAAAAATTGTATTGATGTCCCCCACCACCCTTTAAGTTTGTCGGTATATTTTTGAGATACCCAGTATATAGTAGAAAGAGATTAATATTTACAATTGAGACGGAACATTTTCGCCATTTCGTGCTGTAAATGTAACGCCTACAAATGATATTTTTCTACTCTCCT